>NC_142870.1:76159642-76836071 GCF_051225735.1 Oryctolagus cuniculus | reverse complement strand
TCCACATTGTGAACCCAAATCTCCCCCACCTCTGAGTTATTTGTCCCAGAGAACCTTTGCAGCTCTTCAAGAATCCCATTTGCAAAAGGGTTCTGCCACTTGCTAGAGCTAACTCTGGCCTTGTGCCCAAGGTGACATCCTGTGACCCTACAGTCCTGGACCATGGATGCAGCAGCACCAGCTGTGGTTCCGGCAGTCTGAGCTGTGCATGGAGGCAGAGAGAGTCCTTAGCTTTGTGGTTTGGAGCAAGCCTTCCATGGAGGTGCCTCACTTTCCCTCTGCTCAAGTAGAAGCACATTCTACCTCATCACCTGGAATTCAGTGAGATAGGTTCCTAGAGATGGGTCAGGAGATCCCCCAGGCCTCGAGGTTAGGTCTGAACGTCACTTGAAAGCACGCTTGAAGTTTTATGGTAATAGGTAACTGTTGGGGCCCTATGAGACCAAGCAGGAGGTGATCAGGGTCTCAGATGGCTCCCTCTGAGGGGATCCCAAGAAAATGGATCACAGGATAGAACTTCTCTGGTGCTTCTCACTGGTCTGGCCCACACCTTGGTCACCCATGTGCCTTGGTAAAGGAAAGCCCCAGCAAAGGTGATTAAGCAAGAGAGAAGTAACAAGGGAGGGGAAATAAAGACAAAGAGAAAGTCGGAGGATGAACAATGTAAGAGAATGCAAGAGGAGCAGAAGGGAGAATGGAGAAGGGGCAGCTACTGAGGCTACACCCCAGCTGTGACCCTCCGTGTCCAATGCACACTGTCAGCACCCCACCCTAACAAACCTCTTAACAAAGGTTTCTGCACTAGCAGGAAGTGTCCCTGTTTGCATTTCATAGATGGAGACCTAAAGAATGGGGCTGAAGTGCCCTTGCCCCAGAGCACACAGAGTGCAACAGGGATTGCTCAGTCCTTTATGTGACCCTGGACTTTCAAGGCTAAAATGCAGTATTGGTTACGCCGTAACCAGAGTATTTTCTTGGGAATCTCTCCCTCACTGCGTTCCAAGGCACAATCTGCTGTTGCCATTCTGCACACTTCCTAACGAGAGGATTGTACTGAAGCATCAAAATGATGAAAATCCGTTACCGAATGTGAGCGAGATGAAAGCCATTTTTGAGGTCCCTGAGTTGTCTCCTCATTTTCTAAGCAGAAACGTGAGTGCAGTCCAGAGAGGTGAAGAGGCTCACCCCAAATTATGTGGCTATGCAAGGAAACCTGGGGCTGTAGCACACATGCCTTGCTGTCTAGGCAGCCATCGACCCCAGAGTCTTACCAGATGTGGAGTTCTTTTTTTAACTACCCACTCCAAAGTATTGAGCAGTCCCAGAACATTCCAAATTGGCAAGTAATAGCAAACAACTCAGTGTGATCCAAAGCAATGATTCCCAGTGTTTTCTTCAAGGGTATTTTTTGGCTTTCGATCTGTTAACCGTAAGAATATTGAATTTAGCAAAGTACATCGGCGTTTTCTGTGCACCATGTTAAGGACAGCTGAAACCAATTAAATGCTAATCAATTTCACTGTGTCTGATGCAGAGTGGAAAAAATGCTCCAGTTCTCTCCACCCTGAGATGTTCTTGGCGACGAGTCTCTTGCTAGGGGCCCCTCCCGTCGCTTTCAGTTGTGTGCACTCGGGAAGAGGAGACCCGCCAACCTCCTTCAGGTCCAAGAGGGGAGCCGAACTCAACCCAGCTTTCCCCTTGAAATAACAAGCTCTCCCTGGGGAGAGACGGCTGCAGCTTTGGGGGCAGTGCATATCACAACTGCGAGAAAGGAGGGACCAAGGAGGGCAGTGAGACCCAACGTCCTCTGTGGCATCTCACTGCTCCACCACTCTGCTTCTTTATCTCTTTTCTAAAAAATATGCATTTATTTATTTGAAAGTCAGAGTTACAGAGAGAGAGAGAGAGAGAGAGAGAGAGAGAGATTTAGAGAGATCTTCCCTCCGTAGTTCACTCCCCCAGATGGATGCAATAGCCGGGGCTGGGCCAGGCCAAAGCCAGGAGCCAGGAACTTCATCCTGGTCTCCCATGTGGGTGGCAGGAGCACAAACACTTGGGCCACCTTCCATGGCTTTTCTCAGGCCATTGCTGGGAGCTGGATCAGAAAGTGGAGCAGCCAGGACTCGAACTGGTGCCTTTATGAGATGGTGGCATCACAGGCAGTGGCTTTCTCTACTACACCACAACACCGGCCCCCTGCTACCTTTATCTCCTAACCACAGTTTCCCCCAACTTCCACCTTCTTCCATGAGAGACAAGCAGTGACATAGAAAATTTTCAAATCCAACAAATTAGCATTTGACTTTCACCTACACCAGTTATTATATATAACATCAGGTAGCCTGTTTAACCACTCTAAGTATCAGTTTACTTATTTGTAAGAAGAGATACATTTAATAATTAAATTGCTGAAGAGAACTATTGTACAAAGTGACTGAATAACAATGTACTTTATAGTTGAAAACTGCTGAGAGTAGAGTTTAAGTGTTCTCACCATAATAAAGCATAAATATGAGTATTGATGCTTATGTTTACTTAATTTAACCATTTTACAAGGTGTGAACATTTCAAAACAGTATGTTGTATATCATAAATATATATAATTGTTGTTTGTCAATTTGAAAAACAAAAAGAAAAAAGTGAGATCATATTTATAGAGTATTTGATGTTGTGGATGACCAACAAAGGCTATGTCCCATGTCATGCCTCCTAGTTATAATTATATTATTATAATTATAGTTCCTTCCAATTCAAATGCTACCTTTCCTATATGCAAGTCATCTTGGCCACTTCTCTACCAGCCTGGTTTAAATATATTAGAGCGAAAAAGCGAGAGAAGCTCTGTGTCTGCCCGTCTGTCCTGTTGAACCTGTGCTAGAGGACACAGGGATGGGATTATGTGTACCAGGAGGCCGCAGGTCCCAGTGCACAGGTCTAATGGCTGTGTGCAGACTTGGGAGCCTCCCACTCCTGCCCCTGCTCGGACTTTCTCACCTAACGTAATCACCAGCCAGTGACCTCAAGGACTAGAACTCTAAGCGCCTTGGTGAGATGTCCACACTTCTCCAGTTCAAAGCCCCAGCCTCTGTGTATATAATTTCAAATCTGTAGCAGTGGGAGAATGTCTGACCATCACAATCTGACCTCACGAATGCCTACCATTTCCCTCAACACAGTTGGGGCCTGTCGCCTTCTGCCTACTTGGAGTCATCTTCATAGGGCTACGCTCAGGGAATGGAAAATAGCCAAGTGCACCAAAACCCGCGTGCCGAGCTGCTGGCCTGGGGGAAGTGAGCAGATCCAGCTACACTTGAAGCAACAGCACAGTGAAGCTTTCATTCATGCTAGAAAACGGATTCAGGAAGGCGCCACTGGAACAGGATGGAGGGCCAGATCCTGGCCACTTTGTTAGCTTTGGAAGAGTTTCTGTCTTTCTACAAGATGAGACCTCACAGTTCGTCTCTCCTGTTAACATGAAACATGTTTTCAAAATGGCAGATTTGGCTATTCCTCCTCATTTCTTTCTCCTGGTTCACTAGGCTCTGAAACTATGGCAAAGAGTTTGCATTTGCTTAGACTATGCATTTTAAGTAGTTAGGAATTTCTCAGGCTTTTTTTTCTTAAGTAAGCATTGATTTCAAAGATGTATGTAAAAATTATCTATCTTAGAACAATCTGTTGGTTGCCTCAAGATCCTGATATTTTGCCTTAATCTTCTCTTTTTAGTATATTTATTAACCCAATTTTTTCACTATTCCTTTTCTTAAGCTAATATAACTCTTAGATTTTTGTTTTTAATGAATAATGATAGTACTCTTAGTAGCCAGTCTGTTTGCCATACAATGTACATTCTGTGCAATGTAATTTCATTTTTTGCTTAAGCATTTCCATTACTATTATGGCCCTGAGATTAATTTTAAAATGAACAAATCATAAGGGCTGGCATTGTGGCATAGCAGGTCAAGCCAACACCTGTGATGCCAGCATCCCATATGGGCACCAGTTGGAGTCCTGGCTGCTCCACCTCCGATCCAGCTCCCTCCTAAAGGACCTAGGAAAGCAATAGAAGATGGCCAAAATGCTTGGGTTTTTGCTCTTCAGGTGGGAGATCTGGAAGAAGCTCCTGGCTCTGGGTGGGCTTCAGCCTGGCCTGGCCCGGGCTGCTACAGCCATCTTGGGAGTGAACCAGAGGATGGAACATCCATCTCTCTCTCCCTTTCTCTCTTTGTCTCTCTCTCTGTAACTCTTTCCAATAAATTAATCTTTTTTTAAAAAATGAACAAATTGTAAATGTAGAAGAAAAAGCAACCAAACTCACAATTTTCATACTAAGATCATATGTAGATTTTAATTTTGTTTACTGTAAATTGATCAAAATATATAGGAAATAACTAAAACTTTGCATCTTTGTATATTTATAATAAAATTTTTAACAACAATAAAGAAAAATAAAATAATTTTTATAAAATGGTAGACTTTGGGGTAGGCCTTGTGGCATACTAGTTTAAGCTGCTGCCTGCAATGCCAGCATCCCATATGGGTGCTGGTTCCAGTCCTGGCTGCTCCACTTCCGATCCAGCTCCCTGCGACTGCACCTAGGAAAGCAGTGGAAGATGGTGCAAGTGCTTCGGCCTCTGCACACATGTGCTAGAACCAGAAGAAGCTCCTGGCTCCTGGCTTCAACCTAGCCCAGCCCCAGTTGTTGCAGCCATTTGGGTAATGAACCTGTGGATGGAAGATATCATGCTTTCTCTCTCTCCTTCTCTCTCTCCCTCTCTCTCTCTCTGTAACTCTTTCAAATAAATAAATAAACCTAAAAAATAAATAATTTTTTAAAAAATTGGTAGACTTAGATCCTAACATATGAACAATTACATTAAAAATAAATGATATAAATTTACCATTTAAAAGAGATTGGAAGATCGATTCAAAAACATTATCTGACTTCATGTTGTTTACAAGAAACTCTCTTCAAATATAAGGATACAGGCAGACTGAAAATAAAAGGATGGAAAAATATATCATGGAAGCACTAATCAAAGCAAAACAAGAATGGCTGTGTTAATAACAAAAACAGACTTCAGAGATCAGAAAATGAAGAGACAAAATAGTACGGTACATAATCATGAAAGAGTCAATCCACCAAGAAAACAGCAATCCTAACCATGTTTGCATCAAACATCAGAGCTGTGAACCATGAGAGTTACAAAATATGTGAAGCAAACACTGATGGAAGTGGAAGGAGAACTGGAGGAATCCTATCTGAATTATTGGAGGACTGGAGCCCAGAGAACATGGGAAGAGTGGAGAACAGTGAAGAGGGGATTTACCCTGCACTGACGGGCTGGGCTGCCTCCAGGCTGAGACTGCACCTGCTGGGTCAGATGGAGCCTGAGGACGCTGGCACAGTGTGGTACCCTAAAGATTTCAGAAGGCATGCCACTGAACTTTAAAGAATAATTTTTATAGCTAAGTGTTAATTTCCATGTGCATTATAGAGGGGGTGCAAGTAGGGAGAATATATTGGGCACAGTAGGTAGAAACATTGTTACACATAAATTCAACAGAGTCTGCCATGAATGTTTCAGACCATCCTGAATGAAATATTCCACCAGGACTTTGTAGAAAGTAGGAATAGTAAGAATTGACTACTTGCCTTTTCTCTCCTATCGTGGTCTAGGTAAGCTATCCTGCCCACAATAAGGTTGTATTAAATGGACTGTCAATGTGCCCCACTGGGTACATCACCAAGAGGGGGCACCACTCACTGAGAACCCAGGAAGCATATAAGTTTAGTGTCAACGTCAATCACTCAGGCCGTTGCCACGGCTCACTAGGCTAATCCTCCGCCTAGCGGCGCCAGCACACCAGGTTCTAGTCCTGGTCGGGGTGCTGGATTCTGTCCCAGTTGCCCCTCTTCCAGGCCAGCTCTCTGCTGTGGCCAGGGAGTGCAGTGGAGGATGGCCCAAGTGCTTGGGCCCTGCACCCCATGGGAGACCAGGAGAAGCACCTGGCTCCTGCCTTCAGATCAGCGCAGTGCGCCAGCCGCAGCGCGCTGGCTGCGGCCGGCCACTGGAGGGTGAACCAACGGCAAAGGAAGACCTTTCTCTCTGTCTCTCTCTCTCTCTCACTGTCCACTCTGCCTGTCAAAAAAAAAAAAAAAAAAAAGTCAATCACTCAAGTGACCAGTGTTGAACTTGGACCAGAGTTCTTCACGTGTTTAAATATAAAATTATTATATTTTATTTATTTTAATAGAATTACATTTATTACTTAATTGTTGTGGGTTTTTTAATTTTAAGAATGAAACTTGTTTGTTTTTATGATAGTTGTGTACATAGTTCAGTGAGCAAGCATGACTGTGACACAACCAAAATCCAACTTTACTTTTTGTTTCCTATGCCCCCTTTAAACTTCACTGGGGGAGAGCAGGATTTTTTGTTCTACCGTTGGATAATATACCAGCAACCCCAAGATATTTTTCGGTTATCTCTTAGGTAAAAGACAATCTTATGGTATTTTATGTGCAAACGGTGTCTTAGTTTGGTCATTTGAATATCAAGTTCTGGCCATTAGGCAACCCTGTATTTTCCTCCCTCCTCCCTAGGCCAGGTTCCACCTGATGACTGCTTGTCTGCCTGAAAGGGAGTATGAGTGGCTTCCGTTCCCTCCACTCACTTCCTCCTTCACTTGTCAGCTGCTCTTTTACTTCTGTCCAGTTCAGAGGGAAGAGAGATAAAGGCAAGAGGACAGTTCTTGGCTGACGGGTTTCTGAGCCAAAGCCAAGGTCAAGGTCAAGGTCAAACCAATTCCTTGCCTGGGTGCTTTCAAGACTTCCCTTATTTTCTGGTGTAGGGCACTTACAGCAAGCATCTAGTGTCACTGATGATTTCTCTCACAGCCCCCTAAAAAAAGGCACTCCCTTCTGGCTTCTTTTTGCTGGAGTTCTTCTAACTCTCCCAATTATAGGAGTGTAGGCAATTCCAACACAGCCACATTTACCCCTTCTTAGGTGAGAGTCAGGTGCCACTTTCCCATGGGATCCCAGTGAGGCTTATCATAGTGTTGATTTTAAAAAAGGATTTATTTATTTATTTGAAAGAGTTACACAGAGAGAGAAGGAGAGAAAGAGACAGAGAGAGAGAGAGGGAGAGAGAAAGGTCTTCCATCTGCTGGTTCACTCCCCAATTGGCCACAATGGCCAGAGCTGCACCAATCAAAAGACAAGAGCCACAAGCCACAAGCCTCCTCCGGGTCTCCCATGTGGGTACAGGGGCCCAAGAACTTGGGTTATCCTCCATTGCTTTCCCAGGCCATAGCAGAGATCTGGATCAGAAGTGGAGCACCCGGGACTTGAACCAGCACCCATATGGGATGCCAGCACAGCAGGCAGCAGCTTTACCTGCTATGCCACAGCACCAGCCCCAGCTCATACTAAGTTTGAAGACAAGGCAGTACCTCCTTCCCTTGGTTCTCTAGCATAGCACCAGGTCCCTCTTAAGAGATCTGATAAATCTTCTCTTTGTTCCACACTCTAACTTATTTTACATATTTTTTATCTGACTCAGGGAAGGATCCAAAAATCTTGGAACCAATTCTTCACAATTTCCTATCACGCTAACTTAGGTAACACAGCTATTGCAATGGAGCCTCAGTCAACACTGTGGTTGCAAATCACATTCTAACATCCTGCTGTTATTTGAAGTGTTGCCTTCTATTTAAGGAAAATTATATTAGTGTTTCATTCATGATAGAGTTTATTTTTTTAAAGTAATATATTTAGGGTCGCCGCTGTGGTGTAGTGGGTAGAGCCACCGCCTACAGAGCCGACATCCCATATGGCTGCTGGTTCGAGACACAGCTGCTCTATTTCTGATCCAGCTCTCTGTTATGGCCTCGGAAAGCAATAGAAGATGGCCCAAGTCCTTGGGTCCCTGCACCCACACGGGAGACCCAGAAAAAGCTCCTGGCTCCTAGCTTTGGATCAGCACAGCTCCAGCCAAGTTGCAGCTAATTGGGGAGTGAACCAGTGGATGGAAGACTTCTCTCTCTCTCTGCCTCTCCTTCTTTCTCTGTGTAACTCTTTAAAATAAATAAATCTTTTTTAAAAAGTGATATATTTAATTATAGAGTGAATTGACTTAAAGAAAAAAATTAATAAAATGTGGTAACATACATAAGACTAAAAACACAGAGACGGTATATGAGTGATGGTCATCATACATTGGTCATAAATCAAAGGCGCTTTATTAAGATTAAGTTGGTAGAAGTAAGAACAATAAACTGGAGGGAGGAGAAACCATAGATTTACCATGAATCCTGAAACACACACAAATACACGATCACAAAGATTTGGAAGTAGAAGAGCTTCTGAGGGCCAGATTACAATGCAGACTTGAGTAGATCACCATTTCATTTGTCGCATTCTCTGTTAAGGAAACTCATCCAAATGAGCATAAAACCAAAGCAGAACGTTCCAAGGGGCCTCATTCCCTAGGCACAGCTGAGCATTCGGGGGTGGGGGTTGGGGAGTGGCCCAAATGTGGCCCACGACACTCCTTCTTTAGGAACCTGGCATCATGACCAAGACTTTACAGCCTGGTCTGATGGCTGCTTCAGCGATGGTGCCACTGTTGATGTGCTGGAAAATTACAGTGCTGACCTTGTGAAATGGACAGGCCTCCTCTCAGAAGAGTTGTGACCTAAACTCATAAAACCTAATGAACTTAAAAAAAAAACAGAATTCTAACTTTTACATCTATAAGAAGTGACCCCACAAATTCAATACTTTAGTGTACAAATCAGCATATTCTGTTACTGTGGTTTACCCTGCCTAAGCAGCCAACTTATCAGCAAGGTCTTTGACATCAGAACAAGGATGCTGTCTGAGTGACGTGACAGGTAGACCAGGGGCATGAGGCATCCATCTCCTCCAAGGGGGGCCCTGGCCTTGAGAGGGAGAGCTTTGTATTCTCTACCCACGCATCGATTCTGCCTTTCTTTATCCTTTCATTGAGAGCCAATCCACTCTTCAACTAGAACTTTGCTCTTCAAAATCCCAGTTGCGGCAGAATAAATAATAACCCCCAAAAGACATCTCCATCGTAATTCCTTGAACTTGTGAAATATGGTAAGTATTTGGCAAAAATGAGGCTTGTGGGAGTGATTGTGTTAAAGATCTTGAGATGGAGGCGGTTATCCTGCATTGTCGGCGTGACCCAAGCTGCAGTCACAATTCTGCTCCTTGAGAAGGAGAGGGAGCTGTGGTACACAGCAGGAGGCAGGGTGGCACCATGGCCACAGAGGTAGCGTGATGCAGCCCCAAGCAAAGGGAAGGGCGGAGCAGCTGGATGAGGCGAGGCGAGAATTCCCTAGAGCCCCTGGATGAGCTGGGCTGTAGGGAACACAGCCCTGCTGACGCTGACACCTTGATGTGCGCCCAGTGATGCTGTGTTCAGACTTCTGGCCTCCAGAACTGTGAGACAATACATTTCCATTTCCAGCCACCCCGTTCGTACAGCAGTATCTTACAGCAGTCACAGGAAACTAATACACCAATTCTGAACGTCCCAACCAAGAGCCACCCTTTCTCCCGATTCATTCCCTCTGCAACACACGCAAACTGACTTTAGCTATCATAGTTCAAAAAGCAGCAGCTGCACCAGGTGGGAGCATTCATAATTAGGATGCGCAGGCAGGGATGCGGCTGGACTGCAAGGAACAGAGGGACCCAGGCAACCTGGACACCCTCATTCACAGTCTTTCTTTCTCTGATCCCTCCTGGGTCCCTCTCAGTTTCATGGCTTCTCTTGCTGCTGCCCGCCTTTCTGTTTCTTAGCCTGCAAAGCAGATAATGGCTTCCACCAACAGCTCTCAGCTTTAAACTGTGTTTCTTCAGCTGTTAAATGAAGAAGTCGGATGATATGCTCCACATGCTCCCCCTGGTTCTGAAACGTGATGGAATTCTATGAGGGTGATGGGAGGGATTTCCAGGAGCACAGAGCAGACCGTGGTAGGTGTGAGGGAGCAGGTGTGCTCCAAGGGAGGTGCCTGCAGTCCGATGCATAAACACTGAACTGCTGAACTGGGATCTCTCTTTTTTTTTTTTTTTTTTTGACAGGCAGAGTGGATAGTGAGAGAGAGAGACAGAGAGAAAGGTCTTCCTTTTTGCTGTTGGTTCACCCTCCAATGGCCGCCGCGGCCAGCGTATCACGCTGATCCGAAGCCAGGAGCCAGGTGCTTCTCCTGGTCTCCCATGCAGGTGCAGGGCCCAAGCACTTGGGCCATCCTCCACTGCCTTCCCGGGCCACAGCAGAGAGCTGGACTGGAAGAGGAGCAACCGGGACTAGTACCCAGCGCCCCAACCAGGACTAGAACCCCAGGGTGCCGGCGCCGCAGGCGGAGGATTAGCCTAGTGAGCCATGGTGCCAGCCTGAACTGGGATCTCTTAAGGGGCCTGGTGAAATCATGGGCTTGGCCAAACTCAAGAAAAGCTGCTGACACACGGCATCAAGAGGGTCCACGCTGACTCTGTACCTTTAAGCTGGCACTATCCACTTACACCCTGATGGTGCTGCTCCTGTGATAGAAAGCACTGGTCCCGTCCACGCTTCTGCTTTCAAACTGTGATCCATCATCATGCAGCGTGGTGGAAAAGGAGAAGCTTAGTATCCTGAACACAGAAATTGGCAGCGTTTTCTTAAATGAGCAGTTTTTTTTTTCCCACCATGCCCTAAACACGGTTTTCCAAGCAGAGCAGCTGTTCCGGGAGCTGCAGGAGGGAACCCAGCCCTTCCTGAATTCCAGCTTGGACACTGAAGGGAGGATTTCCAAACATCCTCCCCACATTGTTATGGGATGACTTACATTCACCCCTTCTGAGAGCCCCTTGTGGCTTCCTCGCTCAGCCTCCTACAGACTGGAAAGCAGAATGAATTCATCTTGAGACTTCAGTTTATGTGCAGCATTCCGATGATTAAATCCACCCTGAGAAACAGCGCTCGTTGCCCTGGCTGGAGCCGCTGTGTGGTTAGCTCAGCTCATATTTTCCAAGCAAGCAAGAAAAGGGTTGATATGTGGAGCCTTGGAAGAAATCTCAGATCCACCCCTTTCCTGGGCAGGTCTCCTCTGTGTGGAGTGTTCCAGGGCCTCTCCAGGGCCTGGAGAGGCTGGAGGGCTGTGGCTGGCTCTGGGAGAAGGCAATCTTCTTATGTGCAATAAGACTAGGGAGTCTCAGTTTCCTAGAACTGAGAGTATGATAGTTTTTAAAAACTAAGCAACATAGAAGTTACTACTGCTTCTGTAGATGTCGCGTTGCCACTCCCAACGCCAACACAAATGTCTGGGTTGGAGAAAGAGAATGGGGGCAGGTGAGGTTGTGAGACGGAGAGGAAGGATCCCCTGTGGCGCCACAGAGTTGAATGTGTCTGACGCACACACATTTTATGTGCAGTCCTTCCACTGGTTTGTGTCACTCTACCAGGGGTGGGGAACATCTGGCCCATGGGCCCTGTAAGGCCCATGAACTCATTTGGTCTGGCCCTGCCAAGTCCGCCACAGGCAGGACTCAAAATTCAATAAATCTATAGGAGGCTAATTTTTAAGTTGATAACTTTGGATTGCCTGCAAATGATGTCATAAATATCTAAATGGCCCTTGGCAGCAGGCTCCCTGCAGCCATGTGTCTCAACTGAGAGTGATCTTGCCTCCAGGGCACATCTGACAAAATCTGGAGGTACTTTCGGTCGTCACAACTTGGGGACTGGTACTAGCATCTAACGAATAGTGGTCAGGCTATTTAAAAATACTTCAAAAGGGAGGATCCAATTCAGGCTTGAGGGTTAGGGAAGGCTTCCCAGAAGACGATAAGCCCAGAAAAACAGTGAAAATTAATCAGATGCAGGCTGTAGCAGTCCATGGATTTCTAGACCCTTGTTCTTTTTTCCTTGATATTGACCTCAGTCTAGCACTAATGCAAATCCCCCAAATTTCTCAGGATGCTGTGATTTAGACAAGTGGCCTCACTGTCAGTTCTGGCCCCCAATAGTCCCCGCTTCCTTGTCATCCCCATGCCTTGCCCTCCTGCAAAGGTTTCCTCTGCCTTGTGGTTGGACCCCTCTACATTCAAGCTAGCTGAGTCCTCGTCCTTACTCTACCACCTACCAGTTGTGGGGCAACAGATGGTACCAGGTTTCCCACCTGCATCCTCCCTCCAATCCCCAGGAAGTAGCCACCTCAGAGTACCAAAGGACTGTAGTTCCAGAAACATGGTAATTAGAGTTCAATGTGTTACCTGCCCACCTTCTAAAGTTCTGGTTCTCAACTGTGGTTTCACATTGGAGTCACAAGAAGATTACACATTACAGATTACTAATGTCCTCAGAGATTCTGCTTTAATTGGTGTGGGTGTAGCTTGAGCAGCAAGAGTTTTTAAATCACCAGGTGACTCTAACGTGCGGCAAAGCCCCGTCTAAGCACTCTGGATCCCCACAAGAAGCCGTGACCTGATGCACTGTGGCCTACATTTGCACCTCGCAACCTCCTCCCTAATCTGCCATGTGACTGCCTTGCCCATCCATTCCCATCAACTCTGCCTTAGCCCACATGGAATTGTCTGTTATTCCTAACCTGAAACAATGTTCTAGGTCCTTCCCCCCACCCCCACAGCTCAGGCTCTATTCAGTTTCCTTAATCACCTTTCTATCTACTCCATTCTACCTAAATACGCTGTTATTTCTGCTTCCCCCATGTTCTCCTATGTATTTTATTGTTGTTGTGGCAATTCATCATAAACTTATTGGCTTAAGATAACACATCAATGCATTCTCGTACAATTCTGAAGGGTGGAAACCTGAAGTGGGTTTCCCTGAGCTATAATAAACGCTAGAGGAGGATTCAGTCTCTGGCCTTGTCCAGCTCCCAGAAGCTCTCTGCACTCCTTGGTTCATGGCCCTTTCCTCCAACTTCAAAACCAGCAGCACAGCATCTTCCAACCTCTCTCTCTCTCTCTCTCTCTCTCTCTTTCTCCCTCTTTTCTACTTTCATTGTCACGCCTCCTACTCTAATTATGACCCTCTGCCTCCGTCTTATGAGGACCCTTGTGATTGCATTGGAAAAACTCCATTAATCTAGAATAGTCTCCCTATTGCAGGATCCTTAACTTAATCATCTCTGCAAAGCCTCTTTTGCCATATAGAGTAACATATTAATAGGACTTAGAGATTAGGGCATAGACATCTTTGGAGGGCCATTACTCTATCTACCCCATCATGTTTAAGACAATGGTAGCCTTGTGATCTGTACATTTTCAAATATCTAGCAGGGGTGGGCAACCTTTTTTCTACCAAGGGTCATTTGGATATTTATAATATCATTCATAGGCCATACAAAATCATGAGCTTAAAAAATTTGCCTGCTCTTAGATTTATTGAATGTTGAGTCCCACCTGCAGTTGCCTTGGCAGAGCCAGACCAAATGATTTCACAAGCCTTGTATGGCCCATGAGCCAGACATTCTCCATGGCTGAGAGGTTCTGAGACCCCTAGAAGATGGAGAAAACTATAATGATGAACTTTCTGGATTTCAGTCTCCAATAAAATGAGGAGGGTGGATTAAGCCAACATGGTAATGACGATGGGGATATGATGGTGATGACTTTTGCACATGTGCACACACCCAAACACATATACCAAGGCTATCTGACAATGTCTGGGGACATTTTTGATTTTCCCAAGTGCTGGTGGTGGTAGGGGGTGATAGTTCATCTAATGAGTAGAGGCCAAGGATGCTGTGAAACATCTTACACTGTACAGTGCAGACCTCACCGCAAAGTATTCTGCTCCCAAAATGTCATAGGGCCAACATCAAGGAAAATGAATTAGACCATTCCTACCCAAAGCTGGTACACCGTCAGCAGCCTTAGTGTGACCTAGAAGCTCTTAGGAATGCAGAATCTCTGACTTTAGCCCAGAGCTACTGAATCAGAGGGTGCATTTTAACAAGATCCCCAGGTGATTTATATACATATTAAAATTTAAAATGAACTACAGCAATGATTCTCAACCCAGGCTGCACATTAGAACCACCTGGGGTACTAATGACAGTAATGACTAACTCCTGAGTCCTACCACAGGTCAATTAAATCAGAATCTCTGGACATGGGAAACGCAGCATCAATATTTGCTCAAAGTTCTCTAGATGATTCTAACATCCAACCAGAGCCGAGACGCTCTGTTTTCTGATGTCTGGCGCTTTGTTATCCAAAGTGTGCTTGCTTGACAGTCACAGCAGTACCAACAGGGAAATTTTCAGAAGTGTGGCGTCAGCCTCAGGCCTCACCCCTGACCTCCTGAATCAAAACCTGCATTGAACGAGACGCCAGGTAATTCCTGCTTACACTGAAGTTTAAGAAACACTGCTGCAGAAAGTTGCCTTCTTGCTCTAGAAATCCAATTTCTTTTCAAAATGTAAAACACCGGTGTTGCTGAGGCCATTCACTGAATCCCTACATAAAGGAAACTATTCAGTCTGTTTAAACAATACTCTTCTGTTCCCAACTACTGCCTGTTGCGTGACCATATTTAGTGATGCAGTTCAGAGGTAACCATTTCATTTTAAGCCGCTCACGGCTTGTCAGCTTCCAGGATCAGGGCTTTCTAAACAGAGTGGTGTGTGGAAAAGCACTCTTCCACAAGAGGCTAGGGGGCAGGGCAGGAGGGGTGGTTAGCAGTGAGAAATTTGGCCAAGACTTACTTGGGAAAGTGGGGTCTCCAACATAGGCAGTCATAGGTAGATCATGCCGCAGGGAGTGGAGCAATGAGTTACAGAACAAAAGCAGGCCAGACAGAGGAAGCCCACTTGAGGTAGACAAAAGGTTGCAGAGGGCTGGGAGCAGGTGTGTGCATTTCTAGGCATCATCAGTATGGCCCTTGTCAATCAGTCTCAAAATGAGTTGTGAGCGAATAAACTCCGTCTTTTCATGGAAACAGTACAAATAATCAGGTAAGGGGGGAGCAACTCTTTCCATTTTCTCCTAGAATGTATATTATTGACTTTCATCTTTAAAGTAGGAATTACTATATTTTATAGAGGAAAACAATTTGAGGCTTTGAGAGATGAAGTAACTTGCCTGACACAGAGCTAGAAGTGGGCTGATTGAAATGTAAACAGTTTTCTCTCACTTCTATCCCTTATGCTGAAGATATCTATGATGGGTTAAATCATGCCCCCACCCCATATTCACAAGCTAAACTCCCAACCCCCAGTACTTCAGAATGTAACTTTACTTGAAGGGCCAGTGCTGTGGCTTAGAATATTAAGCCACTGCCTGCAGTGTCAGCATCCCCTATGGGCCCCAGTTTGAGTCCCCGCTACTCCACTTCCAATTCAGCTCCCTGCTGATGCACCTGGGAAAGCAGTCAAAGACAGCCAAACTCCTTGGGCCCCTGAACCCACATGGAATACCTGGAAGAACTCCTGTCTCCTGGCTTTGGCCTGACCCAGCCTGGGATGTTGTGGCCATTTGGGGAGTGAATCAGTAGGTGGAAGATTCTCTCTCTCTCTCTCTCTGTCTCTTTCTCTGCCTTTCAAATAAATAAATGAATCTTTTTTTTTAAAAAAGCCTTTCTTGAAGCAGGATCTTTACAGAGGCCGTTAAATTGAGGGGGGATCTTTAGGGTGAGTACTGATCTAATATGACTAGTGTCCAAAAAAGGGGATATTTGGAGACAGGTATAAAGCAAAGATGGTGTGAAGACATACCCTGAGAAGCCAGTCATGTCAAAGTAGAGGAGAGACACGTGGAACAGATCCCTCCCTCACAGCCATCAGAAGAAACCACATCAGCTGACTTCCAGCTTCCAGAACTGTGAGACAATAAATATCTGTGGATCAAGCCACCCAGTTTGTGGTACTTTGTTATAGAAGTCCCAGCACACTGATATGAACTTAATAAAGGAGAGAGAAATTACACCAGTTACTTTTTCCATTAGAATTTAACTTAGGGTAAGCAGGTATTAGAGGACTGTCCAGGTAAAGGAGGCTGAGGGTAAGGTCACATAATCTCCAGGGTGAGGGGATCAAAGGGAAAAGGCCAAGGTTACCTGGATCTGGAAGCTTAGAGGAGAAGCTCTGAGGAGCAGAGACCCAGACTTGGGGCTGCCGATCAGTACATGTGCCCCTGGAACTCAGAGGAGGACCCCACCAGCTGGAACCCAGATTCTTGCAGAGAGGGGCCAACTGGTGATGCTGGGGTCTCCAAGAGGGTGTGACGAGTTTGGCTCACAAGTGTGGAAGAAGCAGACACCAGAACCAACTGTTGTCACCAGAACCTTTTCTGGGTAATACTGACAGGGAAGGAGAGCACAGCAGTCCCAAGAATCCCCTCGAGCCTCCCAGTCTCCCTTCCCCATCCCTACTGTCAGGGAGACACAGGAAGCCAGCTACCCAAGGAAAAATGTGGCCCGCTGACTCTATTAGCAAACTTGTCATCACCATAACAAATTACCTAAGATGAGCTACTTATGAAAGAAGGAGGTTTATTTTGGCTTGTGATTCAGGAGGTTCACAGTTCAAGATTGTGCAGGCCCTGTGGGTTCAGCTGTCTGGTGAGGCTGTAGGACAGCAATGGTAGAGTGTGCCTGGAGGAATGATCATATGATGGGGAAAGAAATGCAGAGAGCAGTTGGACCTGACTCAGGCTCCTTTTTTTTTTTTAAGATTTACTTATTTATTTGAAAGGCAGAGTTACAAAGAGAGAGGGAGAGACAGAGATCTTCCACCTGATGGTTTACTCCCCATATGGCCACAGTGGCCAAGGTTGGGCCAGGCTGAAGCCAGGAGCTTTGTCTGGGTCTCCCATGTGAGTGGCCCAAGCACTTGGACCATTTTTTTCTGCTACTTTCCCAGGCCATTAACAAGAGACTGGATCAGAAGTAGGGCAGCCAGGGCACACACTGGTGTCCAAGTGGGATACCAGTATTGCTTGTAGTGGCTTAACCTGCTACACCACAACACCCATCCCTAAACTCAGGCTCTTAAAACCAACACTTCCATTAGAACTACCTTCCAATGGACACCCCTTTGACTCAAGGACATCCCACTAGTCACGCCTCATAAATTCCATAATTGGATTAAGTTTCTTATACCTTTAACTTATGTCTTTGGGATTCAACCACCTACATGAGCTCAAGAGTGAAACCCTGTTCAAACCATAGCAGTGACGTCTCCCTTATGACAAAGGCCTGGATGGTTTTTCCTTCCAGAAGACTCTGCTCAGCATCTCCTCTTTGGCCCCACCCCACTGCCAGTCACCCTGGAATTGGACAAAGCTTACTTGCACAATTTGGTATAGCACACTTTCAAAAATTCCATCATATGCCTTTGTCATCACGTGGCTTCTCCCCTCAAAATCCTTTAGTAACTCACACGTAGCTCTGTCCACATTTTCTCTGGACCTTGGGCAGGCCCCCAGCCTTGAGCTCCTGTGATTTCACTTGTCCCTATTCAATGCCCTCTCTCATCCCCCGTGTTGGCAGTTCCAGACACTCTCCTTCAGCCAGACTCAATCTCAGCAGTCGAGATCCTTTTCCTCCCAGGGAAACAGTTTACCAGTCAAGGACTCCTGAACATCTCACCCCTCTTCCTCTAAACTTACCTCGCACGGTCCTAGCTTTCCTCCTTCCTGCTGGAGGGTGACTTTTCAGGCCTCCTGTCCCAGATTGGCCCCTTCACCTAATCTCTTCTGCCTCTTCCCAGGTCTTGCACTCTTGTCTACATTTGGAATCTCACCCTCTCCAGGAGCTACTTCCACTCCACCTATAAACTATAAATACACCCACAGCCATGTCTTCCCACACCCTGAAACAGTCTCCCCCAGATTTAGCTCTGTTTCCACACTCTCATCCACACATGTCTTCACTTCCCCACTTTTCAATCACTCCTCCACCCAGGATGTCTGGCACCTGTCATTGTCACTCAAACATCTTCCATGGCATTCACTGTGTTCTCTTACCTTGGTAGACTTTGGGAAGGTTTTTGTTTCTTGGTTGTAAAGTAATGCATATTCGTTATTAAGTGTCAACACTTTGGAAAATATGGGAAAGAATAAACTATAGTTAAGAAAAGAAAAATAGTCCATGTGGGAAACATTGACACCATGCAGCATATAGGGGAGACCTGGGGTCCTTGGAGAGGAAAATTTAACAAGGAGAATTAAAGTTGCAGACAGTTCAGAAGGCACAAAATGTTGATCTTGTAATCTCGACTATTTGCAGTCTTTGGGGAAGAATTCTGGCTGGTCCAGCATTCTGAGTGCCTAATCCTGTACTCACCAAGGTATTTGACCCACATCACATAAAGCTAAAAGCCTGTTTGTAAAACAACATATTTTCCCACCTCCATTAACAGAGATACCAGACACACTTTAACCTTCTATTGGTGGCCATGTGATGCAATGGAAACAGCAGCAGAAACATATTTGCTACCTGCCTATGGTGTGCCAGGCCCATGCTGGATATTTTACCCATGTAACCTTAATGTAATTTCATATAATTTGTATAGCTCCACTGTGTTTTGTAAATGAGCAAACTGAGGCTCAGAGCAGTTAAGGCAGTTATGAACTGCAGCCCTTCTGCACGGCAAGGCCCTGAATTAAACCCAATGCCTTGGCTTCTCTCTGCTACGCCAAGCTGCACGTCCAGGGGGGAAAACACTGGGCTCAATTCTGTCTTCCTGGAGAACTTGGGAAAACCACTGAACTGTTCTGTGATTAACGTAGGAAGACCCAGGTGGGCTTTTACGATAGAATCGAGATAACAAGTCGGTTCTTGGCTGTGGGTTTCAAAGCAGTCTCTGTGTTACTTTGCTAGGGCAATCATGACAAATAGCTTAGCCTGGGCAGCTTAGACAGGAGACATTTACCTTCTCACAGCGGGGACGCTGGACGTCCAAGATGAAGGAGTTGGCTGATGTGGCTTCTTCTGCGGCCTCTGCCTGCCTCGCACAAGGTGGCTTCCTCACGTCTTCTCATAGGACTTTCCTCTATGCCTGCACACTCCTGGTGTCTCCGTGTGGCCAGATTTCCTCGTGCAAATAAGACACAAGGCAAATTGGATTAGGGCACCCAGCAGCCTCATGTGAACTTAGCTTTCCTTGAAAGACCCCATCTCCGAGCACAGTCGCGTTCTGAGGTACACGGGGTTAGGGCTTCAACGTAAGAATTTAGGGGAACACAGTTTAGCCCGTTAGTCTTTGAAAGAAAAAATGGGTTTGGGATCTGGTTATTAGAAGCTAGTACTCCAAAAGACTCAGGACATAAAATGAAATCATACTATTATTGTTATTATACCATGTCATTAAATGATTGATCCCATATTTCCCAATTGGATTAGATTCCTCTGAATTCCCACTGAGCTCTGAGACACCATGATCCATTGCAGGAACAAATGAGAAATTTAGATCACGATGTAGTTACACCAGTTCCTAGAAAGCATTGATTCCTTTTTAAACACTTGCCCCTGATTTTTGCTATACTTGTAACTCTTCCATTGCAATCATGCTATCAGCAGCTTTTCTTACTGTTTGTAATATACAACCAGATCCAACACTATTTTGTTCTCCACAGAAGAAAACCTAGACGCTGTCCAGGGGTACTCTGGGACCAGTTTAAATCCTCAAGTGCATGAGGACCACGGTTGCAACCAGAGTGGAATAATACAACCCCAGGAGCTCTCTCTCTACCCATCTCCTGTCCCTGAACTTCCTACCCCTTGAACAGTCTCCCTTTGATCTAGACCCAAAGTCATCCTTGCTCCAGGGCAGATTTGTTACAACAAAATGCAGACAACAGAAAAGCTGCCCCTTTGCTTTTCGTTTTCAAAATAGGCTTTGCAAGTAAAAAGGAATATGGGTGGGTGGATGGGGCAAGTAAAAATTAATGTCCAAGAAGAATCAGGACATGAAATCGTGCCATAGTGTGTGTGTGTGTGTGTGTGTGCGTGTGTGTGTGTAAATGATAAAGCCCATGTTGCTACAAGGGAACACAGAGTCTCTCTTTGCTAATTCTGGTCATTTCGTAATTAAACAAAACAAATAAATGTGACTTGATCAGCTCTTGTCCTGACTGTTGATGTACAATGTAATACTTTATCCATTTTAGTATTTTTGTTTTGTTTTGTTCTAGTACTATTGGTTGAACTCTATAATTAACCCACAATTATTCTTAGGTGTTTAAATTTTAACTGAAAAGTGATCCCTGTTAAATATAAGAGTGGGAATAAGAGAGGGAGGAGATGTACAATTTGGAACATGCTCATTCGGACTTGCCCCAAATGGTGGAGTTAGAAACGTACCAGGGGATTCCAATACAATCCCATCAAGGTGGCATGCACCAATGCCATCTCACTAGTCCAAGTGATCAATTTCAGTTCACAATTGATCACACTGATAGGTCTAAGAGTCAAAGGGATCACACAAACAAGACTAGTGTCTGCTAATACTAACTGATAGAATAAAAAAGGGAGAGAACGATCCAATATGGGAAGCGGGATACACAGCAGACTCATAGAATGGCAGATGTCCTAAATAGCACTCTGGCCTCAGAATCAGCCCTTAAGGCATTCGGGTCTGGCTGAAGAGTCCATGAGAGTATTGCAGGCATGGAAAGCCAAGACACTCTGGGGAAAAAAAAAAAAAAAAAACCAAACCCTAAATGAAAGATCTCTGTGAGTGAGATCCCAGTGGAAAGAACGGGACCATCAAAGAAGGAGGTACCTTTCTCTGAAGGGAGGAGAGAACTTCCACTCTGACTATGACCCTGTCGGAATAAGATCGAAGTTGGCAAACTCCAAAGGCTTCCATAGTCTTGGCAACTCATGACTAGAGCCTAGGGAAATTTCTGACGCCATAAACAAGAGTGTCAAATTGTTAAGTCAACAACAGGAGTCACTGTGTACTTACTTCTCACGTGGGATCTGTCCTTAATGTGTTGACCAATGTGAAGTAATGCTATAACTAGTACTGAAACAGTATTTTGCACTTTGTGTTTCTGTGTGGGTGCAAACTGATGAAATCTTTACTTAATAAATCGATTTTCTATATATAAAGATAATTGAAAATGAATCTTGATGTGAATGGAATGGGAGAGGGAGCGGGAGATGGGAGGGGTGTGAGTGGGAGGGAAATTATGGGGGGGGAGCCATTGTAATCCATAAACTGTACTTTGGAAATTTATATTTACTAAATAAAAAAAATTTAAAAATAAATAAAAAAATAAATGGGTTGTTTCTGTGCAGATCTTCCAACAAGAATAAAACAACAATTTTAAAAGAAACAGTGGCTCAATAGTAACTGAGACGAATCCCAAAGGCCTGTGGTTCAGCTCCTGATCCCAGGACTGGATGAGACAGAGGGGAGAGAAAGTCATGTCAGCCACTTGAGAAGGACCCTTGTGTCTTTTCTCCTGTAGACAAAGCCCAGGGAAGAAGGTGGATGCAGGAACTCAGAATCAGGTGGTGGGGAGGCAGAGAGCAGGCGATGTGGTGCAGTGGGTTAGGCTAGCATCCCATATGGGTGCCAGTTCGAGTCCCAGCTGCTCCGCTTCTGATCCAGCTCCCTGTTAACACACCTAGGAAAGCAGCCGAAGATGGCTCAAGTGCTTGGGCTCCTGCCACCCATGTGGCAGACCTGGATGAAGTTCCAGGCTCCGAGGCATTTGAGGGGTAAATCAGTGGGTGGAAGATAGTGCGTGTGTGCGTGTTTCTCTCTCTCTCTCTCTCTCTCTCTCTCTCTCTCTCTCCAAATATTAACAATACTAATCTTTTAGGGAAATCTGAGCTCAGGAAGTGTAAAAACTCCACCCTGTGGACTCAGCTCATTGAAAGAGCTGGCCCTAGAGGGGTGTGGGCAGGGAGCCAGAGGCTGCCTCAGAGAGGCCTGAGTACCCAGGATGCTAGTTTGAAATCTGGGAGCAGCTGGGCCAGGAGAAAGCTCACACTAAGGGGGCGATCCAGAGGAGAGGGGGACTCTGCAGGTGCAGGCTGTGCTGGTGAGGTCGGCCCAGGGACAGCGACCAGAACCGGGTTCTGCAGCCAGCTAGAAGGGAGGCTGCAGCTGGCGCTGAAGTTGAGTCAAAGGAAAGGAAAGACCCTCCAACTGGAGTTTGTCACCTGGGGACTATGTCCCCACCTCACTGATTTACATCCTGGGAAGTCGGGAAGTACAATTGAGAGAGATTCCTTGTGTTGGCTTCCGTGCTGCGTGCTGCACACACTCCGCTCAGGCTCAGCTGCCAACAGTCTCTCGTGGCAGAGCCCCTCCTCCACACCTTGCCAGCTGAGAGAGGCTCCCCCTCTCCCTGTTCCCACAGACCTACAGGGGCCTAGCCAGAGCCCACTTGCTCACAAACACCAGAGCTGCTCAAGCTATCCGATGTAACTGTTTGTAGAAAGAGGTTATTGGAAGAATTCAAGAGTTCCTCTTGTACCTCAGAGGCAGCCAGAGGAGCTAGCCAGGTCCTGACCCGGAACTAGGCCTCCGGAGCCAGAACCAGGGCTTCAAGACCCTGAGACTCTGCGGCTCTCTCCCTCCCACTTGTCTCTCTACCTCTGCGTCCCTGCCTCTCTCCGAACCCCAGCGTTCTCGTCCCGTGCCTCTGGACCCTACCACCCTAATGCACATGGAGTTTCTCAGCTCAAAGCCCGGGACTGAGGACCAGAGGCTCGGGAGTGAACCTTGAACTCAAGGACTTCTTAAAACATCTTTTGAAGGAGGCATGTTTTTTTCCATGAGAAAGTCAAAAGAACAGTACAACACACACTCGTATACCATCTAGTGAGATTTGCCAGTTGTTAGCACTCTCTGATGTTTGCGTTTTCTCTCTCTCTAATATACATAGACTTAAAAAAAAAACTGGGTTACTTGAAAATAAATGGCAGATATCGTGAGATGCTACCTCCAATTTCTTCTTCCTGTGTCTCCTAAAAGCAAGAATGATCCAGGAAGGAAATTGCAGTGACTCAAACACCAAATTGGCTCTCCCTAGGTGATGTGTCCACCTCCTGGTGCAATCATGGTAGCAAAGGGGTCACGAGGCACAATCCCAGCTCTCTCTGCACAGGGGGCGGTTCTCAAAGAAAGACATGGCTGGACCGATACTCCAAAGGATTCTACTGCATCTGACATTTTATACCTTTTAGAAATCTAGATGGATCAATAGGGTATATGTAAAATACCCTGTGGTCTATTAATGGCTAAACCTGTAAAACTTAAATCCACAAGTACCAAAAGTCCATTCCATTTTACAGTTGACCCACATCTACCCTTGTAGATGTCTGTTTACCATTTTCAATGATGGAGTTTGTATCTTGCAAAGTACAAGTAATAAAATAATCATTTGGAAAATCCAGTACTTATGAATGAATAAAATAAACAGCTAATAGTAATTGAGCAGTTACTTTGTGTTGGGCCCGATGTGACATGTTTTAAATGCATTATCCAATTCCATCCTCACAAAAATCCTGTGTGATATTATTATGAACGTTATTATTACTCCCATTTCACAGAAGAATCTAAGAAGTGAAGGGCTTGGGTCACTGGCCCAAGTGGCTAATAAGTTCAGATCTCTAAGACTCCTGAAGCTACAGTCTCAACCAATACTCTGATTCAAAAGCTAAACTGTGCCCCGAACGCTTAAGGAAGCAACTCACTTACACCTGCCCCTAAAGGAAAAAAAAATGAGCCCATTTTTCATAACAAAGAATGGAAATGACTCCAATACCCTAACTGGATAGGCCCAACTCAACCCTTATCGCACGTACTGCAGGAAGTTCACTGGGGACAAATCTTCACAAAGTATGCTTTGCCATGGAGCGTTATCTCCGAACAGCCACAAAGTGAGCCAAGTACAACTAAAAGGCCACACGCCACATAAAGGAAGGTTATCCTTTCCTTAAGAAGGTGACAGTGTTGGAATGAAACTCTCCTTTCTAATCACAATCCTGCCTCAGCCGACAGCACATCAGTGGGCGTCTCTGTGGGCACTTAGAGGAGGAGGTGCGCCCCGGCACGCCGGTCCCGTGTTCTGAGGGTCCTTTCCCAGGGACCCCTGGGGCTGAGCAGGGTCCACCAGGTACACTCCTAATTGCCCTCACGCTTGAGATGGATTTAGTTCACAGATGACAGGTACACTACACTCCTGCCTCAGAGCAGAGGGTGCATATTGTCGCCAAGGAACCTGTCACGATGTTGTAGCTCACTGTTTGAGTCCGGTTTGGGGCCTCCGGGATCAGATCCTGGGGTTGGTGTCAACTTCTCAGCCCCTGCTGGCAGTCTCACCAAGAGGCACCCTTGCTCCTAGGATTGTGTGGGACAAGGATATGAGGGCCACTGGTGGGAGGACCTTAGTCCCCTCTCTGGCATCTTCCTAGTAGGAGAGAAAATAGTCCCCACATAGTGAACTTTTCTCAGTAACTGCCTGTGGTTCCAACACCCAGCAGATTTGAAGCTCTTCTAAGGCTAGCTGTGGCCTCTGCCATTGGATGGGATGGCAGGTGCTCTAGCGCTTCCTCAGCCACACTCTCTCACCTTTCCTGGGGTGTTCTCCAGGACAACTCTTCTCGTGTTAGTTGCTGAACCCCTTGGTAAAGGAAGTAGGTACCCCTACGTTAGTAGGCTCTTCTGGACTGCTTGGAAAAGACACATTCCCATTAGTGAGGGAAATGTGTTCATTCTTCCCAGCGCTCTGAAACAGCAGCATCGCTCTCGTTCAGTCTAAGCTCCAGCAGCTTCTTTCGCTTTCTCCAGCTGGGAGTTCTGCTTCTAAAAGCAGTGCATTTGACCAGCTCATCACCACCCCGCTGGCGAGCTCCCCTTATTGGTCAGATTCTAGAACTCCTGGTCTCAATCATGTCCAGCTTATACCTGTTAGCATTCAACTCGAGGAGAAATTCCTTGTTCCACCACGTATGGCCAGGGAAGCACAGGGTATGTGAACACCACCCAGAAGAAAGCTGGAGGCGTGACAGACATTTGAAGCCTCATAGGCTGTCTCCTAACTTATATTTATTAAATTCTGTTTCATAACTTCAGAGTTTCCTTAACACAGAAAATGCTATGGCCACAGTCGTGGAGATGACAGAACTGAGAAGTTCCATTGTCACTGTGTGCAAAGAGTCAACATGGCGAGCCTGGGACTGCTGTGCTTAGAGATCGCTCCATGTGTGGCTTAGGAACTCGGGGTTTCACGCTTCCTACCATTTCCAGAGCTGTTATGCAAACACTGTGATTTAGGATGAAGGCTGGGACGCGGTAAGTCGGAAGTGCCTCCATAACCAGCCCAGCCCACATACGGGCCTTAAATGCTCAATCTGTAGCGAGCGTCCCTGATAGATGAGACTTCGCACATGTTCTCTCAGTAAGTCACAATGTGTCCCTGGAGGAATTGTGTCCCGTGTGACGAGAACGGACGAGTTCTCTTCGCTGCTGTCACCTGGTTTACCCTGCTCTTTGCCCCATGAGCCTTTTTCCCTTATTGACGTTGCTCTGTGTCCTTTTCGCTGTAATAAATCATGGGCATGACTCCATGCTCAACCCTGTGCATCCTCCTCACTAAGCCCGGGCGTGGTCGTAAGACCTCCTACACACAATCAATGGGATCCATAGGTTTTCATTCGTATTAGAACTGTGTGTTTCCACACAGTAAAAAAAAAAAAAAAAGAAAGAAAAGAAAAGAAATCATAAGCTTCCCCCTTGCAGAGACACTACTTTGCCCCACCCCCTAATTTCATTGCAGCTCTTTAAGTCAGTAATCTGAAAGAGTCAGCTTTCTTTGGAAGCAGCCATAAGCATCTAAAGACTTAATGAGGGCAAAGAGGAGACGTCAGGGGGACAGGCCCAGCTGGAGGAGGTACCATCTGATAGGCTCCCTCTGAGCGATTATTCAGCAAGTTAGTGGCAACATTTCTATTTACCTCCAAGAGCCGGTAAAAATGAGAGCTTTCTGCTGCATCCACACATTCTTAATAAGCCAGATGCCTTTCCTGCGTGACCTTTCTGTGCAGAGAAGTTCCTTGGAGCAGCTGCATTTATTCTCTTCCATTCTTAGTTTCACTGGTACACTAAAAATAGGAGCTGCGGGGCTGAAAGAGGCCCTACCATTGCTCAGACGTACCTGATTTACTCTCGGGGAGCAGCCCAGAGCCTGGAGAATCTGTCAGTGAGGTTTCGTGATAAATGTTAGTGAATATGCTGATAATAGGGGGTTCCACCAAAACCAAGCATAGGAAGGCATTTTCTTTTCAGTGGGCTAAAAAGAGGCATAGGCATAACTTGTGCCTACAAAACTCATGGCTAGGGCGTCAGGATGCTACTGCTTCTCCCGAGGAAGGGAGTGGGAGAGACAGAAGGTATCGGAGGGAGGGAGAGCAACAGGGGGAAGACAGGGCAAGGAAGCTGCCGGAGAATAAGGCAAAGGCTCTCTCCAGCTTTGGGCCTCTATCCCTGGGGTCTTCTCAGAAGAACTCATCCCCACCCATAACTGGAAGCTTCCACCTACTCACCTGGCCTAGACCTGTACCTCTGTTGACTATAACATACAGAGGTGGGGGCAAATGTTGATCCAACATGCGGCTTTTCCGGTTTGCTCATCCTTTCTGAAAGCAGCCATCTACTCCTGAGTCTGGAGCTAGAAGAGGGAATATCCCATGTCCCTTGCTCAGGGACAAGCTACATGTCCTCAAGCTGTCCTCGGGCTGAGAAAGAACCGGGGGAGCTGCCCAAATGCCTTGCAATGGATGTTGGTTATTTCCATCTGCCCCATGTGCCTTCCTGGGAGATAGTTCCTCACCCATTCCACGTGATCTGGGAAGCTATCAGTAAGAGTGTGTGGCCTCTCTAGGTATGGCTTCATGACCCCCACACAAGCCAATCACAAGGTTTCCCCCTTGACAATAGGCTCTGTGCAAGAGCAGCATAGGCGAGGCCAATCCGAACCCTTCCCTGGGTTGGCTATTGGAGCTTGGGAGAACAGGCTGTCCTTGTGGCAATTCAAAGCTGAGAGAATATAATCTGGGGACTGGCCTCAGCCTCTTCTCAGTTGTATGGGAAAACTAAGACATGGAATAAGCTGAGAACCTGGGGAGAGAGAGGAGGGAGTGAGAGGAAGGTAGTCTGCATGGTTAAGTCTTGCGTTAGTTCTCTAGGATTTCCACACACTTGGTGGCCTAAAATAACAGAAATTTGTTTTCTCACAGTCCTGGAGGCCCAAAGCCTGAAATCAAGGCATCAGCAAGGCAGGGCTCCTCCCCAGCCTCTAGGGGACAACTCACTCTTGCAGTTCCTGGTGGCTGCCAGCATTCCCTGGTGTTCCTTGGCTTGTGGCTGCATCACTCCCGTCCCTGTCTGTATCAGCACATTGCCTTCTCCTCCATGCAAATCTCCTCCCCTCTACTGTCTACATCTAATCTTCCCTCTGCCTCTCTCTCTCTCTTTTTTTTTTATTTTTTGACAGGCAGAGTTAGACAGTGAGAGAGACAGAGAGAAAGGTCTTCCTTCTGTTGGCTCACCCCCCAGATGGCTGCTATGGCCAGCGCGGTGTGCCAATCCAAAGCCAGGAGCCAGGTGCTTCTCCTGGTCTCCCATGCGGGTGCAGGGCCCAAGCACTTGGGCCATCCTCCACTGCCTTCCCGGGCCACAGCAGAGAGCTGGACTGGAAGAGGAGCAACCGGGACTAGTACCCAGCGCCCCAACCAGGACTAGAACCCGGGGTGCTGGCGCCGCAGGCGGAGGATTAGCTTAGTGAGCCACAGTGCTGCCCCCTCTGCCTCTCTCTTATAAGGATGTGTACTATTGCTTTCAGGGCCTACTTAAATAATGCACACTAAATCCTGCTCTCAAAATCCTCAGGTTAATCAGGTTTTTGCCATAGAAGATAATATTCACTCTTTTGCCATATAAGGTACATGTACAGATTCCAGGAACTGAGTACTATCTTGATGGTGGCATTTTTCTAAGTGATCACAAGTCCCTCTCAAGCCTCTGGGCCATGACCATTCGTTCCTTCCTGCAGCTCTTCCTTCTGCCCAGGAGCCATTGCAGCCTCCTCACCACTCATTAAGCTCCCTCTTGGCTTAGGTTAGCATGAGTTAGGGTTAGTCACCTGCATTAAAGTTCTTTTAAATGACACAGATTCCTGGATATGCCACAGACTGAGCAATTGTACAGAGGACAGAACATTTGTTCTGCAAATGTTTGGGGAATTCACCTACCTTTACTAGTTCTGAATTTTACAACTCTGGATTTTAGGCTTCAAGGTCTTCCCTGATGGGAAAAAGAAAATTGCTGACATTGGATTTCATCAGCCCTATTGGCCTTCTTTTGTCAAATTTCTACTCTGAACTTCACGACTGTTCTGCAGGGTTTAGTCTGGGTCATTGCTTTACCTCCACAGTGCGGTGGTGCAGGTTGCAGGGTAGAAGATAAATGGTATCAGGAAGGAACCTGGGCCCTGTTGACTGAAGTGCAATTGAGAGCATGTGGAATGCAGAATCACAAATGTCCTTTTATTTATAAATAAATAAAATCCTTTTATTTATCCAAAATTAATAGGTCTGACAAACTCATGATAAGCAGATGGATTATTAGCAATCATAATATGAAAACTTATACTACCAATTTACAGAAGTTTCTGACATCACCCTGGAGAAGAACCATGGGTGTAATATCTTTACATAGGACATAAATAAACACACATGCAACTATGCATTGTAGGGCCCCAGATTTTGGTACAGTTGGTTAAGGTACCACTTGCGACACTGGCATCCCATATCAGAGTGCTGGTTCATGCCTCCCAGCTACTCAGCTGATGATCCAGTTTCCTGCAGATGCGCCTGGGAAGACAGGATGATGGCCCAAGCACTGGAGATCCACATGGAGTTCCTGGCTCCCTGGCTTCAGTCTGGCCCATCTCGGGCTGTTGTGAGCATTGGCGGATTGAACCAGCAGAGGAAAAGTGTGTGTGTGTGTGTGTATGTGTGTGTGTGTGTGTTGTTCTGCCTTTCAAATAAATCTTTAAAAAATGCATTTCTCTGGATACAGCAATAAATACAAAAAAAACTTTATTCCAAGTTTCTGAAAGCATCTTGTCATGGGTATTCTTAATGATACAATAAATTGTCATAGTGAATGTGACTAATTAACTGTAATAAATATTGCACTCAATTAAAAAAAAAAAAAAGTGTCCTTTTGGCCTACCTGTGAACTTTGGTCCTCTGTAGCAGTGGTCCTTAAACTTGATGGTCACGCACTCCTATCAATAACCACGGAGCTAACACATGCACTACAAAACATAGAACAATGTGAAATAACAAGAAGAAATGAAGACAAGGTAAATGGCATTTTAAAAATATTTATTTTATGGGCCGGCACTGTGTACAACAGGTTAACACACTGGCCTGAAGCCCCAGCATCCCATATGGACACTGGTTTGAGACCTGGCTGCTCCACTTCCGATCCAGCTCTCAGCTACAGCCTGGGAAAGCAGTAGAAGATGGCCCAAGTCCTTGGACCCCCGCACCCCCGTGGGAGACCTGGAAGAAGCTCCTGGCTCCTGGCTCCTGGCTCCTGGCTCCCGGCTTCGGATTGGCGCAGCTCCGGCTGTTGCGGCCATTTGGGGAGTGAACCATCGGATGGAAGACCTCTCTCTCTGTTTCTCCCTCTCACTGTCTGTAACTCTACGAAAGAAAGAAAGAAAGAAAGAAAGAAAGAAAGAAAGAAAGAAAGAAAGAAAGAAAGAAAGAAAGAAAGAAAGAGACTGCTGTTAATCACAATGCTCTCAATATCACTGAGAGTGAGAGAAGGTACTGGGATCAGCACAGCTCTGGCTGTTGCAGCCAACTGGGGAGTGAACCAGCAGATGGAAGACCCCTCTCTCTCTCTGCCTCTCCTCTCTCCGTGTAACTCTGACTTTCAAATAAATAAATAAATTTTTTAAAATATATTTATTTTTCTTATTAATGATTAAAAAAGCTTTCTAAAAATCTCACTGAAAGAAGAGTAATAAAAAATTTAGTGGAAAATGATGTCATTATTTCCTTTAGAAAATATTTGCTTAATATTTTGTGACAGAAAGTCAACATTTTGACTCTAAGTTCAGTTTATTTTGATATTTGGTTTTACAACTCTCAGAGCTGAGAAAGATAACTCTTAGGCACTGAATTACATTCCCCCAAACCCATGTGTTGAAGCCCTAATCTCTAACGTGACTAAATTTGGAGATGGGGTCTTTAAGGAGGTAATGAGGTTAAATAAGGAGATAAGGGTGAAGCCCTAATCAGGTAGGACAAGTGTTTTATAAGAGGAGGAAGAGACCCCAGGGAAGAGGCAATGTGAGGACACAGTGAGGAGGGGGCCATCCGGAAGCCAGGCCCAGGGGCCTCAGAAGAAACCAAGCCTGCTGGCACTTTTATCTCGAGCCTCTAGTTTCCAGAACTGAGAAAAAATATATTCTTGCTGTTTATGCTACCCTGTCTGTGTGACATTCTGCTATGATAGTCCTTGAAGATGAAAACACTCACAAATATATGTAGCCCTAGATGGAAGATATGCACCACTGGCTCATCAGACTATAACACATTTTCAGTCTTGGAAACAGATCATGCAAATGCTGTTGTTGACAGTAGATTTCTAACTACTCTACAAATCACTTGGTCTTCATCTTAATTGGAAGTTATTGGATTTTAATACTTCTATTTAAATTTTTTAAAGATTTGTTTTATTATTTGAAAGGCAGATTGATAGAGAGAGAAGGAAAGGCAGATGGAGAAAGAGATTTTCTAGCCTCTGGTTCACTTTCCAAATGGCCACAATGATTGGAGCTGAGCTAATCTGAAGCCAGGAGCCAGGAGCTTCCTCCAGGTCTCTCACACGGGTGCAGGGGCCCAAGCACTTTGGCCATCTTCTGCTGCTTTCCCAGGTGCTTTAGCATGGAGTTGGATCAGAAGAAGAGATGCCTGTACATGAACCTGAACTCTTACATGGGAACCTGGTGTTGCAAACAGCAATTTAACCCACTGTGCTACAATGCCAGCCCCATATTTTGATATTTTTAACAAAATTTTCATTTATGGGTAACTAAATGATATTTCAATATATGTATAAATTGTATAATGTCCCATCAGGGTAAATATACCTACTTCCTCAGATATTAAAATTTCTTTTTGGTAAAAAAAAATTCCAAATTCTATCTGTTTGGTGTATTTTTATTTTTTAAAAGATCAATTTATCTATTAGAGTTACAGAGACAGAGGGAGGGGAAAAAGAGAGATCGATCGATCTTCTATCCACTGGTTCACTCCCCAAATGGCTTTCATGACCAGGGTTGGTCTATGCAGAGTCAGCAGCCCAGAATTCCAGTGCAGAGAAGCCAGCACTCAAACTGTGCTCATCCGGGATGCTAGCATTGCAGATGGCACAGCTGAATCTGCTGAATGGCAACACTGACCCCTGTTTGTTTTAAACAGGGAAATGTATAGTATTTTACCTGTGGACACACTACTGGGCAACGGAACTCCGGGGCTTCTTACTCCTATCTAGCAATAACTTGGTATTCAGCAATCAATATTTCCCTACCCTCCCTTCCCACTACTCTTCCCTGTCTCCAGTAGGCATCATTATGCTTTGAACATCCACAAGGTCACCTTTTTTCAGACTCCATATAGGAATGCAATCATGTGACACTGTCTTTCTGTGCTTTGCTTATTTCACATAACACAATAACCTCCAGCTCCATTACATTGGTGCAGATGACAAGATTTTATCCTTTTTTGTGGCTGAGTAGTATTTGTTCTGTAAAGGTACCACATTTCTTTCTGTCTTTCTTTTTTTTTTTTTACAGGCAGAGTTAGTGACAGAGAGACAGAGAGAAAGGCCTTCCTTCTGTTGGTTCACCCCCCAAATGGCCACTACAGCCGGCATACTGCGCCAATCTGAAACCAGGAGCAAGGTGCTTCCTCCTGGTCTCCCATGCGGGTGCAGGGCCCAAGCACTTGGGCCATCCTCCACTGCCCTCCCAGGCCACAGCAGAGAGCTGGCCTGGAAGAGGAGCAACCTGGACAGAATCTGGCGCCCCAACCAGGACTAGAACCCGGGGTGCCAGCGCCGCAGGAGGAGGATTAGTCTAGTGAGCCACAGCGCCAGCCAGGTACCACATTTCTTTTATCCACTCTTCAGAGGATGGACACTTACATTGCTTCTGTTCTCCATTCCTTGGCTATTGTAAATAAACACAGGAGTACAGAAGCTAGGGTGCAGTGGGTTACAGCCACTATTGGTGAGACCAACATCCCATACCAAAGTTCTGCTTCCAGTCCCGGCTGCTCTGCTTCTGATCCAAGTCTCTGCTAATGAGTCTGGGAAGACAGTAGATGATGGCTCAACTGCTAGGGCCCCTGCCTCCCATAGGGGAAACCTGACTGGAATTTCTGGCTCCTGACTTCAGCCTGTCCCAGCCCTGGTTATTGGGGCCATTTGAAGAGTGAACCAGCAGATGGAAGATATCTGTCTCTCTGCTTCTCAGATAAAGATATAATTAAATCTTTTTGTGGGCATTTGCAGAATGAACCAGTGGATCTCTCCTCCTCTCTCTCTCTTTGTATGTATGTATGTATGTGTATGTGTGACTGCCTTTCACATCGACAAAAAATTTTTAAAAGAGAATGTTTTTTCCAATATAGCTTTTAGTTACACACATGCACATGAACACATGCAGAACAAAACAAAAAACTTGCTTCTTCTTCTTCAAGAGAACACCAAATGTTGGATGACACCGGTGCAGCAGGAGGGCCCAGAGGCCCCGGGGCCCTGAAATGGGAGGCCGCAGGAGTGGCCCGGGCCAGGGCCAGGGCCAGGGCCGGGGCTGGGGCCAAGGCCACGGCGCCCGCGTAGGCAAGGCCGAGGACAAGGAGTGGCTGCGGGTCACCAAGCTGGGCCACCTGGTTAAGGACATGAAGATCAAGTCCCTGGAGAAGATCTGCCTGTTCTCCCTGCCCATCAAGGAGCCCGAGATCATCGACTTCTTCCTGGGCGCGGCCCTCAAGGACGAGGTGCTGAACGTCATGCTGGTGCAGAAGCAGATGCGGGCCGGCCAGTGGACCAGGTTCAAGGCATTTGTTGCCATCGGGGACTACAATGGCCATGTCAGCCTGGGTGTGAAGTGCTCCAAGGAGGTGGCTACCACCGTCTGAGGGGCCATCATCCTGGCCAAGCTGTCCATCGTACCCATGCGGAGAGGCTACTGGGGGAACAAGATCGGCAAGCCCCACACTGTGCCGTGCAATGTGACCGGCTGCTGTGGCTCTGTGCTGGTGCGCCTCATTCCTGCTCTCAGGGGCACTGGGATCATCTCTGCCCCTGTCCCCAAGAAGCTGCTGCTGATGGCTGGCATTGACGACTGCTGCACCTCAGCCTGGGGCTGCACCGCCACCCTTGGCAACTTCGCCAAGGCCACCTTTGATGCCATCTCTAAGACCTACAGCTACCTGACCCCCGACCTCTGGAAAGAGACTGTGTTCACCAAGTCTCCCTATCAGGGGTTCACGGACCATCTCGTGAAGACTCACACCAGGGTGTCCGTGCAGAGGACCCAGGCTCCAGCTGTGGCCACAACATAGGTTTTTACAGGAGAAAAATAAATTGGATGGAGCCTGAAAAAAAAACACCTTATTTGTGTATTTCATTATTGAAACAAAATTCAGCCAATATAAGAATCCAATAAACATTTTTTAAAAAGATTTATTTATGGGGCGGAGCCAAGATGGCGGAATAGTGAGGGCGCGCACCGATAGTCCGGGAAAATTTAGTTTAATAAAAGGGGAGTTACGGTAGCCTCAGAAAAAAGAACCAGGAAAATATTGCAGAGGAAACTCTTCTGGATCGAGTGGCTGTGAATCGGAGGACCTACTGGGAGAACAAGGTCGCCCACCGCGCGGAAGCCGAGCCGCGGGACCGAGCCGCGGAAGCCGCAGGGTCTGCACACCAGTGCTCGAAGGGGAGTGCATACCACACAGACAACAGCGAGGAGACTTGGGACATCCAGGGCTCCGAGTCCACACATCGGCGCTGGAAGGGGAGGTGAGCTCAATAACCCGAGACATTGGTGGGGAAACGGGGGTCAGAATCTAGAGGGGGGCCGGAAAGTGCAGCAAACTCACTACCGGAAAGAAGGAAAAAAAAAGCTTTCGGGTTTCTCTTCCCCCTAACCTTGCAAAGGTTGCAAGGCTGCAAGGCTTGAAGAATTCACAAGAGACAAAGAGCAGGCCCCCTCTCTGGATTTACATATCAACGGGGGAGAGCTAAGGAACTGAGTCACTACAATTCAGTAGCCTAGGCAACCCAGTGGGAGTCCAGAGGAGCCTAAACGGACTCTGTGGGTAGAAGCCAGAGACTGGAAGCTAAATACCATCAATTCTGCACAGCCATGCTGTGCGGTGTTACTTACCCCCTGAATAAATAAAATAAATAAATAAATAAAAAGAGAGAGATTTACCACGCATAACCTGAGGGTGTTACCTTTGCACACCCTTAACCAGGAAGAACCAAGCAGAGCTCTCAGGCCGCACCCATCTCAAGCCTCCAAGGCTCCTCCAACAGCAGGCAGTCCACTTAACATGGACATAGTATAAAATAAATTAAAAAAAAAAAAGCACAGTGATGCAAGAAGAATTAACTATGCCAAGTAACAAACACAGAAATCGAGGGAACAAGATCAACGATGACACTATGATGCCTCCAAATAAACAAAACACCCCAAACCAAGATTATGAAGATGATGAGATAGAAGAAATGCAAGATACGGATTTCAAAAAATTTATAATAAGAACATTTAGAAGTTTTCAAAAGCAAATCCTTGAACTACAGAAATCCTTATTGGACAAGATTGAAAATCTCTCTCGTGAAAACGAAATTTTAAGGAAGAATCAAAATGAAACTCAGAAACTAGTAGAACAGGAAAGTGTGATAGTGAAGAGAAATCAAAATGAAATGAAGAGCTCAATAGATCAAATGACAAACACATTAGAAAGCCTTAAAAACAGAATGGGTGAAGCAGAAGAGAGAATATCGGACTTAGAAGATAGAGCACAGGAAAACATACAGTCAAACCAAAGAAAAGAAGAGGAAATTAGAAACCTAAAAAATATTGTTGGGAATCTACAGGATACTATTAAAAAAAACCAACATTCGAGTTCTAGGAGTTCCTGAAGGCATGGAGAGAGAGAAAGGATTAGAAGGCCTTTTTAGTGAGATACTAGCAGAGAACTTCCCGGGTTTGGAGAAGGACAGAGACATCCTAGTACAGGAAGCTCATAGAACCCCCAATAAACATGACCAAAAGAGATCCTCACCACGACACGTGGTAATTAAACTTACCACAGTGAAACATAAAGAAAAGATCCTAAAATGTGCAAGAGAGAAACGTGAGATTACTCTCAGAGGATCTCCAATCAGACTCACAGCAGACTTCTCATCAGAAACACTACAGGCTAGGAGGGAATGGCGAGACATAGCACAGGTGCTAAGAGAGAAAAATTGCCAGCCCAGAATATTATATCCTGCCAAGCTCTCATTTGTGAATGAAGGTGAAATAAAGACCTTTCATAGCAAACAGAAATTGAAAGACTTTGTGGCCACTCATCCGGCCCTGCAAAAGATACTTAAAGATGTGCTACACTCAGAAACACAGAAACACGGCCATCAATATGAAAGAAGGGAAAGGAAGAACACCTACCAGTAAAAGAGCATGGGAAGCTCAAAGCATATACTAGAAAATATTTCCGGGAAAATGGCAGGGCAAAGTCACTACATATCAATAGTCACATTGAACATTAATGGTCTGAATTCTTCAGTTAAAAGACACCGTTTGGCTGACTGGCTCAAAGAACACAACCCAATTATTTGTTGCCTACAAGAAACACATCTCTCTAACAAAGAGGCATGCAGACTGAAAGTGAAAGGTTGGAAAAAGATATTCCATGGCAACAGAAACCAAAAAAAAGCAGGTGTAGCCACATTAATATCAGACAAAATAAACTTTAATACAAAAACTGTTAAGAGAGACAAAGAGGGACACTATATAATGATTAAGGGTTCAATTCAACAGGAAGATGTAACTATTATAAATGTATATGCACCTAATTACAGGGCACCGGTCTATTTAAAAGATATGTTAAGGGACTTAAAGGGAGATTTAGATTCCAATACAATAGTACTGGGGGACTTCAATACTCCACTCTCAGAAATAGACAGATCATCAGGACAGAAGATCAACAAGGAAACAGCAGATTTAATTGACACTATTGCCCAAATGGATCTAACAGATATCTACAGAACTTTCAACCCTACATCTACAGACTTCACATTCTTCTCAGCAGTGCATGGAACCTTCTCTAGGATTGATCACATACTAGGCCATAAAGCAAGTCTCAGCAAATTCAAAAGAATTAGAATCATACCATGCAGCTTCTCAGACCACAGCGGAATGAAGCTGGAAATTAGCAACTCAGGAAACCCCAGAAAGTATGCAAACACATGGAGACTGAACAACATGCTCCTGAATGAACACTGGGTCATTCAAGAAATCAAAAGAGAAATCAAAAACTTTCTGGAAGTAAATGAAGACAACAACACAACATATCAAAACTTATGGGATACAGCAAAAGCAGTATTGAGAGGCAAATTTATAGCAATAGGTGCCTATATCAAGAAATTGGAAAGGTACCAAATAAATGAGCTTTCAGCGCATCTCAAGGACCTAGAAAAACTGCAGCAAACCAAACCCAAATCTAGTAGGAGAAGAGAAATAATTAAAACCAGAGAAGAAATTAACAGGATTGAATCAAAAAAAAACTACAAAAAATCAGCCAAGCGAGAAGCTGGTTTTTTGAAAAAATAAACAAAATTGACACCCCATTGGCCCAACTAACTAAAAAAAGAAGAGAAAAGACCCAAATCAATAAAATCAGAGATGAAAAAGGAAACGTAACAACAGACACCACAGAAATAAAAAGAATCATCAGAAATTACTACAAGGACCTGTATGCCAGCAAACAGGAAAACCTATCAGAAATGGATAGATTCCTGGACACATGCAATCTACCAAAATTGAACCATGAAGACATAGAAAACCTAAATAGACCCATAACTGAAACAGAAATTGAAACAGTAATAAAGGCCCTCCCAACAAAGAAAAGCCCAGGACCAGATGGATTCACTGCTGAATTCTACCAGACATTTAAAGAAGAACTAATCCCATTTCTTCTCAAACTATTCAGAACAATCGAAAAAGAGGGAATCCTCCCAAATTCTTTCTATGAAGCCAGCATCACCTTAATCCCTAAGCCAGAGAAAGATGCAGCACTGAAAGAAAATTACAGACCAATACCCTGATGAACATAGATGCAAAAATCCTCAATAAAATTCTCGCCAATAGAGTACAACAACACATCAGGAAAATCATCCACCCAGACCAAGTGGGATTCATCCCTGGTATGCAGGGATGGTTCAACATTCGCAAATCAATCAATGTGATTCACCACATTAACAGACTGCAAAAGAAAAACCATATGATTATCTCAATTGATGCAGAGAAAGCATTTGATAAAATTCAACACCCTTTCATGATGAAAACTCTAAGCAAATTGGGTATAGAAGGAACATTCCTCAATATAATCAAAGCAATTTATAAAAAACCCACAGCCAGCATCCTATTGAATGGGGAAAAGTTGGAAGCATTTCCACTGAAATCTGGCACCAGGCAGGGATGCCCACTCTCACCACTGCTATTTAACATAGTTCTGGAAGTTTTAGCCAGAGCCATCAGACAAGAAAAAGAAATCAAAGGAATACAAATCGAGAAGGAAGAAGTCAAACTATCCTTCTTTGCAGACGATTTGATTCTTTACTTAGAGGACCCAAAGAACTCTACTAAGAGACTATTGGAACTCATAGAGGAGTTTGGCAAAGTGGCAGGGTATAAAATCAATGCACAAAAATCAACAGCCTTTGTATACACAAGCAATGCCATGACTGAGAAAGAACTGCTAAGATCAATCCCATTCACAATAGCTACAAAAACAATCAAATACCTTGGAATAAACTTAACCAAGGACGTTAAAGATCTCTACGATGAGAATTACAAAATCTTAAAGAAAGAAATAGAAGAGGATACCAAAAAATGGAAAAATCTTCTATGCTCATGGATTGGAAGAATCAACATCATCAAAATGTCCATTCTCCCAAAAGCAAGTTATAGATTCAATGCAATCCCAATCAAGATACCAAAGACATTCTTCTCAGATCTAGAAAAAATGATGCTGAAATTCATATGGAGGCACAAGAGACCTCGAATAGCTAAAGCAATCTTGTACAACAAAAACAAAGCCGGAGGCATCACAATACCAGATTTCAGGACATACTACAGGGCAGTTGTAATCAAAACAGCATGATACTGGTACAGAAACAGATGGATAGACCAATGGAACAGAATTGAAACACCAGAAGTCAACCCAAACATCTACAGCCAACTTATATTTGACCAAGGATCTAAAACCAATTCCTGGAGCAAGGACAGTCTATTCAATAAATGGTGCTGGGAAAACTGGATTTCCACGTGCAGAAGCATGAAGCAAGACCCCTACCTTTCACCTTACACAAAAATCCACTCAACATGGATTAAAGGCCTAAATCTACATCCTGACACCATTAAGTTATTAGAGAACATTGGAGAAACCCTTCAAGATATTGGCACAGGCAAAGAATTTCTGGAAAAGACCCGGGAGGCACAGGCAGTCAAAGCCAAAATCAACTATTGGGATTGCATCAGATTGAGAAGTTTCTGTACTGCAAAAGAAACAGTCAGGAGAGTGAAGAGACAACCGACAGAATGGGAAAAAATATTTGCAAACTATGCAACAGATAAAGGGTTAATAACCAGAATCTACAAAGAGATCAAGAAACTCCACAAAAACAAAACCAACAACCCACTTAAGAGATGGGCCAAGGACCTCAATAGACATTTTTCAAAAGAGGAAATCCAAATGGCCAACAGGCACATGAAAAAATGTTCAAGGTCATTAGCAATCAGGGAAATGCAAATCAAAACCACAATGAGGTTTCACCTCACCCCGGTTAGAATGGCTCACATACAGAAATCTACCAACAACAGATGCTGGCGAGGATGTGGGGAAAAAGGGACACTAACCCACTGTTGGTGGGAATGCAAACTGGTCAAGCCACTATGGAAGTCAGTCTGGAGATTCCTCAGAAGCCTGAAGATAACCCTACCGTTCGACCCAGCCATCCCACTCCTTGGAATTTACCCAAAGGAGATTAAATTGACAAACAAAAAAGCGGTCTGCACCCTAATGTTTATTGCAGCACAATTCACAATAGCCAAGACCTGGAACCAACCTAAATGCCCATCAACGGTAGACTGGATAAAGAAATTATGGGATATGTACTCTTTAGAATACTATACCGCAGTAAGAAACAACGAAATCCAGTCATTTGCAACAAAATGGAGGAATCTGGAACACATCATGCTGAGTGAAGTAAGCCAGTCCCAAAGGGACAAATACCATATGTTCTCCCTGATCGGTGACAACTGACTGAACACCAAAAAAGGAAACCTCCTGAAGTGAAATGGACACTATGAGAAATGGTGACTTGATCATCATAGCCCTGACTGTTAATGAACAACTTAATACATTATCCCTCTTAGTATTTTTTTGTCTGTTCTACTTAATATGACTGGTTTAATTCTGTAATTATCACACAGTTATTCTTAAGTGTTGAAAATTAACTGAAATGTGATCCCTGTTAAACATAAGAGTGGGAATAAGAGAGGGAAGAGATGTATAATTTGGGACATGCTCAAGCTGACTTGCCCCAATTGGTAGAGTTAGAAACATACCAGGGGATTCCAATTCAATCCCATCAAGGTGGCATGTACCAATGCCATCTCACTATTCCAAGTGATCAATTTCAGTTCACAATTGATCATAATGAAAGGACTAAGAGTCAAAGGGAGCACATAAACAAGTCTAGTACCTGCTAACACTAACCGATAGAATAAATAAAGGGGAGAGTGATCCAACATGGGAAGTGAGATACTCAGCAGACTCATAGAATGGCAGATGTCCTAAATAGCACTCTGGCCTCAGAATCAGCCCTAAAGGCATTCGGATCTGGCTGAAAAGCCCATGAGAGTATTTCAGGCATGGAAAGCCAAAACACTCTGGCAAAAAGATCTCTGTGAGTGAGATCCCAGTGGAAAGAACAGGTTTTCAAAGAAGGAGGTACCTTTCTCTGAAGGGAGGAGAGAACCTCCACTTTGACTATGACCTTGTCTAAACAAGATAAGAGTCGGAGAACTCAAGGGGCTTCCATAGCCTTGGAAACTCATGACTAGAGCATAGGGAGATTACTGATGCCATAAACAGGAGTGTCAATTTGTAAAGTCAATAACAGGAGTCACTGTGCACTTACTCCTCATGTAGGATCTCTGTCCTTAAAGTGCTGTACATTGAGGCTTAATGCTATAACGAGTACTCAAACAGTATATTTCACTTTGTGTTTCTATGGTGGTGCAAACTGTTGAAATCTTTACTTAATGTATACTAAACTGATCTTCTGTAAAAAAAAAATAAAAAAAAAGAAATTATCAATTCCCAACTTGACTCTCACTGGGATTAAACATGACAATAGGTCTGATCTGATTTCGTCATCATTTAAAAAAATCATCTATTATTTTTCACTTTATGTTTCTGTGTGGGAGCAAACTGTTGAAATCCTTACTTAATGTATACTAAGCTGATCTTCTGTATATTAAGATAATTGAAAATGAATCTTGAGGTGAATGGAAGGGGAGAGGGAGTGGGAAAGGGGAGGGTTGTGGGTGGGAGGGACGGTATGGGGGGAAGCCATTGTAATCCATAAGTCGTACTTTGGAAATTTATATTCATTAAATAAAAGTTAAAAAAAAACAATTACTCTGGCAACATTAAAAAAATATTTATTTATTTATTTGAAAAGCAGAGTTACAGAGAGGCTGAGGCAGAGAAAGAGAGAGAGAGAGAGGTCTTCCATCTGTTGATTCACTCCCCCAGATGGCTGCAATGGCCAAAGCTGCACCAATCTGAAGCCAGGAGCCAAGAGCTTCTTCCAGGTCTCCCACATAGGTGCAGGGGCTCAAAGACTTGGGCCATCTTCCACTGCTTTCCCAGGCCATAGCAGAGAGCTGGGTCAGAAGAGGAGCAGCCAGGACTCGAACCAGTGCCCATATGGGATGCCAGCGCTGCAGGTGGCAGCTTTACCCGCTACGCCACAGCGCCGGCACCCAAGAAACATTTGAGACAACTACATTTACAATCACTATATAACAAGCCTCCCAATCACTATATAACAAATCTCTCACATGGTATAATGTATTTCCTGCTAATCTTCAGCAATATATATGCACGTGTGATCATCCCGTAGTATCCTGGGAGATTGCTTCCAGGGCTTCCTGAGGATATTCCAAATCCGTGGATACTCAGATCTCTTATATAAAATGGTGTAATACTTGCATACAGCATATGCACATCCCCCTATATACTTTAAATCATCTCTAGGGGCTGATGTTATGGCGCAGTGGGTTAAGCTGCCACTTATGACCCCAGCATCCCATATGAGCTCCAGTTTGAGTCCTGGCTGTTGCATTTCTGGTCCAGCTCCCTGCTAATGCACCTAGGAAAACAACAGAACATGGTCCAAATGCTTGGACCCCTGCTATCCACATTGGAGATGCAGATGGAATTTCAGGTTCCTGGCTTCAGCCTGGCCCATCCCTGGCTGTTGTGGCCATTTGGGAAGTGACCCAGCAGATGGAAGATGTCTCTCTCTCTCTCTCTCTCTCTCTCTCTCTCTTATCCTGCTTTCAAATAAATAAATCTTTAAAAACAATTAAATTATCTCTAGATTACTTGTAATACCTAATATAAGGTAAATGCTATGCATTATTTAGGAAACAGTGACAAGGAAAAAAGTTGGTATCTATTCATTGCAGAAGCAAATTCTTTTTCTGAATATTTCCCACTTAAGGTTGCTTAAATCTACAAATGAGAAACTTATGGGGTTAGCACTGTGTCATAGCAGGTAAAGCCCCCCTGCCTATAGCCCTGGCATCCTATATAGGGGCTAATTTGAGTCCTGGCTGCTCTGCTTCCAATTCAGCTCCCTTCTAATATGCCTGAGAAAGCAGCAGAAGGTGGTCCAAGTGCTTGGGCCCCTGCACCCCCATGGGAGGCCCAGTTGAAGCTCCTGGCTCCTGGCTTTGGCCTGGCCCAGCTCCAGCTGTTGCAGCCATTTGGGAAGTGACCCAGCAGATGGAAGATCTCTCTCTCCTCTCTCTCTCTCTCTCTCTCTCTCTCTCTCTCTCTGCCTTTCCTTCTCTGTAACTTTGACTTTCAAATAAATAAATCAATCTTTAAAAAAAAAAAACCCTATGAACACAGAAGGCTGACTGTGTGTGCTAGAGGTCTTCTCATGGAGAACATGTGTGATAAAAAGACATGGACTTCAAAAAATTTTGCACCAAAATAAACCCATCTTTTAATTCTATTTTCCATGAGCTTTTTGAAATACCCTCGCATTTTGGTCAATCCGAATGGCGTATATTGACCAGAGTGGGTTTTAGCTTCTCATCATATTGTTTTACATGAGCTATTTCTACTATTTCTGATTAAAATAGGAAGGCGATGATTTCTCCCAACGTTATGTCTTCTCTGAATAAGTGAGGAAACTGAAAGGAAGTCTCTAAACATTGAGTGGGGGCCAGTGTGGTGGCAGAGCAGGTTAAGCTACCTCTTGTGATACCAGCATCCCATATCAAAGAGCAGTCGGCGCTCTAGTCACTCCACTTCCAGTGTAGCTCCCCACTAATGCACCTGAGAAATCAGTGAGAGATGGTTCCAGTGCCTGGGCCCCGGCCTCTCATGTGGAAGACCTGGATAGAGTTCCTGACTCCTGGCTTTGGCTTGGCCCAGACCTGGCTATTGGGACCATTTGGACAGTAAACCAGCTGATGGAAGATCTCTCTCTCTCTCTCTCTCTCCCTCCTTCCCTCCCTCTCTGTCACTCTGCCTTTCAAATAAATAAATACTTTTTAAAAAAAACCTAGATAGTATAATCTATAAATGCATCCAAATGATCACGCTGCAGAACATCAACAGTTTGTTCAGGGAACTCACTGTTGTCAGTTCCTTTGAATGGAAGAACGCCCACTCTCTCCTCATGGTATTTGGCAAACGGAGTTTAACTCGTCATGACTGTCGCATATACCGACCAAATATGGGTGCAGAGTCAATGTACATGTTTGCAAAGTTGATTTCTACTTCCAGATAGAACATAAGTAAAAATAGAAATTCTCAAATCCTTTCACTGTGCCTTCTGGGGAGCTGCACCTCTCTTGGCAGAGCACTGACTGCACTGTGCAAGTTGCTGATTCACTGCGAACTAGACACCATCTAGCTACTCCCAGTGTCCATTCCCTGTTTCTCCCACCATTAGCCTGCTTTTCTGCTAGATGTTCCTAAGAGTGGATCCTCTTGGCTTAAGGCAGTCAGCCCAACCCAGCCCCCCATTCATAGTAATCAGTTTGGTGATGTCAAGAAACTCAATTTGGGCTTTTAAAAAAGATATCCTAGACTCCGTAGCAGCTCCAGGAAGATGTTATCTCCCTCACCCAGTTGGTGTGCTGAGGCCAGCCCTGTGGTCAATTTATCACCTTAAGAGCGCAGACCTGAGTTCCCAGGTCTCACACTCTGGACCAGGTATGAAATGAGATGGCTGAACCTACAAGAAGAGATGGTAAGAAATTTCTTCCTTGGAGACTTTAATTTGAGCTCCCTGTTGGAGGTTTATCTAAGTTCAGTCATTTCTCTAATGTCTCAGCTATATGGGCCAGTAAATTCCATAGCCATTTATCTAAGTTGGCTTCTCTTCTACAACCAAAAACTCTCCTATTGATGTAGCTGCCAACTCCTTCATGCAGTTTGTTTTGTTGTTACTTCTATTTGTTTTGTTTATTGTAGGGTTAATCATACTCTGTAGCATAGGTACCTGCAAGATCCCTTTGTTGATTTATTTCCATAGTAGTGAAATGAATTATATTCTTACAATGTACCAAGTATTATTCTAAGTACTTCACATACTGATACATTTAATCTATACAATAACCCTACAGAATCCATATTATTATTATTAAAGATTTATTTTATTTATTTGAAAGATAGAGTTACAGATAGAGATAGAGCCAGAGAGAGAGAGGTCTTCCATCCACTGGTTCATCCCCAAATGGCTGCAACAGCTAGAGCTGTGCCGATCCGAAGTCAGGAGTTGGGTGCAGGGGCCCAAGCACTTAGGCTATCTACTGCTTTCCCAGGCCCTGAATCCATATTATTTTAGCTCCATTTTTCTGATGAGAAAACTGATATGCGGTGAGGTTACATTACTTACCCACAATCACTTAGAAAATAGTAAATCCACAGTTTACAAGTAACTTTGAACCAATACAGTGTGTCTCATAAACCCTTGGTATTTAAAGCTACAGGGTACCAGAAAGACTGCACTACTTACACACCAATGTTTGACACTGTCCAATTGTCTAATCTTCACCAATATCATGAGTATAAAGTGTATTTACCATTTATTACATAACATTGCACTAAAACTCTGTGTGTCCCAGGTTCCTCAGCTATGAAATGAAGATAGTAGGAGCCTTTGCTCCTGCGTGGTGGGTTAAGCTGACACTTGCAACCCAGATGCCAGCATCCCATTCTTATTGTCCAAATGGAGTTCCCCTTTTGGGAACTGCCTGTTCATACCCTTGACCCATTTTTCTATTGTTTTTCCTGTATTTTTCTTATTGGTTTGCAGAATGTGTGTGTGTGTGTGTGTGTGTGTATATATATATATAATAGAGTTATGAGTCCCAAGTCAATTTTAGATATTGATTTCCCCTCTATCACTTGTTAATGGTGCCCTTGAACACAAACCTTTCATTTTGATTTTTTAAATTTATTTTTATTTATTTTTAAGGAATATAAATTTCATAAGTACAATTTTAGGAATATAGTAATTTTTCCCACCATACCAGCCCTCCCACCCACACTTCCACCCTTCCTCCTCCTCCTTCTCCCCTTGCAAGTCCCATTCTCCATTAAGATTCATTTTCAATTAACTTTGTACACAGAAGACCAACTGTATATGAAGTAAAGATTTCAACAATTTGCACACAGATTTCAACATGCACATGCATACACACACACACAAACTGTTTGAGAACTAGTTTTACAGTTAATTCTCAATACAACTCATTGAGGACAGAATTCCTGCATGAGGAGTTAGTGCACAGTGACTCCTGTTGTTAATTTAAGAATTCACAATCTTATGTATGACGTCAGTGATCACCTGAGGCTCTTGCCATGAACTACCAAAGATACGGAAGCCTTTTGAGACCACAAACTGTCAGTATTTGGACGATGCCATAAACAATGTGGAAGTTCTCTCCTCCCTTTAGAGAGAAGTACATCCTTCTTTGATGGCCACTTCTTTCCACTGGGGTCTCTCTCACAGAGGTCCTTCATGTAGAACATTTTTTTCCACAGTGTCTTTGCTTTCCTTGCTTGAAATGCTCTCACAGGCTATTCAGCCAAGAAGACTTAAGGGCTGATTCTGAGGTCAGGATGTTACTTAAAATGACTGTCATTCTATGAATCTGCTGTGTGGACTGCTTCCCGTGTTGGACATTTACTCCTTTTTAATTCTATTTTTATTACTACCAGGCACTTGATCCTATTTCTATGATCTCTTTAACACTTAATCCTATCCATATGTTCATTTTAACACTTAATATGATCACTTTAACAATTAAGATGTCATTTTTACCACCAAGATTAATGGGATTTGGAGTCCCATAACACGTTTTTAAACTGTACCCTTAGAAGTAAGTCAGTAGGAGTGTATGCAGAGCTATACAGCTTTACAGTTACAAACTTCCTCCTTATCTTATTCCAAATCTTATTTTTTACTGAGATTTATTTTTAATAGACTTTATACACATATGATTAACCCTATGTTAAGTAAAGAGTTCAACACATAGTATGAAGAAGAAAAAAGACAAAAAAAAAAAAAAAAAAAAAACAAAGAAAATGAAACTGTTCCTTGACAGTCAAGACAAGGGCAGCTCAAGTCACTCCTTCTTGAAGTGTCAATTTCACTTCCACAGATTTCTTTTTAGGTGAAGCCTTTCATTTTGAAATACTCAAATTTATTAGTTGTACTCTCAAGTAGACAGGATAAAAATACAAAAAGCATTTCTGCTCTAAGAAACTAAAAATCTAGTTGAAGAATCAAGGAAAACGATGTAAACAAGTGTTAAACATTGCATATATAAAAATATGCAATAAAATCCCAAGTTATGGGGCCAGCATTGGGATGCAGTAGGTTAAGTCACTGCTTACAACGTTGGCATCCCATATTTGATTGCTGGTTCAAGATCTGGCTGTTCTGCTTCTAACCCAGCTTCCTGCTAGTGCACCTGGAAAAGCAGCAAAAGATGGCCCAGGAACTTGGGCCCCTGCTACCCATGTGGGAGACCCAGATTGGGTTCCTGGCTCTGGGCTTTAGCCAGTGGCCATTTGGGGAGTGAACCCGCAGATAGAAAAGTTCTCTCTTTCTCTCTCTTAGTCACTCTGCCCTTCAAATAAATAAAATCTTTTTTAATGTAAAGTTTTAAGGCTGTATAACCATCTCTATAATCTTCAGAAAGTATTTAAAATTTTTCTGAGCTTCAATTTTATTTGGAAAATGGAAGTAATGCAAAATGCCTTTCAGCTTGCTGAGATAATTAAATAAGACATGTTGAATGTCTCTCATAGTACCTGGCATATAGTACCAGCCTCAATTTAGATGCAAAGCAAATCAATGAAATTATAATGGTTCCATTTATAGAGGTACTGCTAGGGTACCTACTGGGGCACTTTTTAAAATGCATCTACTTAAATTTCACAGCCCTTGGTGAGGCATTTTCACTTAGTCAGATGCTGAAACCTAGGTTCAGAGAACATAAGTCTTTTGACCAAAGTTCATGCAGTAAATGGCAGCGTCAGGCTGCAAAGCCAGCTTGGTTTGACCTCAAATCCCATGTGCTTTCTACCATGCCAAGCTATTATCAGAAGAGGTGGGAGACATGCAACGATGCTTGACATGGGTTCTGAAAACAACAACACAAGAATTTCAGCAGAGGAGAAGAGGGGCTCATGCCAGATTCCGCAGGGTGCCATGAATGCAGCCTTGTGCAGTACAAGAGGGCAGAAGCACAGCATTGTCCTTCCAAGTCCCCTAGAGTAACCAGTGTGTATGCATGTGTGTGTGTGGGGGGGTCTAGTCTCTGCTCCTCTTGTCCCAGTAATGACACTGGAATGAGTTGTCTGCCACCAGAGCCTCAGAGAACCATGCATATGTCACTCTCCTCACCTAAGTTTAGGGAGCAGGCTTATCCCAGGAAGCATGTTTTCTGCATTTCCACACAGTTACACAGGAGCGAGTTTCCCAACTCTGCCTAGGATTGGGTGGGTATGGCTAATGTATAGCCAATTCTGGCGCACAGACATAGTAGGTCATTGTCCCTGCCACTCAAAAGCCATCCATGGCTGCTGCTCCAGTGTTCACCAGGGGCAAATCTGACTTTGGCTATAGGTCAGACTCCTGTGGCTTTGTCGATGGAATCTGAACTTGCACGGGGAACACGGGTGTCGTTTTGAACCCCCAAAAAGCACAACAACAGCCATTCAAACCTTGGTAGAAGCCAGAACATGACAAGTTCAGAGGACAATGAGAAGACTGGCCTGAGGGAGCCAGGCGAGCACATTGAGGTAGTGGAAGAGAGGTTAGACTAAAGGTGGACCCAGCAAGCCAGGGCTTTCCCAGAGACAGAGTTTGGATCTGATACAGGACGCAGAGAACAGAAAGTGACTAGAGTGAGGAGGAAGAGGGCGTTACACGAGATAATGAGAGACGCAGCCATGGACTTCGGCGCAGACTCCGCGGGCAGAGGTCCTGGAGATTCGGAGCGAGCACGGGTGGTTTCCAGAGTGGCGGGGACGAACAGGAATGTGCGGCCTATGGTACTGGACGGTGACCAGGGTGAAGCGATGCCTACGAGATCCAAAGGGAAAAGTGCCAGGCCTCGGTGACCCCTGGGCTGGGGGAGAAAGAGCTAGCTGTTGAAGGCTGGAATCCAGGGAGTCAACATCGTGTAAGAGGTACCGTGCTGTTAACGGCGACTGGGAAGAAGCGGGTAGAGGTGGTGAACCCGAACCCTGAGGCCACGAAGGGTGGCACGGATGGGCTCAAGGACACAGGGGAGTGGGCGGCAGGAAGGGGACAGGCACGCTCCGGGACCAGGAAAGGGCAGGATGAGGCTGCCGGCCAACGCTGGGCTCAAGATCTCTGCAGAGCAGGACGACCGCCACTTCTCCCCCCAGGAACCTACAGCTGCACCCAAAGCAGCCCTCTCCGCCGCGGGTCTGCGGCCTCTGCGTCCACTGTCCGCGCTCCGCCCGCAGTGACCCCTGGGGCGCGGGCCCCTAGCACTCCAGGCCCGCTCCCTTTCAGCTGTAGCGGGCGGCTCTGGCTCTCCAGGCCGCCGGGCGCCTTTCCCTCGAGGTTCTCCCCCCAAGTCGGGGCCCAGGCCCCCAACGGCACCGCCCACCCGGCCACCGCCGCAGCCCGCGCCCGCAGCCAGCCCGGGCCGCCCCTCCCCGGGGTGGGGTTTCGCCTCTGTCCCACCTCCCCCCCCCCCCCCCGCTCCGCCTTGGTTGCAGCGCCCCCAGGGTCCCCCCCTTGCTCTTTTGCCTCCGCATCCTGGGTCCCGGGAGTGAGGAGCGAGGGGCTTGCGTGGAGCGGGGCTCGGACGGCTCCAGGGCGCCAGGCGCCCGGGGCGGGAGGCGGGCGGGGAGCCGCGGCGGCAGAAGTGGGAGGAGAATGGGGAGGAGCTGGGGGGCAGGCAGGCGGGGAAGGAGGGGTCTTAAGGGGCTGCGAGCTCAGGTCAGATTTCCTCCCAGGCTGGCGATCGGTGGGGCTTCCACCTTGTCTTAGAGCTCGCCGCCGCCGCCCTGCCCCGCGCCTTCCGGACCCCGGGACCCGACCATGGTGAGCGCGGGACGCAGGGCGCAGTGACCGGACCCAGGAGGGCGGCCAGGGGCGCCTGGGCGGAGGGGGACGAGCCTGCGGGACCCAGGGAAGTTTCCGGGGTGGGCGCGGGGCCCGGCGCCTTCAGCCCCGTTCTCCTCTCTCTTCCGCAGATGTGGAAACGCTGGCTCGCGCTCGCGCTGGTGGCCGTCGCCTGGGTCCACGCCGAGGTAGGTGAGGGGTCGGGACACCGGCTGAGGCCACTCGAGGTGCGCGCCGGACGGGCCGGGCGCGCGTCGCGGAGATGCGCTCCCGGGGCGGGATTGGGAGTTTCTGGCACTTGGGGTGGGGTAGGGTGCAGTGGGGTGGGCCGGGCCGCGCTGTGCTGGGGGGCGCTCGGAGCAGAAATACTACTTGGGGAACTTAGATCTCAAGATCTGAGAAAGTCGTTCGGGCCGGGAACGGGAGCCCCACGGCAGCTAAAATGGAGGGAGAGTGGGGAGGGGCAGAGGGCACGAGCCGGGCCGAGCGGGACGGAGGCGGCGAGCAGAGGGGCAGCCGAGTTCAGAAGGGGGCCTGAGTTCTTCCCTTCCCTTCAGGGGAAATTGAGAAGTTAGGGACCTTCCCGAGGGGGCCAGGGGCCCTCAGGAGGCTCTCCTTGGGGGTTAAGATAAAATTTCCTTTCTTTTTTATAAAATGATACTACGAGGCCCCGACATTTGCTTTTTCTTTGTAAAGAGTCCTGGGGTTCTGTGATAATATCCGGGCCACATAGCAGCCTTTTAAAACCTAACTTTTCCCGGCAACTGCCGTTGCGCGCTGGGACGAGGGCCACGGCCGGCCCTCCCGGGACTGCGCGGCCAGCCAAAGCATTTCAGCGCTGCTCTCTCTAATGTTTTCTTTCCAACTCCGGTGACCTTCCGAGATACCCCAGACTGACCGACAGACCCTCCGCTCACAGGCCCTTCCATTAACTCGAAGGTTTATGGGCACAGAATAAACAATTCGAAACTCCCTGGGCTCCGGGTCTCCAGAAAAGTGAGGTCAGAAGCTCAGCATTTGATAATGATGGCAGGAAATGTGGAAGGAATTAAGCATGAGAGAGAAGAAATGGAATGCACATTACAAAAGAAATAGCTCCCTGGTGGCTGGTTGATACTCCCTCCATGGTTTTTTTTTTTTTCTTCTTCTTCCTAATACAGTTTAGCCCCACCCTTTGCATCACAGCTTGATTCTGTCCTCAAAAAAACCATAGTTACAGACAAGGTTTTCACAGATTTTGAAAAACCCACCTTGTACTGAATTCCCATTGAATTCACTACTACATTGTTGTTTGAGATGGAAACATGGGTGGTTTTTTTGCCCAGTGTAATACAAATGTTGGTTAGCCATATAGTGTCATCAAATTTACCGTCATCAAATTCGACTCAGATGAGAGCAGCTGAGGGAAGGTTATATAAGGTATCAGACCCTCAGCCATTAAATTGCTAGGGGTGAGATTTGAACCCAGGCACTCTGGCTCCAGATGCTGGGTTCTTCATCACTGCCCACTCCCCTTCCAAGAACAAGCTTGGCATTTGCCAAGTGGTTTTTGTATGCCAAGCACTGGGCTGTGTGCATGACCTACCTCATTTCTTGTGAGGCTCCCCAAGCCTGGAAGGTAGCTTCTGCTGTCCCCTTTTCTAGAGAAAGGTTTCTACACGCTTAAGGAGACTGGGTAACTTCCCAAGGTCAAACTCTAGTTACTTCTAAAGAAAGATCTGAACCCAGCTCTTTCACCTTTGAGCCCAGGTTTTAGTGCTGGCCTGTTTCTCATCCATGTTGTTGTGCAGGGTGTGAATTCCAGAGAGTATCCCCCTCCCTGGCTGATGAGTCCTGTTCAGGAACACTCCTTCATCCCCTGCTGTGGTCCTCCAAAGGCAGCTGCAGCCTGGTGATTGATGAGGTGAATCCCTGGTTGGTTTCGCAGCAGGCTTAAGAATTGCTAGCTAGTGTGTGAAATGGCTCTGTGAACTGGAATGCACACAGGAGATGTGGGGAGGCTGTTGGTTCACTCCCCACAAGGCTGTGTGGCCCCGGGTCTGGGATCTATTCTAGGCAGCCTGCACTGCACCCTCCTCCTCCTCACCCCCCTGCATTGCAGGGAAAAGAGGAGCCTTAGTTGGAAGTCCCTGTGGCAGCAATTTCCTGCTGGAGGTAGAAGAGCATCCAGTGTTCTCACAGAATTCCCAGGCACAATCTATGGAGAAGTGCTGAAACATGAAATCCCAGGGAGCTGGGGCAGAAAGAAGGCTGGGGAATGGGAACGGTTCCGGTGACAAGAGTGAGGAGTGGATACGAGCTGGGCCGCATTTCCTGACTGCACATTATTAAGGATTATTATCTTTTGATGAACTCCATCTCTTGGTGTCTGACCAACTAACAGTTTTAAACCCAGGTGTTAATAATGTACCTATAATTATTAATGAACCAGGTAAATTAACCCTCTCTGTAGGAGACTTGTGATTCGAATGTTATTTTAAGCAGTTTAGCTATCTGCTTGGAGGGAAAAATATTTTCCTTGTTAACTATAAAGGACATTGAGCAAACATAGGTAAATAATGGTCTTTGCAAAGCTTGTTAACTTGAATCCATTTTAATAAGTTTTAGATCAGCCAAAATCATGGAAGCTTTTTAAAAATGAAATTTAGAAAATAAAGTGAAACTTCTTGGTGGTTTTTACTTTAATATGAACTCAAGGGAGTAATTCAGCATTTTTTGAATAATGTGGCTGCCTTACGAATTGTGTTGCTATTTGAAGACCTTCCAGAACCAGCGGTGGGCCATGCGTGGGAAGGGGCTTTGTCAGCCCTGTGAATGCCGGGCTAAGCAAATCTCATGTTCTAGATCCATCCAGAGGGCCTGTGGCCCTGCTAGATCTCCCCCAACCCCATCTCCCTCCCATTGGGAATTCCTGCAGGTCTTTGATAAGTTTTGGAGGCATGGTGTGGACCCTAGGAAAAGGTTGAGAAGCCAGGCATAGGTGCCTCTTGAGTGTCAATTGTTAGATCTCTGTCACTCTTAAGGGGCAAGCAGGAGGGCAAGCTGTGGCTCCTTGCTTCAGGTGGGCTGTCTTGGCAAGTACCCAAGCACACCCCAACTCCTGCTTGCTGACTGTTGCTGGCGTTCTGATTTCCAGCATTCCAGGTCTGGAAATTCACTACTGTACGTCACGTGCCCAGGGGACTGATTTGCAAATCAGGACCCTCAATGCAATAAGGGATCCATACCTGTGAGTGTACCACCTATGAGTGTAGTAAGAACAGTAATTCTGTAGACAGGCACGCTTCACTTAGCTCTAGGCATGCAATGCTGAAAGGTTATTAGGGATTTGTCCCCCGGAAGCTACACTCTTAACCTCATTTACACCCTGTGATCGGCATGTGGTTAACCACTAGGGGCTTCATGGGTGAGTCTGAGAGCTCCCCCACATTCTTTAGAGCAATCCTAACGGTAAACTCATGTAGGCCTACAGAATAATCTACACCAGTGCCTGCTGCTTCTTGGAGTTGTAGCTTGTATAGTAATAATTAAAATGATTTCTTTTTTTTTTTTTTAAGATGTGTGCATCCATTTGAAAGGCAGAGTTAGAGAGAGAGAGAGAGAGAGAGAAAGAGAGACAGATATTCCATCTGCTGTTTCACTCCCCAAATGGCTGAGAGAGAGAGAAAGAGAGACAGATATTCCATCTGCTGTTTCACTCCCCAAATGGCTGCTGGGCCATTCTGAAGCCAGGAACCAGGAGCTTCTTCTGGGTCTCCCATGTGGGTGCAGGGGTCCAAGCACTTGGGCCATCCTCTGCTGCTTTCCCAGGCTCAATAGCAGAGAGCTGGATCAGAAGTGGAGCAGCCAGAACTCAAACCAGCACCCATGTGGGATGCTGGCACTGCAGGCAGCGGCTTAACCCGCTATGCCACAGCGCCATCACAGCGCCATCCCTCTTGTTTGTTTTTGCTTTGGCAAATAAACTACTTACAATCATGACGGCTGTTGTTGGACACTGGGATGTTAAACCATAAATAGCAAGGACTCTGCTGAATAGCCAAAACAGGTGGGCCAGCACCAGCAAATCATGGCGGTGCCCACTGGACACTAGAAGGTAGACACAGTGTACTTCCCAGACAGTCCCCTGGATTCAGCGACAGAAAGCAGGAGGCAGCTTCCAGGCTCACGGGAGCAGGTTAGGAAAGAGCTGTGAGCCTGAGAGGACCAGGGGTTTGGACTAAGGTGGTTGGGATGACCACAGGGGAAATGTCCCAAAGGAGAGTGGGTGAGGCAGAAAGACACCTGCAGCCCTAAAAACAGCCGGCTAAGCAGGAGCTGTAAAGACCAGTGGTCACAATTCCTTTCCCTACTTGTCTTCTGGGAACTGGATATCCAACAGGACATTTCTATTTTATTAGCTTGATGACACCAGAAACTGAAGGTTTGAAAAAAATTTTTTGCACTTAGATGGACTCACTTTTGCAAGACAGGTGTTCACTGTCCTTGGAGGTCTAATACATACGTTTTCCTAAGGTGCCCTGTTCTGTGGCCACTTCTCCAAGAGTGAGCCATTAGTGGCGTGGGCCTTCCCTGCCCTGTGCCCAGCAGGCAGTATTCCGTGCTGCAGGTGGAGCACACCATACTTATGCAGTGGAGCCGTGGGTAAAAGGAAAGACAAGGACTCTGCCGGGGTTTCTTACAATCTAGTAGGGTGCCACTGCTATAAATTGTGGTAGTTACAATGTATGTCACTAACCACAAGGTGAACAAGTATCTATATAGTTGTTGTTACATTAACTTAGAGCTTGGAGAATGAACATATCTTTGATGTCTAGCTTGGTGAACTTTTACATCTGGATACACCCATGTAGCCACCACCTGGTCAAGGTGGGAGTGCAGAATAAAGGCTGTGAACTCAGTGTGTGGACTGAGCAACAATGGAAATGGGGAGTGCTGGGGGTGATCTAAGGTGCAGTTATGACTCCTTGTCCAAAGATTATTAGCATGTAATCAGTCTACACTTTTCTGGTCTGGCCCTGGTAACACTGGGCAGGCTTTTAATCCATGTTTTAACAACAAGAAACTATTAGTAACTAATGAAAAGATTAAGTTACCCTCTCTATTTAACTTGCAATTTGGATATTATAAGCATTTTAAGGGGCCGACATTGTGGCATACCGGGTTAAGCTGCTGCCTGCGACACCAACACCCTGTATGGGCACCCGTAGGGTCCTTAGGCCCGTGCACACACATGGGAGACCCAGATGAAGCTCCTGGCTCCTGGTTTGGTCTGTTCCAGCCTCAGCTGTTGTGGCCATCTGGGGAGTGAACCAGCAGATGGAAGATCTCTCTGTCTCTCCCTCTCTCTCTCTCTCGGTAACTCTTCCTTCCAAATAAATAAAATAAATCTCTGGGGAAAAGAAAGCAGTTTAACTTTGGTTTGCAGTGTAGATGATAGAAAATTGCTTTCCTTATTAGCTACAAGGATCTCCAACAAACACATTCATGTATTTTTTTAAAAAAGATTTATTTATTTATTTGAAAGGCAGAGTTACAGAGAGGCAGAGGCAGAGAAGGAGAGAGATCTTCAATCTGATGGTTCACTCCCCAGATGGTGTCAACGGCCAGAGCTGTGCTGATCCAAAGCCAAGAGCCAGGAGCTTCCTCCTGGTGTCCCACACAGATGCAGGGGCCCAAGGACTTTGAGCCATCTTCTACTTCTTTCTCAGGCCATAGCAGAGAGCTGGATGGAAGTGGAGTAGCTGAAACTTGAACTGGAGCCCATATGGGATGCTGGCACTGCAGGTGGCGACTTTACCCGCTATGCCACAGTGCCGGCCCCATTCATGTATTTTTTTTTTTTTTTTTTTTTGACAGGCAAAGTTAGACAGTGAGAGAGAGACAGAGAGAAAGGTCTTCCTTCCATTGGTTCACCCCCCCAATGGCCATCAAGGCCAGCATGCTGCACCAATACAAAGCCTGGAGCCAGGCAACTCCTGGTCTCCCATGTGGGTGCAGGGCCCAAGCACTTGGGCCATCCTCCACTGCCTTCCTGGGCCACAGCAGAGAGCTGGACTGGAAGAGGAGCAACCGGGACAGAATCCGGCGCCCCTACTGGGACTAGAACCCAGAGTGCCAGCACCACAGGCGGAAGATTAGCCTAGTGAGCTGTGGCGCCGGCCATTCATGTATTTTTTAATGTGTATTTATTTATTTGAAAGAAAAAGTGACAGAGAAAGGGAGACAGAGCGGTAACTTCTATCTGTTAGCTTCCCAAATGCCTGCAAGAGCTAGGAATGGGCCAGGCTGTAGCCAAGAGGCAGGAACTCAATCAAAGTCTCCAGTGTGGTGGCAGGAATCCAAGTACTTAAGCCATCAACTGCTGCCTTCCTAGAGTGCACATTAGCGGGAAACTGGATTGAATGTTGAAGGGAAACCTGAACCCAGGCACTCTGATCTGGGAGGTGGGTGTCCCAAGAGGCAGCCTCACCCACAGCGCCAGAGCACCTGCTCCACCTTCATGTCTCCATTGGCATGAATCCATCTTAGCAAACATCACTCAGTTCTGCGGGAGCTTATTTCACTGCTTCGTGGATGGAAATTTCAGGGTTCACCATAATCTACACAGAGAAACTAAAGGAAACAGACACAAGTCATTCTACCTGACCACACTGCTCTGGTCATTATTACTTTTAAAAGGACTCTGTAAAAGATGCCAGTCATGTTACTTACAATAGCTAAAAGCTTAAAACTGACTAAATATACAGTGCCAGGAGAAAGATCAAATAAATCACAGCACAGCCATATGTGCCGTGAAAAGTTGTGATTACAAAAAATTTTAAAGCTCTGGACAATGATTATGATTTAGTTTAAAAGGCAGAATTCCCATTCCCCAGTGCTATATCTTCAGAAATGGTGAAAAAATTCATAAAGCAGCACAATAAAAAATGTGTTAGAAATTATCTGTAGGTGGTGGAATTAGGGGTAATTTTATTCTTTGCTCTAGTCTTCTCTTTATTCTGTTAGCTTTTCATGAGCACGTTTTGTCAGAAAATAGCACATTCCCTTTATTTAAAGAAAAGAACACATTAAGAGGGTACATTCACCTTGAAAAAAAGAGGGTCAAATGAACCCTTATAATGAGGACACACTGGATGGAATACCCAGGGCGTAGGACCTCTAGGAATTGCTTAAGGAGAAAAAGGCAGGTGCAGGGAGATGAGGTTATAGTTAGCTACTGTTGCTTCATCCCCTTTCAGAGAAATTACCAAAGGCAGTCAACAGGAATATGTGATGTATCTGCAAAACAGTGTAGGCAATAAAAATCAGTACCTCCCAGCACTGTGAGATAAATGCCCTGTGTAAATGATCCAAACAGAGCATACATGTCACCACCACCTACTCTCTTACACAGAACAGACAATTGCTAATAAAATCATAGTATGCATCCCTAGTGAACCTGGTGGAGGTTTTAAAGTCCTACCCAACTATGTTCCAGGTAGCCATTAATAATCAATCAGTCTATGTGGGATGAAAGCTATTTGCCATTCCTGCTAGAACAAAAACGTGAATCCAATTGACAAACATTGACAGATTTTTAGCTGAAATTAAGATAATTAGAAAGCAGAGCTCAAGACTGTGTGAACTAGAGTAGCAAATGGCTGAAAATGTCAGGAAAATGGCCCTTACTCAAGTCTGGCCCCAACTTCTCCAAACACCTTCCTGTAAGCCAAACCCTCTAATGTTAGCCATCAACAAAAGTATGATAATGAGAATTTTCTTGGCTGGTCCAATGAAGTAAACAGTTGTTCTTGCTAAACTCTTCAGAGCTGCTGCTGTCATAGATAACAGCCTCTGCCTTAGTGGCAGTCTGGCAATCACCCGTTCATAGAATGCTCTTTGGGTAGTGAGAGTACAAAATATATCCTATAAATTTGCATTTTCTGCTGTGGTTGAAGGATTTTCATGTCATCTCTTCATGGACTTTTTATCTGCTCATTTGAAGCCATCACCAATAAACTATTTCCAGGATTAAGTCTGAATTTATGATGCCCTAGCATGTTCTCTGAATAATCCCAGACCTTCTTTGTGAACAACCAAGCTGGTGCCAAATAACTCATGTGATACATGGAAAAATCATGACATCTTGCAGGCCCAGATTTATATGCACACATATGTGGGGTGGGGGAGGGAGAGAAAGAAGGAAAGAGAGAAAGAGAGATGGGATCTTGGCTTGAAGCAACAGAGGGAAAAATGTCTCTTTGTCTTTTTCTACTTATTGCTTTCAAAATTTAAAATCCTGTGTCTGATGCCAAGTTTGTCTTTCGTCAGCCTTCCATTCTATCCTTCAGTGATGGTAAATAGTTGCAATTTATTAATCTCCTACAAGCGTCATATGTGCTGATCACTCTGCATATATGATGTTAGGAATAGTGTGGGACTAAAAGGCAATACCTTACAGGTTCTTGTTCTGGGGGAGCTGCCACTGCTATCGCCGTACAAATGGCTGTTAGCCAAATCTGTGGCTTTCGCAGAAGTTGCCACCTGTCTCCTCATCTGCTGGCACCGACTCAGGCAATCCTGCAATGTGGCAGTGGGGTGGATGGTCCCCTTCTCAGGATTTGGAAGACTCCACTTGGGCAGCTGGAGCCATGTTCAGCCTGTCTACCCTGTTGAGCTGATCAGTGTGTCCAGTAGAGGGCAGCTTTTTATGTAAAACTTCTCTGAAGTAGTCTGTTCCGGAGGCTTTGGTGTTGTCATGTCACTCAAGCCTTTCCCCGAGGTCCTTCCTTCACTGTCTGCTCTGTTCTCGTTCCCAAGTTCGTATTTTCTGTGGACCCGTTTCCAGAACCTTTTCATCATGAAGAATGACATTGCGGAATAATGACAGAGTCTTTGACTTAGAAGTTCTTTCTTGCTGATGTCACCTTTATTATTTTTGGTTATTTATTTTGTGCTGCAGTTTTAATATCAGTGTCTTAATATCGGAAATGCAAGTATGAAACATTGTACAAGTATGGTTTTTACTACAGGGACAGAAAATAATACATTTGTGTTTTTACCAGAATCTTCCGTGTCAGCCAGTACTTGCTCTTGTGCCCATGTCTTTCCACAGAGATTTTTTTTTAACGTTACTGAGGGCTTTTTTTTTTCCTGTTGTTATCATGAATAAAAGAGCTCACAGCTCTTCAGCTATTGCATATTTACACTTATCTTAATATCCCTGTTAAAGATGCTTTGGAGAACTGTTAAGAAATACAAAATCACCTTAGCCAAGAATTTTGATTGGGTAGTATTATCTCACGTTGGCAAGATCTTCCCTGTTGGCATTACAAAGACACTCTACACTTTCCTGATGCTATCAAAAGCGTTGTCTCAATAGCTCTCTTCCTGTACAGGAAGGCAAATTACCATTGCTTGGAAATTTCAGGACATCATGATAGTAAGTGGATAAGCAATAATTCCCAGAACCCCACCTGCAGAAGACACCTGCAACAGGGCACCCTTACATCCCCCATGCACTAAAGGGAAGCAGGTTTGCAGTTACTCACGTCTGTCTTTCCGGCCTCTACCATGGTATAACCACAATGAGAGTAACGTCAGCCAGTAACACAGAAGTTCACTGTGCCAGTGTCCAGCATTCAGCTCCCATCAGAGCTCACAGTTTTCAGCCACTTCAGCTAGGACTGTTCTTTATGACAGCCAAAAAATAAAAGCATGAAAGCAGCATTAAGATGGCTGGGAAACACTAAAAAAAAATATATATATATATATATATATACACACACACTAATTTTTAAAAAAGATTTTATTTATTTATTTGAAAGTTAGAGTTACAGAGAAGGAGAGGCAGTGGGGGGGGGGGGTCTTCCATCCACTGGTTCACTCCCCAATGGCCGCAATGGCCAGAGCTGTGCTGATCCAAAGCCAGGAGCCAGGAGCTTCCTCTGGGTCTTCCACACGGGTGCAGGATCCCAAGAACTTGGGCCATCTTCCACTGCTTTCTCAGGCCACAGCAGAGAGCTGGATCAGAAGTGGAGCATCTGGGACTCGAACCGACATCCATAAGGGATGCTGGCACTGCAGGTGGTGGCTCTACCCTGTACACCACAGTGCCGGCCCCAAAATATACTAATTTTATAAACTATTTGAACCCAATTTTTTTTGAAGATTTATTTATTCATTTGAAAGGTAGAGTTACAGAAAGGCAGAGAGAGAGAGAGAGAGATCTTCCATCTTCTGGTTCACTCCCCAAATGGTTGCAACTATCTGAAGCCAGGAGCCAGGAGTTTCCTCTGGGTCTCCCACGTGGGTGCAGGGTCCCAAGCACTTGGGACATCCTGTAGTGCCCTCCCAGGCAACAGCAGAGAGCTGTATTGGAAGTGGAGCATCCAGGACTTGAACCAGTGCCCATATGGAATGCCGGCACTGCAGACAGCGGCCTCACCAGCTATGCCACAGTGCCGGCACTGACCAATTTTGTTTTTATAAATAAAATGGTGGTTTCTTTTTAAAATTTTTTATTTATTTATTTTTTATTGACAGGTAGAGTTATAGACAGTGAGAGAGAGAGACAGAGAGAAAGGTCTTCCTTCTGTTGGTTCACTCCCTAAATGGCCGCCACAGCTGGCGCTGCGCCGATCTGAAGCCAGGAGCCAGGAGCTTCTTCCTGGTCTCCCAGGCTGGTGCAGGGGCCCAAGCACTTGGGCCGTCCTCCACTGCCCTCCCGGGCCACAGCAGAGCTGCACTGGAAGAGGAGCAATCGGGACTAGAACCCGGCGCCCATATGGGATGCCGGCGCCGCAGATTAACCTAGTGCGCCACAGCACCGGCCCCAATGGTGTTTATTTTTTAAAGAATCATTCAAAGTTCTGTCAATCTTTAGGGGTAAATGTTGAGACAGTTAAAATAGCATGTTTGGAAAACAACCAGATTTTTAACTTTCAGCAGTACAGTTTATTCTGGGAAGAATCATCTTTGTTTCTTCCTTTCATAACCCAGTTATAAACTCTGGCCATGGTGACTTCTGTGGCTGTAAATTGATCGTGAAGAAAGTCAAGGTCTTCCTCAAGAGAATCAAGATTCTCTGTGACTGTTAATAAATTCTTTTCCAGCAATGCCTGAGTCATCAATATCATGTTGAAGCGTGACACTAGCCCCCGACCACAGACACGCCCTATTAGGAGGGGGAACTGAAGCTTGGCAGCGCCAATGACCTGCCAGTAAGAATCCCCTCTCCAGTGAATTGGTAGACTCTTTCTTTTTTTTTTTTTAAGATTTATTCATTTATTTGAAAGTCAAAATTACACAGAGAGAGGAGGAGAGTCAGAGAGAGAGGTTCACTCCACTGGTTCACTCCCCAGATGGCTGCAACGGCCGGAGCTGCACCGTTCCAAAGCCAGGAGCCAGGAACCTCTTCCAGGTCTCCCACATGGGTACAGGGGCCCAAGCACTTGGGCCATCTTCTGCTGCTTTCTCAGGCCATAGCAGAGAGCTGGCCCGGAAGGGGAGCAGCTGGGACATGAACAGGCACCCATATGGGATGCCAGCATTGCAGGCGGTGGCTTTACCCGCTATGCCGCAGCAGCGGCCCCAGTGGGCTCTTTCTTCTTCTGCAAGTATCTGCTCAATCCCAGGAGTCTGATCCTTTGGGCTCCTTTTCTTTCGAGCAAGGTTGGCTTGCATACATGTATACTTCTGGTTTGGCTCATTGAGCTTCTTTAGTCCTGTGTCTGCAGTCTCATTCCCAGGCTGTTTCATGGAGTCTGCGTCTTCCACAGACACTGCCTCAGGAATCCCCAGGGGAAGCCACCACCCATTCCCTGTGGCCGCCTCTGTGCCACAACTGTCCTTAGTGACCACCATCTTGGGGAAGCCTATTATTTCTTATTTTTTTAAAAAAGATTTATTTATTCATGTGAAAGGCAGAGAGACTGTGTCTGTGAGAAAGTGAGGCACACACACACATACGCACATAGAGATGTCAGTCTTCTATCCTGGTTTACTCCCCAGGTGGCCACAATAGCCAGGGCTGGGCCAAGGCAAAGCCAGGAGCCTAGAACTCCATCCCGGATTCCCACATGGACAGCAGGGGCTCAAGCACCTGGACCATCCTACACTGCCTTCCTAGGTACCTTAGCAAGGAGCTGGATCACAAGTGGAGCAGTCAAGACTGCAGCTGGTGCTCACGTGGGATGCTGGTACTGCAGGTGGCAGCTTAGCTCACTGCACCACAATTCCAGCCCTTACTCATGTCATATTAAAAAATTACCTAGTGGCTGGCGCCGCGGCTCAACAGGCTAATCCTCCACCTAGCGGCGCTGGCACACCGGGTTCTAGTCCCGGTCGGGGCGCCGGATTCTGTCCCGGTTGCCCCTCTTCCAGGCCAGCTCTGTGCTGTGGCCAGGGAGTGCAGTGGAGGATGGCCCAAGTGCTTGGGCCCTGCACCCCATGGGAGACCAGGAGAAGCACCTGGCTTCTGCCTTCGGATCACCACAGCGGCCATTGGAGGGTGAACCAACGGCAAAGGAAGACCTTTCTCTTTGTCTCTCTCTCTCAGTATCCACTCTGCCTGTCCAAAAAAAAAAAAATTACCTAGTATCTCTGACTTACAGCCACACTTAAGAGGGATGGACTAGGTTTGAATTCTGGCTTTGTTTCCCTTTGAGACTTGTACAAGTTACGTAACTTCCCTGCAGTCGCTTTCCTGCCCTGTAAAAGGGGAATAGTATTCTCTCTCTCTCTGCCCCACGATTCAGCAGTCCTGGGAAGGTTTCCTGTGTGACATGGCATCTCCATCAGTGACAGGCTGCATATGCAATAGCGATTCCCTAAGAGGATATCGTCTAGGACAATGCAGCCATCCTGTGTAAATGCACTCTATGTTGGTCACACGGTGATGAAATCACCTAAAGACACATTTCTTAGCAACAGCTGACTGTTCCTGCAAGAGGTTCAGCACCCCTGGCCAGTGCCTGCCAGCCTGACAAAGACCATCTTTTACGGTAATGATTTTGACGTGAGAATTCTCAGTTTATGTATAGTCACTAGGCATTGTCTCTATTTGTACAACTGTGCATAGTTCAGGTTGTCCCTCCATTTACTGATGTTTCCTTGAGAAGAAGTATAGCATAATGGTTCAGCACTCAAGCCTAAAAGCTGTATAACTTGAGTTTAAATTCTAGCACTGCCCTTACTATGTGATCTTGGGGAAGTTACTTCAGACCTCTTTGGGGCCAATTTTCCCATCTATAAAACTGGATTAATACAGAGTATCTACCTCATAGGTTAGTTAGGAAAGTAAAATAAACTACTACACATAAGGCAGTTGGTAGAGTGACTTGACACCTGGTGTAAAATACGTTTCAGTCTATATTATCATTTCTGTGGGATCTCAGTTTATGGGGAAGAATTCCAAAAGTCATGTGTGTGTGTGTGCATGCATATGCGCTCAAAGCATGTAGAACTCTCCTTGCCTCTTAAACTCTCTCTAGAGGCCTAAATTTATCGTCTTCTTTCTTAAGAAAAGAGCTATTATATTTGTGGTAATACATGCTTTGATGCTCAGAATTTATGTCAGAACCCTTGCTTCTACTGAGCCAATATTGCTCTTAAACTCCCCTAAAGTATTTTCTCTATGAAGCTGCAACTCAGTCATTCTTCCAGGAAAAGAATTTGGAGGACCAGAGCTGTGGCATAATAAGTTAACCCTCCACCTGTGGCGCCAACATCCCATATGGGTGCCGGTTCATGTCCTGGCTGCTCCACTTTTGATCCAGTTCCCCACTGATGGCTTGGGAAGGCAGTGGGAAATGGTCCAAGTGCTTGGGCCCCTGCACTCACATGGGAGACCCAGAAGAAGCTCCTGGCTCCTAGCTTCACATCAGCCTAGCAGCCATTGTGGCAATTTGGGGAGTGAACCAGCAGTTGGAAAACACCTCTTTCTCTCTCTCTCCCTCTCTATGTCTGTAACTCTGCCTCTCAAATAAATATATAAATCTTTAAAAAAAAATAAAATTTGAATGCTCATGGCTCCCCTCCTGTGTAGAAGGTGAGATACGTGTACCAGCATTGATTCATTCTGCAGTCAGAAGAGATGAAAGAGATTGGACAACAAAGACAACAGGGAGAAAAGGCAAAAGAAGAGGTACTCAACACCCCCCCCTCCCCGCCCAGGATTTCTCCACACTGACCTTGTCTCCCCAGTGTTCCTCCTTACAGAGGGGCCCACCAGACATCATAGATGGTCACTCTCATATATTCCGGCTGTGGTCACCATAGCATGACCCGTTACCAGGCAGACACTGAATTCAAACCTGGGGGTTTGGAAAAGATGATCATGCAAAGGGATAAGGTCCTCTGCCTTCACTGTGGCACAAAAATGAACACCAATAACTCTGAAAGGACAGGCTGGGATCTGTCCTTCCGGCAGCCCAGGCCACAGTTTCTGCTTTGCACACACGCCTTGAGTCCTGCCAGGGCAGTGGCTGCGCTGTGTGCAGCCAGCTGGTCCTGACCCCTCCCATCCTCAGGCTGCAAGCCTGGTTTCTTCATTGTTCTTTGCTCTGCTCCCAGGCTGACTCCTCCACCTTCTTGCCTGGTCTTTGCTTTCTCATCTTCCTCCCCACGCTGTTACAGAGAGCTCATCCTGGATGGCTAGACTGCAGATGAGGCTGCAGGGGTCCCCCCCAACCCCCACCCCAGCCCCCGTGAACTCAAGCCCAGGTGAAACCACCTAGCCCTGATGCGCTATTCTGCATCCCTCACCCAGGACGGATTTTGTGTGTCTGTGAGCATCAGCTCAAATGCGGAAGGTAAAAGATCCTACAGATCTCTTCTATGTCAGCCACTCTGTCACAGCCACTGTCTGCCTGTAAATAAGACAAAGACCTTGTCCCCAAGGAGCCTGCGGTGCACCATGGAGCTGACAGGACCACAAGCTCAGAGTGACCCAGCATGAGAAACGCTGCGACGGGGCTGAGAACCTACACTGCCGTGGCTCTAGGAAGGCCTCCAGGAGGCAGTGACCTGCCAGCTGAGCCCTGAAAATGATTAGTCATTAGCCAGACAGAAGGAGCCTCGTTTTATTTCATTCTTGCCACTGAGGCAGTTATTATAATCTTCATCTTATCAGCGAAGAAAGTGTGACTTAAAAGACTTTGATATTTGACCCAAATCACCTAGTAAGTAGGAAAGCAAGGATGCAAACCCAGAACTTAAAATCCCAAGGTGCAGGCTGTGTGTTCTCTTCCCCCTGTGCCTTATTTCTGAAAATGACTTTGGAAATGAAGCGAAGACACTTGTGCTTTGTAACGTGAACTCAACACTGTACAGGCCTGGTCGTACAGCTCTTCAGCTTGCACAGCTCCTCCCTGGCCTAAGTGCCTGCATTGGCACCTGGGGCCCGCTCAGCCTGCCCACATGCACATGGGCATGGTCTCCACTTGGATTCCGGTCCAGCTGCTTCTTTGACCCTCACTAGAGGGCGATTGTTACATGGCAGCATGATGGCCAGTGATTCAGATGTTTGAAGGCAATTTCTTTGTCCTTCAGAGGTACTCAAAACTCCTCTCCATTTAAATAAGACTGGATTGCAAGACAGCTACAAAATGCTGGCTGAGTCGCCGCGTATGCTGCTGTAGATTGTTTTCTTTGTAAGTGTGCCCCACCGAGGGGGTGAGTGAGGCCAACTGTGTCCTGCATCCTGCTCACTAGGCTCTGTGCCAGTCTGCCAGGCACAGAGCCTGTCTGCCCATCCAGAGGAAGGGGACACTTTTTATCTAACTGATGAGCAAAGGTCTCCAAACCCAGCTTTGCAGCTCCCGTGACAATGCCTAACTGCCTAGGTTGGCTATTTCCGTATCTTTCCTTGTTACAAGTTGATTTCATTCACAGTCTTAGAAAATGTTCCTAACTGGCTTCCATCAAAAGCCAGTTGGAGAGCAGGCATTTAGGGCTGGCAGTTAACATGTCTATCTCTTTCACTGAAAGACCTGGACTCAGTTCCCAGCTCTGACTCCTGCCTCCAGCTTCCTGCTACTGCAGACCGCAGGAGGTAATGGTGATGGCTCAATAATCAGAATCCCGTCACCATGTGGGAGACCTGAACAATGTTCATAGCATCTGGCTTTATCTCTGGCCCAGTCCTGACCCAGGCCCAGCTCTAGTGGGCATCTGGGGAGTAAACTAGTGAATGGACGCTTGCCCTCTCTTTTTCAATCTCTGTTTTCTATCTGCTTCTCAACTAAATGAAATTTCTTAAAAAGAGCCAGTTCTGTGTTTGTCCTTGTGAATAAACTAAATTCTGTTTTCTGTGCATTTTCCTCATGGAAAATTCTCAAACCTGTTTTTTGCACCCACAGTGCTACTTTTGGCTGTTGCCCAACTCAGTCTACTTTGGGAGCTATGCGTTCCTAAGAATTGAGAAAAGCACACCCGGCCTCCCTTGGATGGCTGGATTAGCAGACCTTCCCTCAGTCCACAGCTGAATTCCAGCCCCTGGGAAGAAATGTCTCAGCCAGAGTGAACCCCCAGCCTGGAGCCTGTTGGAGGTTGTGTCATGTGTTTGCATTAGCTGAACAAAAAGCAAGCAGAATTCCGGCCTGGCTCCCTGCTCCCTGCTTGCCCTCCGCTGGGAGAGGCCGGTTAGCGTCTAGACAGTGTCTGCTTGGCCCTGTGCCTTCTCAGCACAATCCACACAGTTCTGCAGCTCTGGCTTCAGTTGCCTCTTCCTGCTTTTCTCCGTCAGCCTTAAACTGTCTCACGGGACTGGCGTGAGCGGCACGCAGAGGAAGCAGGTGCGTGGATCCGGGACACTGTCAGCATTCGGCTGCCTGGAGAGGGTCAGTGTAGGGAGGGTGAGCAGCAGTGCTGGCTGATGCTGGGGCTCAGCTTACAGAGGTCTCTGGGAACAGGCTCTGAGCTGGCTTCACCCAAGCTTCCAGTGAAGACCCCTGGACAGGCAGGCACCCCAGGTTTGAGCCTCATGCTATGTGGATTTGGGTGAGTCACAAGGCCCTTCACCGTTCGTTCGTGTGCAAAGTGGGGGAGCCTAGAGCAGGTGAACTCTGAAACACTGCCCCAAGTCCTATCCTCAGGCAAACCATCCAGGTTTGTCAAAATATCCTGCTTAATGGGATTAGGAAGCCTGATTAGCTCTTATCTTAATTTATGGCCTAGGGAGGAGTGGTTTGAAAGAGAGGCTGGGCCTGAAGGAGACAACAACATGAATAAAAGCAGGAGGCACTCTGGGGCCCTTACTTCCTCTTGCGTGCACAGGAGCCCCACGTGCTGCTTTCTTTACAGAAAGAAGTTCCTTGATTTTCCACTTCAGAAAGAGCATCTCAACCACACTGAGCAACAAGTGAAGGTGCTGGGTCCCCATGGGGTCAAGGAAGGAATCTTAAAAATAAAAAAAGACAACTTCAGTTCCAAAATGTGCAAGTGGAGATTTATCAAACTTACGTTTATTAAAAAAAAAAGAAAAACTTTCTTCTGACTTTGCAAATGTTCACTTTTTCTTTTGAAAATAATGATTCAGTATTTTGCAAGTGATTTATAAAAATAGTTGTCTGAAAGTGTTGCTTGGACCCTAATTTTGAGTTCTGGACTCCTTGCCTTCTCACCATGTTGCTTGACTGGTGACCAGGACCCAGGGGCTCCTGCTCTGGGCCCCTAGCCCCGATCTCTGAGTTTTTATTACAGCCCACAGGTACTGGTGTTTGGCCTTGGCCTCTGTGGTTAAATCAGATAACTTGTGGGGCCTGCACCATAGTGCACTAGGTTAATCCTCCGCCTGTGGCACCGGCATCCCATTTGGGCGGTGATTCTGGTCCTAGTTGCTCCTCTTCCAGTCCAGCTCTCTACTGTGGCCCAGGAGTGCAGTGGAGGATGGCCCAGGTGCTTGGGCCCTGCACCTGCATGGGAGACCAGGAGAAGCACCTGGCTCCTGCCTTCAGATCAGTGCAGCTCCGGCCGTGGCAGCCATCTGGGGAGTGAACCAATGGAAGAAAGACCTTTGTCTCTGTCTCTCTCACTGTCTATAACTCTACCTGTTAAATAAAAAAAAAAAAAATCACTTAAATCAGATAACTTGTAAGGGTGGGTGCTGTGAGGAAGCAGAGGTCAATGCAGTTGGTCCTGCTTGGCTGAACTCCAGTTTCTGCAGCTCTGGATGATCCCCAGTGTGCTAAGTGTGCTGATGGCTGGTCCTGAAAAGGGGTGGGGAGGAGGCAGATCTCAGTATTGCACCTGGCTTTTCTTTAGTTTCTTTTTAAAGACTTATTTATTTGAAAGAGTTACAAAGAGAGAGGAAGAGACAGAGGGGTAGAGAGACAGTAAAAGAGAGAGAACTTCTTTCTGCCGGTTCACTCCCCGATGGCTACAGCGGTCAGGGCTGGGCCAGGCAGAAGCCAGGAGCCAGGAGCTTCTTCCATCCTCCATTGCAGGTGGCAAGCACGTGGGCCATCCTCCACTCCCCTTCCCAGGCCACCAGCAGGGAGCTGGATTGGAAGTGGAGGAGCCAGGACTCAAACTGGTAGCCACATGGGATTCCCGTGTCACAGGCAGTAGCTTTACCTGCTACATCACAGTGCTAGCCCCTGCACCTGGCTTTTCTAATATGGGTGTCTGCATGGGTTAGAATTGAATTCAACATGGCTGTGTCCCAGGGTAGACTGTTTCATGTCTACACATGTACATGTTGTCAGTGTGTAGATATGTGCGTGTGCATACGAGCACACACACACACACTGAAATTTCACCACTTGGAGAACATGACTGTTTACCTGTAGTTCAAATAGTGAGAATTCTCTCACAAAAACAAGTTTCTATGGAAACTGTTGAAGAGAAGTAAATATGTAAGCTTGCCTGCATTTAACTGTTTTATTTTAGTATAGTGTTGGACTTCTGTTACATTGCTCTGGCTACTTTCTGAGCCAAGGCACTGCTTATTTTTATGGTTATAGAATTTGGCTGTTACTGAACTTAATAAATGTATGGTATTCATTCATTCATTCATTCATTTCCTACCTCATCCCCGAAAGAAGAGGTATTTTCCCTTCTCTAGTCTTAAAACTGGCATGTCCTATTAGCTTCCGTAAGGGTTAGGCTCATTATGTGGGTCTCTGCTGGTGGAGAGGGTCTGAAGTTAGTGGTGTAACATTTGTGGCAGAGGATGACCCTCACAGGTATAAGTGGCTCATCTGAACTTCCGTGTGAAATTGGCACATGTGAATTTCTGTCCACAGCGAGAAACTATTGAATCCGGCTCACGGGTAGCTGAGAGCACAGACTCCAATGCCCCTGAGTCCCTTTGACTGGCAGGTTCTCTCTGGAGGGCCGAGGGTGGCTTCTTGTAGTCCAGCCACTCACAGGATGCAGGCAGATGTTTGTGTGCCTGGCATGTGCAGGTGCTCAGTACGCTCCGCTTCGCTTCTCAGGGCACCTCCGTGCTTCGTCTTCACTGCATGCTACCATTAGGATGCTGGGGGCAGCCTGGGACCCATACTGGAAGCAGGTGTATTCCTTGGCTTCCCCTTAGAGTTCCAGGAATCTTAAGGAATGCGTCCTTTCTGCTTTGCTGTCTCTCCTCTTTGCTCCCTAGCATTTTCCAATTTCCTTCTTGTGTGGCCTTGGCCTTGCCATCAGCCACACCCAGAGAAGCAAATTTCCTGGCCTGGTTTTTGAGTTGAGGAGAGCCTTTCACTTTCTCACTTGGTGCCTGCATCCTGTACAACAGAAGAGTGATTTTCTGGATGACACCAAGGGCTGGAGAGGGATCCCAGCAGCAGGGGGAGACAGCAGGAGGAATTTCAGGTGCAAGTTCATGTGGAGTTTCTCGGTTTCCTTTCTTGGGGGATGGAACTAGGAGGGATGAGGCTGCAAAGTGTTCTGAGTGGAAGCCAGACATTCAAGTCTTTGCTAGTTGTTGCAGAATAACTTCAGTGCTCACTGCAGACTTATTTCTTCATGAAATTCCCTGAAGCTGCTTTGGGCCCTATTGTTTAAAGGATAATTACAAAGTTAACAGCTTCTCTTAGAGATGTAATTGGAAAAGAGTCTTTTTGTTTCCTTGTTTTCTACAAAAGAACATGCATACTATAATCCAAAAGATAATAAGAAACCATATAAATGAGGCCGGCGCCGGCTCACTGGGCTAATCCTCTGCCTGTGGCGCCGGCACCCCAGGTTCTAGTCCCGGTCGGGGCACTGGATTCTGTCCCGGTTGCCCCTCTTCCAGGCCAGCTCTCTGCTGTGGCCCAGGAAGGCAGTGGAGGATGGCCCAAGTGCTTGGGCCCTGCACCCCATGGGAGACCAGGAGAAGCACCTGGCTCCTGGCTTCAGATCAGCGCAGCGCGCTGGCTGGAGCGGCCATTTGGGGGGGTGAACCAATGGAAAGAAAACCTTTCTCTCTCTCTCTCTCTCTCACACTGTCTAACTTTGCCTGTCAAAAAATGCCCATCAATGGTAGACTGGATAAAGAAATTATGGGATATGTACTCTTTAGAATACCATACCGCAGTAAGAAACAACGAAATCCAGTCATTTGCAACAAAATGGAGGAATCTGGAACACATCATGCTGAGTGAAATAAGCCAGTCCCAAAGGGACAAATACCATATGTTCTCCCTGATTGGTGACAACTGACTGAACACCAAAAAGGAAACCTGTTGAAGTGGAATGGACACTATGGGAAACGGTGACTTGATCAGCATAGCCCTGACTGTTAATGAACAACTTAATACATTATCCCTCTTAGTAGTTTTTTTGTCTGTTCTACTTAATATGACTGGTTTAATTCTGTAATTATCACACAGTTATTCTTAAGTGTTGAAAATTAACTGAAATGTGATCCCTGTTAAACACAAGAGTAGGAATAAGAGAGGGAAGAGATGTATAATTTGGGACATGCTCAAGCTGACTTGCCCCAAATGGTAGAGTTAGAAACATACCAGGGGATTCCAATTCAATCCCATCAAGGTGGCATGTACCAATGCCATCTCACTAGTCCAAGTGATCAATTTCAGTTCACAATTGATCATAATGAAAGGACTAAGAGTCAAAGGGAGCACATAAGCAAGTCTAGTACCTGCTAACACTAACCGATAGAATAAATAAAGGGGAGAGTGATCCAACATGGGAAGTGAGATACTCAGCAGACTCATAGAATGGCAGATGTCCTAAATAGCACTCTGGCCTCAGAATCAGCCCTAAAGGCATTCGGATCTGGCTGAAAAGCCCATGAGAGTATTTCAGGCATGGAAAGCCAAGACACTCTGGCAAAAGATCTCTGTGAGTGAGATCCCAGTGGAAAGAACAGGTCTTCAAAGAAGGAGGTACCTTTCTCTGAAGGGAGGAGAGAACCTCCACTTTGACTATGACCTTGTCGAAACAAGATAAGAATCGGAGAACTCAGAGGGCTTCCATAGCCTTGGAAACTCATGACTGGAGCATAGGGAGATTACTGATGCCATAGACAGGAGTGTCAATTGGTAAAGTCAACAACAGGAGTCACTGTGCACTTACTCCTCATGTAGGATCTCTGTCCTTAATGTGCTGTGCATTGAAATTTAATGCTATAACGAGTACTCAAACAGTATATTTCACTTTGTGTTTCTATGGGGGTGCAAACTGTTGAAATCTTTACTTAATGCATACTAAACTGATCCTCTGTAAAAAAAAAAAAAAAAAAAAAAAAAAAAAAAAAAAAAAGAAAAGAAACTATCAACTCCCAACTTGACTCTCACTGGGATTAAACATGATAGTAGGTCTGATCTGATTTCATCATCATTAAAAAAAATCATCTATTATTTTTCACTTTATGTTTCTGTGTGGGAGCAAACTGTTGAAATCCTTACTTAATGTATACTAAGCTGATCTTCTGTATATTAAGATAATCGAAAATTAATCTTGATGTGAATGGAAGGGGAGAGGGAGTGGGAAAGGGGAGGGTTGTGGGTGGGAGGGACGGTATGCGGGGGAAGCCATTGTAATCCATTATTCGTACTTTGGAAACTTATATTCATTAAATAAAAAAAAAAAAAAACGAAACCATATAAATGGAGTCTGGTTTTTGTTTTTTTGTTTTCATGTTACTTGCCCTATGTCAGGCACTCTCCTTTTTTTTTTTTTTTTTTTTTTTTTTGACAGGCAGAGTGGACAGTGAGAGAGACAGAGAGAAAGGTCTTCCTTTGCCGTTGGTTCACCCTCCAATGGCCGCTGCGGCCAGCGTGCTGAGGCTGGCGCACTGCGCTGATCTGATGGCAGGAGCCAGGTACTTCCTCCTGGTCTCCCATGGGGTGCAGGGCCCAAGTACTTGGGCCATCCTCCACTGCACTCCCTGGCCACAGCAGAGAGCTGGCCTGGAAGAGGGGCAACCGGGACAGAATCCAGCGCCCTGACCCCGTGTGCCGGCGCCACAAGGCGGAGGATTAGCCTAGTGAGCCACGGCGCCGGCCCATGGCACTCTCCTTTTTTGGTTTAAGAATAAAGAGACCATAGTGGTGAGATGAAATCCTATAAGAGCAACCATCACTTGAGGATTACTGACCCCACTGTGTTGGTCATTTTACAGCTTGGGTAATTGCAATTTCTTTAAAAATAGCCCGTACCCATCTGATCAAATCCAAGGCCTTCATTGCCTGCCTGTTTCATGCCGCTGATTTGCTGGGTGCATTAGAGAGCAAGCTGGGGTCCTCCCGAGTGGCTATGTGCAGTTGGTTGACTGGACTATTTTCCAGGTAACACCCTCATGATTTTGGCCCTCGTAAATGGCATTGTCATTTAGTGGCCATAGTTATTCATGTTATAGAATATAACGACCTCTTTGTTCCTCCAGTGATTTGTGTTTAACTAACTCCAAGGAAAATATCCCTCTGCCTAGGCTGGTGAAGCGTGTGTGTGTGTGTGTGTGTGTGTGTGTGTAGGCTGGTGAATTTGTGTGTGTGTGTAGGCTGGTGAATTTGTGTGTGTATGTAGGCTGGTGAATTATGTGTGTGTGTGTATGTAGGCTGGTGAAGTGTGTGTCTGTGTGTGTATCTGTGTGTGTCTGCCTCTCAGCTATCTGGGAGCCATTACAGGCTCTAGATTGCTGCGGGCTAAGATGTGACAGTATCCACACACAGAAAGCCATGACGTTCCTTTGAGAGAGGGACAAAAGTTACAGGTTCAGCATACAACGAGTGGTCCCCACATGGTTCTTCTGGAAATGCTGGGAGGAACTGGGAAGGAGGAGACCCGTGATGAGAACAGGAGGGAGGCCGGGCTAGGGGAAGGAGCCATCTCTGCTGACTACAGCGGTTCTGAAATGAAGAGGAGGTGATGAGGGAAAGAGCTGCTGGCCTTTATCCTTCACGCTTCAGGGTGGGTACTGGGAGAACATTGCTGACACACAGGACCCCGCTAAGTGAACGGGCCGTCACATAAAAGCTGTGGGTTCAGTTAGCCCCTGTTGAGAGCGCGTAGCGAGGGAGGAGATGCAGCAGAGTGCCTTATGCGAGGTGAGAGCTTATTTAATAGTAGCTGCTATTATTCTTGTTGTGACCCTTGCTTGGATTCCGGGGAACACGTACACAGGGAGAGACGTGAAGAGCCAAGACCGTGTTTCCCAAACTGTGTAGTGAGCGATGTTAGTGTACGTGCTAGGTTCAGCGGGTTTTTAGCCACCAAACTTGTCCGAGCCTTACAATATCATGTGTGTTTAATTTATATCTCTCTTGGAGGAAAGAATCTAAAAAAGCACTGTTTCCCAAACATCTCACCACGCAACACCACTTCAGAAAATGCCAGAAATTCCACAGGCCAGTCTGGACAGATTTTTGTGAACAGAGTCCATGTACAGTGACTGCAGGCCTTAGTGAACTTGCTGAGTTTACTTCCTAAACAGGGAGGCGTGGGACTCGTCTGCACCCCAGGGCCCGTCTGAAGGAAGATCTTTCTGGGAGTGACTCCAGGCTTGGCCACTAGCTTATCTGTGTCCACATGGCTGGATTCTTTTGAATTTCAACTTGAAGTACCAGGGATCTTCTCTTTGATTTTTCACTTTCCCTGTCCCTACCCAGTGGAGCAGCAAGTATCCTGTCTGAATGGATCACCTCTGCCTTGACTGCCGGCTGTCTGCATCATCACCAGCCTCATGCAAACCAGTATCGCATTGTGCCTGGACTGGTGCAGTAGCATCCTAGCTGTTTTTCCCTGTTCTCTCTTGTTCCTGTGCCATCTGTTTCTCTACGCAGTAGCCTGTACAGTCTTTGTAAAAGCACACACTTGATCACCTATCCCTATGTAAAAGTCTACAGTGTTCACTGTTTTATTAAGAATAAAATACCAATGCTGGCGCTGTGGCGTAGCAGATAAAACTGCTGCCTTTGACACTGGCATCAAAAACGCGGATCAATTCGAGCCCCAGCTGCTCCACTTCCAATCTTGCTCCCACCTGGGAAAGCAGTAGAAGATGGCCCAAGTGCTTGGGCCCCTGCACCCATTTGGGAGACCTGGAAGAAGCTCCTGGCTCCTGGCTTTGTCCCGGCCAAGCCCTGGCTGTTGCAGGTTTTTGGGCAGTGAAGCAGCAGATGGAAGATATCTCTCTCTCTCTCTCTCTCTGCCCTTCAGATAAATGAAACAAATCTGAATAAAAAAGAATAAAGTGCCAGTGTCTTCTCGGTGCCCTCAGGGCCCTGTGTGCTCTCACCCCTGCCTGTTTCTCCCAGCTTCTCTTTTACTGCTCTCTCTCTGCTACAGCCACACTGCCCATTTTTCTAAGAACGTCACAGACTGCACCCTCCTTCAGAACCTTTGCACTTTCCTGCTCCAGCTGAATTATTCTCATCCTGCAGGTCTCAGCTCAGCAGGTGTTCCCTGACCACTGAGTAGGTAGTGGTCACTCTGCCAGATTTCTGACATCTATGCCCTGTCTTCCTCCAAACTTTGTCACATCCTGAAATGACCTTGTTACTGTTGTCGGCTTGTTCACTGGCCCCCACTAGACCACATACTCCTTCGGGACAGAGCCATCTCATTCACCAGTGGGAGCCCCAGCACCTAGAACTGTACTTACTATACGGTAGATACTTAGACATTTGTTGAATTAAACCACTGGCCCAGTGGATTGATGAACGAGGCTAAATACCTTTTACATACTGTGACGATGCGTGCAGTCTCCTGCCCATAATCTTTTCTCCTAATCGTTGTCTCTGTGCCAGATTCCACAAGCATTTTGTCCTCCTGGGAAGATGATTGACAGCATGTGCCCACCATCACTTTTCTAAACCTGGGACACAGTACTAATGCTGGGCTTGCTTAATCAGACACTTGGATTCTAATTGTATCAGCCCTGGGTAAAGTTGAAATTTAAGCACAGGCTCATTGAATAGTAAATACTGTGTTCTTTTCTTCCATGATCAGCAATAACTGGGCACCATGACCAGAGGATGCTCGTGTCCCAAGAAATATAAAGCAAAGCATAAAGTTGTTGTTGCTGATTCTTTGTCTTCTGGCCTTGCCATTTGCTGAGTCCTTTACCTTTTAGGACCATTCCTGCTCTTGCTGTCCATCCTGAGTAATTTTTAAAAGGTATTTATTTATTTATTTATGTGAAATGCAGAGTGACAGAGAGACAGAGAAAGCTTCCATTCTGTGGTTCACTCCCTGGATGGCTGGGCCAGCCTGAGGCCAGAGACCAGAAACTCCATCCAGGTCTCCTATGTGAGTGGCAGGAACTCACATTCTCAAGCCATCATCCGCTGCTTCCCAGACGCATTAGCAGGAAGCCAAATTGCAAGTTGAGTAACTGGGACTTGAACCAACACTCCAGTATGGGATGCTGGCGTCCCGAGCAGCTGCATAGCCAGCAGTGTGGGTTAAACAAAGAAAAGGCATTCAATGTCACTGGATTTTCACACTCAGACTGCCGATGAGAAGTCTTCCATCCACCCTGGGGGAAAGTTCCATTGCAAGCAGTAGTCAGCCTTGGGTGGAACCCCAGGGAGCAGACCACCAAACTCTTAGACTTGACCCCTTAGACCAAGTTCTGCAACTCATCACGGCACACTGCTCCATTTTGCCATGAAGTTGGGGGGTTCCTTTGGGTAACCCAAAGCAGTTAAGTGTGTTTTTTCTCCAGTGTTATTTAGTTGAAAATGAAGGGTAACAGCTTTGAGAACTACACTTAAAAAGTACTTGGGTGTGTTTTACCGTGAATGATAATCTGCCCACAGCAACTAAGCAAGTAGGTGTTTGTGTAGAGTGTCTAATACAGTCATTGGGGAAAAATAGTACACAGAAAAGGAGGTCTGTGAGTATGGCTTGAAGGCCTCATGGGATTGGAATCTTTGCAGAAATAGTGAGTTTTGCTGCAATGGAACAGAATCTCTGGCAGTTGTTCTTTGGGCTTCCTGTCAACTCAAACCTGATTGGCCAGTACGAATAGGTTTTATAGCTCCTTCCCCCAAGCTGTGACTTCCCACTGCTCCAAGGACAGAATGCAAGCCAGGAATGTCTCAAGAAAAATAGAATGTGCACATTTTCATTGATTTCAGTCTCAAGGTTCTAAAATTGTGCGTGTGCATATGCTTATGTGATATTGAAAGCTAATGCCAGAGAGTGTAGCAATGAAACCTAGAAAATGAAAAAAAAAAAGATACCTTTGAGAAAATAATTTGTTCTTCTTAGAATAATTTGTTTTTCTTATATCCACCTCATTGCTAAATCTGTCCATGGATTTTTTTTTTAAGGTGCCTTTAGGTAAAAGAAGACTCTAAATATGTACAATGTAATTACCCCTTTGTTGTTTCTGTACCAAGTCCTAAAGACAGGAGTTGGCCAACATTTTATCTCCTAGGGACCAGAGGCTGAAGTGACTTGTCCGTGGGTATTGAAAGCAGAGCTAGAATTAGGCGTAAGTACCCATGACACTTGCCCATTTTCAAAGGATGAGGTATTCATGACTGCAGTGGCCTGGTCCCACGTGTAGGCCAGCATATTGTCCTGCCCATATGTTCAGATATCTGCTGGCTTCAACTAGACAGCACCACTCTTAAACCATTCCAAGTTACAGTCTCACTCTGTGTCCCCAAACTCTCCTCCTCTGACTCGGAAAGGCCGGAAGTCAGACTTCACTCTCAGTGTGGGCAGCTAGGAGGCACAAGGGACTGCTGAGCACTTGAGATGTGGCTAGTCCACTGAAGCTGTGTTGTAAGTATAAAATACTTACCAGATCCCAAGGATTTAGTATGAAAAAAAGCACACTTGGCACAGTGAGTAAGATGCTGTGTGGGACACCCACATTCCATGTTCGGGGGGGGGGGGAAGCCTGGGTTTGAGTCCCAGCTCCACTTTCATGCCAGCTGCCTGCTGACGGACGGAGTGCCATGCTTCATCCCTGCCACCCCCATGGGAGACACAGCTTGACTTCCTGACTCCTGGCTTCGGCCTGGGCAGACTTGGCTGCTGTTTACGGTTGAGGAGGGAGCCAGTGGATGGAAGCTCTCTCTTTGTGTCTGTCTCTGTCTTTCTCTGCTTTCACATAACCAAAATAATTTTTTTAAAAAAATTTAAGTGGAAACTATCTCAGTAATGTTGATTAAATATTCAGATGCTAGTAGTTTGGATATATTGGCTTAGAAGAAATTATTAAAATGAATTTTACCTGTTTCTTTGACTTTTTAAAATGTAGCTATCAAATGTTTAGTTATATTTGAGATTAGTATTCTTTCTTTTGGACACAGCTGTTCTACACAGGTGTCACTAAAACATACGTTAGTTACATTTAGCCACACTTTGGCTTGAATGATCTCCTTAAATGGTGGTGGTGTGTTATTTCAGATTTCACGTATTGACACCGCAGCTCCTCACCTAAACTGAGCTCCTTAAAGATGTGGACTGCGCTTTATTCCTTCTTGTGCCTTTTGCATGCAGCATGGTGGCTGGGATTGTATTGCTTAATTGTCCCATATGTTGTTTACTTGCTTGGAAAACATTTTCATCCGTTTCCACTTTGGACAGTGATAAGGAATTGCAGATTAATTTGTGTTTTGAGTATTGCTTTTTTTTTTCCCCAAAAGAACAGATTTTCTGTAGTTCTTAATTTGTTCCAGAAAGATTAACATTCCTCTTAACTGGACTGTTAAAATTCAGGGGCCTGGAGGGGTGTCAGAAGTGCCTGACCCATGCCTGACAGAGCAGCGGTGTGAAACTCCATACTTAACAGATTGTGGGGAGCTCCCTCTTCACCCAGAATCTTGGGAAATTCCAAATTCAGCTCAGATGCTTGCACCCCACATTCCAGGACCTGTCTGGGTGCAGGCACCACTAAAGGAGGTGTGCTGGCCCGGTGGCTCCCCGTCCTCAGCCAGTGTGGAGAAAAAGGCCACCACCAGCCATGGTGGCCACAGTTGCTGTCGGGAGCTCCTGCTGGATGGCAGTGATTCTCAGGGTCTCTGAGCTAACGCTAGGAGATAGACCCTAAGTGGGCCTTCCTCTTGAAACAGCCTGCAGTTTTGTAACGGAACTTGTGGCTGACTCCCATGCTCATAATATCAGGGCTGGCTGTGTTATTCCTAAAATACAGTCATTGCTGCTGATCCCCTGGGAGAGTCTAACCTTTCACTGCGTTTCCTGACCACAGGATTCCTAAGCCTCTGTTTCTGGTTCAGTTGTTAAGGAATGTGCAAGGCTGCACCCCTGGAAACCTCCCGCTTCGGGGGGCAGATTTATTAGGTCTCGTGACTGGGTTTGATCCCACTCCACTGATTGCCATAAACAGCTCCGAGGGAACCATCCCCCCTTTGGTGACTATGTGTGAAATGAGTAATCCTGGCTTTGGAGAAGGGGTTGGAAGAATTTATAGTGGCCAGGGTTTAGAAACAAAAGCAGCCCCATTTGCCTAGGCTTCCCAGCTTCCCAGCGGCAGCCTCCCTCCCCCCGAAATCCTGCCGTTTCTGTCAAATAAAAGGAGATTTTTATATATTTTTTATTTTATTTTATTTTATTTTGACAGGCAGAGTTAGACAGTGAGAGAGAGACAGAGAGAGTTATAGACAGTGAGAGAGAGAAACAGAGAGAAAGGTCTTCCTTCTGTTGGTTCAACCCTCAAATGGCTGCCACGGCCGGCGCACAGTGCCATTCTGAAGCCAGGAGCCAGATGCTTCCTCCTGGTCTCCCATGCGGGTATAGGGCCCAAGCACTTGGGCCATCCTCCACTGCCTTCCTGGGCCACAGCAGAGAGCTGGACTGGAAGAGGAGCAACCGGGACAGAACCAGCGCCCCAACCGGGACTATAACCGGGGGTGCCGGTGCCGTAGGTGGAGGATTAATCAAGTGAGCCGGGGCGCCGCCCAAATCAAAGGAGATTAAGGCTACAAGAGGCAATCCACGCCTATAGTAGTCATTTCTACCGGTTTCTCCTCTTACATAGGTTATTGAGTTTGGGTTAGGATTTCTGGATATTTAAGAATATATGCCCCAGTTCAGTCCTCAAGGTCAAGGTTTCTGGGGGCCAACAGGCTTTAAGTTAAAATTGCCACTATATAAAATAAAATTAACAGTTTTTCCCTTAGGCAGCTCAATAATTAATAATTAAGGTGGTCTTATTGTCCAAGTGTATCTATTTAAAAGGTCCCATTTGCTCCCAAATGTCCCAGTTTGTATAATAGAATGCATGGCTGAGAGTTCTATTCACACACTTGTATGTGTCCTGGGGCACCATCCTCGCAGAGGAGCTGGGCTCACTCGCAATATGTCAATCAAGCCTGCAGTCTCCCTGGCGGAGCCTCAGACTGAAGCCAGAAAGCCCCCCGAGATCAGAGACTGCCGAGACAGTCCACACAAACTCTCCCAAAATTTCCAACTCCTTCCTCTGGATGCTGTCTGGGGGGAGCCCTGATTTGCACTGGAATGGCTCCAGGCCTCGGTCTATGCAGTGGGAGCGGGAATGAGGAGGCAGTGGAGGGAAGTCTGGAGTGGGTGCGCTGGAGGAGCCAGCCACAAGGCAGAGCAGCATGGATACCACCTGCAGCCGGCAGTCCCTGGGAAGACTGCCATTCTGCGCTCAGGTCTCCCTCCACCATGTCCCTGGCCAGCAGTTGCCATGGCAACACAGTGGCTGAGAACTTCTAATTACATCTGTCTGCTTCCCCTAGACCCCTAGGTGCCACACATATGGAGACTTCATTCCACCCCTGGGGTTTTAGCCGTTTCTGCATCTGTGGCCTAGAGGATCAGCTCTAGAATGCTGGTAACTGGACGTCTGCTCCAGCCACACTGGCCCGAAAGAGTCTCGGGACTGTGCCCCTGTTTTCAAGTGCAGGCTCATTGCTGCTCTGCTCCGCTGGGTCTCCTGTGTCCCTGACTGCCCCACCAGCAACCCCAGCAGTCTAAGGGATGAGCCAAAGGAGAGTGACCCCAGAACATTCTGGGAGTGGCGCAGGGGTAGAACAAGGCAAGACACTTCTTTTTATGGCTCAGAGAAACTCACCACCCTGCCTCTGTCTACCCCAGGACCACATAGGGGCTGCATCTCAGAAAAGAGGGAATGCAGTTGCCTTGAGTAATAAGCCTCTTGGGTAATAAGCCTGTTCTCACGGTTTCTGTTGCCACCTTCTTGCTTGCTTCTCTTTGTGTCTGCTTCTCCCTGGTCTGGGCCACCGCAGGGTCAGGCTGCTTACTGACTGCCCAGTCCTATACTCTGAAGTCCGACCCAGTTTGGCCATGCTCTGAGCTACCTCGTGCACCCTCCTTGCCTTGTCTTCCTCCTCCTTTCTCTTCCAAGTTCCCATTTTCTTAGCATGTCTTGCTAGGTTATATGTTAACTGCAGACAAAGTAAGTGACTCAAAGCCATTTTAGCACCCCTGCTGCTCTCCTGTCCACCTCAACACATACCCAGTGTCTCTCTATGGGCCCAAGATAATCTCTACTTAGTGAAATTCCAGGCTGAGTATTTATAGTCTAGTGCAAGACAGTGGGGTCTTAACTCTCTTTCCCCTAAGAACGGATCCTGTATGAGCAACCACAGGTGAGGGGCTGATAGAGGCACTATATCTTTTTGCCCCTAACCCAAGTCCCTGGGGGGCAATGTGGTTCCCAGCCTCTTACACTTTCCACTGAAGACTGCATGGCATGGAGTCCTGTGTGAGGCCCTGCAAAAGAGCTCTACAACATAATTCTTGTTTGCCACGAGTTTATCGGATCGCTAGAAAGACAGATCGGCACAATTACATCTTAGACATTAAATGATCAAAATGAGTTCACACAAAGAGGAATCAGAGGTCAAACAAGGAAGGAAGAATTTCCCAAGGAGAAGGAAAAGGTCACCAAGGCTGGAGTGTGTAACCTGAGCTAATCCTTGAAGGACAGGAAGGATTTGGGCAAGCCAGACAATAAATCAGACTTCCCACATGGTGACATTATTTTTGTAGCTGGTCTTGTGGGACATCCTCTGCCCGCCGAAAGGTTAAAGAAGCAGCTAACAATACCTCCTAGTGCTGACATTTTCAAAGGGTAATGAGTGCCCGTTTGCAGGCGAGAAGCTCGGGAGCGCTGTGTCCTCTCCCTGAGTCTGCCTGCAGTGTCAATCCACGTGGCTCCCGGCTCTGCTCTCGGATACCTCCAAAGCTGCCTGGAGCCCGGGCCCCGGCTCCTGAGGCCTCCTGAGTGATTGAGTCACTCAGGGAAGAGGGAGGGTGACTCCAACCCACAGGCCAAAAGTAGATGACACGCTGGGCATCCAGCGCAGGGCTGGGTCATGTGACCGCCACCCCCCACCCCACCCTTGGAGAACAGTGGCTTCACTTTCATGTTTAGGGGAGCGAGGTACCAGTTGGCAGACCAGGAATCCAAATTCTTTGCCACAGTGGCTTCCTAACCCTAGAAGATATGTGGTATTAGGATCTACCCTGGGACCACCGGAGTCAGTGGCACCCAGGGCAGAAGAGCTGGGGACAGAGAACCAGATAGCCCTGGGCCATATGCATCCCTCATCTGCCCATCCAGCCAATCAGAATCCCAAAGAACCTGGATCCTAACGGGAACCGAGCTTGGGAGGCACAGGGAGGGGGAGGGTCGGCTTACTCCCATGGCGTTCCGGGACCGTGCGAGGCTGTTGGTCCAGATGTGGGTGGCCCTGTGTTGGCCTCTTCTAAAACTGGCTCTCTAACTCCCCCTCCACTCCCCTGGACCTTGGTCCCCTTTTTGAGTTGAGGATATTGGGGTTTAGGTGTGTGAGGATTTTTCTTTTTTCCCTTTAACATTTCATCCACCATTTTCCTGGAGCCACACGTGGAAATAATTAGAGCATGGATGCCGAGCCAGTGGAGCGTTGGCAGCCCCGGCATGCCTCGGTGACAGGTTCTTGGCAGCAGTGAAGACTTGGGAATCTCCTGTGCGTTTCCTTTACCCACTCCCTCCTTTCTTTTCTTCCCTGCTTTCGTGCAAGGCAAATGCAAGTCGAAGAAAACCTTGATTAATGCTGTTCTGGGGGAGCAGGGGTTGCAGCCAGTTCGGCACGAGTGAAATCGGGCCACTCAGCTGGCGTCCCATCCTGGCGCCCCTGGTCTGTCCTGATCCGGGAGGGAATGACAAGGCCTGGCTCATGAAAACCCTTCGATTAGGAGAGCCAACTCTCATTGTCCTGTCCAAACCCAGCAAAATCCCTGAAGCTCCCTGCTCTCCATAACCAGCCTGTTCGGTCAGGGCATTTAGTTTGATATTCAGGACCATCTGAAATGGTAAATTCTTGAGCTTCCTAGCTAATTCTTTTTATTTTATTTATTGTTTTATTTGACAGGTAGAGTTACAGACAATGAGTAAGAGACAGACACACAGAGAGAAAGGTCTTCCTTCTGTTGGTTCACCCCCCAAATAGCCACTACGGCCAGAGCTGTGCTGATCCAAAGCCAGGAGCCAGGTGCCTCCTCCTGGTCTCCCATGCGGGTGCAGGGGTCCAAGCACCTGGGCCATCCTCCACTGCCGTCCCGGGCCATAGCAGAGAGCTGGACTGGAAGAGGAGCAGCCAGGACTGGAACCCGGCACCCATATGGGATGCTGGTGCTGCAGGCGGAGGATTAACCAAGTGAGCCACAGCGCTGGCCCCGCTCCCTAGCTAATTCTAACAGTTTAAGGGACTTCAGCATCAAGTGCAACTCTTGCATTTGATAAATGGGGAAAGAGGTCCATCAAGGTCAAGGTCCTTCCCTAAGTCACACAGTGTGGCAGAGACAGAGACCTGTCTGCAGTTCCAGCCTCCTTGCTGGGGTCCTCACTGCCTCTGCCTGATTTATGTTTCAACAAAGGATTAAAAGCTTTTCCTTTTTTTTTTTTTTTATGCTATCCAAGCGTTTGCCAACTCCGTTTTCATGCAATGACATTCATCATGCATTTCTTGGAGCTTTCCAGACACCCTGGTTTTCCTCCCAGTTTTCTGAACCCCCCTTCTCTGTCTTCTTGGCTGCTTTGCTGTCAGAGCCCTCACACAGTTGCGCAGGCTGTTGACTGCACAGGGAGGTGAGGAGGCCGGCAATCCAGCCTGCACTGTCTCCTGGCAGTGCGTTGCATCTTCCCGGAGGGGAAGGGGCCTTTGCAGGTTTGCACAGAGACCTGTGTGTGATGGAGCGGCCTATTCTCTGCCTGCCTTCTCTCTTCCTCCTTCCCCTTCCTCTCTCCAGCCACCTCCGCCCTCCACTCCCACCATTCCCTCCCCAGCACAGTTCCTTGGCCCCATTTCTCACTCCTGCGCAGATGACATCCAGATGTGCATCTTCCGCCTGTCTTTTCTGCTGGCGGTGGGGTGGGGGGGTGTTCCACTGTCCTCTTAAACTCATGCCCGTGGCTGACCCATTGCCACGGCCCCGCCCCATGCTCGTCTCTGATGGAGACACAGCGGCAGGCGGCCAGGCCCTCGAGGCCAGACGTCTTGGCAGCTGCCTGGATTCGGCCTCCTCTCCTCCGCTCAGGATGGAGCTCTGGCAGAACTCATTCTTTCAAAAGTCCCTCCTGGGTTCCCTCCCTCTGTCTCCATGCCACCGTCTGCGAGACTCCGCTCATGCCCTTTCTAGTTGGTTTCCTTGCTCCCTGTCCCTCCTCGCCCATGTCTTCCCCTGTGCCACTGTCCAGCTGTTCTTTCTTAAAAGCCTGCAGGTTTTCTCGGTAGATCCTCTTGTCCCTGAAGGCTTGGCTGTGATCCCACCTCTCCCTGAAAGCCCGTCTCTTGCCATCAGCCCCTCACCGAAGGGTGCGCTGCCCGAATGTTGGCGGCACGGCCCCAGCCAGGGCAGAAGCTCTTGTGAAGGCAGAAGCCGCATCTTCCCATCTTCCACTCCTCTTGGAGCTGGCCCTGTGCTGGACACAGGTCATTAGCATGCTGATTCTCTTGCTGAAGGCATTGGTCAAGTACACTTTTCCGTAGGTCCAGGTCATTTGCCTTGGCCTTGACCAGGGAAGACTGGAGAACTATCCAGGCCTGCACCCCCCACCCCAACACTGGCCTTTCATGTGGACAAGTCCTAGGCAGGTGATTAGAGAGCAGGACATGACCACCACGCTCCAACCCCAGAGGCTCATTCGGGGTGGATTTGTGGCCTGAATTAATGGGTCCCACACAGGCCCTCTGAAGAAAACTGAAGGGCGAAACTGCGAACTGGGGTGCCTTAGAAGGCACTCCAGAGGAGACATACAGGATGGCTCAGCCCTCGCCAAGGACCGCAGACACACACAGCCGGCTCCTGCCAGGCAGCCGGCCCACCCCGCCCAGCATGAGTGGGGTCACGGGATGCTCCTGTGACAGCGAGGCAGCCTGGCAGTGTGTGGGGTTTCATCCCCACTTGTCACTGTGCATCGTGAGCCGAGGCGCGGGAACAGCGGTGGCCTTCCATGGGGATGGGCTCAGGCCACCTGGGTTTTGGGTTTGACTCTCACCTCGGTCCCCGCACAGCATTGGAAGGCTCGGACCTCTCCCTGTGAATGGGAGTGGATCCGCTGGCCTCACGGACCCCGTGAGAGCATTTGCCATTATCTGGGAGAGGCCCTAACGTGTTTCTGACTGAATGTCTGTTGCAACTAGCCGGGACCCTGGCAGAAAACCTGAGTTTGTTCTGTGGCCAGCAAGTGTGTCGTTTGCTGTGCCATGGCTGCGTCTCTCGAGAGCGACCTGAGTAAACGGAGCGGGAGGCAGTCCAGAAATGGCCCGCGAGCTGGCTGCGCCACGCCACTGCAGAACCCCCTGTGTGGAAAGGCAAAGGCTCAGAGGATGTGACAGGTCTGTGGTACAATAAAATGGCTCAAGCAAACAGCATTGTCCCTGTTGAAATTTGAACGTATTCATTTGCAGGCACGCAACCCGTTGTCACATAATGGGGACAGGATGTCATGCGGATGCTGGATGCTGTGAGCTGCGAGAGAGACAGCATTATTGAAATAAGTACAAGGAGAATTCCATGAGTCTCAGTTGACAGGTTCATAATGGTTTTTAAATCTTAAAGCCAGTCCTCACCCCTGAGTTTGGTATCATGGAGCCCCACTCGTCCCTTCCTGGGAATGTCCCGACTACTGCTGTCACTGGCCACCAAAGCCGGTGACATGCACCTGAATTCATTTGCAAATAGCTTTATTGAGTTATCACTAACATATGCAAATTATCTGTATTTAAGGTGTACAACTTAGTGTTTTGGTATTCATATGTAATGCGAAGTAACCACCCCAGTCAAACCAGTGAGGGAATCCATTGTGTATATCTATGTGTGTTGAGTTCTAATTCAAGATCTGTCCTGTTAGAGCATGAAAAGGTACAGCATTGTTAACTGGTGTTACACAGGGTCACCATGCTATACATCAGGTCTTCCGGATCACTGGAACTGTGTACCCTCTAATGACATTGAATGCACAGATCATTGATAGGGAATTTTCTCAGGCAGGACACTGGTGGTCCGTGAGCCCCCAGTGTGCAAGGCACTCAGGGTCTACATGAGATAAGCCATCTGTGCATGAAATCTGAAGTGGAGAGCTAAGAGACTAACAGGCCAGATGTCATTATTGGCAAGGCCTTGATGATGAGAGAAACAATTTGGCAAATGGAGAACGGGTTTACCAGAAGGCTAATGAAGCTTCAGTTTCAGGCCTTTTACTTACCAAGCCCTGTCCAATGTCCTGTGTCCCATTTTTTGTTCGTGGTTGTGTATTCTCTTTTTCCTATGGAAGATTCCCTGAAATATATAAGATTTCATTAACCTTGAGATCTGTTGGATTGGCTAGCTTCTTTTTTATTTTTAATATTTATTTATTTATTTAAATAAGTTGAAGAGAGAGATGCAGATCTTCCATCTCCTGGTACACTCCCCAGACGGCCACAATGGCCAGGGCAGGGCCAGGCCAAAGCCAGGAGTTTCATCTGGGTCTCCCATATGGGTGACAGAAGCCCTAACACTTGGGTCATCTTCAGCTGCTTTTTCCAGGTACATTAGCAGGGAGCTGGATTTGGAGTGGACGTGAAGCCAAGACACAAACTGGCACCCATATGAGATGCTGGCATCACAGGTGGTGGCTTTACCCACTTCACCACGATGGAGGGACACTTAGAGCTGCAGGGATGGCACAGCTGGTTATTGTCAGGCACATCAGAACCACTCTTAAGATCAGCCCTCTCCCTCCTCCTCTTCCCCTAGAATATGCAGGATGCCCCCACAAAAGAATCAGGGAGACAAGAACAGGGTTCTGTGATGCTCCCGCTGAATTTCAAGGTCCTCAAGCCGTCATCCTCTTTCCCCTTGGCCCTCCCAGGCATTGCTACAGGGATCCACTCCGGAATGGCTACCTGGGAGCAGCTGACATTCCCCGGCCGCCCCACCCCAGGCCTCCTCCTGCTCTCCCCAGCTCTGAGAATTCCTTTGTCCCCAGCTCCCTGGTGCTCTGTGTGTCTGAGGGGCCCTGGTGTTCCTGCGAAGTTTCCATGACTAATTCTGGCAAAGCCAGGAGAGCCTTTCTCACATCAACAAAGCCGCTGAGTCAGAGAAGAGGGGCAAATGGAGCCAGCATTCCACCTTGGCATACACAGGGCTGTATTTAAAAAAGAAAGTTGGAAAGGAAGAAAAGAGAGTGGAGGGGACAGAGCCGACCCAGCCGAGGTGAGGAGGCGATGGCCGGTGAAGCTGACAGCTGTGTGGCTTTGCTTACACGCCTCCCCGCTCTGCCAGAGCACACTAGTCCTCTACAACCAGCCTCTTGATGTCCAAAACCATTCTAACTGTGTCTTCTCTCCAGACTCAGACACACTCTGCTGGTGGTCTTGCTAAGAGCTTGCTTTTCCGTTAAAGGATCTTTTCCGGTTGCAGACAGAATTTCTCTTTTTTAAGATCTTGGATTGGAATCAAGGACCTGGGCCTGCAGCTGTGAGACCTTGGACCATCACACGTAGCTGTGAGCCTTGGTGTCAACTTCACCCTTGGATCTTATGCCTAAAGGGCTGTGGAGGGACCCCAGCCGCCTGCCTATCTTAAAAGGTCTTGAGAATCAAAAATCCTAGTAAAAATTACAGGTTCATCAGAATGCTGTACAAGTATGAGGTGTTATCACCACACAGTGGTGGACTGTGGCTCCAAGAGAATGTTTCCACCTGGTAGAATGTCCCTGGTGAGCCATTTACCAAGGAGAGTCTACAGGGTGAAAAGTAACCGCAGGACCAGCCCTCCAGAGTCCTGTTGGTGACACCGTTATGAAGCAGGTGGGGAGCAAGTCGGGGAGAGGAGGCAGAAGGAGGAAGCTAGAACCACGATGTTTCTGCGTTTGGAGGCAGATATTTTACTGACAAAACTGGGTGTCCACACTTCTGGAACACATCTTTCACCAGCACTCGGTCAGCCCCACACACAGCCACATTCAGGCTCACGTACCATTTGTGCATCTGTCACAGTGGCCCTGCCTGCAAGCTTGCTCTGCTGGAGTGTATGCTTATGCATAGGTCAAGTGTTTTCACAGCCTTGCGCCCTGGCCTCTAAAATCATCAAGAGGCTAAAGTAAACAACTCTGTTTGACTTGCAAAACCTGCATTGTGCTGTGGATCTGGCCACCCTGTGGTCTGATCTGACTCAGCTCTCCCTAGTTATGTGACCTCCACCCATCATGGAGCTTTTCCAAATCTCAAGTATCTCTGCCATTGTGACATGGGACCAAAAATACAGAAACCCGCACAGAGGCTGTGAGAAGAGAGATGTCTGTGCAGAGCCTCACTCACAGGTAGCTGTGCAGCTAACATTAGCCCTGCCCCTAGACCCTTCCCTTCCCCCAGTAAGTTCCTGCCTTAACCCACCAGGTATCCCTGCTTCCACCCTCACTCCCTGCAGGCTGCCCTGCGCTTTGAATCAGAATTGGAAGAGACCTTACCCAAAGGACATTCCAGAGACTCCCATTCGTCATACCACCAGCCTGATCCCAAACATGTAAAGGGCCTTGTGGCCCACCAGCTCTGGAGAGAGCCCCTCAGATCAACTGTCAAGACTCCTCCCCTCATCACCGCCACCTGCTGTGGCCGATTGTTCCTCTCTAGGCGGCCTTTGCTGACCCATAAGCACGTGTGTGCTGTGTTCATCCTCTGTCCAGGTGCTTGCTCTTCTCTCCCACCCAGAATCAGACATACAGCAGATGGGGTGGGGGCGGGCGGCCCCTTCCACCCTAAGGAACTTTGATGGGGCTTGGGGGTGCACCTGATGCTCTAGCACCCGAGAAGATGGGGCTCGGAGAAGAGCTTTGAATGGTACCCAGAAGCCATCTCTTTGGAGAAAATTTTCTGCGTTGATTTCTACCCTGAAACATGGCTGTGAGTGGGGAGAGATAGGCAGAACTGGAGAGACTGTGAAAGCTGCAGGAAAGATATCCCTACCCAAGTTGGTGCATCCTCCTGCCTGTGAATGGGGTGGGGGGTGGGGGGCTGGTCTGGGCTCCCACTGCCTGCACCACTTCTCACTGGGAGGACGGAGCTGGGCAGGGCTGCAGGAGCCCAGACTGTACTTCTGCATTGCGGCTCTGGGCCGAGACAAAGCGGGAGATTGCCACCTATTGACAGGCAAACCTTTCCTGCAAGGAGGAAAGATTGTATAACAGTGGCTCCCCTCTCCGTGCTCTTCAGACAGGCCCCCAGGGGTGGCTAACAAGACCAGGCCTCCTGCTCTCAGGATTATTCCAGTGTAGGGGAGGACAAGGGGAAACTGCAGACCCCAAGGTGACGACGTGAGTGTCTCCGTGGGAAAATTGTCTGGAAATAAATTGCCCGACATCACCAGAGCCACTCCAGTCGTGTGGCAGGCGCCTGCTGCCTGCAGTCTTCTCATTTAACCCTCACAGCACATGCGGAAGCTGAGGTTTCATGGGAGTTCCCAGCCCCAACATCCATGGCCAGGAAAGAGCAGAGGTGGGGTGTGGGCAGTCCCCTAAATTTCTGTCCCGCTCAGAAGCACTTTCTCCCAATACTTGCTGATCATGCAATTCATATCCCCAGTTCAAATCAGAATTACTGTAACCCAGGTGATCTGGAAAATGTGGGCCCCAGTTCCTTTTGGTGGGGGAGATGCTAGCTCTGCCGTTTTCTGTGTGATGACCTTCTAAGGCTTTGTTCTCTCAGTAGTGAAATAGAGATAATGAGGATGTCTAACTTGGGGTGTTATTGTAGAGCTTAAATAACATACTATATAACAGATCACTCAGCGGGGTGATAGGGATTTATAAATGGGAGCTTAGTTATCTGAGGTCTGAACACCTGGGTTAGAATCCACACTTCTCTCATTTTTAGCTCTGGGGCCTTGGACAAGGTACTTGACCTTTCTGATACTCAATTTCCTTATCAGTAAAATTGGGCTAATAGTAATATATCCATTCCTTTTTAACAAAAGATTTATTTATTTTATTTGAAAGGTGGAGTTACATAGAAAGGGAGAGTCAGAGAGAGAGAGAGAGAGAGAGAGACAGAAAGAGACAGAAAGAGAGAGAGAGAGGTCTTCCATCCACTGGTTCACTAATCAAATGGCTCAATGGCCATATCTGGGCCGATCATAAGCCAGGAGCCTGGAGCTTCTTCCAGGCCGCATGCGTGCAGGGGCCCAAGGACTTGGGCATCTTCTGCTGCTTTCCCAGGTCATAGCAGGGAGCTGGATCAGAAGTGAAGCAGCTAGGACTCTAACTGGCACCCATGTGGGATGACAGCACTGCAGGCGGCCTTACCCACTACCCCACAGCGCCAGCCCCAGTATACCCATTCTTGCCAAGTTGTCTGCATGGAAAGGTAAAAACAGTTTGCAAATTTTAATTGCCCTATTCAAGTATTAGTATTATAATTTCAGTGAAAAGATAACTGTTTCTTCAAATGGATTGGTGAGTTTTCCGAACAATGACTTGGGTTGAATTCAACGTGTAAGTAAAAGCTTTTATTTGTGAGGCTCACTAGCAACAGCAACCTATGATGACCAGAGGAGGCTCTGTGGGTGCCATAGCTGTGCTGCAGGTGGCTCTGGGAGGTATTCCTGTTAAAACCCCTGTTCCCAGTGCATCTTCTCCTTCCATCCTCATGGGCCAGGGTTGGCATTCACTGCTGTTTGCCAGGTGAGGAAACATGAGGCCTACAGAATTGCACTGGCTGTCACGGCCCTAGGGCGGGTCCAAGGAAGGCTGGGGTGTCTTTTGAGTGTGAGTGTTGAGTCCAAACATGCTTTTGTGCTTGCCTGTCTGGATCTGGTGGGACACACCCACAGGCTCAGAATGCTGTTGACTGGAGAACGTTATCTGAGTGTTTTTTTTAAAAGCTGATCCGCAGTAGCGTTTTCCTCCTCCTTTGCAGTGTGGTTTTGTATTCCCAGGCCCAGTTTCCACAAGGGGGCCCTGCCTGCAACCGCTGGATTTTATCTCAGATCCCTGTTTAGGAAACAGCAGCTCTCCACCCCCCTCCCTCTCAGCCTGCTGGGAATTACTTCCTCTTTTCTTCCCTGCCTGCCAGCTTTATTGAATTCTCCTTAGCAACATCCAAAGGAGAATTGCTCCAGCAACAGCCTGAGAACCAATGAAATGTGAACATGAGGATGGTTTCTAGACCAATGGGAACCCTCCCTGGCAAGCAAAATGGCTTACCAGAAAATAATAACCTGAAGTTTGCAAAGCAGCCTCTGGGTGGCAGCACACCAGCTGTATTGGACACAGCTCTCAAACATCAACTTTGTTTTTTGCTTCTTGAGACCTATTCTTAATAAATATCATCTTCCAACTATAAGAATTTGACTTTTACAAGCCTGTGTGATGTGGTAGACATGGACTAGAGGATGGGCTCTTGTCTCCCACCCCTGCTGTACCTATCCCATCCTGAATCCCCCATGTGGCTCCCACCATCTCTGCTGCTTTGTCACAAGCAGTGCTGGTCCAGTGGGCTGGCGCCTGGAGGCCTTTGGTGACTCTCCCTGCCCAACCAGTCAAGGAGAGGAGCTGGAGAGGACACACTGCTCCCTGTCTAGCCAGCTCTACTGCTGGGCTGAGAGGTGGATGAGGTGGGGCTGGGGGTTGATGGGTGGCCACCAGTGAAGGAGGAAAGAACGTGCACTTGTCGACATCACATTTCTGAGTGGCACAGACCGACTCTGCTCCTGGCCCCGGCAGTTCTGCCTCCCACAGCTGAACAGCAGTGCCTGGCCAGGAAGGAGTCTGATGAGTTCTGCTCTCTGTCAGGTGGTTTTAGGCCTCTTCATCAGAGGCAGCCGTGGATGGGAGCTGCATGGGACAGTGGTGAACAATAGCAAATCCCTGTGTCCGGTGGTTTAGCCATGCTTTTCGTGAGATGTGACCTTGAACACCACGTGGTGAGGTTTTGGTCCTTCGGGTATTCACATTTCCCCAGGGTTGCCCATTGCTGCCTGGCTTCCCTTCTCATCCGTAAACAGTCCGTGAAGTCCTGAATCTCCATAAAGTCCCCTTTCATTCGTGCCCCCTTCTCCCCTATTGCCATACTGTTTTCTGAGGTCTCCTTCTCTGTCAGTTTCCTCTAAGGGTCATAGAGTTTCTGGAAGGCAGGGACTGTCCTTTGTATCTGCAGCCCTTACTGTAGCCTCAGCCTGTAATAGGTGCCCAGGAACATTTTTAGAAGAAAGGAAATAGGCAAGATATGCAAGAAATGAAGTCTGGCGCTCCAAGAAGCAACCTTAGGGAGTTTGTGGGCTGGAGCAGTGCCTGGGAGTATGGTGCTGGCTGAGGGGGAAACTTCTAGCTGTTCTGGATCCTTCGACGTCATGAGCCACGACTCCAAACCAAAGCACAAGCCTGAAAACAGTGACCATCGTGGGCCCATCCTGTGATTGGCTCATGTCAGCCACATGGTTTCCTTTATGATTTTATGTTTTAGGAAGAACTGAGGAGCAAATCCAAAATTTGTGCCAACGTATTTTGTGGAGCTGGCCGGGAATGTGCAGTCACTGAGAAGGGAGAGCCTACCTGTCTCTGCATCGAGGTAAGTCCTAGAGTGAGGGGACAAGGACAGCCGCCACCTCGCTGGAGCCACCAGCGACTTCATCATCTATAAAAACACACCTTGTCTGTCAGAAGTACGTGAAATTTTTAAGCAAGGTGTTAAAAATTGGATACCTGATTTTTAGCATAGGGATGTTTATATTTTCTTAATGTTTAGCTGTATAAGATTTTTAAATTATGAAGTTAATGAATACTTTATATTTGTCAAATAATACAGGCAATTACAGTAGTTCAGAAAGTTTTAAATGATTGATTTAAAAGATAAGTGTATTTCAATCAAAATATTTTAAAATCCATGCATAATTTTTCTATAATATGCATTGCCCATGAACTTGGTGGATTTCAGTTTTTTTGCACCAAAATAAACTTACCTTTTTATTCTATTTCCCATGAACTTTTTGAAGTACCCTCATATTTGTACTTCCCCCACTCTGATCCATTCAGTCTGAGGTAACCAGTGTTTAGTACAAAATGTTCCATATTGTTTCTTTTGTCTATGCTACTATAAACCTAGGGTTTCCCCTTATTTTATGCAAAATGAGATCATAGTATTTATAGACATGTGCAGCTTGTATTTTGTACTCATTAATAAACCATGGACAGTGTTACAGATTAGTTTAGTAATATGAATCAACTAGATTTATTGAGTCATTTCTCATAGATGAACATGTGGTTGTCCCGTGGGTTGCTTACACTACAAACTATAGCCTCCTGCACAGATATCTCTTCATTGTGCTGCTGCCTTTATTTCCTAGGACCGATTGCTAGGTCAAAGGATATGCAAAATTTTTTAATTGTAATTTGTTTACTTGAGAGAGAGAGGGAGAAATCTCCCATCAGCGAGCCTACTCCCTAAATATCTCAATGGCATGGACCTGGCCAGGCTAAAGCCAGGAGCCAGAAGCTCCATCAGGGTCCACATGGGTGGCAGGGGCCCAAGTACTTGGACCATCTTCCACTGCCTTCCAAGGCACATTAGCAGGGAGCTGAATCAGAAGCAGAGTAGCCGGGACTTGAACCAACACTCTGATATGGAGTGCCAGTGTGACAAACAGTGGCTTAACTTGTTATGCCACAACACTGGCCTCTTGCCCTGTGGCTTCCACCCCATTACATGACATTTAAAAAACAAAATGAGCTTTTGAGAAATACAGTTTTTGTAGGCAGGATTCTGATCCATTTTGTCTCCTTAAGCAAACATGTGCCCTTGCCCTAGGCCTTTCTGTCAAACCAGTGCAGAGTTTAGAAGGACATCGTCCTGCTCATAAATAATCCCGATACGTAGTCCCAGAAAGGAAGTCTCCCAACCCAGAAACCTAAAAACCAGATCATGCCGGGCATGTGTTTGCCATTGGAGATCCTTCTTGAAATGTATATGGCCACAGTTCAGTCTCAGCCTAGCTGCACAGAGTTGTTGATTTTGAGCAAACTGCCTTCCACTAGATGCCAAAAAGGCCGGACCTACCTTGGTCTTGCTCAGGACCCGATGCACAGCGAGCACTGCGTACTAAACACTGGTTAAATGAGTAAGTGCAGTTTGTGCTGTGGGCTTCAGTATCCTCATCGCACACGGGGAGGCTAGCCTGCTTCCCACGCCCAGTGTTCCCTGGTCCTTGGTTCTTAATACATTTGATCTGTCTCGTTTTGTCCCTTTGTTAGATGCTTCCCCTTCACCTCTTTAAAAACCACAAGTCTAAAGAAATCGTGCTTCTTTGTGATCTTGACACCGTCAATAGGCAAAACAGAACCCAGTTGCCAAGTGAACATCATTCCATGTCTCCCTCCAAACTGGGTCTCTGTAGCACTTCACCAAGACCCATGGCCCCTGCCCCTAGGTAGTGAGGTGAGGAGGAAAGAAAAGAGCCTCAACATCTTAAGTGGAGCAACAGAACCTTAGAGTCAGGCCCTAGAAGAATTGGAGTGTGTGTGCATACGTGTGCATTCACGCACCTGCCTGTCTCTCCCGTTTCCGGCTCCTGGCTCTGGCCCCTTTGTGTCATACAGCATTGGAATTGTAAGGGATCTTAGGTCACCTGAAGATATTTGATGACTTTTTCCAAAGTGACAGAGAATGCAACTTCTTGACTTTTCATGAAATTCCCTTCTTGCTAACTAGATAGGGTGAAGAGGGTGCCTTAGACTATTTGGGTTGCTCTAACAAAATAGCTGAGACTACGTTGTTTCTAAATAATAGAAATTTAATTACCTTAGTTCTAAAGGCTGGGAAAGTCAAGATCAAGGTAACAGATGGTTTGATGTCTGAAGAGGGCCTGGTCTCTGTTTCCAAGATGGCACCTTGAACGTTGCATCCCCTTGGTGTGAGGTACAAGAGAAAAGGATCAAATGCTACGTGAAGCCCCTTTTATAAAAACCCTAATCTCATTCGCAAGGGAGGAGCCCTCGGGACCTAATCAGTTGCTTTGGAGATTAAGTTTCAATGCAATGCGAAGAGAACACAAACATCCCAACAGTAGCAGGAAGTGTTTCTTCTCTGAATAGAAGAAATGACCTTGGAACAGGATTGACCCAGAGGACCATGGGGGACTGGAATGTGATGAAATGCCTCCAGCGTCCAGCTGGGGTCACTGAGGCCAGAGCTGAGGTTCCCAATACCCTGAAGGGGAAAGGCACCATCTCTGCTGGTGGAGAGCCCCCTCACAAGATGTCTCTGTACATGTGCGTGTGTGTGCATTTGTGTATGTGCATGTATGTGTACATATGTCTTTGTGGGTCCATGTGCGTGTGTTCGTGTCTGTGTGTGTTGGTACCCATGACTGCATGAATATCCCCCTGTTGCATTGCCTCTGTTTCAGCAATGCAAACCTCACAAGAGGCCCGTGTGTGGCAGTAACGGCAAGACCTACCTCAACCACTGTGAGCTGCACCGAGACGCCTGCCTCACTGGGTCCAAAATCCAGGTTGATTACGACGGACACTGCAAAGGTAAGGCAGGCTCTCCCCATTGCACGGCAGCTGAAACCATGGGCAGCCGAGAGCAGAACAGCTGGCTGGGCTGACCACGGCCAGCAACGCTGTGGAGACCACCAGGCAGTAGGCACGGTGTGCTTTTGACATGCATGAACCTGCTGAGTTTGGCCTAGATAAAAGCCCAGGTTTGATCCCAGAACTTCCTACCTCAGACCCCGAGGGGACTTCCAGCTGTGTCTGCAGCTGGATAGCACATGAGGTGACCACATCATTAATCAAAAATAATAAGGAAGTCCTTAAGTGAATTCCGTACCTTTTCAGAAAGTAGCTAGATTTCACTCTTCAGTGTGGTTTTAATTTTGGCACCTCTCAACCCTCAACCCTGGTAGTATTATGTTTTACCCATTTCATGCTCAAACTATTGCCCATTGGAGTAAGAGGGCAGGAGTCCCACATCTGTTGCTAATTAGACACCCGCCGCCTGCCAGTCCTAGGCCTGCCTCATCCCTCTCGGCCCTGACCAACCATGGAGAAACAAGAAGCTGTTTGCCAGGTGTTGGTGTCCACTCCATTTTCTGTCCAGACTCCTGATATGAATTCTTTTTTGTTAAATAGTTACTTATTTATTTGAAAGGCAGAGCAACAGAGACAGAGAGGGAGAGAAGGAAGAGGGGGGACAGAGAGAGAAAGAGAGATACTCCACTCCCAGATGGTCACAACAGCCAGCACTGAGCCAAGTGAAAGCCAGGAGCCAGGAATTCCATCCAGTTCTCCCAGATGGCTGGCAGGGGCCCAAATATCTGGGCCATCATCTGCTGCTTCCTCAGATGCATTGGCAAGAAGCTGGATCAGAAGTGGAGCAGATGGAATCGAACCCATGCTGTGACGTGGGATGCCAGCATCTCAAACAGCAGCTTAACCCACTACACCACCGTGCTGTCCCTGTGATACGAATTCTCACACTCTCAGGACAGTGTCAATCCAGCAGGAGGAAGTGTGAGTGCAGGAGGGCAACTCAGTGACCCCAAAATGTCAGACAGCACAGACAAGAAGGCATCCCCATACTTGGGCCCTGGAAGAAGGAGCAGGAAGCAAGGTTTCAGGACAAGATGATGAGATGTCACAAACATCCCCTTAGTGTGGGGCTGGTTCAGGCCGAGAAATCCACAGATATTGTTTTTCTTCACTTTGCGTCACATGCTCTCCTTCTGTCTTGCAGAGAAGAAACCTGTGAGTCCATCTGCCAGCCCGGGTGAGTGCTTATCTCTTCTGCCGGCTGCATGCACATACCTGGGGAGAAAATGCTTTCCATGATGGAAATTCTCATTCTGTTCCTGAATCCCTGACGAGCTCTCAAGGTCAGAGCTCGTGACCCAAAAGTGGTCATTCCTCACACCAGCTTAGAAAAGCTGCAGAACTGCGTTGTTCTGTGCTTGGCAGCTGACACAGCCGACTGGGTCGCAATGTGGGGCTGAGCAGTGATTGAACTCCCCGTAGTGCCCAGTGAGACGCGCTCACGTCACTGGAGCAGCAGGCTCAGAAGACACAAGTCATTTTCCAAGGGGCTGGTTGGAAATGCAGAAAGACTTTCTGTGGCTTTCCACAAACAAGAATGGAAATTTCACCGTGATTTGTGGTTACAGACCCCAGGGGCATACACTTCCCTAGATCCTCACAGTAGCCTGTGAGGCAGCTCTCAGGGATAGCCTGATGGGAAGAGGGAGGCTCAGAGAGATGAAGTGAGTTTTCCCAAATCCACACGAAGAAGTGAGGGGATGGGGGCGAATGCCCGGCTTTTCATTCCCGGGCCCGGTGTGCACGTCACACGCCCGCACAAGTCGTCTTCCAGGGATTCCCTCTCTGCACTGCTTCCTCCATCATCCACCTGGCTCTCATCCACCTGCTGTTTCCATGTCCAGACTTCCCCATCTCCCTGCCTCGGCCCTATTTCCTGTGGTGTGTATTGAGGGGAGATACAGGTGAGGGAAAAGCTGAATGGGAGGGAGTTTTGATACACCAAGTTAGAAAGAGAGACGCTACAGAAAAAGCCTTGGCACCACAGTGGCAGTGAGAATTGTTTTCATTTATCAGATATTTGAGCTCGTCTTTGAGCCAACAGAGCCACTGTGTGGATTTGCTTTCTCTCCCCTTTTTTGTTTGTTTTAAGATATATTTATTTATATGAAAGGCAGTTACAAAGGAGAAGGAGAGATAGAGAGATCTTCCATCTACTGGTTCACTTCCCAAATGGTCTCAACAGCCAGGGCTGGGCCAGGCCAAAGCCTGGAGCAAGGAGCTCCTCCAGGGTTTCCCACGTGGGTGCAGGGGCCCAGGCACTTGGGCTACCCTCTGCCGCTTTCCCAGGAGCATTAGCAGGGAGCTGGATGGGAAGTGCCTTAACGCACTGTGCCACAAGGCCAGCTCCTTACCTCACCTTTCTAAAGTTAATGAAAATGTCCTTCTTCTGCCGACTTTTCCCTCAGCTAGCAACAACATTTCTGTCGCAGTATTCTCAGGGTTTGACAGATGTTTTAGAGGTGTAATCCTGGGTTCTGGGTTAGACACTGCCTGGCCGTGGACCTTGGCTGTGACCAAGCTGTCCCTCCCCTGCAGTTGTGTGCTATCAGGCCAACCGCGATGAGCTCCGGCGTCGCATCATCCAGTGGCTGGAGGCAGAGATCATTCCAGACGGCTGGTTCTCCAAAGGCAGCAACTACAGCGAGGTCCTCGACAAGTACTTCAAGGTAATAACGCCGCTGAGGTCGAATCTGGCGGGAAAGGGACGCCTCTTCCTCCAGCTGCTCCATCACATCTTTCCAGATCTGGAGGCACACCCCACATACAGACACACACATTCAGGTACCCCATTCCCACAGGGAGACAGAGGGCACCAGCGAGAGGCCCCAGCCAGCCACCTGACTCGCACACTCTCACCTGCTTCCCCCGCTAACTAGCCACAACAGGGCCTTTTTAGTAGCTCTGAGTCTACCCGGCCTGGTCAGTGCAAGGCCAGTCTGGATTGCTGTCTCTGGCCTGCACCATGGACCCCACAGATGGAAGTCTACTGGGTTGGGGTCGTCTTAGAAGTCTCTTGTGTGACTGTGGATAGAGGTTTCTGTCCTCAGCTGTTGAAATGGAACCTGGCTGGGCGCAGCAGGATGAGAAAGCACTGCTCATGTTCTCTGTCTTCTGGCCTGGCCAGGCCCCCATTACTGAGTCCTGGGGGCAGGGCCGGGTCTTTCTCCAGAAAAACACACAGCACTGCTGAGCCTGGGGCTTGGACAGGAGCAGAAAGCCACTTAAAGGAAATGGTTTTTTCCATAGCTGTGTAAGTGGTACCTCGGGGCCTGTTGTGAGCAGCGTCTGCCCTGTGATTACAGCATAGGAGCTGTCAGGCCCAGCATGCTTCTTCCATGGTGCCACTTGGGACCTTGTAACCATTGGTCCTGGCCCTCTGGTGGTGGCACCCCGCCCCAGGCATCACTGACACCTGCTGTTAGATTTGATTGCCAAGTCCCCTGGCACCCCAGCCCCCACCCCAGACACACATACAACATCTCCACAACCTAGCAGTAACTGGCTCTTGCAGGCTCCCATGTAAAACCTGCACAGCCCCTGGAGAAAGTAGCTTTTCTCTAAGCCATTCTCACTCCCAACTAAGAAAGTGTTCTAGTGCCCAGCTCCCTCCTTCCAGACCCCGGTAGTGTCTCCCAGGAGAAAGGAGGGCCTTCACGAACTCCCACTTCCTGCTGCAGAGGCCCCTGGGACGCTGGCCTCCAAGGATGCTGGGACCCTGGACGTCCCAAGGCCCCTGGGACGCTGGATTCCGCTGCCAATTGGTGACAGGTCTGATATTTCAGAGACGTCTGTTTCTGGACCAGTGAGTTGCTCTCCTGCCCAGCTGGCATTCCTCACATCAAAATGAGTTGAAAAAACAAATCTAATGGGAATCTGGATTAGGCCCAAAGCTGACTTTTACCTCAACTAGTGATTCTGTTGCTGTTTCTGAAGTGAAAGAGCAGAACAGAGAAGAGCAGACTCTTTGCTGCCTGTGTCCACACCACCAGCACCACCACCACCTCTACCACCACTACCACTACCACCACCACCACCACCACCATCACTACCATCACCACCACCACCACCACTACCACTACTACCACCACCACCACTGCCACCACTACCACCACCACTACCACCACTACCACCACCACCACTACCACCACTACCACCACCACCACTACCACCACTACCACTACTACCACCACCACCACTACCACCACTACCACTACCACCACCATACCACCACCACCACTACCACCACCACCACCACTGCCACCACTACTACCACCACCACCACTGCCACCACTACTACCACCACCATACCACCACCACCACCACACCACTACCACTACCTCCACCACCACACCACCACCACCACCACTACCACAACCATACCACCACCACCACTACCACCACTACCACCACCACCACACCGTCACCACCACTACCACCACCATCCACCACCACCACTACCACCACTACTACCACCACCACCAGCACCATCACCACTACCACCACTACTACTACCACCACCACCACCACCACCTCTACCGCCACCACTACCACCACCACCAGCACCATCACCACCACTACCACCACTATCACCTCTACCACCACTACCACCACCACCATCATCACTACCACCACCACACCACCACCACCACCACTATCACCTTTACCACCACCACCACCACCACCACTACCACCTTTACCACCACCACCACCACCACCATCATCACTACCACCACCACCTCTACCACCACCACTACCACTACCACTACCTCTACCACCATCACCACTACCACCACCACCATCATCACTACAACCACCACTACCACCACACAACCACCACTACCACCACACAACCACCACCACCATCACTACCACCACCACCACCTCTGCCATCACCACCACCACCTCTGCCACCACCACCACCACTACCATCACCATCACCACCACCACTACCACCACCACCACTACCACCACCACCACACCACCACTACCACCACCACTACCACCACCACCACACCACCACCACCACTACCACCACTACTACCACCACCCACCCCAGGACTCCAGGTAGCAGATTCATGGTGGCAAAGCTGAAACTGGAGCCAGCCCACCCAGCCACCTTGTCACCCATCACCACAGTCTCTGTGTGTGAGTGAGGGCCTGGCTCAGCCCATCTCTGAGCCATCTCCAAATGTGGGTCTCATCACCCACATCCTGCCTTTCCACGCCCTACAGTGACATAGAAGAAAAGTGTTATCATAAACATAAAGCTGGGAAATGCAGGCCTCCAGAGGTATGAGGGGGTTTCAGAAAGCCTATGGAAAGAGAATTAAAAGATGAGTGTTTTCTTGGGAACAAAAAAAAAAAAGCTGGAATCCCTGCACAGTTCTTGCATAACATGCATCTTCACTGAACTTTTTGAAGGCCCCTCACATGCATGAGTTTCAAAATTTGGGGCACTAAAGCAGCTTATCGGCCTGCGCCACGGCTCAATAGGCTAATCCTCTGCCTAGCGGTGCCGGCACACCGGGTTCTAGTCCCGGTCGGGGCGCCGGATTCTGTCCCGGTTGCCCTCTTCCAGGCCAGCTCTCTGCTGTGGCCCGGGAGTGCAGTGGAGGATGGCCCAGGTACTTGGGCCCTGCACCCCATGGGAGACCAGGATAAGTACCTGGCTCCTGGCTTCGGATCAGCGCGATGTGCTGGCCGCAGCGCACCGGCTGCGGCAGCCATTGGAGGGTGAACCAACGGTAAAAAGGAAGACCTTTCTCTCTGTGTCTCTCTCTCACTGTCCACTCTGCCTGTAAAAAAAGAAAAAGGCAGCTTATCTTTATTATTCCATGAACTTATATGTACTCTCATTCTTTGTACGCAATTGGCTGAACATAGGCCAAGTGAGTTGGTTGCTTTACAGTCCAAGCTCAGGACCCCACAGATAGACATCCACTCCCTTGCCCTGGCCAAGGCGTTGCAGCCTGTTTCGGGGTCGGGTACCAGACTTCTGCTTTCCTGTAAATTCCACCTGCAGATGTGGTCTGGGGAGGCCCAATGTGGCCCCTCTGAGACAAGAATGCAGGCAGACCACGATGGCCCCTGACCTTTAGGCCTAGATCCCGGTCCTTGAATTTCAGGTACATGCACATAGAATTGCCTTTTGAGAGCCGACTGGGCTCAGCCAGGTTCAGGGTACCCACAGGGACCTCTGGCAGCCCATGCTGGACTGCCCCCCCTCCTTACACTCACTCTGTCATCAGGCCCTGAGGATACTGGGGTCTCTACAGGTTGCTCCTGTTTGCCCACACAGGAAGACCTGGGCTACTAAGAATGGCTCCTGGCCAAGCTTATTTAATGACTCTCCATTAATTAATCAAGACATCATACAAGGTCGACATTTACAGAGGGTTCCCCAGAAGAATGTATAATGTGTATAAGAACATCTGAGACTTGTTCCTAGGAATGAGGACAAGGATAATAAATAGGTACTAAGCCAGGGCCTTGCAGTTGTTTCATATGCTCCTGTCATGCCACATGCCACAGAAAGACTGGCAGCCTTCTATGTGCATATGTGACACATGACAGTCATGGAAGCAGACGTGGTAACTGTAGTCTTCCCTTCTACCTGGAAACCCAGACAGACTTTTCTACAATCCCTTGACACCATCCAGGAGCCACTCTGAAAGGAACATGGGGATGCTGATCATTGCCCAGGGCAGCCAATGAGGAAGCCTGGGAAAAGAATTTAGGGGTGGATGCAGTGCCATTGGAACTAGTTAGGAGGGCAGCTGACACCTTCCTCCTGCAGCAAGGGCCTGGGCATTGCAAAGGTCCCAGTTGGCTGAGGTCTCAGTTTAGCACCTTTCCATACAGGGAGCAATGTTTGAGCTTCCTGTCCCCTCAGGCATGCTCATGGGGTACCAGCTGGGGCGGCAGGACAGCCTGCACTGAGTAGCCTGAGACCCACTGCACAGGGCCTTTGCACCACCCTGCCTGCAGCTCACTGATGTGGGGCCTTTGCCTATGAGTTCTCACTCATGCAGTCAGTTCTGGGCACCAGGATGAGAATTAAGCCCTGATAACCGGGCACAGAGGCTGGAAGTCAAGCAGTTCCCAGAGTGAGCTTGGAGGGCCGCTTGCATCACCGCTCCCGAGCAGCCTGGTGGAGGCACACCTCTGGGCCCCAGCACAGAGATTCTCCTTCCCAGCTTGTCACTTTTCACCATCTTCCCATGCTCCCCCGGGTCAGAGCATGGGGTGTCAGCTGTCAGGATTCAAGCATAAAGTCAAGAATGTCTGCAGGCCTCCTCCCTCCTGGGCAGGGCCTGGATTTGAAGGAGCCTGGGTGGCCTCTGCCACACACTTTCACTCATCTGGGGACACAGGTGCCTTCTCTGGAGGCCCCAGCGATTCCAGCCAACGTTGCTGGAACTCTCTGAGGCCAGGGTTGGAATGGGTCAAGACAAGGGGTCAGTGATGAGGGTTCTACCAAACATCTCTGAAGGGTCTCTTCGTGCTCTTTCTAGAACTTCGATGATGGTGACTCACGCTTGGACTCCAGTGAATTCCTGAAGTTTGTGGAGCAGAATGAAACCGCCATCAACATCACCACCTATGCAGACAAGGAGAACAACAAGCTGCTTAGGTAGGTGAGCAGAGTGAGGGCGTGGACCGTGGACAGCCTGGAGGAAGCTGCCTGGGACAGGGGTTCTGAACCCGTTCTGCCTGCCAGAGCCACTGGCGATCAGAGAGCAGGAATTCTGGCCTAGGCTATCCTGTGAACAGTGTAGATCTAATATTGCACAACACTGGTATCTGAATGGTTACTGTTTGGGGCCAGGACTTGTCAGAAATAGAAGAAGGTGATCTTAGAGTAAACTACCAAGGTCACACCAGAGCAGAGCTGTCGAGGTGTTGTGGTTGTGGATGGTGTTTCACTGGTTCACTTTCTGAAGGGATTACATTCATGCGTTATTTAACTGAAGGCCTAAAATAGCTTCAGTGTTGATTTTCAAGATAATCAGTGCCGCTTCGTGTCGATTTCCCTAATAACTACTAAAGCATGTCCCTCTCTCTTTTTTTGTATCACCCCAGGATAAAAATTTTTCAAAATCAATCCCTGCAGAACTGCTGGTTTGCTTCTAGCATATCAGTAAGAACTAAAAACAGGAAAATATCTCTGTTCTCAAGGAGCTCAGAGCAGAGCAGCTAGAAAGAGTCTTCCTTAATCGTAGTTGCTGACCTTAAAGCATAGCATAGTTCATACTTTGATAGCCTGAAATTCGATAACGCTTCACAGTTTCAACGCTTGCTCCTCCTAACATCCCAGTGACGGGGAGCATCTTGTCCTCCTTTTACACATGAGAAAACAGGCACGGAAAGGTTGAAAAATGAAGCTCAAGGCCATGCAGTAGTAAGTGACGGTGCCAGGGCTCAGATCCAGCCAGGGGGAGAGAGGGGACGGAGACTCTATAAAATTCTTGGTGAAAGATCTCTTTCTAGAGTGGTTAGAATAATGCTTCTCACTGGATTCTTTCAGATTCCATGTTCTTTTCACATCACCTGTCATCTCTTCTGTTTTGGTTTTCTTATTTGTGTTGACGTGACCCATAAGGCATGGGGAAAGGCAGCTGAGCGCTCATGGAAGGTGTGCGGGTCTTGGAAACATTTGGCAGTCGTGGTGGACAAAGCCGTCCCCTGACTGTGTCATCTTGGAAGGAACGGTTGAGCAGCTTGAGTGATCTGATATCCAGTGCACCCAACGAAAGTGTCAAGGCTGCCAAGGTCAGGATGGGGGAAGGTTGCGGCAGCTCAGCACGGGAAGAAAGCTTCCCAGTGAGCAGCCAGTTGGCAGCCATCTCCCTGGGCACCCCCACAGGGCAGGCCACAGGTGTGTGTCATCGCCGTGCCGGCCGCCTTTCTTGGGAGCAAAGCTGAGGCCTTGCTAACGCATTTCTCCTGTGTTTCCTGTCAGAGGCCTCTGTGTCGACGCGCTCATCGAACTGTCTGATGAAAACGCTGACTGGAAACTCAGCTTCCAGGAGTTCCTCACGTGCCTCAACCCATCCTTCAACCCTCCTGAAAAAAGTAGGCCTGAGCCAAGACAGAGCGGTTGGGAGTGAGGCCTGGGAGGGAGGCCAGGATGGGGAGGACTGGGGGAGTGCTCCAGAGTGACCTGAGAAACTCCTCCGCGATTCTAGGCTGGGCGGCAGCTCCATCATCTCCATGCCGAGTGTAGGGTCCAGACATCTCGAGGCTGATGGTCACGTTTGCTGTTGTGCCCCTGTGGGACAGGAAGGTCTTACACAGACTGTAGCAGAGACATCCTCTCAGCTAAACTGGTGCCGCTCTCTTTGTGGTCCAACAGAGTGTGCGCTGGAGGACGAGACCTACGCGGATGGAGCTGAGACCGAGGTGGACTGTAACCGCTGTGTCTGTGCCTGTGGGAACTGGGTGTGCACGGCCATGACCTGTGACGGTGAGCTGCGCCTCGGGCACGGGGAACAGGAGGAGGCCACATCACGAGATCGCCGTGAGAGACGTCGAGGGGGTGGGGGCGGGTGGTGGAGAGGAGCGCTGGGGCTGGGAGCAAGGACCCAGACCCCGAGTTGTGATGCTGGAGCTCCCAGTGGGCACTGCTGAGGGCAGAGCACTCTCCCGGAGGCCCAAGTGTGAAAATGGCCCCAGAGGCTTCCAGCAAGAGAGCCCTCAGATCCAGGGCCCAAGTAAATGTTGCTGTGGGACTGGAATAATAAGGAAAGCAAATACTTAGGTAGTGAGAACTATATGCCAGATGTTCCTCTAAGCATTTCCATGTCAATCCACTTAACTTTTATGACACCTTAGAAAATTCGCTGTGAAGACTCAGGAGGTAGGAGGACAGAGTGACCCCTCCTTGCCGTACCCAGAAGAAAATGGAAAAATGTCTCTAGACCTTCTTTCACCTAACAACATTGGGGAATCTTAAAAAAGAGAGAAAGTATGGCCGGCGCCGGGGCTCAATAGGCTAATCCTCTGCCTAGCGGCGCCGGCACACCGGGTTCTAGTCCCGGTCGGGGCGCCGGATTCTGTCCCGGTTGCCCTCTTCCAGGCCAGCTCTCTGCTGTGGCCAGGGAGTGCAGTGGAGGATGGCCCAAGTGTTTGGGCCCTGCACCCCATGGGAGACCAGGAGAAGTACTTGGCTCCTGCCTTCGGATCAGCGCGGTGCGCCGGCCGCAGCACGCCGGCCATTGGAGGGTGAACCAACGGCAAAGGAAGACCTTTCTCTCTGTCTCTCTCTCTCTCACTGTCCACTCTGCCTGTAAAAAAAAAGAGAGAGAGAGAGAGAGAAAGTTGAGGGGGTTGAGGCATGGGCAGGGTGAGCTGGGGCAATAAACATGTTAGAAAGATTTAGGGGGACAGGGCGGGGACACAGGCTCCCAGCAGGGCTGTGCTACAGTGATGCCAAAGTTCAAGAAGGACTCCTAGGTCAAAGCCAAGGCCCAGCCAAGGCCCAGGGACGCTTGAGATTGGAAGAAAGAGAAAGATGGTGAAGCCAGATCTGGGATGAAGAGTCACATCAGTGTGAGAAGAAAGGTCAGTTAGAACCAGACCCAAAAGTTAAACTGAACGTGGAGAACCTAAAACTAAGCCCCGCTGCACACATCACACAAAATCCAGATTGCCTCTGTGTGGACATCATTTCACAGTCAGACAGCCCTGGAGTGCTCATCCTCCTCCCTGGGTGACCTCAAAGAGCAGGTCCAATGTTGTTGCCCCAATGGCCTGAGGATGTCTTGGTGTGTAAGCCAGGGATATTTCGATTTTAAGTAGCTAACGGAGGCAAGAAAGAGCAGTCTGTGCCTAGGATCCTGTTTAGGAAGATCACGTAAGATGGTAACTGGGAAACAAAGGGCAAGGACCCAGGAAGAGGTTCTTCTAGACAAGGCGCCTAGGGGACCCCAGTGGTAGAAATGGAACCTGGTATTATCCAAGAGATCCCCAGTCTGCCTCAGTCCAGCACTGAGGGTTGTCAGGGTGGGAAGGCAGGAGACCAGGAGAATTCCAGGGACAGTTTGTAAAAGAGCAGGAAGACAAACGAGACACGCAGTAGCTACTGAAGCCAGCAACATCTCAAATCAGTGTCCCAGCCAGCCTGAACCACTTGTCTTCCCGCAACTCCCATCAGTATCTCTCCATGCCTGACTGCGCCTGTGTGGCTTTGTCAGGGACACCCTGCATTTCTAAGACACAGCAGTTGGGGTGCAGCTGGTATACAGGACTGTAAGCACAGTTGTCTGGTTAACAAGTCCCTCATATGCATCAGATGATGGCCAGACTCCTACCCCTACGGACACTGCCCATCCACACACACACAGCTCTGGGCTCTGGCCCTCCCTGCCTGGTTCAGAGCTCTGTATGAGTATGGGATCCTGTGCTGGTGACCAAGGTCCTGAGCGTGTCTTGATGTGTAGGCCCAGCATTGGAGAGGACGCAGTAAGGGTGGCATTTTACAGCATTTTCAGGTTAGTGCCTGAAAGTTAGCATACTGGTCTTAGATCGTAAATCCCAGTGAGACAAAGGAGAAGGTCATCAAGAGTGGAGGGCAGGTAGAAGCAGAGCCAAGGGAAATTGCATTGAGGGACAGCTTGATGCCAGTGTCCAGAGTGCATGTCCTGGACCCATCTCCTGATAGGAAACATCACACCTGATAAACAGAGATTGCCGGGCTCCGTCCCAAACCCACTGGATCACAATCTGCAGAAGAGCAGCCTGGGGAACTGTGTAGTTTTCGTTTTTGTTGATCCCACTGAGAGTTTGGGAAATATTTCTAGGGCCAGTGCTGGTCAACCTTGGCTGCACATCAGAATCACCTAGAAAGCCTTTTTAAAAAAAGAAAAAAAAAACACTGAGCCCAGGTTTTATCTCATGTCAACCAAGTTAGGATCTCTGAAGGTAGGACCCAGGCAATTATATTTTTAAAATATTCTCCAGGACAGTTTGAAGGGGTGTGAGTGGCTGCCAGTCACTGCCCAGAGGAATTCCCTGAGCCAGGACCCAGGTTTTTGCCACAGCTTTTTCTTCATGATATGCTAAGCAGTTGAAGGAGACACGAGGAACAGGCCAGAGAGGAGCTGGGGTGAATAGCTTTGTTAACAGATGGGACAGGGGAGATCTTGGTGGGACCTCTCACTGGGTTACCACAGCCGCCACTGCTCTGAGCTTCGGTTCTTCTTGCAGGAAAGCATCAGAAGGGGCCGCAGGTGCAGGAGGAGGAGGAGATGACCAGATACGTCCAGGAGCTCCAGAAGCACCAGGTGAGGGGCGGCCTCCATGCTGGTTCAGGCCCATACACCACACAGCACAGACACGACCTGGTGTCCCAGGAGACACACCCCGCTCAGTACAGCAGATCCTGAATGAAACCACCTCACCTGTACCGTCCAAATGTGATACCGATGTATCCCTGCTGGGTCCTCCTCCCAGGGTCAAGGAGATCCCAGCAGATGTAGGTTACAACCTGGTGGGGGCTGCTTAAGTAAGAACCAGCCAGGTGGTGATTTGCAAATGAGGTGGAAGTGGTTTGCAAGTGAGCCTGGTGCTAATGTTTCCTATCAAGGCCACATCCAGACCAGAAAATTGTGAGCTCCTTGAGAGCAGGCTTTGTAAGTGGTCACCATTGCACCCTCACATGGAGCACAGGACCTGGAACATAGTCAGCACTAAGTGTGAAGTTAATGGATTTGGACCACAGCAGAAAGGCTAGAAAACAGCTTGGGATTGACAAGTCTCCTTCCTGGAGACCCGAGAAGATCATAAATAAAAATTCTGTTCAGGTTCCGTGTCATTAAGTCGAAGGCCTCCTTGGGCAAAGGCTTCTTAGGCAGAGTAGTGATCTATTGTCATAGTAAGGAAATGCTGGGCTCTGGTCCTGCCTTTCCACCAGCGTGTCGTCGTATGATGGGGGTGCCTCACATTTCTTGCCTGTAGGCCAGGTCTAGCGGTACAAGCCTGCTCTCCAACACAGATGTTTTTAATGAGTGTAATGGTCGTAAGCACTGCTAAATTACTGAGATGAAATATTTGACATGAGTAAAAAGAACCATGAATAGTAATTGCCCATACTTAGTGATAATTCTTTATGTATATTTTATCATTGTCACTGCCGATATCAGTGAAATAGCACAAGTTTCTAGTCTTGGTTTTTCTAAATTCTATCAGTGTTGGGTGCCCAGATGAGTTCAGCCACATAACTGGGGTGGGGGGGGTGGGGGGGTGGGGAAGCTTTACAGGAATTCCTTTCATCTAGGCTGGGGCGATTCTCAGACAGCGGGGAGTGAATTATAATCACTGTTTGTCAGGGTCTCTGTTTCATGTGAGATTCCTTAGAAGCAGAAGATGCTGAGACAAGTAGTTTATCTGGGAGGAGGTCCCAGGAAACATCAGAAGGGGACTTGGGGAACACGGGGTGTGTTCAGGCATGTTGCCATCAAGGACAAGTGCAGTTGAACCCGGTTGGGGAGCTGAGTTACTGTGGCTGAGCGGCAAGGGAGCTGGGGTACTACAACAAAAGCTCCCATCAGCTATCAGAACCTTGGAAAGCTGCTGCCAGGAAACCTGAATTCCTTGGCATTTCTGGCCGGCCAGCAAACGTGCTCCCACACCCAGAGAAAGCCCTCAGGCAAAGAGCCGGAGCACTGGCAAAAGGAAGCTGAGTCTGCGTTCACCAGCACAGTCAACCTAACAGGCTAGGGGAGGAGCACCAGCTGTGTGTGGTAGATAACAGGCCTTCACCATTCAAGTTTTAAAAACTGAGATGTCACATACCATGAAATTCAGTCCTTAATAGTGCATTCTTCACTGGTTTTGTATGTATAAGATTGCCAACCATCACCACCACATAATTCATCGTCATCCTCCCAAGAGAAAACGCATACCGGTTGGGTACTCCCCATTCTCCTGTCCCTCCAGTCCTTGGCAGCCACTAATCTACTTTCCAACTCTATAGATCTGCCTATTCTGGAGATTTCATTTAGATGCCATCAGACAATATTTGCCTTTTCTGCCTGACTTCTTTCACTTTGCATACTCATTACGAGGCTGAATAACCTTCCAGGCTCTTACAGTCCATACTGTGTACCCATTCATCTGTTGCTGGATATTTAAATCATTGCAGTGTTTTGCCGGTGATGAATGCCATTGCCGTGAACACTGTTGTACACCTTTTTGTCTGAACATATGCTTTCCGTTATTGTGGGTCCAGCCTTGGTGTGGAATGGCTGAGGCCCACAGTGATTCCATGTTTAACCCTTGAGGAGGCCCCAGACTGTCTTTCCAAAATGACTGCACCCTGATACACCCTCATCAGCTGCTCCACATTCTTCACAGCCTTGACAACATTTGTCATGGTTTTTCATTTTGTTTTGTTTGTTTTAGTGTGGATTGGAAGTGGTACCTCCTTGTGGTTTTGATTTACATTTCCCTGTTGACTAATGATGCTGAGAATCTCCTGATACCCTTACTGGCCGTTTGTATATCTTGCTTGGAGAAATAGGCCAGGCACAGTTGTTAGAGGGCTACTTTATCACTCCTGTTTTGCAGTTGAAGACATGGAGACACAGCAGTTTTCATCATCGGCCCAAGGTCTCCCAGAAAGTACCATGGCTGTGATTCCAGCTCAGGCAGCCTGCTCACAAAACCTGTTGCTCTGAACCCTTCTCTGCGTCTGTTTGCTTCAGAACATCTGACAGCACTTCCATTTAGCATCATTTTTTCCTCCTTAAAATGGAGACAACAATATTTGCTTTGCTTGTTCTAAAGGAGTTCAGATGGGGTCAGCTCTTAATTCAGTGACCGTGTCACAGATGGGACATGGTCCTTCCTCCTGAGTTGTTCATTATCCATGGAGGAGCCAGACATGAAAACAGACCTCAAATTCAGTGTCAGCTTCTATCTGCCACATACCAGATACATGCCGCAGTGTGTAACATTCCTGATGCCTGTCTTCTCTTCTCAAAGGAGACAGCTGAGAAGACCAAGAGGGTGAGCACCAAAGAGATCTAAGGAGGCGGCGCCAGGAACGGTGTCTGGACCACACCTTCTCTGCCACTTCAGCGCTGAGTCCAGGACACACGAGGGTCTGCTACAATCGCTGAATCACCAGTATTTGCTTGTATAGCAATGACTTTTATTTTGTTTATGTGTTTTGCAATAAAGGAAATGGGGGCGGCTGGCTAGGAGGGGAAGGGTCATAGCCTTCATTTTTGGAGTGCTTTGGAGGAAGCTGTAAATGATGCCCTGGGGCTGGAGGCAGGTCAGGAAAATGCATCAGAGTTGGGAGAGGAGTCAGGGCAGCAGGCAGCAGGCTGCAGGGACGGCCTGCAAGGCCAGGCCAGAGAACTCAGCAGGCTGTCCCTGGAGGAGGGCTCTGGGAGGCTCAACGGGGAGGAAACGCCTTCTGCTTCCAGCCCCTTCCAGTTGCACCAACATCTGTCCTTCCCTTCTTGGTCCCAGCCGCTGCCTGGACCTCCACAGCCTTTCTGCTGGTTGCCCAGTGTCCCACAGGCTTGGATGGAGTTGCCGGGAGGGTGTGCTCGCATGATGGAGATACTTGGCTACTTCAAGCCCCTTAGAGACCTAACCAAATTTTTAAAATCCTTTTTACCAAAGGTGCTATTTTTCTGTAAAACACTTTTTGTTGGCACGTTGACTTCATTCTTCAAGTATTATCATTATGTTATTGTTGTTTTTTAATATTTTATTTTCTTGGCTAGATATCGAGCTTTTGTAATTATTTTCCAGTAGTCCTACCATTTCAATGGTGAAAGGAGTTCTATAGTCCAGAGCTTCCCCACCCTGCTCACTAGACCCAGTCCAGAGGCGGCCCCCTTGACTTCAAGCAGATCAGCCATGTTTTAGGGGAGCAGGGAGTGCCTTGGACAGAAGCCAGGGGAGGAGCATGCATCTTCATTTATAAAGCTTTCAGGATCCAAAAACTTCCATTTGTTTTCATTTACTCTGAGAGGTTCAGGCAAACCAGTATTCCACAGCGTGGTGACAAACACACCTGCCAGGTGAGCTCGTGGAGGACCACTCAGAGCCGCGACTCTGGCCCTGCCTCCCGCTTCAGGCCCTCGGGCTCCTCAGTGCATGCGTTCACCTTTGGATTTGATAAATCGTAAGCTCTGTGTGGTTCTGGTCATTGGTGCAGGGAGAGACAGGTCCCCATGGTTTCCCTTCTTTTCCTTACGGTAAATGAAACCTTGTTGTTAGGACATCAGAAGTCAGACAACCAAAGCCAGGATGACCAACTCTGAGCTCACTGTCAGTGCTCCTGCAGGTGGGGCTCTGATGCGGAGCCTTTGCGGGCCCAGGAAGAGAGTGGCAAAGAGAAGCACCCTACTCAGTCTCCAGCTTTGCATTTCCAGTTTAACCTGAGTGGGAAGCAAACGACTTTTCCCTTTAGAGATGAGGACAAAAGAAGGTTTCAGATTCAAGGGAGCTAAAACACGGAGACTGAATCTTAAAACTGTCACTTAGGAAAAGCTGGTCATTCCAGTCAGCCCTGAGTCTTTTAGCTTCTCTGATTATTAGCTCGCTCTGGTGATTAAGATGCATGTGGAATAACAGAGATTAAAAACTTGACGTAAGAGCTCACTGGCAAAGAAGCGGACTGCAGACCATCAGCGGGGCATTGAGCTTGGGCTGCCTAGGCAACGCTGAGAAACTCGTGCCGGAAATGGAATTCCTTTTAAATAGTTTTCCTTGTTCTCATTTGCAAGGAGAAAACTCCCTGCACTTGGTTTAGAATTCTGAACTTTTATGTATCATGCCACTTAAAATCTCTCTTGGCACCCCACTTTGCACTCTGAAATGCAGCTCCCTGTCCCAGTGCCTTGGAACACTCCCAGCAGCACGCCTTAATCAAAAGTTTCGTCAGCCCTCAGACGCTATAAGAGAAGGCAGGGGGACCAGTTTGGTGAAAGCAAGCAGCACAGTGTCCCTTCGCCATCTCACAGCATTCAGTGTCTGTTCACATTGAGAACAGCCGTTACCACCCAAGGCTCCGGCCCACCCTGCAGCGTTGAATTCCCCAGAGCAAATCCACATTCCTCTTGAGTTCGGCTGCTTCTGTGTAATTAGGGCAGCTGTGGTCTGCACTGTAGATTCACATGATCTGAGAAGCGCTCGTGGAAAGCTGCTCCCTAGCCTCCTTTGGGAAGTCTTGCATGGAGCAAACAGACAGGATTAAATCAGGTTCAGTTCCCTCAGCCCTGTGAAAGCACAGGGCGGAGACGGCCAGTCCCCTTGGGCTCTCTCCGTGTGTGTGTGTGGTTTTATGAACATCATGGCATTGAGATCCGTGTCCATGGAAACCTGCCCATGTGCTGTGACCCTGGACTCTTACATCACTGTCTCTGGCAAGCAAGGCTCCCCCACCTGCTACAAAGCCCGTGTGAGCCAATCTGAATGTCCTTCCTTTACACCCATGTTCTTAAATAGTCCAACTTCAGGAAACAATTTGAACAGGTTTCTATTGCCTGTGTGTTTGTGAAAACATATTTGTATTTAGTATGCTTCCATATTCCATTTAACTTGTTTTTGTAACTCCTGATTCTTTTTTTTTTGTTACTATTGATAAATAAAGAAATTAAAATAATAGTTTGATTGGTTTTCTTCTCCCCCCCATTAAGACCAAATAAAGTTGTAAGAACATTAACTGTTTACCTCATAGAAGTGGATTTGTGATCAGGTGCTTTAAAAGAACCTGAAGAATTTCTCCTAAAAGACCTTGGGACTACAGCTGGGAGGGAAGGTTTACTCAGGGGCTGGTAGGATCAATCCTCTAATTGGATCACAGGGAATATCTTAGTCCATTCAGGCCACTGGGTAATTTTTGAAGAACAATTAATTGCTGACAGTTTTGTAGTCTGCGAAAGTCAAGATCAAGACACCCACAGACTTGTGTGCTGAGGGTTTGCTCACTGCTGCAAAGATGGTTGGAGCCTCTGTGCTGCATCCTCTTGGGGCAGAAGGGGTAAACAGGCTCCCTCCAGCCTCTAATGAGGAAATTGCCCACTTGTGAAGGTGGAGTGCTCACGACCTAAAGACCTCTGACTACTGCTATGCTGGGGGCTAAGTTTCAGCATAGGAATTTTAGGAGGACACAAACATTCAGGCCACAAGTGATGAGCATTCTTCTATTGGGAGGAGGTTAAACTCTGATTCCTAAAGTCCCCAGGGTTCTTATGAGCTGAATGGCCCCAGTGAGCCTGGTTACCAATAAAACAGAAACCACATAAACACAGAAGGTTGGCATAGGAAACAGAGAATCATTGCCAGGGATGGGCTGGGGTACCCTGAAAGACTTCCTTGATGCACACATCCCACTGGGATAAACATTTCCAAATGGACTAATGTGAGCTGGTTAAGACCCTCTGTTCTGCTCCATCTTGGAGATATGAACAATACTTACTTTCCAACTTTGCATTTTTATAGGGGTGATGCACTCCACACCCCCAGTGATTCTGCCTTTCAGAAGAGCACATTATAGTTAATGAGGTTTAAGATTTAATTTATTTCAGTCGTGTGTGTAGAGGTCTCTTTTCCCTAAAATTAACAGCCAGGTCACCTTGATTAGATTTGAGGCATTACCCAGATGCTAGTCAAGTATTAAGACAATCTCTTTGGCTATGTTACTACTACAGATTATTGATTTCACTCATCACAATTTTATTATTCTAGTTTTCATTCTCAGAAGAGAATCTTAAACCCAGTTTGATGGGCACATTGTTCACAACCATTTTTAAATCCTAGCCACTGGGACAAGTTTCTTGGCACAGATGGTTAAGCTGCTGCCTATGTCACCAGCATCTCAAGTCCTGGCTGCTCCACTTCCAAACCAGCTCCCTGCTAATTTATCAGGGAAGACAGCAGCAGGTGTCCCAAGGACATGGGTCCTTGCTACCCAAGTGGGAGACCTGGATGGAGTTCCAGGATCCAGGCTTCAGTCTGGCCCATCCCTGGATATTGTGGGCATTTGGGGATTGGACCAGTAGATATAAGATCTATCTCCAAATCTCTCTCTCTCTCCCTCTCTCTCTCTCCTCCTTTCAAATAAATAAACAGATCTTTACAGAAAAAAAAATCTTGGCTGGCTTCTCCCAACCTTGAACTATGCTCTAGAAACAACTTTTCTTACTGTATTCAGGAAGTGAAAATTCTCAGAAGCAGGCTAAACAAAGTTCAGAAAGTAAGCTTCTTCTAATCAGAATTTATGAACTGTACAAATCAACAGGAGTAATTTTACTTTTTGAGCACCTCTATCAACTTTCTGTCAGTTCTCCTGGATTGTTTCTGATAGGAAGAAAGAGGGTTGGGGGAAAATTTGAATAAGTAGATAGATCTAGGTAGCTGTCCTCAGAGGCCTGGAGAAGGTCACTCACAGATGTGGAGACATAGAGCAAAACCTGGGCTACTGCTGATGGTGTCTGTTTCATAATGTGACACAGGAAGCAAATTGTCACTGAATGGGAGGGTCTTCCTGTCAATAAGAGGCCATTTTGGGCCAGCACCATGGCTCACTTGGTTAATCCTCCACCTGTGGCACTGGCATCCCATATGGGCACCAGGTTCTAGTCCCGGTTGCTCCTCTTCCAGTCCAGCTCTCTGCTGTGGCCCAGGAGGGCAGTGGAGGATGACCCAAGTGCTTGGGCTCCTGCACCCACATGGGAGACCAAGAAGAAGCACCTGGCTCCTGGCTTCAGATTGGCACAGCACCGGCTGTAGCGGCCATTTGGGGAGTGAACCAGCGGAAGGGAGACCTTTCTCTTTGTCTCTCTCTCTCACTGTCTATATCTCTACCTGTCAAAAAAAAAAATAAGAGGTCATTTTTTCTTATTATGTTTAACACTTTTGGAATGGAAGAAGTAATATGTAATATTATAATACATACACTCAGTAAAAAAGAAATCCAAGTTGTATCAAAGAATATATAAGAATAAACTCTCTTAGAGGGGATGTACATTTATGAATCTGCTTATAATTGCCAATTATAAAAGAGGTTGTACCATTAAATACTCCCACCAGAAGTACATATACAGAGCGTGTCTGTTGCCCTACAGTTTTGCAAACAGTGTGCATCCAAAACTTTTATTGCCTCCAACAGAGGAAAAATTATTAACTCTTTGCTGCTTTTAAAAACATTTAGTTTATTATTCTCTTCATGACATTGAGCATCTTCCTATAAATTATCAGATCTTATCTTTCCCTTTCATTTCCTTCGACTGTTCTTCTGTTGGTTGTTGACCTTTTCTTAGGCTTGATTTGTAAGAAGCCTTCATTAGTACATCATTAGCCTACTGTCTGCATGAGTGTGGTGAATATTTTCCCCAAGTTTTCTCCCCCTTTGACTTTATTGTTGGTATTCTTTGCCTTGTAGAAAACTTCACTATTTATATAAAGCAATTTATCCCTCTTTTTCCTCCTGTCTTTAGGACAAAAGAACTTTCAGATCTGTGCCATTGTCAAAGCATAGGACAGAAAGCTGATTGTCAGGGGCAACCTCTGAACCTGTCAGACAAAGAGTGCAGAGAATGTCCACTCCAGAAAAGGACTGAGCCTGGCCCAGTGCAGTCATTGCTGAAGTTAGGGAGTGTCCAAGCCAGACCAAAGGTTGTAAGGAAGGATGTATCCCAGGACAGATCATCCAATCAGTAGACTATTCCAACCAGAGAGAGTACAAACCTGACCACAATCATTCTATGATCCATTCTGTTCTATGATTGGTTAAGGGTGATTTCCAGTTCTTTTTGTGAAAGAAAAGTAGAAACTGAGATCAATACCATTAATATTAATTCAGAAAATATTTTTTGTTTCCCTGCTATGTTCCAGGCATTTTTCTAAAGTGCTTGGAAAAAAAGATAATGACTTCAGCCATTGTTCAGCTTACATTCTAGCAGAGAGAGATTGACAATAGACATAAGAAATAAGTAAAGTTTATGATGTGTGAGAAGGTGATCAGAGCTATGTATGGCAAGAGAGGGATTGGGAAAGTGTGGAGTGAGAGTCTCCATTTGCAATTTCAGATTCATTGAGAATGTGAACAAAGACTTGAGCCTGAGGGAATCAGCTGTGTGATGTGGAAACAAGGGCATTCCAGGTGACATAGGTGTGCAGGAGAGTCAGTTTGGCAGGGCTACAGTGAATGAGGGAGAGAGCACAGAATACCAGGGCAAAGAGGAGATGGGGCAGGGAAACCGACTGAGTGTGTTTTGTGTTCCTAAAAGGCCACACCAGGACTTTGACTTTTACACTGAGTAAGTGAGGTGGAGGTGTTTCTAGGTTGTTATATGAAAATATGCAGAGTAAACCCTAGGTGATTCTCATTCTGCAAGTGTGCCCAATCATTCTCCAAAACTTCTTCAATACGTTTATGACAGCTGAATTCTACCCTCTCTAATACGTTGGTTTATACAGCCACCCACTTTAGGTTTTATCAAGATTCTGATACACCATAGACAAAAAAGAGTTGTTTCCTGTAATGCATGTATGGAAGAGCTTTAGGTATGTAAATACCATCAATGTCTGTGAGCAAAAAATATTGATACATATCCTGTTAACAGGTGAGACCAAGGAAGTCCAAATACATGAAGTGAGCGTGTAGGATGGAACAGACATTTACTGAGGATTGAGTGCCAGGTCCTGGCAAAGGGAACTAGGACTGGAATTGAACTTGGTCTCCCGAGGAGACAGACACAGCAGTCTGTATGGTATCTACTGATTATACCACCACGAGACAAGAGACAAGCACAAGCTGAAATTTGCACAATAGAGTTTACCTAGTCAAAGTCCACTGGGAGGGAGTAGTGCGTGCTGAGATGCAGGCAAGTGGGAGAGGGAAAACAAGCTTCAGGTCCAGACCTACATCTGAAGGCTCCTCGCTTACTTGTTGTACAGCCTGGAGTAACTCAGAGTCTCTGTACGTGTATTTCCCCATCTGTAAAATGGAAGCAATCAGAATTTGTATTTCACAGCATTGATATAGGAAAGAAATGAATGAAAGAACATATTTTAAAGGGGTAGATGTGCTAAGTGTTAGCCTTTGTTGTTGCTGTTGCTCTTCTTGTCCACCGAATGGAGGTAGCAATAATCCTTCATAACATTGCTGTGTAGATTAAATGAAGTAAATGTAGAGTGACTACTCAATAAAAAGCAATTGCTGTTGGCCCTGTCACATATATTGATGACCTTACACAGACTGTATCCTAAAGACAATAGAGGGCTAATGAAGATTTAATGGAGGAGAAAGCCATGATCAGATTCAGTTTAAGAAGAAATCTTCAATTCTGACGCAGCACAGGAAGGAGCAAGACCCAGCAGTAACTCAGTTAGGAGGCTGTATCAGGAATGAGGCAAGAAGTAATGGGGATTTGAATCGAGATAATGCAGTGGGGTTGACAGAAGGTTAAGGAAGCAGCATTGACAGGAATGGTTCTTGACTGGTTAATAGGAGTTAAGATGGAAGCAATGATCAAGAATGACTCGAGGGCCAGTGTTGTGGCATAGCGGGTTAAGCTGCCACCTGTAACACCAGCATCCCATATGGGTGCCTGGTTTGAATCCCAGCTACTCTTCAGATCCAGCTCCCTGCTAATGTGCCTAGGAAAGCTACAGAGGAGGGCCTAGGTGCTTTGAGTGCCTGCACCCACATAGGTGGTCTGGAAGAAGCTCTTGGCTCCTGACTTCAACCCGGCCCAGCCCCAGCCATTGCGGCCATTTGGGGGGTGAACCAGCAGATCTCTTTCTCTCTCTCTCTCTCTCTCTCTCTCTCTCTGTAACTCTACTTTTCAAATAAATAAAATTTTTTAAAAGATTTATTTATTTATTTGGCAGGTAGAGTTACAGACAATGAGAGAGAGAGACAGAGAAAGGTCTTCCTTCCATTGGTTCACTCCCCAGATGGCTGCTGCGGCTGGCACTGCGCTGATCCGAAGCCAGGAGCCAGGTGCTTCCTCCTGGTCTCCCATGCGCGTGCAGGAGCCCAAGCACTTGGGCCATCCTCCACTGCCTTCCCAGGCCACAGCAGAGAGCGGGAAGAGGAGCAACCAGGACTAGAAATCGGCGCCCATATGGGATGCTGGCGCCGCAGGCGGAGGATTAGCCAAGTGAGCCATGGCGCCGGGCCCGAAATAAATAAATCTTAAGAAAAAAAAAAAAGAAGAATGACTCCAAAGGTCTGTCTTGGACAACTTTATAGATAGTGGTGTTGTTTTCTGGGTGCGGGAAAAGAACAGGAGAAGTCAGTTGGCTGAGGGAGGAAGGAATGGAAGACAATAAATTCAGTTTTTCAGCTTGAATGTGAGTTGCCATGAGACATCCAAATGGAGATGTCTCGTGTACAGTTGGACAGAAAGTTTTTGGAAGAGATATGAGTTGGTGAGATAGATCTGGAAATAGACAATGTACAGATGGTATTCCTGCGTGGGGACACGTGGCCCGTGGAGAATGTATGAAGTACAAAAAAGGGGGAAAATGTTGTGTAGTTGGTCATAAAGAAAAGCCTTGTCAGAAACTCTGGGTGTATGTGTTTCTCTGGTTTCTTCATGGCACCATTAACCAAAAGGGTACACAGATAGAAAACAATGGCACAATGTGTTGGGTTTGTCTATGAGAGCAAAACATGTGGAGAATCCAGAGGAGAAATGACACTGTAGGTTCCATCTAGAAGTTGAAACTTATAAGGAACAACCCACATATAGAATGCAGAAAGGTAACTCATTGGAATATAGGTCAAATGAAGTTAGGAGGAGAACAAGAAGTGCACCCTGATGCTTACCTCTGGAATGCACAGGCCTTATCTGGTGGCCTTTGGTGATTAGATAACAAACCTACAGAAACTTGACAGTGCTGGGGCTGAAAAGAATGGACAGGGTCAGTGTTGTGGTGCAGCAGGTTAAGCCACCACTTGCAACACAAACATCCCATATTGGAGTGCTGGTTCAAATCCTGGCTGCTCCACTTCTGACCCAGCTCTCTGCTAATGCACTTGAGAAGGTATGCATGATGGCCCAAGTACTTGGGCCCCTGTCATCCATGTGGGACACCCAGATAGAGTTCCTGGCTCCTGGTTTCTGCTTTGCCCAGTCCTGGCTGTTGTGACCATTTGGGGATTGAACTAGAAGTTATCATCCATTTGTACATCCCTATCAATCTATCTATCATCAATCTAATCCTCTTCCTGTCATTCTTTCAAATAAATAAATAGAAAAATAAATAAATAGAATGGACAAGTATTGCCAGAAAAATAAGAAAGTCAAGATTGAAATAAAAATATTTAGTCAGAAAATTTGTACAAAATTGTTAAGAAAATGCAATGTTTGGAAGTAAATTTTTGTCTACAAAAGAAAAACTTTATCTTTCTAGGTCCTGGCATAGATTTAAGTTGCACACATGACTCAGGCATTTGGCACAGTGGTTAAGATATCACTCAGACACTCACTTCCCATATCGGGGTAGCAGGGTTCAAGTCCTAGCTCTACTCCCAATTCTTCTTTCCTACTAATGTGCACTCTCGGAGGCAGCAGATGGTAGTGTTAGTACTTGGGTTACCCATGTTGGAGATCCAGATTGAGTTCCCAGCTCCTGACCACCCGACCCAGCCCCAGTGGTTGTGGGTATTTAGGGAGTGAATCAGTGATGTAAGATCTCTGTGTGTGTGTGTGTGTGTGTGTGTACATGTGTCTATCTCTACCTATCCCCTTCTCTACTTTTCAGGTGAAATTAAAACAAATTTTTTAAAAATTTGAATTATACACTGTTGCTGTGGATTTGTTATGAGAGGAGGAGCATGGTGGGGACAAGAGATGTGGAGTCACCACACAGACCCTGCGAGTCAGGTGAAAGAGGGCCAGAAGCGAGTAGCCCTCAAACTCATTTATTTCAGTTGGTACAGCAGCTTATATAGCCAAGGCAGCCAATCCAGTCAAGGGGCAGTTTATGCCCTAACCAATCACAGCCTGCTGCCAGGCAGTTTCCGAAGCCATCCAATCAAAGCCTATTGCCAGGCAGGCTCCGTTGCCAGCGGCCATCTTGGCATGGCTTTCTCATTCCACCACAATACTCATTAGAAGAATTTGTTCTTTTCCAAGGACCTGGGACAATTCAAGACAAAATCTGTTTGCTTGTCGCTCCCCCTCTTCGCGGAGGAACGACACTAGACCCTGCGCTGTTCTTTTGTCTGCTCGGCCCTTCCCGGGTTTGCTGCTGGTCCTTCCCGGGTTGGCTGCCGATCCCTCCACCTCCGTGGAGGGGTGGCTCCCCCTGCCACTTTCCCCACTTCCGCGGGGGAGTGGCACACCGCCAGCTGGCTCTCTCGGGGGCTGCTCAGATGTTATCCGGATGTTCCTGGTGCATGTTGTCTCTCTCCTCCTTTATAGTCCTCTTCCACCAATCCCAACTCTGCTGCCCACATGCCGAGCACGCTGCTCTCCTCCAGTCAGGAGCAGCTCCTGCAGCTTGTCAAGTTGGTGAGAGGCAGCTGTGTAGAAGTTGTTTACTCCTCTCCCAGCGCCATATTGTGGGAGAGCAGATGCATAGAATAAGTCTTAATTCCAGTAATTTAGTCTAGTCTGCGTTGCTCCCCACATTTGCTCCAAAATTTTTCTATAAGACTTCACAAAGTTGGTAACCAGCGACCTTTATATCCTCACATATTCTTTGTTTTTCATAAATACCGGTCATTTTAATTTTACATTTCAGTATCTTCCTAACTCATCTGCATTGAGACAGCATTCTTTTTTTTTTTTTTTAGATTTATTTATTTATTTGAAAGTTTGAGTTACACAGAGAGAGAAGGAGAGGCAGAAAGAGAGAGAGAGAGAGGTCTTCTGTCCACTGGTTCACTCCAAAATCAGTCACAATGGCCAGATCTGCGCCAATCCAAAGCCAGGAGCCAGGAGCTTCCTCCAGGTCTCCCACGCGGGTGTAGGGGCCAAGGACTGGGGCCATCTTCTACTGCTTTCCCTGGCCATAGCAGAGAGCTGGATTGGAAGTGGAGTAGCTGGGACTTGAACTGGTACCCATATGGGATGTCGGCACTGCAGGCAGTGGCTTTACCCGCCACACCACAGCTCCAGTCCTGGGACATCATTCTTACTGTGATTGAAAATACACTGAGAGATAATATATTGTAGTGCTTAAGAACTAAGCTTACTAGGTTTAAACCCTGGCTGTGTTCCTACCCTTTATGCTTCTGAAAGATACTTAATTTCTCTGTGCAATTTTCCCTTTAATGTGGCACAATAATAGTATCTACCTCATTTTTTCTCAAGATTAAATAGGCTAACGTATGTAATTTTTTTCAAACACTTTCTGGCACATAGAAAGTTCTATGCAACTGTCAAGTCATCATTATTATTACTAATTACATTTTCATCTATTATGTATTCTCCCAGTTCTTACAGTTACCCTGTGAAACAGATATTTATAAATAAGGAACACACAAATCATAAAATTTAAGGAACTTTTCCAGGACTACACACCTAGCAATATACAGAGTCATGATTCAAAGCCGATTCCTTTCATGTTCATGCTCCATTGTCACCATGTTCCCTTTGATTTTACACTTGATCTTAACCAAAAGATCGAGAAGTGATTCTTTTATTTTCAATATCATCACTTCAATGTGAGCCATTAATTCCTAGGCAATGTTCTCTATGATGTTAATTGCTCAATACACATAATTAATCAATACGTTGCTCCACGTAGTTCTAATCGTCTGTGCATCCTCCTGCTTTAAGTAGTTAATGTTGAGTGAAGCTCAGGCCAGGTTTCTGTGATTCTCTGAAACGTTAGCCCCAGTCCAACTTGGTCTCCCCAGAAATGCTACCTCTAAGAGTCCTGCCAGCCAGTATGGTTTCCCTATAAACCTTTAGAACACACCTCAAGGGTTCAGCTTGGTGAAAATTTATCCCAGGAATGCAGATTTCAGGTTTGCACAACTGCACACATCTCCCTGGCGTGCTCCTTCTTCCTGTGATGTGCTATGTGGAAGTTTTAGAAACATACAAATGCTGTATTCCCACTGAAATGATTTCATCCTCTGAATCCAATAATGCAAAAAACAAAGTAGGTTTTGAGTCCATTAAAATCTCTAATTCCTGGACAGTTGTTTTTCTTCTCCCTCATTTTACAATTACCTTTTTCTCCTTTCTTCTATAACCTAAGCTTGATACCTAGCAGCCAGAAAAGACATTGTCCCCCAGAACTCCCAAGAAGGAACACAGAAGGATGTCTTGGTCAGTTTGTGCTTCTACCTCAAAATACCATCGTCGGAGCGGTTCATAAGCAAAAATGCATGGCTCACAATTCTTGGAGCTATGAAGTCCAAGATCAGGGTGCTGACAGACTGAGTCTCTGATAAGGGCCCCCTTGTTGCTTCATACATGGCAGCTTCTCCCTGAGCTTTCAGTGGCAGAGAGGACAGGAGACCTCTCAGGCCTCACTAGCGAGGTCACTAATCCCATTCATGAGGGCTCCACCCTCACAAACGAATCATTTCCCAAAGCCTCCTCCTCCTCCTACCATCACTTAGGAAATTAGAATTTCAACATATGAATTCGAGGGAGTCTCAAACATTTGGATCCCAGCAGATGAGAATCTATGTGCAGAAATAAAAGACATAGGAGAGGTGTGGCAGGCAAGGTATAGGAAAAATAGACTTTAACATCAATTGGGCAAATCAGAAAAGTTCAAAGGTTAGTCTTGCCTTCTTTGAATTTACAGGATTTCCACAGCCTTTGTCCAGTAATGTCCAGAGAAGACTTAAACAGATATAATTTATATCCATAATTGTTTTTAAATTATCTATTTATTTATGTATCTTAGAGGCATAATGAGAGACTGAGAACTCCCATTGGCTAGTTCACTCCCCAAATGTCTAGTGCTGGAGCTGGGCCAGGCTGAAGCCAGGAGCCTGGAATTCTATCCAGGTCTTCCAGGTGGGTGACAGAGACCCAAGTACTAGATCCATCACCTATACCTCCTAGGGTGTACATTAGCAGAAAACTGGAATCAGGTGCAGAGTTGGAACTTGAACCAAGCACCTGATATTGGATGTGTGTATCCCAAGCAGTGTCTTAACTGCTACAACAAATGCTCACCCCATAATGTTTCTGGGGTCAGTGTCGTGGCACAGTGGGTTAAGCCACCTGCTATGATGCTGGCATCTTATATGAGCACTCTCCCGGCTGCTCTACTTCCAATCCAGCTCCCTGCTAATGCACCTGGGGAAATCAGTAGACAATGGCTCAAGTGCTCAGCCCCTGCCACCCATGTGGGAGACCTGGATGAAGCTCCTGGCTCCTGGCTTCAGCCTGGCTCAGCCTGGATATTGCAGCCATTTGGGGAATGAACCAGCACATGGAAGATCTCTCCATCTGTCTGTGCCTTTCAAATAAATTTTTCCTTGTGTCAGTAAGGTGCCCATATACCATCATTACCAGAAACAAGAACAAAAGGCCTGGTTTTGGGACAGCCTATAGCAGGTTTCCCTGCTCTGAACTCCCCAACCAGGCACCCATCACTGAAGTATCACCCCAATGAAAAACACACAAAGTAGACCATTTATCAGGCTTTTAATCTGCTTTCACTTTGCAGTTAAGATTTTTGAATTTTACTCAGAATTTAACACATGAGAGGCATAAGGTCAAATAAAAACATGAACTTTATTAATAAAACAGAGAAATAGTGATAAAGAAACAGACTTCAACACACAAACCTAGGACAGGCAAAATACAGGAACTCTAATTATTTCACAGTACACAGGTAACATCCAGCAGACTGGGTCTGTTTCTTCCTTCGTTTCTTTTGTTTATGACAGGATGAGTGTCTAGGATAAAAAGAGACTCATCCACAAGAGAAAACTGGGACTCCGGGGGCTCAAGGCAAGACAGGCCCTTGGGCAGACGTTACTCAGATGTCTCAATAGTAGTCATACGTATGGGGATACTTTCTCTCTGTTTAAAAAAAAAAAGGAAACACAGTAGATTAGTTTTGCATTAGCGGGCAAACCCTGTGTCCAGTTTCAATGCATTTCTTGAAAGTCACACAGAAAAGAATGATCATGAACAATGAATTCTTTGGCCCCCACTGAAAGTGGTAGCCATTGGGTAACTCATTCACCTTCGTTTACAAGATGCCATCCTAACTCACCCTCCTACAAGGCCAGCAATTAGCGTTTGGAAAACCATTATAGAAGAGCAAACAGAAAAGGGAAGTGAGTGGGCTTATATTTCTGACAGAGAAGGGAAACAGGAGAAGCACAGAACCAGGGCCATAGCATGGCTGTCCTGTGTCGGTTGGGCTTGTGGGCCTAAGACACCCAGAAGAGACGCTGATGTCATCAGGTCAGCAAATGCCACCGCATTCCAGGGTGTTCCAGCAGGAAATCAGCCCAGGTAAGAGAAGGGCTGCAGAGCTTGTTTGATAGTTTGTGTGTTGTGGGGTAGGAAGGAGGAGGATATTCCCAATGGACCCTAAGACAACGAATCAAAAGGATATGCATTCTCACTTCACGGCTCTACATTATTTTGCATTTCTAGGGACAGGATGATTAGACTTGAAAGTTAAGAGCTAACAGCTACTGTGAGTACCGAGTATCTGTCAGGACCCAGAAAAGAGGAAAATTCTGTCCCTGCTCATGATTCACAGTCTTGTGACAAGGTGAATAATCTTCTGTTGTCCATATTCCCCCTCCCACCATTCAGTGATGTTAGCTGTTGGCTCTGTCCTAATTTTGGTGTCACTATCTCATACATGATCCATCTTTTGACTTCTTTGGGCCCTGATCTCTACTCTTCCAAAGATCTTTTCCTCCATCTCAGAACTTAGATGATATCACTAGGAACAATCAAAACCTCTCCACTACCTCAATTTCAAGCATATTACCCTTCAGCCACTACCTTCTATTCTTCCAACTCATTCTCTCTAGTACCCCAACTCTAACAACTCTCTGGCTGCCTTCAGGACCCAGAATCCAATAATCCTACCACTTTTTTTTGCCATCCTCCTCCTACTCTGCATCCTTTATCCTTTTCACCCCAGCTTAAAGTCCATGGCTGATCATTATAGTCATTTGAGAGCATGCATCCGTCTTCTTTGTCATGCATGGGTGGCAAAACCCTAACATCTGGTTAACCAAACCCTCTTGCCATCCTATGCCTATGTCAGGCAGCTAAATGAAGCTGCTGAGTGTTCTCACTTTCAATTCATGACCATGAACCTCAAGAATGCCTTTCATACCTAACCACAAATCCTGTTCCACAAGCATTTCTTTAGTTATTTTCTCTTGCTCTCCTAGATGACTATGTCACCCCTTCTCCTCAACATCGTCATGCCCATCCTCACGGTCAGCTGATGACTTGCTTCCTATTTCACCAGGAAAGTTAAAAGCAAGTACAAGAAAATTTCCACAAACTCCCCCTACTGCACTACCTACCTTTCGGCATCTATGCCCACATACCTTGTCTCACCTCCTTTTACGTGCTCTTGCCTAAGACAAACACTCTAATTGTGTACTAGACCCCATCCTTCTGCCTATGAAAAGACATTACTCAGCAGTTCTTCCCCTTCTCCTAGACAAGTTGTGACTGGTTGCAGTGGGGAGAAGGGTTGGATGCTGGAGCGAATTTTGTGAGTTCTTTGCCTCAACTTAGTATAGAAATAAAAAGCCAGGAAACATTTTGAGAAGAGGCAGAAACTTATTTGGCAGAAAAGAAACTTTTAACTGATTGGCAAGCAACAGAGAAAGCATCTGATCAAGGAGGAGACTAGGCAGAGTGCCTGAGCAGGACACTGGCATTGAGGAAGTGCCCTGGGTTTTTAAGACACTGCTGTTTTGTTTTGTTTTGTTTTTTCCATTGGGTCATTCAGGGGTGGGGGGTGCTCGTTGGATGGGGATTTAACATACTATATGTTGACTGGCTTAGGGCTTATGGAGATAGTGGGTATCTCCTGGAGACAGTCTGTCTCCTTAGGGGCTCAGCCCCCTCCTCTGTCAGCTCTGCACCCACCCTGGAGGTGCGATTTAAAGCCACAAGGTCACACCTGCAGCACAAGAAGCTCTTAGCGGGGGAGATGCCAGTCGGTCTGTAAACAAGCTTTCCAGCCGCAGCTGGCAGCGGGCTTGTGAAGCACACTCCACCTATGTCTGAGGGGCCCCCGGACCCCCGGCCCCACTGGACGGCCTCACAAGTCTATTCTCTCTCTTGTTCATTACCAATGTGCAAGCATGCTATTATCTCTGTCATCTAAAGGGTGGAGGATGGGACACTACAACTTCTCCAGTTAATACACATTTCTCTGCTGTCCCTTTTGAAGCAAAATGTCCTTTCTTTTAGGGCTTCAGGGATCTGTTCTCAGTTCCCAAAAGTTGTCCATATTCCTTCTTTCAAATGATCTATTCCCAGTCCTCACCTTTCTTGACCCATCAATAACTCTCAACACAGTCAAAACCAGATCCTTCCTGGAACACTTGCTTCGTTTGGTTCCCAGGTCCTGACACTCTCTTAGTCTCCTTTCTACTTTACTGCCCACTTCTTGCTGTCCTCCTTCTCTGGCTTCTCTTCATCTCCTGAACCTACAAATGCCAGAGGTCCCAGGATTAGTTCCTTAGTTCTCCATCTATACCTCCTCCTTTGTTGATCCCAGCCAGTCTCATAATTTGAAATACTATCTATAGGCTGACACTCCCAGGTTCCCGTTTTAAGCCTGGACCTCTTTCCTAAACTACAACTTCATACTCTACCCCCTACTTAACATTTCCCCTCAAACATCTCACAAGGGCATCTCCAACTTCACATATTCCCAACCCAAACTCCAGCGCTGCCTACACAGAGCACTTGCTGATTCCAGCCTTCCAGCTGCTCAGGGGAAAAGTCTCAGGCATCAAAGATTCCTCTCTTTCCCTTCTATCCATGGTCTCATGTGCCCGCAAACCCTAGTTGCTCTACCTTCACACACACACACATGAAACCCAGTCCTTCCTCACTGTACACTACTAACACCTTGTGCCAGGCCTCCATCTTCTCTTTCCTGGATTCCTACTGGGCACCCTCCTCTTACCCTTGCCTCTCTTGGGTCTATTCTCAAGAGTAACTAGAAAGGAAAGCCCCCTCTCCAATATGTTAGATCATTTAACTCTGGAATTTTAAACTCTCTTATGGCTTTCCATCTCTTTCCACAGTGTGAGCAAAAACCCAAAGCCTTACAATGGCTTATCAGGCACCACACAATCAAGCCTATGGTTATCTTTCTGCTACCAGAGCACCCCTTCCAGCCCCAAGGAACGGCTCCCTAACCGCCTTCAAATCCTTGTTAAAATTTAACCACTCAATGAGGCTTTCTCTGGACAGCCTATTTAAAATTACAATCATCCCCCCTCTCACTTTAGTTTCCTTCCCTACCTTATTTTTTCTCCCTACATAACTATTCACCATCTGATACACTACATACATTTTATTTTATACTGAAAGCACACATATAGAAACATATATGCTAAGTGTCCAACTCAATTAATTTTCACAAACTCAATAGAACCCTATAACCAGGACAAATATCATGAAAGAGACCAACACCTTAGGAGTCTCCTTATGTTCTCTTCTAATCACTATTGTCCCGTACCTCAGTAGAGATGAATGTTTCCTGTTTTTGTATTTCATCCAAATGGACTCATGCGGTGACACACTATATATTTTAATGCTCTATTTACTGTCTATTTTCCCTATAACTGGCATATAAAATTTAAGATGTCAGGAATTTGTTTTATTCACTGCTGCCTTTCCAGGATCTAAAAGAGTACTTGGCATAGCACTACAACCTAACTATTGTTCAATGAGTGAATGAATGAAATATTGTATGAATTGAAATGAGAGTAAGAGTGTATCAGGGCTTAAAGTCTGGGCCAAATCTGGAAGGAAGAGCAGGAGTTCAAGAAGCAGAACAAGAAAACAAAGGCATTCCAAGAAGACCAGTTTGTCAAAGGTCTGGCCCAGTGCATCAGAGCAAAGAGCAATGGCCATGTGCTGAAAAACAGGCAGATGCCAGATCTTGTACAAATAAGTACAAGAGAAGGGGTAAAGAAAAATAAAATACAGGGCCTTTCAGGCATTTCTAGGACTTTTTTTTAAAGGTGTTGAAATTTTAAGGGGATAAGAAACAGAGGTTTCTTTGAATTCAGTTAATTAGTTACATATCTTAGAGTTCTCAGAAGAGAGTCTGAGGCCCCCGGTATTCTGTTCAAAGACCTCTAAATTACTCCTGAATATGTGGGAGAGACTGAAAAGTCTGGGGATGGAAACCCCTCTTTTCTGTCCTTGGAAGGAACGGCCAACTCAAATGGGAAACTTAAATTTATGAGTCTATCTGGTTAGTCTTGTTTTACTGGACTGGGGCAAGGAGCCAAGAGCTCTGCCTTCCTCACCTGCTGGACGCGGCTTTGAGGAGAGGCTACCCCCATCCACACAGGGAGAGATAGGACAGAGGTGCTCTGGGTGTCTTCACTCCCCCAAAAGCCGACACCTTTCATCTGTACTTCTCAAACTTGAGAGCAGATTAAACACTCAGCGGCCTTGTTAAATCACAAATTGCCAGGTCCACTCCTGGAGATTTTCATTCAGTAGGTCTCGGGCGAGCCCTGAGAGTTTGCATTTCCACAAACTCCCAAGTGGTGTCGATGTCGCTGACCGTGGCAATGTGTGCAGAGGCACTACTCTATGCAATGCTAGCCTGCTAGGCCAGGTGAGCAAGCCCTGCTGCACCCAGTTTCTCGCCACCATTACTCTTCTCGCTCTGCAGTGCTCCCTCATTTAGTTCAGACTGACTGCCCCAGAAGGTAGGAGTTATATCTATCTCACTCATGTCCATGTTGAAGTGCCTCTATCTGATACTGCCAAGGCATTCTACCAGTATTTGCTGAGTTAATAAATGATGACTCCAGTTGGCTTCCAAAAAGCACAGAGCAATAGGAAAGGGAGTGGCCACTAAGGCCATGGTTCTGGCTCCTTTCTTCTACACATAAGCATGGAAAATATGAGGGAGTTCTTTAGTTTCTTCTTTCTGCTCTCAGAGAGGTTTGAATGCTTTGCTCACCACCTTTGAGATTCTACTTTCCCATCAATTAAATGTAGGATTGCCAGATAAAATATAGGACACCCCGTTAAATATGAGTTCCATATAAATGACAATTTTAGTATACAAATATAGTGATATTGGCTTAGTTGAAATTCAAACTTAAATAGGCAACCTGTATATTTCCTAAATCTGGAAAAACTACTTATATGTAAATAGTAATATTACTTACCTCATGGTGCCCCTACAAGGGTTAAATAAAGCCTTAGACTAGCAAATAGAACCAAATAAGAGCTCTATCTAAGCAGTTGCTATTATTTTTATTATCCCATACAACCCCCACACAACACAGAATCCTGGCTGGATATTCAACACTCTTTTTCAGAAACCTATTTCAGTTTTGAAAACCTTTTTCATGATATTTAGAATTCGTGTTTAAATTTATGCTTATTCCATTTTAGTCTCATGAAGAGCTAGCTAATCACCTACTACATCAAGAGCCTTTAAATATCTAAGCTCAAAATAAAGTAATCTCTTAATCTTTTCTTCTTAGGATAAAGTCCCAATTATTTGATCCTTCAGTATAATGAAGCTGTTTATCATCTCTGAAGTCTTTTCTAATTCCTTATATTATATTTTTCTTTAAGTAGAAAAATATATGTTTATTATAAAAAACTATTAAAAAGGTGAAAGACTATTCTTTCTTCTTGCAGCATTATCAGAATTTTCCACAATCAGTGTGTTTATAAAATAGCACTGCTTTTTTTTCTATTTAGAATTTCCTTTCCTCATTTTTGTCATTTTATACTTAGCCAATTATGCCTGGTCAACTTATTTAAATAACTTTCATGACTTATTGGTAATTTTGTCCATTATTAGTCAATTATTTTATGATTCTGGATCATAAACACCATAATCTGTTTTCCCATCCTCTAAAGACAAGTGCTCATAAATCATAAAATACTGGAATAACAAAAGTAATAATGAGGACATTATTAATGATGACGGTATCTAACATTTACTTAGTATACTATGTTCCAAGAACTATGTTCAGAACTTTAACTTTATGAAGTCTTTTAATCTCCAGCAATGCCATGAGGAAAACAGTGTTATTACCAACCCACAATCTTTTCTGCTCTGGTTGTTGGACAGTTGCTCCAGCGGGAGTTCTTGCTAAGGTCATGAGAGATCTGCAAGTCACTCAATGACATAAACATTTTCTGTCTATATCTAACTTGGCCAACATATATTGCAACTTCTTCCAGTCTTCTCTTATTTCCTCTTCCTTATTTTTTTTCTTTTCTCTTTATCTGTCTTACAGTAAGGTGAGTCTGAACCATTACACCCTTCAAAACTACAACAGTCGAAAAATTAATACTAAAGTTGACTTCACTTCTTTTGTTTGTGTCACATACCTGCTCTTTTCTCTCCAAGCTCACTTAATCTCAGGGTCTCCACATTTTATTTTGCATTTTCTTAAAAGTGTAGCATTTTTTTAAAAAAAATCATTTATTTATTTATTCGAAAGGGTTACAGAGAGAGAGGGAGAGATGACAGACTGAGAGAGTTCTTCTATCTACTGGCTCACTCTCCAAATGGCTGTAATGGCCTAGGCTGACATCAGGAGCCCAGAATTCCATTCAAGTCTCCCACATGAGTGGCAGGAACCCAAGCACTTGAGTCATCTTCCACTGACTTCTCAGGGGCATTAGCATGCAGCTGGATCAGAAGCAGAACTCTGTGCTCACATGGGATGCCAGCATCACAGGAGGGGGTTTAACCTGCTGCACCACAACACTGCCCCCCAAAAGTGTAGCTTTGAGTAGGAAGACAACATGTGCTCATGGGTTAAAATAACCCATGTTATTAAACCCATGGTTTTAAAGATGGCAATGCTAATCTGAAAGATATTATACTTAGTGAAATAAGCCAGTCCCAAAGGGACAAATACCATATGTTCTCCCTGATCTGTGACAACTAACAGAGCACCTAAAAGGAAACCTGTAGAAGTGAAACTGACACTATGAAAAACAGCTCTTGTCTTGACTGTTGAGTTTATTATTTCATTTTAGTTATTTTTTATTATTTTTTTCTCTACTTAATAACATTAGTTGAACTCCTTCCTTACTTAACATAGAATTAATCATAAATGTTGAAAATAGATCCCTCTTAAAAACAGAGTGGGAAAGAGAGAGGGAGGAGCTGTACACATCGGCACACATTCCTACAGACTTACCACTAAGGGTGAAGCTAAAAACTTGCCATGAGACTCCAAATCCCATTTAGCTGGGTGGCACTAATCCCATCTTATGTGATAAAGTGATCGTATTAAGTATGGAATGGATCATATGGATAGGACCATAAGTCAAAGGGATCACATAAATAACACCAAGTGCTTGGTAATAACAATAGATAGAATTACAAAGGAGAGAAAGTTCCAACATAGCAGACTCATAGAGTGACAAATGCCCTAAACAGCACTCTGACCTCAGAATCAGCCCCTATGGCATTCAGATCTGACAGTATTTCAGGCATGGAAAGCCAAGACATAGTGGCAAAAACGGTTCTGCATGAAAGATCTGTGAGACCCCAGTGGAAAGAAGGGCCATCAAAGAAGGATGTACTTTTCTCTGAAGGGAGGAGAGAACTTCCACTTTGCATATGGCCCTGTCTAAAAACCTACGGAGTTTGTGAACTCAAAAGGCTTCCATAGCCTTGACAGCTCATGTCAAGAGCCTTGAATGATCACTGATGTCATAAATAAGAGTGTCAGTTGTTAAATCAACAACAGGATGGCAACTCATGACAAGAGCCTCGGGTGATAACTGACGCCATAAATAAGAGTGTCAATTGTTAAATCAACAACAGGAGTTACTGTGCACTTACTCCCCATGTAGGATCTCTGTCCTTAATGTGTTGTACTATGTGAATTAACGGTATAACTAGTACTCAAACAGTACTTTATACTTTGTGTTTCTGTGTGGGTGCAAACTGTTGAAATCTTTACTTAGTATATACTAAACTGATCTTCTATATTTATAAAGGTAATTGAAAATGTATTTTGATGTGAATGGGATGGGAGAGGGAATGGGAGATGGCATGGTTGCTGGTGGGAGGGAGGTTATGGGGGGAAAAAGCTGCTACAATCCAAAAGTTGTACTTTGGAAATTTATATTTATTCAATAAAAGTTTTAAAAAATCAACAATAGGAATCATTTTGCATTTGTTCCCCATGTTGGACCTCTGTCTTTAATGAGGTGCACTATGAGAATTAACAGTAAAACTTGTCTTCAAACTGTACTTTATACTTTGTGTGTCTGTGTGGGTGCAAATAGTTGAAATCTCTACTTAGTATAGAGTTGGTTTTATGAATATAAAGTCAATTAAAAATGAATCTTAATGAAAAAATGGAATGAGAGAAGGAGTGGGAGGTGAGATGGGAGTGGGGATGGGAGGGTGGCGGGAATGGGAGGAACACTATATCCCTAAAAGCTGTACATATGAAATTTGTATTCATTAAATAAAAACCTGTAAAAAGTTAAAAAAATATACAGATGGCAATGCTACCAAAATTGATCTACAGATTCAGCTTGATCCCTATCAAAATTTCAACTTACTTTTAACTAAAAGTTGATAACGACCCCTATCATAATATTCATATGGAAATGTAAGGGCTACAGAATACCAAAACATTTTTGAAAAAGAATAAAACTGAAGGAGTCACATTTCTAATGATCAAAACTTAACAATAATGAGCTGAAAACAGAACTCAGTAATGGGGTGGGCCTTTTACCTGGCAGTTAAAATGTAGGTTGAGATTCCCACATCCCATGTCAGAGTGCCTGCATTTGAGTTCTGACTCTGGTCCTAATTCTGGTTTCCTGCTAACGCACAACTTGGGAGGCAGCAGCAGATGGCTCAGGTACTTGGGTCCCTGCCACCCACATGGAGACCTATGGATTGTGTTCCCAGCTCCCAACTTCAGCATGTCCCATCCCAGCTGTTGCAGGCATCTGGGGACTGAACCAGTAGATGTAAGCTTCTAAGTAAATTAAAAAAAAAAAATTAAAAATAAATCAACAGAATGAAATTTAGGAAACAACAAATATTTGGGAATTAAACAACACACTCCTAAATAACCAAAAGATTAAAGAAAAAACATCAAGAGGTATTAAAAATACTTTAAGATGAAATAAAACATAGCAAAACTTATAGCTAAATCATTGCCAGAATGGAAATTTACCATTGTAAAAGCCCATATAAAATGGAAGAAAATTCACAAATCAGTAACCTAAACTTCCAACCTAAGTTACTAGAAAAAAAGAAAATAAGGGGGACAGTGTTGTGGCATAGCAGTTTCTTTTTAAAAAGATTTATTTTATTTATTTGAAAGACAGAGTTACAGAGAGAGGAGGAGCCAGAGAGAAAGAGAGAGAGAGTGAGAGAGAGAAAGGTCTTCCATCTGCTAGTTCACTCCCCAAATGACTGCAATGGCCAAAGCTGATCCAAAGCCAAGAGCCAGGAGCTGCCTCTGGGTCTCTCACGCAGGTATAGGGGCCCAAGGACTTGGGCCATCCTCTACTGCTTTCTAAGGCCATAGCAGAGAGCTGGATCAGAAGTGGAGCAGTTGGGTCTTGAACCGGCACCCCAATGGGATGGGGACGCTGCAGGGCAGGCTTTAACCCTCTGCACCATAGCGCCAGCCCCATGGCATAGCAGTTTGAGCTACCACATGCAATGCCAGAATTCCATCGCATAGTGCTAGTTTGAGTACTGGTTACTGTGTTTCCAGTCCAGCTTCCTGCAAAGTACTTGGACCTTTGCCATGGCTCCCGGCTTGAGCCTGGCATAGCTCTAGCTGTTGCAGCCATCTGGGGAGTGAACCAGTGGTTGGAAGATCTCTCTCTCTCTCTCTCTCTCTCTCTTTCTCTCCCCGTCTCTCTCTCAACTTCATCAAAATCAGGAACTTTTCTGCTTCAAAGGACATTATCAGGACTGGCGTTGTGATGCAGTGAGCTAAGCTGCCTCCAGCAATGCTGACATCCCATATGAGCACCAGTTCAAGTCACAGCTGCTCTACTTCTGATCCAGCCCCCTACTAATGCACCTGAGAAGATGGCCCAAGTGCTTGGGCCCCTGCATCCACATGGGAGACCTGGATGAAGTTCCAGGCTCCTGACTCTGGCCTGGCCATTGCAGCCATTTGGGGAATGAACCAGTGGATGGAAGATCTCTCTCTCTCTCTCTCTCTCTCTCTCTCTAACTCTGCCTTTCAAATAAATAAATAAATAAATAAATCTTTAAAAAAGGACATTATCACAGGAGGGAAGAAAATACCTGTAAGTCATATATTTGCAATGAATTAGTATTAAAAATATATATGAACTCTTTTCATTAAGAAAAAGACAAATAACCTACTATAATGGGCACTTCTATAAACAGACACTTCAAATAAGATATACAAATCACCAATAGGCAAATGAAAAGATGATAAACGTCATTTGCCACCAGAGAGAAGTAACTCAAAACTACAAACACCACTCATACCTATCAGGACGGCTACCATGGCAAAGACAGATAACAGTGAGAGCTGGCAAGGATGTTAAGAAATCACCCTTTGCTGAACTCATATATTGCTGGTGGGGATTTAAAATTGTGCAGACACTTAGAAAGCTTAGCAGTTTTTCAAAAGGTTAAAAAGTAGTATGACTCAAATCTACTCCTAGGTATAAACCCAAGATAAGTGAAATTCCAGAGAAAAGCTGTACACAAATGTTCATAGCAGTATCTTTCAATCCAATGAATTTTCAAAAAGTGTAATACCTGAATCTCTACCAACTGATGATAGATAAATAAAATATGGTATATCCATCCAAATGGAGCAATAAAAGGGAAGAAGTATTCTTGTATGCTACAACATGGGCAAACATTGAAAACATTATACTCAGTGAGAGAAGCTAGTTACTAAAGACCACATATCATATATGATTCCATGTATTTGAAAGGCCAAAACAGGCAAACCTAGATAGTTAGAAAGTAGTTAGTGGTGGCTTAGGACCGGGAGACATGGTAGAGGGAATGGAGAGTGACTGCAAAGGTACAGGGCTTCTTTTAGGGTGAGGAACATATTGTAAAATTATAAAGTGATGGTTGCACAACTTCCTGAATGCACTAAAACAATTGTACTCTTCATATGTGTGAATTTTATTGCATGTGAATTATATTTCATAAAGTTGTTAAAAATCATTTTTTAAAGTACAGCCTTTTTGCAGACTATAAAAATAATCATATTCATTACAGCATTTACACTAAAGAAACAAGTACAAAGATGAAAATAAAATTGCCTATAATTCTATCATGCAGAAGTAGCAGGAAATTATTGTTAATAATTATGATTATAATAATAATTCCTATATTTTTAATCTGCATATAAACAACCCGGGCTCATGTTATACACATCAACTTATAGTCTGCCTTTAAAACTTTTACCATTGCTGGGTCTCCGCTGTGGCACAGCCGGTTAAGCCACAGCTTGTGAAACCAGCATCTCATCTTGGAGTGCTGGTTCAAGACCTCACTGCTCTGCTTCTGATCCAGCTCCCTGCTAATGCACTGGAGAAGGCAGCAGAAAATGACCTAAGTGTTTGAGCTCCTGCCACCCACATTGAAAATTGGGATAGAGTTCCTGGCTCCTGGCTTCGGCTTGACCTAGCCCCAGCTGTTGCAGTCATTTGAGGAGTGAACCAGTAGATGGAGGAAATCTCTCTCTGTGTCTCTCTGTAATTACCTTCAAGTAAATAAAACATATCTTTTTTAAAAATGCTAACATTGTGAGCCTTTTCCCATGTCATTAAAAGTACAAAATGAATACTTTCAACAGCTGTATAATATTCACAGCTGGTTACTGGGAGATCCAAGATTGCAATAGCGTCTTGAATGTTTTGATTAGGTTACAGGTCCACACAGACTACACCTCAAAGCTGACCAACTGGCCTCGCCATGAAGCCAACGCCCTTAACACTTCTTGTGCAGAGGCTGTACGACCTTGGACAGCACTCTCACCTCTATGGACTTCTGCTTTCTCCTCCCAAGAACTGTGGCTGGCAGAAGATGATGGCTAAAGTACCCGCCACATCTAACCCTCCCCCACCCTGGGTCTTGGTAAGGATCTCTGTCAGGACACAAGAAGGGAGGAATTACTTTAGGCAGGAAGTTTGTTCATCAGCATCACTCTCTCCTTGATGAGGAGACAGGCGGAGTCACTGTGGCACCACAGATCACTGACCATGGCCTGAGGCTGTGGACACTGTAAAACCAGGAATATAAGGCCTCTGCATCCACCAAGCTGCAGTGGAAAACACCGAGGCCTTTCTGAGGGTCAGACCTGGGGTAAAGTCCTGGATTCTAACGCTATCCGCTGTGCAGCCTCTGACCAATAATCCACCTTCTCTCAGCCTGTTTCTTCCTCTGCTAAGTGGGATAATTTAAGTATCTAACTCAGAGATCACTGTGTGGTTAAGTGTGGCAGGCAAGACCACCTCAGTCCACACTGGCATATGGGACACATTCAGTCAACACTGGTTCTTTTTCTTACGTGCTTCAGCAAGTCCCTGAGTACAGACAGTTAAGAAGAAATACATAGCTCTATAAAAATTATCCATCAGATTTTCTCCCAAGGACCTTGTCATGGGACTGCAGGGGGCCACAGCACATAGTTATAGGCCTCTGACAGGGCCACATCAGGACTGCCCAGGGTGTGTGGTGGAAGCAGTAACCTCATTTCTTGCCTCATGACTCATCACACAGGGTCACCCCTTCTCCACACAGATACGGCTTAGATCTACTCAGGTATCAATGAACCCAGTGGGGGATAAAAAAAAATCAATAAAACTCAGCTGGCGCCGTGGCTCACTTGGTTAATCCTCCACCTGCGGTGCCGGCATCCCATATGGGCGCCGGGTTCTAGTCCCGGTTGCTCTCTTCCAATCCAGCTCTCTACTGTGGCCTGGGAGGGCAGTGGAGGATGGCTCAAGTGCTTGGGTCCCTGCACCCCATGGGAGACCAGGAAGAAGCATCTGGTTCCTGGCTTCAGATCAGGGCAGTGCCGGCCGTAGCGGCCATTTGGGGAATGAACCAACGGAAGATGACCTTTCGCTCTGTCTCTCTCTCTCACTGTCTATAACTCTGTCAAATAAATTTTTTAAAAAATCAATAAAGCTCAAAAGCTTTGGATTCAGAAAGAATGGGTTTGGGGCCAGCACTGTGGCACAGCAGGTAAAGCTGCCACCTGAAGTGCTGGCATCCCATATCAGCACTGGTTCAAGTCCTGGCTGTGCCTCCACTTCTGATCCAGCTCTCTGCTATGGCCTGGGAAAGCAGTGGAAGATGGCCCAAGTCTTTGGGCCCCTGCACCTGTGTGGGAGACCTGGAAGAAGCTCCTGGCTTCAGATTGGCACAGCTGTGGCCATTGTGGCCATCTGGGGGAGTGAACCAACGAATGGAAGACCTCTCTCTCTCTTAGCCTCTGCCTCTCTATAACTCTGCCTTTCAAATAAAATAAATAACTCTTAAAAAAATAGATTAAAACAAAAAGAATGGGTTTGAATGCTGACTCTTGTGCTTCCTCACATAGCAGGGAGACAGTCATGCCAATCACTGCTCAGAGCTGAGGAAGGTCAGGCACATGGTGACAGAGGCTCTCAGTGGCCGCCGGACCTCTCAGCCTGTCACATCACAAAGCCGATGCTCCTAGCAGAAGCCCCGCGCACGGTCACAGCCCTGTGTGTCAGGGTGAAAGCTGCCGGTCCCTGAGACACGGCCATTTCTCCAACCCAGAGAGATTCCACCTCGTCCCCTTTTCCAGCCCTGGGCCACCAACTGGTGTTCCTGAGGCTTCTGGACATCCCCAAGGTGCCCAGGAGTGCCTGACACACTTGGCGTTGAGTAAATATTAATGAGAGATGACCTCTTGGTGATGAAGCGTACCCCCCCTCCCGCTCCTCTTTCAGCCGTGCACTTACTTGGGTACTTGCGGATGATTCTGAAGGGCTGGTTGTTCACATCTGTCTCTGTAATGTAGCAGACGTATTTCTCATTTAACTTGACGGGGAATTTCAGGACAGAGAAGACCCTGTAGAAGCCGTTCATCTGCTCCTCCAGAACCTCCACGGTACTGTGGTTGCTCAGGTCCCTCTCTGCGCGGTCCAGCCAAGTCACATTGGGTGCGAGATACCAGCCCTTGGACATGCACGTGGCCACGTCCTCATCGTCCACTTTAGCAAACTGCACCTGGGGCATTTCAGAGTCTGGTTGGAAAAAAATAACAAAACAATTAGTTCCTTTCTTTCAGTCCCAGGAGTCTCAGGCTGGCATAGATCTTGCCCTAGGTTTTTAGATTAACCCCTTACTTAAGCAACACATCGTGAGGCTCCCCATGCCTAAAGTCCCGGTCCAAACAGAGTGAGAGAAGAACAGGAAACTTGCATGCCCTGGCCTTCCATGTCTCATCTATTCCTGCTGTTTTGGGGTCTTCCCTCCTCTGGGTTAGTGCACTTCAGTCTCTGGGTTGGCCTCAGATACTCTGCTGAGGCCCATGATGACTGACTCTCACCACCACCTTTCCCATCTCTCCCAGCTCTCATCCTGGAGGAATTCTGCCATGCTTTCCCCAAACCCCATCAGATCCCCCATGGGAAGAAGACAGCTCTTCATGCAACCCTGTGAAGTGTAGGGATCCTTGGGGCACCATGGAGAGCCTCTGATCCGGTCCAACCTGTATTTTTTAGTGAGAAAAGCTGAATGAGCTACTGCTCAAAGTCATCCAGAATTAGAACCTGGGCCTCGTGACTCCTAAAGCAGGGCTCTGCTCACTAAACTACACGTCACACCTGAGTTTTCATGCAGATTTATTGTATCATATTTTGGGGATTAACTCATTTGCAGAGTCTAGAATCAGACTAGTGCTTTTTTTATCCTTGCTTTTTTTAAAAATGTTATGTTTGTATGAATGAATGACATGTACAGGTACAAATACAGCACCTTTTGTTCAGCGGGATATCTTTTTGAAATGTTTATTTGTTTTTATTCATTTGAAAGGCAGAGTACCAGAGAATGAGAAGGAGAAAGAGAGAGAGAGAGAGAGAGAGAGAGAGAGAATGAGATCTTCCATCTGCTGGTTCACTCTCCAAATGCCTGCAATAGCCAGGAGCCTACAACTCCACCTGGGTTTCCCAAATGGGTGGTAGGGGCTGCCTTCCAGGATGTACGCTGGCAGGAAGCTGAACTGGAAGCAGAGAAACTGGGACTCCAACAAGGCACCCTGATAGGGAAGCAGGCATCCCGAGTGGCAGCTTATCGTGTTGTCCCCCTCCCCCAACAATATCTTAGCTAAGAACTGACATTCCAAACCCCTGTCATTGTGAGGGCAAGAAGAACCTATAACAATGCGAGTAACAGAGAAAAAGTAAGAACAGCCAAAAATGGACAGCTCATCCTTAGGAACAGAGGCAGAGCTTGAAACCAAATTTGCCCAAATAGTTCCCTTACCTTCTACTATTAGCTTAATTCTACTTTCACCTCTTCCATCTGGTGTGACAGCTGAGCACTTGTAGACAGCTTCATCCAAGAAATCCACATTTCTTAGTAAAAGTGACAGAGTCCCCTCGGAAATTTCATCTCGATCCACAGAGACTCTTCCTTCATACAAGGAGTTCTGGTCTTCCAGTTGCTCTGTGTTATTGTGAAAATGGTAAACCAACTTCGAAAAAACTTCAAAAAAATCATAGTACCTGTAAAAGCGGTAATATTCTTTATCATCCTCTACCTCATATTCTTCTCTGATGTCTTCTCTTTCCCAAGAAAATTCAAGATTTTCTGTGTCCTCCACAAAGGAGAAATGGCAAGAGAGGGTAACATCAGTGAATGGGTGGGCCCGCAACTCCTCTTCTGTAGACACTGAGAACGTCAAAGGAGTGAAGTTAGTCAAGACCAACCAACACTGCATCAGGCAAGGCTTGACCACAAAGAAACGAAACCACTCATGCTGTTTCAAGCAGAAGGTGATTTAGGACAGGGAACTACACACTGAAGGCCAGAAGATTGGGCCCACAGAAGGACATGGAAGGTGTGATGCGCAACGCGTGTGTTCTGTTCTCCCCATTATGCATGGCAGAGAAGAACCCCTACACAGCTGGTCTGCCTCTGCCTTACTAGGAATCTGCTGAATCAGGAAGTCATCACCACAGGTGTTGCTTCCAGAGCCAAACTGCACTTGTTGGATTCACACTAGCAAAAGGCAGGATGCTTCAATCACCATCATCTTTCTCCCCACTTCAATCGGTTGTCAACTGAATCAATGAACAAGTGTATCTGATTGGCAGAGTCCAAGTCACTCCTAGAACCCTAACTGCAAATGAGTCTCAGAAATGTTGGTTTTGTTTGTTTGTTTCTTTTTTACTCTCCAGCTTCAGTGATAAGGAAAGCAGGTAAGAAAGTCAGAAATGGATGCCCAGTCCTTCAATCTGCTCTGCTGGCCATATAAGCTAACCATACTGGGCAGGGTTAGCAAGAGGAAGAGCTGAAGGAAGTGGAGAATAGATCTGTGCACTATGTACTTTTCATAAAATCATGACATGATTCAATATTTCAAACTGTTGTCCCCAGATGTCGCCACTAATGGCCAGGTAAAGACCGAATCAGTAGCTCTCGCCTTTCACTTCAATCAGAATAATCCCTCTCTAATTTACTTTATCAATTAAGCGCCGAAATCAGAATTCTTTTGTCAAATGACTGTTACTGAAATACAAAACTGATTCCCAGGAAGAAAAATTGTCCACAGTCATAAGATCAGACACTGGTAGCACACAGAAAGAAATAAGACCTCCTAGAAATTAAAAAAGATATTTAGGACATAGTTAGCAAGTTTTTGAGCCTAAAAGACTAATGAAACCCCCGATTTGAGCAAGAGTAATGAGACAAGCCTACAAAAGTAGGTTTTCTAATAAGAAGGCAATTTTTTTTTCTCCTAGAGATACTGCAGGTGACAAGCAGTGGAAAGGAGTGTGAGCACAGTAAGGTTACTGTTTGATGTCACCGGGAAAGAGGAAACAAAAGAAAAATCTATGTGGAGCACCAAGAGTAAACCCCAACAATATGTTAGATGAGGAAGCTTGCAAGCCACCAGCCCAGCAAGGAGCAGCTGAGACACCGCCAGTAGGGGGCATTCTAGCTGAATAGCAGATTCAATTCCAGCGGCTGCAATCACAGGCCTGTTGGAGGGATCATGTGGTTATGTGGCCATGCATCATTCTGGGTGCATCTGTGAGGGTATTCGGGATGAAATTAACATTTGAATGGGTAGATCCAGGAAAGCAGATCCCCTCTAATGTGAGTGGCCCTTGTCTACTCAGCTGAAGTCCTCAAGTGGATAAGAAGGTGGGTCCTCCTACAAGTAAGGTGGAACTCTTCCTGTTGCATTGCTTGCGCTTTCTTTTCCTGTGTGCAGACTCCAGCTGGAACATGGGCTCTTGGAACTTGAGCCTTTGGGCTCAGAACTCCACCATGGGCTCTCTGGGGCCTCCAGCTCGCTGAATGCAGGCCTTGGTACTTCTCGGCCTCCATATTGCACAGGCCGATTCCTTATGATCAGTTTCTCCCTTTCCCATCCCCTCAGGTTTTTCTGTTTCTCTGCAGAATCCTGACTGTGTCAGGTAACATCTACCTAAAATGTGTGAAACATATTCTAAGAGATTTTCTGGCACTAATGCATTTCATCTGCATGCTGACAAAGAGGTGGTTACTATTAGTATCCCTGGCTTACTACTGAAAGAACCAAGGTCACGGTGGGCTGAAGTGAACCGCTCAAGGACACACAGCTAGTGAGCAGCAAGGCTTTGTTTCAAACCCAGGTACCCTGGCTCCGAACATGCTCTTTCAGCTCCTAATCACAGGCCCTCATTCTAACTTTGACAAATGAATCAATGATGCATTAGAAGAATGAATGAATATAAGGAAGACAGGATGGAAGGAAGCAGACAAGGAGAAGCTATTTGTATAAACTGTATAAGAATGGATTTGCAAATTAAAAAAAAAAGTGTTTTCTTGCTCAGATCATTGTGATTTTTCTGATGCAACTATCATCAACTATTTTATTTTTTTTAATCCTGGTCTGCAGAATTGTAAATTCAAGTTCTAGTTTCAAGTACCGCCTTCCTCATGTTTTGTGTTCTCTGTGAGTTACAGTTTCCTCATGTGTAATTAGGAAAATAACACCTGCCCCAGGGTTGTTATGAAATACCTTGGGATCCTTTTTCATGTTCAGGGACTGTTTTTATCTGACACGGCTGAGTCATTTTTCCAGAGCGTCAGAAGGAGCAAAGTGAAGTGCCCCTTCTCCCAACCACTTAAGCTGGTCCTTGATTCTACTCAGGTGGTCTAGCTACAGCTGTACCCTTTCTGGCCCCAGAGGAAAGTCCTGATTTAGGAATGCAAGCCAATGAATCATGAAACGCGATCTACTGCTGATGTAACTGGAAATACAAAAGCCAGCTTCTGACTGTCTGCAGATGGTCCTACTTGAATCTGAATAACTCCTTTGTGTATTGCAATTCATGTTATTTCTAGACCATTGTATCTCTACTTACCCAAGCCCTAAGGGGCTGCGGCAAAAGCTTGGTAAAAACCTAATAATATAGGAAAATACAGGGAGAACCGTAGAAAGATACTAGGCTAAAGCACGTACTATGGGATCTGGCACATAGGAATAGGTTGTCAATATTGCTGTGAGATGTTAAGATATTATTACAAGTAACAGACATACCCTTTTGTTTCTCACCTACATACTTTCCTTTCATTTATTTGATTAGGTTTTCCCTGAGTGGATTACCACCTCACTTAGCCTTGGTGGACAAGGGCTTGCTCTAATCCCTGAGCAGATCCGCCCTCTTTAAGGGACTGGCAGAGCAAACTGTCACAGGTCCCTGAGAGATGGCACATGATTGAAGGCTGTCCATATGTTTGGTCACTTTGCAGAATAGTTATACTGCAGGGTTTGAGTACATCATATTTTCTTTTCTCTTTTTTTCTTTTTAGAAATGTTTACTTAAATACTTTTGTTTTTCAGAATTACATGAACATTTCCAACACCTATATATTGTTCATCACTAAGCATTTTGAAGAACTGAACATCAAGAGTTACATAGACCCTGTGTTGACTGCCCATACGGATTTTTCTGAATTGATCTGATATTCTGCAAATATATTCTTAAAAATCAGCACTTGTCAAGAGTCACTTGAAGGAGTTTAGTTTTGGTTTTTTGTTTTTTGCTGCTTGGGGAGTTCATACTGTAGATGTGAAGAAGATTAGTCATCAAGATTTGGCTTCAAATGGACAAATCAAATGGGGGGCGGTGAGGTAGGAACTTTTCTTACATTAAAAAAAAAAGAGAAAGAGAGTAGAATAAACAATGAGCTTTACAATACGTGTCTGCTACTTTCCTGCACTCTTTACCAGTCCTGTGTAGAGAATGTAGTAGGTGTTTGTCATTCCCATTTAACAAATGAAAAGACTGAGTTTGGAGGGATTAAGTGATTTGCTTTCTGGCCTCTAAACCACCGTTTTCCTCACTAAAAGTGACTCACCTGCACCATGAACAAGTAGAAGTATGCTGACAGTCACCACAAAGAAAGACATTCTGTAAGGAACAAAAAGAAAGGCAAAATGTAATTTAAGGCCTTCCACAATGAACAGTTCACTGTATTCCCTGGGTTTTTTTTTATACAAAGTTTGCAATATATGATTTGGTTAAAATAATTTGTTATAAAAATTCTGCTTACAAATTAAACTATAGAAGTATCCAAAGTCTAGAAAGAAAAGCAGAAAATCTGCAGCAGCCAAGAAAGAATGTGGTCCCCAGAGTCACCTGCTACAGGCTCAAAGGACGTCTCAATACAGGTGATACCTCTAGACCGCAGCCTGCTGTTCACTCAGGCTGACCTCAGGCTGACCCTGTGCAGGTCTGTATGTCCTACTATACAAATCTAGTGTTCTATTTCTATAATGTGCCAAATCTTGCTCTAAGTAAGCTGCGCTGAATTCATTTGGATCCACAGTCATCCCTGAAGGCCCAGTGACAGCTTCCCAAGCAATGATCACTGGCCTCTCTACGTGTTGCTGGGCCAAGGTGAAGGTGGAGGAGATGTGAGCAGTAAATATACAAATGGACCTGGAAAGTTATGGAGCCATGCTTCCAAATGGAGAATAATAACCAAGAGATGGCAGCAACCCAGTTCACCCAGCCTGGGTTGTATTTTGACAGGAGTGACATTAATGGACCTAGGACAGTTATGACAGCTCCGGAAGGGCCAGGAGAAAGGGCCCAAGGAAGGCTCAGGCCCTTCTAGAAGCTCTGACTTAATACACACTACACACAGGTAAAGCCTCTAATACTCACAAGTTGAATCCAGCCTACCTCTCTAGCCCCGTCTTTCACTACTCCCTCACATTTTAAGTTCCACAAGCAGCATCCCAAAGTCATGGTGCTGTCTAAACCCTCTGTGCCTGGCACAGTCCCCATCAACACTGCCTTCAACCCATTTTCCATTACTCAAACCTCTGCCCAAATAGCACTTTCCAAAGCTCTCCCCAGCCCCTTATCCAGTTAATGATTCCTTCTTTGTCTTGAACACACTTTTATGGTTCCATGAATCACATTATATGGCCATTTTTTCTTCACATGTTCTTTCCTCACTTACTAACTCAAAGGAAGAAAGGTAGCTGTTATCTATGAAGGAGAAAACCCCACCACAATCCTTCAGTCTACAATACAACATAAAGTAGTGTCTGTATTGCAAGTGCTTGCAAAGACTCAGTTTAATCGTCAAGATAAGCCTAGGAAGCAGGTGCTATTATTCCCATTTTATGGGTGAGAAAAGTAAGGCATAGGGAGCATAAGCAATTCATCCAGGGTCACACAGAACCAAGACTCTCACCCTTTAGATTAGCTGAAGCCTGGGCATTCCACCTCAACTCTGTCCTCACAAACCTCTCCAAATGTGACCACAAACCTAAAGAAGCCCCATCACCCAGGACATCCGCCAAGGGGCCAGGAATTTCATGGGCCAATGAAGCAGATGGCTGTGCAGTATTACAATAAGTCATTTTCCTAGAGACCTATTCAGCCCTGGAAAATATTTGCTCTGTGGGTTGAATATTAACAGACACAGAAGTCCTCAGATGAAGAGCAGGTTAAAGCAGCAGCCCTTGCCAGCCAATAACTCTTCTGGGGTTAGTAGAACAAGTGGAAAGATTCATTGCCAAATCAATACACTCTAACTAGGAACATGGCTAGTGATTGACATCATCTACTGATTTCAAGAGTTCTTCTTTGTGGTAGACATTGAACAAAAATTTTCATGTACCTAAAATAATATAAAATGTAAAAGAGAATATGGCAGATAACCACTGCTAGTGCTATATATAGTGTAATCTAACATGAATTTTCAACTCAATAAAACATAATTATGGATTTCTAAGAGACAAACATTTTTAATCATTAGGAGACATAAATCCTTAAGCCTTCCAGATCCTCCCCCCAACCAAGATGTAATATATATTTGCTCCTCTGCACTTCCACTGCTTTTGTACTGCTTTGTACTGCTCTCATTCCTTCAATAAAGCTTATTTTTAGTGACTCTACTATGAGGGCACTTAAAAAAGTTCATGGGGAATGGAATTAAAAGATAGGTTCATTTTAGTGCAAAAAAATCCATGCATATGAGAAGTCTTCAGCAAATTCTCTGAAAATCCATATTCTGGAACAACTAGGCATGAATTTCAAGAATTTTTTTGCACCCAAACAAATTTCTTTTAATTCAATTTCCCCACAAACATTGTGAAGTATACTATTAATATATGTTCATCATAGAAGTTGCTTTAAAAATAGAAAGGAATAGAGAATATAAAATTACTTTTAGTTCACTCAGACAACCACTATTATCATTTTGGAGTATTCTTTTCAGTATTTTATATGTGGACTTTCTGATACACCTAAGTTTGTATATTCAATTTAATGCCCAGTTTAATTTTCCTCATCACACTATTTTGTGTTTCTCCATCATTAAATAATAGTTTAACCTGAACTATTTAGTCTTCTAGTTATTTATTTGCTTATCTTATCATCCCTACTAGGCTGTAAGGTTTGTAAGGTTCTCCTGGTCTTTCACATATCATCTTGGTGTTCCATACATCATGGGTACCCAACAAGTGTTTCTTGAATTATCTGAATCAAACTGAAGTCTGGTGTAAAATTCTTATAAAGTTTCACTATATATAATAGGAAAAAGTAAAAAAAGACACATGAACAAAAAGACACAAAAGAAATTCACATGCTACTAAAGACGAGCATAAATTATGCCAAAACAGAAAATCCTAACAGTACGCCTAGGTCTTAGGTCCAGGGCTTGTGCTCTTGTCACCTCTGGTTTGCGGAAAAACAATAAGAAGTCTGAAGCAGCTCTATGTGGTGACACAGCATAGAGGGACCAGGCACAATGCGAATAGATACCTGAACACTCCAGTGCATGACTGGTCATTAGGTTTTCCGGTTCACCATATGGCCAACAATTATTCCCAAATAAATAGTCCCTTTATCCACAGAGCTTACCTGTATCACTGCTGGTCCCTCTGATCAGCGGGGTGAAGGCAAGTGAGGCGGAGTCAGCGCATCTTTGAAGGGACCGTTGCGTTGCGTAGCAATCCCCAGGGAGAGGGCTTGGCTATAATCAAGCTGTTACTGCAAGGGCTCAGCAAAGTGCTCTGTGAGACTTAATATTTCTACAGCTATATTTATTGGCCTGAGAAGTGTTTGTAAGAATTCTGGTAGAAGAATGGAACTAAAAGAACACCATAATTTCTGATGTTGCGGAATTACTTACTTTGCACTCATTTTCTAAAAATCACATTTTCAGAGGATAATAAAATAACATAGGAAAATGCTCACTATACAGCTTTCGGTAAAAAAAAAAAAAATACAAAACTTTACACACATACACACACACAATGGGGTACAAAGAATGAGAGTACAAGAAGAAGAGAGCAATAGGAATTTATCCTTTGTATCTCCCGTTTGATGTCATTTCCATCAGCCGTTAGGCTGCAGTTCCACAGTGGCCAGTTCTTTATCAGGAAGCCTTGTCCTCTGCCCTCCCACAGCACGTGCACTACCATCTGGATCTGAATGGGCTGACCTGGTCCTGGTACTCAGCAGGTGACGGCTTGAGGTCCATTGCTCTTGGTCAGTAGAGGGTTCCTCACCCTGCCTTTCTGTGAATGACGCACTTAGTGCCCGGCCTGGGTCTGCAGAACCTCAAGGTTCCTCCAATTACCTTCAGTGGCTGAGCGAAGGAGAAACACCTCTGCAATTTCAACATAAGGTGAATGCTACATCCACGAACATGAACAGTTGAGGGCTTTTTGTTCTTGTTTAGCTTCTGCAGCACCCTGTATAAATGTTTTTACATAGTAGGCCCTCACTAAAATAACTAAAGAATGGAATATAGTGGAGAGGCATGAAATAACTGTGACCACTGTGTGTCACTTCTCTCCTTTCTGCTACAGAGCCTGAGGCTTGACCTACATTTCTTTCATTCTGAGGCCCAGGAGGAGCATCCTAACGTGACCACAATGTTAAGAAAGTGTGAAGAGTGTTTTGTCCTCAGATATAAGGCTACTTCTACAGGCATCACATCCCACAGACTCTCCCAAGCTGTACTGCCTTTTAATGGGCCACTAAGGGCATGGGGCCTGGAACTCCCAACAAGAGAAGAACCAGAGGCAACAACCTTACCTGGTTTTCATTACCTGTCTATCCACAGGGCATAGACAAATCGTCATTTCAAAGTTTACCCCCCTTCTCCTCTGGGCCATATTATAACACATACCTTTGACTTCTGAGGCAAAGTTAAGATTTTAAATATTTTCTGCCATTATTCTCTGAAACGTGGCCATACTTGGCCATTGTAACCACCAGTAGAAAGCATGCCAGTCAAACCAGACCCTTCATAACTTCCTATATAGGTACTGTAATTTTCTCCTTGTCTTTGTCATTCTTTCTCAAGAAATACCATTCTTTCCATCAGTTTCATATCCTCATCCCATCTCTGCCAATATCCTACCACCCCCTGAAGGCTGAATGTGTGTTTTGCCTTTGAACTTTGATGGCATTTTGTCATGCCTTTGTATTAACAGTTACCAAATGCTACTTTTTTTTTTTTTTTTTTTTTTTTTTTTTTTTTTTTAATTTTTGACAGGCAGAGTGGACAGTGAGAGAGAGAGACAGAGAGAGAAAGGTCTTCCTTTGCCGTTGGTTCACCCTCCAATGGCCGCCGCTGCAGCCGGCGCACCGCGCTGATCCGATGGCAGGAGCCAGGAGCCAGGTGCTTTTCCTGGTCTCCCATGGGGTGCAGGGCCCAAGCACCTGGGCCATCCTCCACTGCACTCCCTGGCCATAGCAGAGAGCTGGCCTGGAAGAGGGGCAACCGGGACAGAATCCGGCGCCCCAACCGGGACTAGAACCCGGTGTGCCGGCGCCGCAAGGTGGAGGATTAGCCTATTGAGCCACGGCGCCGGCTACCAAATGCTACTTTAATATTTTAATTACTTTGGTGTTATTTTAAAAAATAACTGGATTGTAACATAATTCATCAAATGAGTGCACAATTCAATGGCTGATAGTATTTCAAAGGCTTGCAATGGCTCTTTAAGATATAGAATATACGTAACAGTGTGGATGATGAAATCAATGTGCAGAGAAATTAAGCAACAAAATTAAGTAAAGAGAAATTTGATTTCTACAGGTGTGTTTTGAAACTTTGAACTGGTAAAGGCAAAGTCCACTCTTCTAACCACATACCCATATTCTGCCTCCCAGCCAGCATGGTTATGAAAGCGTTCTCCCTTCAGATCACTTACTGGGTTTTCAGCAGTCAATAGGTCAATAGGGTACATCTAAAGTAGGTATGCCAAAATTATTCATGTGTTTTATTTCATTCACTCACGATTTACTGAATGCCTACTCTGTCTCACAGGATGTAATTCGAAACAGACACATCTCCCGCCTGCTGGGAGCCCAGCCCAGGTGGCTGAAGGAGAGGGACATTCGTTTGGTCGCCTACCTTTTCCCAATAACTTCTAGTTGGGATACTTATCCTGAGATGTTTTCCATTTGACCAAGCATATACAGCATAATGGTCAACTTTTGCCAAGTGGAGAAACAGGCCAAGCACTTTTCCACCTCCCTGTAATCCCGGGTCCTTTCCCCAGGTAATGCATCATGTGGTCTCCTGGGACCCTCAAGTACCCCAGCAGACTTTCAGCTAGCAACAGATGGACCCCATTGTCAGCAGGATCCACAGGCTCCCAAAGCTGGCTCACCTCCCAGAAGGTCGTCACGACACTGCAGCTGATTGGATGGTTTCAAGGAACACCGCAGGTTTGGTGTGTGCTGCTTGCCCGAGGCTCATCTCAAAGCACTGAAGAAAGACAGTTCTGCGGTAGCTCAAAGAGGGCTTCTTACAATGAGCAATAAGGAAACTCTCACGTTAACCCAGTTGTTAGCAAAGCTAGCCTCGGAGAAGCTGTACTTAGAGTGTCATTCTGGACATAAGGCAGCCTGAGTCCTCGGCAGTGGTATTTTATGAATCTGCACTTACGAGGAGTCTACAAAAATTTTGCGGAAAAGTCACATTATTAAAAAACTGTGCATGGATTTCAAAACTTTCCTGCAATAAATGTGTATTATAGCTCCATTTTCCAAGGACTTTTTGAGGTACCTTTGTATGTTCCACAATCAATAAAAATTAGCAGCTCTGTATGTGTCTACTTCTTTCTGATCTGCTACCAATTAGGATTCCCTCTAAGTTCTTTAAATTCCTGGGAAAGAATGTAGGAAAAAATGACCTCTGCTTTTATCCATTTGGGCAGTGTCTTAAAACCAATAAGCCACCTGCCAGTCTGCCAACAGGCTTACCTCGTCAGATAGATCCACCACGGTTCTAAACGGTGGTGGTCCTGGAGCAGGGCCATGTGATATAATTTTCTATGATAAATTTCATTTGATTCATATGCCTCTCATCCAAGTGCCCTACTCCAGTTTTGTGTCAGAGGCCCACAAAACTCCCAACCCCAAACAAATACCCTACAATCCTAACAGTTCCAGTACTTTGAAGTACCATAAATAGATGAATTCCATTTGTTATACTGATCACACTCTATTTGCAAATCTTATAATTGCTTTGAATCATTTTTTTAAAGATTACGCTGGGTGCAAGAGAACAGTGTGGTGCAATGGAAGGATCATGGACTCTGGAGCCCTGTGGACCCAAGGCTGAACTGCTACCAGGCCTCTTACTCTCTGCGTGATGCCAGTTACCCAGCACTTCTGAGCCTCAGCTTCCTTGTCTCTAACACAGGGAAACAAATTTCCTTTTGATAAATTTGATGCGGTCAATAAAATTGCATTTAAAATTCTTGATAATATAGGTGCTTTATAAATATAACTTCAACTAAAACAGTATTTATAAATACATTCAGCTATTCAAAAGATAGAGTATCTACTTCGAACCAGACATGTGTTACAGATGGAAGACAGAGTAGTGAGAAAAGCAGTTTCTCTCTACGAGGATCTTACAATCCAATCTAATTATTTAAAAAAAAAAAAAAAAAAGAAGAGTTAACTAGGACACTGAATACAATCAATTCAAATTATCTGCAATAAATCATCCGAGGTAGTGGTAGGGTATGTGCTACTTATGGGGTAGAATACAAAAATGAATAAAGATATATAGATAGATAATTTGGATCAGAGATAAGCATTTTTTACTGAAATTTATAGTTTTCTTACCAATTGTTTCAAAAAGCCAGACACTGTAACTTTCAGAAGATGGTTTCTGAGTTTTTTTTCTGTCAATAATCTCGTTACATTTATCTTAAATTCAATAACTAGATAGTTGAGTCTTCATTATAGCAAAATAGTTCATACTACAGCTCAGCAAGCAGTAGGCTTTCAAAATCTATCAGTTCACTTACTTCTTTCCTGTACACCAGCTTTATTCTTGCAACTTCCGTAGTTACTGTCCTGAAGTATTCAACTTTCTCCCCAGGAGGCATCTTTATTACTAGGAATATCTTTTCCCCTTTAATTTCAATGATTTGTAAACTTAATAATTCTATTTTTGAATCACATTCAAATTATTTTCCTCATTTTACATTATTCTTTATCACATTCTCAAATCATAGAACTTTATTATTATTATCATTAAAGGTTTATTTATTTAAAAGGCAGTTACAGGCCGGCACCGTGGCTCACTAGGCTAATCCTCTGCCTTGCGGCACCGGCACACCGGGTTCTAGTCCCGGTTGGGGGGCCGGATTCTGTTCCGGTTGCTCCTCTTCCAGGCCAGTTCTCTGCTGTGGCCTGGGAGTGCAGTGGAGGATGGCCCAAGTGCTTGGGCCCTGCACCCTATGGGAGACCAGGAGAAGCACCTGGCTCCTGGCATCGGATCAGCGCGGTACGCCGGCCGCAGCGCGCCGGCCATGGCGGCCATTGGAGGGTGAACAAATGGCAAAGGAAGACCTTTCTCTCTGTCTCTCTCTCTCTCTCACTGTCCACTCTGCCTGTCAAAAAAAAAAAAAAAAAAAAAAAAAAAAAAAGCAGTTACAGAGAAGCAGAGGCAGAAGAGAGAGAGGGAGAGAGAGGGAGAGTCTTCCATCTGCTGGTTCACTCCCCAAGTGGCTGCTCAATGGCCAGAGCTGGGCTGACCCGAAGCCAGGAGCCAGAGCTTTTTCTGGGTCTCCCATGCAGATGCAGGGTTCCAAGGACTTGGGTCATCCTCTACTGCTTTCCCAGGCCATAGCACAGAGCTGGATCAGAAGTGGAGCAGCTGGGACTCGAAGCAGCGTCCATATGGGGTATGGACACTGCAGGTGGCGGCTTTACCCACTAGGCCAAAGCACTGGCCCCTATTTATTGCTATTAATATTATTTATTTTAAAGAGTTACAGAGAAAGGAAAGAGAGAAAGAGATCTTCCAAGTGCTGGTTCACTTCCCAAATGGCCACAACAGCCAGGGCTGGGTTTGGCCGGAGCCAGGAGCTTCTTCCGGGTCTCCCATATGGGTGCAGGGGCCCAGGGACTGCTGCTTTCCCAGGCTCACTAGAGCAGGGATCTGGATCGGAAGTGGAGCAACCAGGACTGGAACCAGTGCCAACTTGGGATACCGTAAGTGCAGGTAGTGGCTTAACCTGCTGAGTCACAGTGCTGGCCCCAGAACACTATTAGTTTAAAATCATTGCAGTTTTCACATACTAGGGCAACTGCCAGAATGTTAGCTTGATCCAAAACAAGGCCTATTTTATAAAGGACTCTTTCAAGCAGGAGACTCCAGAATGTAGGTTTTACAAACATTCCACCCTTGGATTAAATTGAGTTTATCCTCCAGTGACTACAATTCAACCAGAAGTGAAAGTTAGGTTCTGGCTAAGAGACATAACATTTCTCAAATGACTGGCAAGAAAAACTTTTATCCTTCTTTCTTTAGGAGAAAAGCAACTTAATGTCATTGATTACAACCAATCATTTAAGTTTCTTATGCATACACTTTGCTAGAAAATGAAAAAGCGCAGTATTTTTCTCATTCCTACTCATGACTTGTAAACATTATAAAAACTAATTTCAGAAAACACTGAGTTTGGAACAAAGATGAAAATATATCACTTAAAATTACCAAATTAAAGCCAGTTAGGATTTTTCCACCACGATTGTCAGATTCATTCTTAATCACAATTTAGAGCAACGACCAGAGGTGCAAGTACAATTAGGACAGGCAAAACGTCCTTACTTGCCATATCTCTAGACTTTTTTCGTTTTAAAACAATCCTTTACCGCAAGTAGCCTAGGTATTACCCGTATTTTATGGCTGGAATCTCTGAAATCAAAACCCTCGTCCAAAGCCACCAGGCTATTTAATAACAGGGTTCTGATTTCTAGCCCAGCTATTGCCCTTTGTTAATTCCCAGACTTCTAATGCCTTGGGTTGGCTGTGACCAAGTTGAACCACACGAAATTCCTGCGTTCTCAAAGAACCCTGCAGTCCAGGGGCCCCAGTCCGCACGGGGCGACCGAGTGGGCGGCGCGCCCATGACGCGCGGACCCACAGGCCAGATAACCAGTCTCCTGCGGCTGTTTACAGGGGCGGTCCTGGCGCCTGGGGGCAGGGCAGCAGCCTCCAGCCCCTATAAAGCCGAGCCGCCCGGGCCGGCCCCCAGCCAAAGGACAACGGAGCGGGCCCGGGACGGCTCCCCCAGCGCCGCGCGCCCCCACGCCGCCCTGATCTCAGGCCGCCCGCGCCGTGCGCCACGTGAGGCGGAGCCCGCCCCCGAGCAGCGCGCGCACCGCGGCGCCTCGCGTCGCGTGACTCGGCCAGGGCGCGCGGGGTTAGCGGCCGCCCGCGCCACTTCCGACGCAGCCGTCGGTTCAGGTTCCGGGGCGCAGCGGCGCGCCAGGCCTGGGGATCGCCGCGCAGGGCGGTGGCCAGGATGGAGGAGGCCGGAGCGGGGGTGGCCACGAACGGGGAAGCAGAACTGAACTGGTCCCGCCTCAGCGTGTCTCTCGAGACGCTCGAGTCGGAGCTGGAGGCGCGGGGCGAGGAGCGGCGGGGCACGCGGGAGGCGCTGCTGCGGCTGCTGCTGCCCCACAACCGTCTGGTGTCGCTGCCGCGGGCGCTGGGCAGCGGCTTTCCGCACCTCCAGCTGCTGGACGTGAGCGGCAACGCGTTGACCGCGCTCGGGCCGGAGCTGCTGGCGCTGCGCGGCCTGCGCACGCTGCTGGCCAGGAACAACCGCCTCGGCGGGCCTGGTGCGTTGCCCAAGGGCCTGGCCCAGTCCCCGCTCCGCCACAGCCTCCAGGTGCTCAACCTCAGCGGCAACTGCTTCCAGGAGGTGCCCCCCTCGCTGCTGGAGCTGCGCGCGCTGCAGACCCTCAGCCTGGGCGGCAACCAGCTGCAGAGCATCCCTGCCGAGATCGAGAACTTGCAGAGGTGAGCGGGGGCCCTGCCAGGGGCCGGGTGAGGGTGGGGGCTAGGAGAGCCTGGGGCGGGGTCTGGGGACCCCGTGACCCCGAGCCTGGGCGCCCTGCGTCTGTCATTAACTCTTCTTCCAGGCTCTCTTTTACCTGTTGGGTGGTCAGTCAAGCCCGACCGGCCCAGCAAATTGCAGTAAAGGTATCCTAAGATTGCGTTTGCAACACCGTTTGCTTGTTGCTTTTGATCTAAGCAGATTTGCGAAGCAGTTTTTTTCTCTTCTTCCTTAGGTGTGGAGAGTGATCTGAACTGCTACTCCAGATGGTGTAAATCTTACTTGCTCAAAAGCCTCGCTACCTATAGGTCAAAGGACATGCCCCTTAGCATGACCTGACTTTCCATTGCATTGCCAATTCTCTCTTCCCTGTAGCAAGAGAAGCACTGTTCGTTTGTGGAGCTCAGTGAGCCATGCACGTTCTCAGCATATAGGGGAAGCTGCCCGCAGGCACCCGGTGGCACCTAGTGGGTACTAAATAAGTATGTATGGAATAGATGCATTGTCTCTGCATGTGCTGTTCGCTTTGCCTGGAATGAGTTTTTTTGCTTGGCAAACTCCTATTCATCTTTCAGAACCTGTCTCAAGGGTCACCTCCGTGATTTCCTCCTTTAATGCTCCCTGGACAACTATTCCCTAAAGTGTGCTTCTGTACCTCATTCATCCCACCATTACCTTTACCTTACTGAATATTATTCCTTGTCTTTGGAGGCTGCCTGCCTCAACCTTACTGGATTTTTCAGTTAATGGAAGGAGGCAGAGACGCAAGATAAGAAAAGTCGCTAAAAGGTGCCCCAAGCGGGAGAGTGAAAACCGAAGGGTCTTCTGCTTTTAAAACATTTTCATACCCTTTCTTGAATTTTCAACAACAACAGGATCTTATCTCTGAATGAGACCTCAGAGTTAAGTGTAATGAGAAGACCATTGGTCTGGGAATAAGAACTCTTGGTGTCCCAGCCTTGGGCAAATCACTTAACATAGCCTACCATGGCTTCCTAATCTGCAAATGAGGCACTTGGACAAGATGTCCTTTTGTTCACCTTTCGGCAGATGCTGATGGAGTTGCTGGAGTTGCTGGAGTTGCTGACAGGTGTCGGGCACTGTCCCAGGTGCTGGGGGTGTGGTGGTGGACATGGTCTTCCCCTCATGGAGCTAACAAACCAGTGGAGAAGACGGACATTCAACAACTGACTATAAGCCTAATTATAATTACAATGGCTATAAGTTCTAGAAGACATGTAAGATGTCTTGAAACAAAATAGCAGGGAAACCTGACATATTTTGGTCCTTGAACAAGTGACATTTGAATTAAGCTTTTGAAGGGAGGCTAAGAATAACTGGGGGTGGCAGACATAGGGATCAGCCCTGTTGGAAGGAACAGCATATGTGAAAGCTCAGAGGCAAGAAGGAGAGTAGCCAAAAATCTGAAGGGTAGACATGGGACATACTAGGAAGTGATCTAGAGAGAAAGTGGCCAGTCAGGCCATGGTAGGTCCTGAGGGAGGTGGTGAAGTTTGGATTTTATTTCAAGTGCACACGGAAGAGTTCTAAGCACCTGTGTCTTGTTGCTGTGCAAGACTGAAGTAGGGAGAGGGTGGTGAGATGAGAGACAGTCGAGGCCATCCATTAGGGTGAGAGATGATGGCTTATGCCAGGATGATATCTGGAGAGATGGTAAGACAGAAAAGTGGGAGAGAGCTTTAGAGATAAAAGTGATAGGCCTTGGTTCCTTTGGATTTTAGTGTTAGGTGTTTCCAACCTTCTCAATTTGAATTTTCTCAATAGAAGAGGAACCCAGGGCAAGTGTTAGTTCCATGACATGGTTAAAAAGGTAGATAGGCAAATGATGCAGCAGGCTGTCATAGGTGCTCTAAATATATTTTTCCTGCCTTATTATTTTATAGGATATTATCTTTTTTTGAAGTGATATGTATTTTTATTTATTTCTTATTACCAAGAAGCCTTCTATTTAAGGAATACAAACATCATGCATTTCATATATACAGATTCAGGAACATAGTGATTCTTCCCACCCTACCCTCCTGCCCACCCATGCTCCCGCCCTTCTTCCTCCTCCCTCTCCTATTCCCATTCTTACTTTTTACAAAGATCTATTTTCAGTTAACTTTATACTCCTAAGATTAACCCTACACTAAGTAAAGAGTTAAAGAGTTCAACAAATAGAATGAAAAAAAAAAAAAAGACACTGTTCCTCAACAGTTGAGACAAGGGCTATTCAAAATCATCTCATCTCAAAGTATTGATTTCACTTCTATAGATTACCTTTTGGGTGCTCTATTAGTTACCACAGATCAGAGAGAATATAGAATATTCGTCTTTTTGGGACTGGCTTCTAAATATCCTTTTAATTCTCACAATGGTCTATGAGATAACATACACCCCTCCCCGCCTTTGAGAGGAAGAATTTGAGGCTCAGAGAAACAAAGTCACAAGATGGCAAATGTGTAGTAAGTGGTAGGACTAAATTTGGCCTCTGGAGTCTCTGACTGCAAGCCATGAATTTTCCACAGTGGCAGAGGAGGACTGGAGCCTGAATCTTTGAGCGACTGCTGTGCACTAAATGCAATCAGGGGCATTGATCACAGCATTGGTACGGCCTGCTTACCCCTGTTTTCTGAGCTGACAGCTGTGTACCTGTGTTTATTGATCATTGTGCCTTTGGCTCTAGGAATGTGGGATCTTTGTTATCAGTTTTTTCATTTTTCAGCTTTATGCTCTTATTGTTTTTTAGTGATAAAAACATTAGGAGTTTAGCCCATAAAGGGTCATGTAGAAATGTACTCCAAGAGATAGAAACAGCCTTGGTGATAGTCTGATTCAAACCCTGCCTCTGCACCCCTTCTTTTTATGGGTGATTGTTTCATCATTTATTATTGGTGACTTGCTTGAGGCCAGATAGCCACAGAGTTAGCTGATTCAATCCTCAAAGACTGCTAAATATTCACTACTAAAATACAGCATCAAAGTTTCAAAATGTAGAAGTAGGGGTTCAGTTATTTAAACCACGGGGTAACTGTTCAAGAACTCCATCTTCTCGAAGAAGATACATGAGTTCTCTAAGCCTCATTGGTGGGAGTTCTGATGTGTGGTATACCATGTTCATTCTTAAACCGGGTCTAGTGTTTTGGCAAATAAGAAGCTACCTGTCCTCTTTAAGAGCCATTGTTGGGGGCTGGCACTGTGGCATAGTGGATTAAAGCCATGGTCTACAGTGCCAGCATCCCATGTGGGTACTAGTTCAAGTGCTGGCTGTTTCACTTCTGATCCAGCTCTCTGCTAATGCACCTGGAAAAGCAGCAGGGGATGACCCAAGTCCTTGGGCCTCTGCACCCAAGTGGGAGACCTGGAAAAAGCTCCTGGTTTTTGGCTTGGTCCAGCTTGGTTGTTGAAGCCACTGGAAGAGTGAACCAGTGGATAGAAGATCTCTCTGTCTTTCCTCTTTCTCTGTAACTCTTGTTTTTCAAATAAATAAATAAATCTATTTTTAAAAAGCAATTTTTAAAAGAATGAGTAATAGATAATACAGGGACACTGACCTTTTTCTCCTATCCTTCATTTTTCCAGGAAGGAATAACAGATAAATGTTCTTGGTTTAACTGATGTCATTGATCTCTGCAGATTTAGCAGGATGTCTTTAGTTGTGGGGTTGGTTTTGCTTTTTTGGGGAGGGTACCTTGGTTTTTTAAAAAATTTTTATTTTTTTATTTACTTGAGAGGTAAGAGTTACAGACAGTGAGAGGAAGAGACAGAGAGTAAGGTCTTCCTTCCGTTGGTTCACTCCCCAAATAGCCGCAATGGCTGGAGCTGTGCCAATCCGAAACCAGAATCCAGGAGCTTCTTCCCGGTCTCCCTTGCGGGTGCAGGGGCCCAAGCACTTGAGCCATCTTCTTCTACTTTCCCAGGCCACAGCAGAGAGCTGGATTGGAAGAGGAGCAGCCGGGATTCGAAACAGTGCCCATATGGGATGCCGGCACTTCAGGCAGAGGATTAACCTACTATGCCACAGCGCCGGCCCCTGGTACCTTGTTGATATTTTCCCGTAGTGGCAAAACCTTAAAAAAAAAGAAAAAAGTTTCTGAAAGTTTACTTTTGAGGTATATCACACATGTAGTTTTTAAAAATAATAAACTTCATATCTTCTGGAGTAAATTAGGTTTTCAGTGTGAACTATAATGTTCTGAATCTAGATTCTATCCATCAAACTGAGTTATTCTTCGGCAAATGTAGTAAATGCAACTGTTTGGTATATGGGTAAACTTGCTGTTTTATAATGCTAAAAATTGTTATAATTTGTATTTTGACCATTTCTTCCTCTGAATTCTTACTCTTCATTATTCTTAACTCAGATATTAATTGAGGAAGAGCTTAGTAACTTATCACCCAATGAATAATAGACTTTATTCTTATCTATTTACTTATATATTTGGGAGGAAGACAGAGAACTCCCCATCTGCTGGTTCTCTCCCCAAATGCCTGCAACACTTGGGGCTGGGCTGGGACTGGACCAGAAGCCAGGAATTTAATCCAGGTCTCCTATGTGGGTGTCAGAGACCCAATCGCTTGAGGCATCACATCTGTGTCTTCCAGGGTTTGCACTGGTGGAAAGCTGGGGTCAGGGGTAGGAGCTGGGAGTCAAACCCAGGCATTTCGATGTAAGAAAGAGTTACCTTAACCAGTGGGCTAAGTGCTGCTTCATTGGTCAAGTTTTTATGAAAGAAAGGTAAGGCTGGTCTGTTCACACCAAACAGATAGGAAAGAAGTCATTCCATAAATGTGGTGAATGATTTTTCTGTACTTGTCAAACACCAAAAGAATAGAATTGTTCCAACCCTAATTAACAGAGGTGCAATGTTGGCAGATTACAGTTTTGCTTAAAATTCAACGATAGTTTCCTTCCTCCTTACAGAAAGTATGTTTGGAAATAGGAGCATATATTTTAGAAATCTCATTCTCACAAATCATTGAAAGATTTCAAGGCTCTAGAACTTTCGACATTACTTGAGTTTTAAATAAGTCTCAGAGTGTAACTTTAGTATTCTAGTTGTGTAATCTGGTTATTGATACCCATCAATTGCAAAACAAGTCTTAGGGTACATAATTTCAAAATTGTGTACTTGCTTTTATGTTTTAGAACTTTGGATCTTTCTCTGCCAAAGTCATAGCTACTTTTTGGAATCCTTTCTGTCTGTGTACTTTCTCTGCCCATTCCCATGGAGAGAAGACATTAAGTAGCAACTGACCACTAGAGACCAGTTTCTGTTCTTGTGTCTCAGCAAGTTTAGACTGCTATACAAAATAATAAACTGGGTGATTTATAAACAACAGGAATTTATTCTTAACAGTTCTAGAGGCTGGGAATTCCAAGATAGGAGTACTGGTAGGTTCCATGTCTAATGAGGGCTTACTTCTCCCTGTATCCTCATATGACAGAGAGGAAGCAGGCTCTCAGGATTACTACAAAGACACGAATCTCATTCACGAGGGTCTATCCTTGTAATCTCATTTAATACTAGGCACCTTCCAAAGACCCCACTTTGTAATACCACATTAAGGGGTAAAGTTTTGATTTGAATTTTGTGAGGACATATATGTTGACTCTATAACATTGGCCTAAGTACATAGAAAGGACACTCTTCCCTTCTTCACTTCAATTGTCATTGTTCCCCCAATAAACTATTTTGCAAGTTGTTTATCAGATCCTTTATTGAAACAACTTTCAAGTTTGTTAAACTTTTTTCCTCCAGTTAGTGTTCTTACTACCCTTTTTCTAGGATAGTTTCTGTGATTTAAACTCCAAATCATTCTATTCTATTCTATTCTATTCATTTTCATCATTGAAAAATAGGAACTTCTGAATAACTGAGCATTAGCTTATTCCATCTTCAATAGAGTCAAAAAGCCTTGCCTAGGAACTTTTTTTCACCCAGTGTTTAAGCCCTTACATAGAGGAGAATTCATGCAGTCAGTTGATGCTTGCTTGCTACAAGGTAGTCTTTGAAAGAGAAAAGGTAATATATCAAAAGTAACATATCAAATTAAAGTTGTCTGCTTACTTTTTCTGTTAAGTCTAAGAAGAGAAATGCAGTGTTGAAAAGTTTGTGCATAATCAGAAATGGGAAAAATCTATTAACAAAAAGAAGAACTTCAGATTCAAGTTGGCTTTGTCAGTCACCATAAATCAAGGAAGGTTATGAAAAATAGAAGAATTAATAACTAAAAGAATTAATAACTGAGAAAATAACTATTATAACAGTTCATAAAGGACTTTTCAAAGTATATTTCCTAACTTCAGAGAAGTAAAGGAAGGAAATTCATCAGTGAACCAAGAATAGGAAGTTTTAAAACAGACATTCATGAAAGGCTCAATTAGAATTCCTAGAAATGAGAAAACATACAGCAGTCTCCCCTTACCTGACATTTCATTTTCTTTGGTTCCCATTCCCTGTGATCAGCTGCAGTCTAAAAATAGTAAATGTAAAATGCCAGGAATAAGAAATATCTAGGATTGAAATTCTGTCATACTGAGTAGTATGATGAAATCTTGTGCCATCCTGCTCCAACCCCCCAAGGTGGGAACTGTCCAGTGTGTACCCTGGATACACCACCCATCAGTCACTTAGTAGCCATGTTGGGATCAGACCAGCTGTCACACTATCCATGCTTGTGTTCAAGTAACTTATTTTATAATTACCTGAAAACACAAGAGCAGTGATGCTGCCAATTCAAATAAGCCAAAGTGAAATCAGTGTTTCCTTTAGGAGAGAATGTGGAAGTTCTCAACTTAATGAAAGAAAACAGTTATTGCAAATAGCTGTGTAAGAACAAATCCATAAAACTGAAGAAGGAAAAAAATTTTTGCTAGTTTTGCTGTCACACCTCAGATGCTGAAGTTATTGCCACAGTGCATGGTGAAAGCTTAGTTGTGGAAAAGGTATAAAATTACAGAGTTCAGTCCTATGTGCAGTTTCAGGCAAGACTGGGTATCTTGGAACACATCTCCTGCTGATAAGGGAGGAGCTACTGAGATGATTTCACCAAAAGGGCTGATTGGTGGACTGAAATCATCTGAAGAGGGAATTCATAAGCTGAAAGCGCTTACCGAGGCGTCCTCCAGAATGCAGCACAAATGGGTAACTACAGAAGAGTTGAGATACGGAGGGTGCATTCTGACATTCAGACTGCTGAGAGCAATTCTAGAAAGAAAACAGAGACAATGAAATACAGTGTATGAAGTAAGTAATATTGGCTCAGATTTCCCACAATTAAAGAATGATTCTCTAGTCTGGTTATTTTGACAAATCATAGTATAGCTTTAGAATCGTAAAGCTAAGTAGAGAAAAATATGCTCAGCATTCCTAATGAGAACTGAGCAGATTATTGCATTTACGGAGGAAGAGTTGTACTAGTAAGATCATGAAGTAGCTAAAGAAAAGTGACTGCCAACCTAGAATTTTATGTCCAACTAAACTATTAGTAATAGCTGGCAGAGGGATAAAAAACAAACAGACAAAGGACTCAAAGATGGACACTGATGACTGCTAGCTGAAAGAACCACTAAAGGGTATACTTCAAGGAAAATGAACTTTAAAAGAAATAGCAAGAAACAAGGTGCAGAAACAAAGGTGAACAAGTAAATTGGCAAAAACACATTGATAAGTCCGAATAGTTATCTACTGGAAGTTATTTCCGGTCAATAAATTGCTAGAAAATCAAGGTAGAACTGATTGTAAAGATGATATGAAGAGAAGGACAGAGTGGATCATGGGTAAGTTTGAAAGTAAAAGAACACTCAAGCAAAATTGATGTGGGTAGCTGCTAGCAAAATAGAAATGCATGAACAGTTCAGAACAGTAGATGAGATGCAGACATTTGGCCCCACTGTTAAGATACCCACATCCCACATTGGGGTGCTTGGGTCCCAGTTCCAGCTCTGGCTTGTAATTGCAGCTTACTGCTGATGCAGACCCTGGAAGGCAGTAGTGATGACTCAAATATTTGAATTACTGCCACTCAAATGGGAGACATGGATTGAGTTCCTGACTCCCAGCTCTGGCCCAGCCCCAGCCAACTCAAGCATTTGGCGAACAGAGACTTAAATAGTTAAGCCATTACCTGCTGCCTCTCAGAATGTGCAGAAAGCTGCATCAGAAGCAGAGAAACCAGGACTGAAACCATACCCCCCAGTAAAGGATATGGGCGTCCCAAGTGCAGTCTAACTGCTGCACCAAATGCCACCTCCCAGTCCCAGTATTTATCCTGTTAAATGGTAGAATTGGGATTGAGGGGAATAAATAGCAAAAATAAAATTGGTAGGCAGTATTGAAAATCAGAGGAAACATTTCAGGGAAAATGGCCTAATTTAAAGGAACAAAGGAATGCTTTATATGAATTAAAGAACAGTTAAGATGTTTTAGTAGTCATGGGCTTGAATGTCTTTGTAATATAGCTTCTATTGAGTGAGAAGAGAGCAACACTTGACGGAACTCTGAGGGAAGAAGAAAGACCATGATTATGGTAGGAGACTAACCAGCAACACAAGAAGGCAAAATAATAATAAGAGAAACAAAAATGAATTGCTCAGCTTACAAGCTTGATGCTAGTAGCTATACATCCTTTTAATACATTTAAAACATGAACAAACACAGACCTTGTTTATGCCACAAAGGAACAAAGTTATGCAGACTATGTATTGACAACAGAGCTCCCAACAAATTCATGAGAAAATGCTGAGTAACCCATGAGGAAAATGGGTAAGTGATGTGAACAGGCAGTTCTCTGAAGAAAACATGTGAAAAATGCTGACCTTCACTAATAACAATGAAAAACTGCATATTGAAAGAACAGAGTAATACTATTTGGGGGAGTGCTATATTATGGCACAGAGGATTTCTCCACTTCCAATCCAGCTTTCTGCTAATGTGCAACCTGGGAGGCCACAGATGATGGCCCAGTACTTGGGTCCATGCCACGCAGTTAGGAGACCTGGATGATGGAGTTCCTGGCTTCTGATTTTACCTGGTCCAGTCTCAGTTATTGTGGGTATTTGGGAAGTGAACCAGTGCACAGAAGATCTCTCCCTTTTCCCCTCCTTTATCACTCTGTATTTTAAATTATGTATCTATTTATATTTTTTAAAAGAATGATACCACCAAGTACCTAAAAAAATTAAAGTGGGTGATAATAGTAAGTTTTGACAAAGTTACAGGTTTAAGGAATGCTCTTAAATGCTAACTAGGAGTTGTACATAGCTTCAGTTCTTCACGGCAACTTGGCTTTATCTACTAAAATTACATATTGTACTCCAGAGGCTGCCACTTCAGAGGGCGCTTCCCCTGAACCCTAGATTTTAAAGCTTTAAAGTTATCCCAGGTAATATACTGTGGAATTTTGGGTAATAGTTTAATAAACTTTTTTTTTTTTCACATGCAAAGATATTTTGAAAGTGATGGCTCTACTGAGTTAGCAGATTTAGCAGGAGGACCAAAGCAATATAGTCATGGAAAAGCTCTCTATATATGTGTGTATACATTTTATTTATTTGTATGTGGTGTAAGAGCTGAGTCTACAACTCCCTGCTAAACTATGTTAACTTATTGTTGGCAAGCAGGCTAATTACCTGTAACTTTTTTTAAAATTTTTTTTTATTTGACAGAGTTAGAGACAGAGAAAGGTCTTCCTTCCGTTGGTTCACCCCCAAAATGGCCACTATGGCCGGCGTGCTGCGCTGATCCAAAGCCAGGAGCCAGGTGCTTCCTCCTGGTCTCCCAGGCGGGTGCAGGCGCCCAAGCACTTGGGCCATCCTCCACTGCCTTCCTGGGCCACAGCAGAGAGATGAACTGGAAGAGGAGCAACCGAGATTAGAACCCGGGGCCCATATGGGATGCCAGCACCGCAGGCGGAGGTTTAACCAAGTGAGCCATGGCTCTGGTCCCCCTGTAACTTTTTTTAAAATGTTCTTGTTTGCATTTTTAAAAAAATATTTTATTTATTTATTTGAGAGGTAGAGTTACAGACAGAGAGGGAGAGACACTTTGCAAGTGGCCACAATGGCGAGAGCTGGGCCAATCCGAAGCCAGGAACCAGGAGCTTCCTCCAGGTCTCCCACGTGGGTACAGGGATCCAAGCTCTTGGGCCATCTTCTTCTGCTTTCGCAGGCCATAGCAGAGAGCTGGATCAGAAGAGGAGCAGCTGGGACTAGAACCAGCACCATATAGGATGTCAGCACTGCAGGTGGAGGCTTAGCCCATTATGTCACCGCGTTGCCCCTCTTTGCCTTTTTTTTTTTTTTTTTTTTAGATTTTTAAAATTTATTTGAAAGGCAGTATTACAGAGAGAGAAGGAGAGATGGAGATCTTCTATCCACTGATTCACTCCCCAAATGGCCACAATGACTAGGGCTGGGCCAGGCCAAAGCCAGGAGCTAGGAGTTCCTTCCTGGTCTTCCCTGTGGGTGCCAAGGCCCAAGGACTTGGGCCATCTGCTACTGCTTTCCTAAGCACATTATCAAGGAGCTGGATCAGAAATGGAACAGTCGGGATTCAAACCAGTGTCTATATAAGATGCTGGCACTACAGACAGTGGCTTAACCTGCTGCACCAATGCGCCAGCCCCTACCTGTAACTTCAATTCTACAGTAGTGGCCAATTTCACATATGAGGGTGCTTCAGAAGTTTCATGAAAAATGAAATTAAAGGACAATGTATGTTTTCCATGAACCTTTTGAAGATCTCTTATAATTTATTTAGACAGCCTCTGAAAAATGCCTTTACTAAGAGCAAAGAAGAAATATAGAGCTCTCAGAGGTGTTTTTCCATTTCCTGTCAGTGCATCGGAACCCAAGCATACCAGCATGGAATCCAGGATTCCTGTAATGTGTCCTTTCCAGTTTTGTACTGGATTCCTCAAGAATTGTCTGCTTCTGTTAAAAGGTGTATTCACTATCCATTAGAAGTTCTCTCCTCCAACCTGAAGTGTCCTCTCTTATTAACATGGGTTAAGGTCAACACCCAACTGTCTTTTCCAAGCAGTAATTCTGTGACCTTTTTTTCCTTCTCTTTTTTTGATTTCTGTATCATTTATTGATTCTTTCTCTTATTTTGGTAGTTTAGTCATGTGTATTGCTTATTTTTAGACTTTTTTTTTTTTAGGTTTTGTAATTTATTCAGTGAGAGAAATACCCAGGAAAGTGAGGGCTTTATTTAAGAGAAGGAGGAGTTTAGAAACTTAAGTTGGGTCCATACCAAGAAGAGAACAGGCCAGGAGCCAGGTGCGAGAAATCCACTGGCCAGAACCTTGCGGTGCAAAGCGAGTTGTTAGAAGTAGCCACAGGTAGCATAGTGGGTGGGCAGGAAAGCAGAGAGAGACGGCCCAGAGATGCAAGATGACAAGGGAGGGGCCCAGCCCACTCTACACCTTTTATGGGCTTCTAAAAGGAGAGTGGTTACAAAATCTAATCAGCAGGTGGGCATACACAGGTGGGGGCATTGTTTTCCAGCTCATGAATCTAATTGATTTAATCCTATCTGCCTGCCTATATCATCCCCCTCTCAGAGATTCCAGACCTTAATCTTAAGGGATGCTAAAGGGTGTAGAATCATCATATCTTCTATGGCTGCTTCCTGCTGATCAAGAGTGTCGGCTGTGCCTGTCCTGGGTCCGGAGACCCTCCCCATCTCATCTAACGAATTCTTTTCACAAGCTGTAGTGCTCTCGGGCACCACCAATAGCTGCTGGACTCATTTTATGTTTAACACTGACGTTGGTGTATTCTTCCTGCTTTGCTATAGAACAAGCTTCCTGAAGATTCCACTGTTTCTCTAGAGACTGGAAAAACCTAGTAAATCCTAAGCAAATGTTTGTTGAATGAATAGATGAAATGTGTTCATTGCAATAGATAATGAACTATCTTGTCCAACTTTATTTATTCATTTTGGTTTTCATTTATTTTTTTCAGTTTAGAATGTTTATATCTTGGAGGAAACTTCATCAAAGAAATCCCACCTGAATTAGCAAATTTGCCTTCTCTGAATTACTTGGTATTGTGTGACAACAAAATCCAAAGTGTGCCTCCTCAACTTTCACAGTGAGTAGTTTCAGACGATGTACATTCACACAGACATCCATGATTAGAAGTTATTATCCTGGATTCACTTGGTTTTTTTAAACATTTATTTTCTGAGAGGTGGGAGAGAGAGGGAGAGACAGAAAGGTCTTCCATCCTCTGGTTCACTCCCCAAATGGCTGCAGCTACTGGAACTAGACTGATCCAGAGTCAGGAGCTTCTTCCAGGTCCCCCACATGGGTAGAAGCATCTTCCACTGCTTTCCCCAGCCATAGGCAGAGAGTTGGATAGGAAGAGGAGCAGCCAGGACCCAAACTGGCACCCATATGGGATGCTGGTGCCATAGGTAGAGACAGCCTATCACGAAACAGTGCCCGCCCCTCCTGGATTTAATTTGTAAATGTAGAAAAGAGTTAGGTATTCTCAAGGTCAGTGATACATTATAATTACAGTTCTATGGTAAGCTGGGTTATTTATTTTTAATTTTACTTTCAAATGCCCTGATTCTTTCCTTGGAATATTTATTCAGCCTGTTTTCTATAACCAAAAAATAGAGTATCAGTTTGATGTAGATTTCTCTAGGTTTTGTGCAATTTTTCCCCTTTTTTTTTTCAAAATATTTATTTATTTATTTATTTGAAAGGTGGTGTTACAGAGGCAGAGGCAGAGAGAGAAAGAGTCTTGCATCTGCTGGTTCACTCCCCAAATGGCTGCAATGGCTGGATCTATGCCTATCTGAAGCCAGGAGCCAGGAGCTTCTTTCAGGTCTCCCACATGGGTGCAGGGGCCCAAAGACTTGGGCCATCTTTCACTGCTTTCCCAGGCAATAGTAGAGAGCTGGATTGGAGTGGAGCAGCCAGGACTCAAACCGGTGGTGGCTTTACCCACTACGCCACAGTGCCAGCCCCAATTTTTTTTTATTTTATAATTAATCAGAAGCACTTTTGTCTTAAAGGAGGCTTTATAATGTGAAAAATCTTCAGTTTTGTTATACCTGAAATCTTTGTTGTTTTTTAGTTCTCAGAATGATAAAGCATATCTCTCCAAAGTCTTTAAATTTGGCATTTACTTGTATATCAGCTAGCACATCAGAATAGTGTCAGTATTCGAAATTCTTTATGATTCCATGGGCTGCAGTCTTGCATGACATTTACAGATGTGTGCTCTGGACTAGTTTCAGTGCCTTTTAAGTTTACTTTCATTGACCTTACTCTTCATTTCTTGGTCTTATGGGGAAATCAAGCTCTGTACATCCATGCATACACACACATACATATATATGAACTTAGCTCCCTTGGTAGTATGTTGCTTACTGCCATTGATTTTTGAACTTTGTCCTTTCTAGGTTGCATTCACTTCGTTCCCTCAGTCTCCACAATAACTTGCTGACTTACCTGCCTCGAGAGATCTTAAACCTTATTCATTTGGAAGAATTGAGTTTACGAGGAAATCCATTGGTTGTTCGTTTTGTTAGAGATTTAACCTATGACCCTCCAACTCTCCTGGAATTAGCTGCACGGACCATTAAAATCCGAAATATTTCCTATACTCCCTATGATCTTCCTGGGAATCTTCTTAGGTACTTGAGTTCAGCCAGCAACTGTCCAAACCCAAAGTGTGGAGGTAAGTTAAGTTAGTGTTCCTGTTTCCTACTCAAAACTGTTTAAAAATTCGATGATGTAAGTATTGCTTTAACTGAGTCTTCTTTCAGAGAAAGTGGCTCTGTTTCTGTTCCCTCATCCTTTAACCATTTTCCCCAAAAGTGACACATTTCAGCCTCTGTGGATTTCTTTTTGAATTCTTGTCACAGTATTTTAGAATACATATACAAGAAAAATAGCCACAAAGTCTCATCCTGTCCCAGAACTGTCACAGATAATAAAGGGAGATGGGAAAATGGGAGGAAACACAAAGGAAGCATAAACGGTCCTAATTGTGTGAAAAGAATCTGAAATGTTGGCCACCCTTCACATTTATTTTAAGAACATTTTCTTAGACTCACCGTTCTGTGTATTGGACATAACAGGGTCCAATTAATTTATGATGTGTGAGAGTGGGCTGAGTGGGTGCCAGTTTCAGGATATACTTTAGAACTTTATATTCTTTTAAATCCATTTTTTCACAATATCTTGAGTTTGAGGCATTTGGGGAGTTAAACAAGTTATTTACTTATTTATTTATTTATTTTTTAACAGGCAGAGTGGACAGTGAGAGAGAGAGACAGAGAGAAAGGTCTTCCTTTTGCCGTTGGTTCACCCTCCAATGGCCACCGCGCTGATCCGATGGCAGGAGCCAGGAGCCAGGTGCTTTTCCTGGTCTCCCATGGGGTGCAGGGCCCAAGCACCTGGGCCATCCTCCACTGCACTCCCTGGCCACAGCAGAGAGCTGGCCTGGAAGAGGGGCAACCGGGACAGAATCCGGCGCCCCAGCCGGGACTAGAACCTGGTGTGCCGGCGCTGCTAGGTGGAGGATTAGCCTAGTGAGCCGCGGCACCGGCCTAAACAAGTTATGTAATGTAAGGCAGAGTGAAAGAAGTATCCCAAGGAGTTCAAAATTCTGTTGACTATCTGCAGAGGGAGAAAATGTATTTAATTGGATTTGAAAAAGATGAGAAGATTGTTGCGGTTTGGGATAGATTTTGATAGGATCAGATTGACAAAGGAAGCTTCTCGGGGAGATGACAAAGTAGAGCTACAACATATGGTGCAGAATGTTGGATGGGTGATAATTTGGCTCAAATGTATAGTTAAGTAGGTAATGGGAGACAAGAGTGAGTAGATAAATTGAGTCCAACTTGTACAGGGCCTGAAGTGCCAAGGTGTATGGGTGAGAACTGGTGCTGATAACAACTCATGTTATTTTGGTTTCTTCATAAAAGACAGCTTTGAAAGGGAAAGACCAGTTTGAAAGGGATAGAGAAAGGTTTTACTGTTGAAAGGTAAATGTAGGTAGTGAGAAAATGCTGCGTAATGACAGTCAAAACCAGATGAGATGTTTCCTGAGTCTTGTCTTGTCTTGAAACTGTTATAAGGTTAGAAGCGAAGAAAATTATTAAGTAAAAGATAAAGACACTTACGGGTTAAAAAAGAAAAAAGGCACTCCTCACCACCTGCTCTGGGAAGTGGAAGCTGGGCTGCTGTGCCTGCACGGGAGTGTGCAGCGTTTCTCTGCAGTCCTCTCCTGAGTGACTTTGACAGTGGCAGGAGAACAAGCCGGATGGCGTCTACGCCAGACTCTCAGGACAGATAGTCTAAATCTAATCTCTGCTTTTAATTCATCCTTTCCTGGAAAAAGACCACTGCAAGAATTTTCCTTTCTCTCATAAATGATTTCTTTTTTTTTTTTTTTTTTTTTTTTTTTTTTGACAGGCAGAGTGGACAGTGAGAGAGAGAGAGACAGAGAGAAAGGTCTTCCTTTGCCGTTGGTTCACCCTCCAATGGCTGCCACGTACTGCACTGATCCGATGGCAGGAGCCAGGTACTTCTCCTGGTCTCCCATGGGGTGCAGGGCCCAAGCACCTGGGCCATCCTCCACTGCACTCCCTGGCCACAGCAGAGAGCTGGCCTGGAAGAGGGGCAACCGGGACAGAATCCGGCGCCCCGACCAGGACTAGAACCCAGTGTGCTGGCGCCGCAAGGCGGAGGATTAGCCTAGTGAGCCGCGGCGCCGGCCGTCTCATAAATGATTTCTTTATTGTACTGATATATCTTAGGAACAAAAATGCTTTTTTTTTAAAGATTTATTTTATTTATTTGAGAGAGTTACAGAGAGAGGTAGAGACAGAGAGAGGTCTTCCATCTGCTGGTTCACTCCCCAGATAGTCACAACAGCTGGAGCTGCGCCGATCCGAAGCCAGGAGCCAGGAGCTTCTTCCAGGTCTCCCACGCGGGTGCAGGGGCCAAGGACTTGGGCCATCTTCTTCTGCTATCCCAGGCCAAGCAGAGAGCTGGATCGGAAGAGGAGCAGCCAAGACAAGAACCGGCGCCCATATGGGATGCCGGCATTTCAGGCCAGGGCTTTAACCCGTTGCACCACAGTGCTGGCCCCCAAAAATGCTTTAAAAGTTACCAGTTTAAAATTTTAGAGAATACATAGAATGAACCATCAGAGACATTTTCATTAAATGAGAGTAATGTATTTTGTAAGATGTTTTCTCTTTGTGTAGGCTGAGATCTTACAGATGACTAGCTAGTATTACGCTGTTGAAGCTCACAGTAACTCCACAGTTATTTCTTCCATCTGTTTTTTGGAAGCCTACACATTTTAGGATATTTACTATCAGTCTATTGAGTGACCATTTTATTGAATTTATTTACTTCCCTAATTTGTTCAAAGTAATGTAGCAGGAATTTTCCCTTTCAAACCAAGAGTTAATACCAGGATCAGAAAACTACGAGGTTAATTGAGAAGGATCGGTGGCTGCATTGGGGTTGGGGAGAATAGAAATCGCTGTTTCTCCTTTGCTTGGACCACCTTGTTGTTTTGGTCCTTTGCGTGATAAACACACAGAAATTGGGAAACGTAGTTAGAATATAAAGGTTGAAATTCCTCTCCAGAGAGGCGACAGGACCCGGAGTTCTAGATGGAGGTATTTCAGAGATGCGCGGTACCTTCACAACCAGCTGGGACCAGGCGCACAGCAGCTGCCCTTTCCCTTAGCGGAGGGCCGCGGTTCTGGGATCAGGAGAGTTGAATACTAGTTTCTGTCTGCCTGACAGTATGTAATTTTGTGAAAGTCAAGGGACATGATGTGTGAAACAGCTTTGAAGCCTGTAGATTTAGAGCCTCAGGAAATTAAGAGGAATTTTGTTTGTTTCAAGTTTTCCTTCCCACTGTGCAAGAGCCGGAGAATTAAGAACCATCTCTTTTCTGCAGATTTTGTGTAGAATAATTCCTTGCAATAGTATTAAAAGAGTTTATGTTTTTATTTTGTTTTATTTTAGTTTCCTGACTGTAGGGTGGTACCAAAGGGGTGCCTTGGGGGAAGAAGGGAGGGTACTTTAGGTATCCTATGATCTCTGTCAGCCACTGCTCCCACCCCCGTCACCCAGAGAACAGAAGCCAAGTAAACAGTGTGCTTTCTGTTCCAGCTCCCTTTAAGATAAATCCCCTTGACCTTTTCTTTGCAGCCTTTTCTTTGTAGCAAAATTGCTACCCCACGATCTTCCAATTTTTGTGTACTCAGCTATGGGAACAACTACTGCTTCTGCTTAAGATTCACAAGGGGGAACACTCTATGTGACATTTCTCCACAGTGATGGAGAAAGGCCTGACAAACTGTGGCTCTTTGCTTTGTAATGATTACCTTGCATTCCTTCTCTCTAGGAGTCTACTTTGACTGCTGTGTCAGACAAATTAAGTTTGTGGACTTCTGCGGGAAATACCGCCTCCCACTGATGCACTACTTGTGTTCGCCAGAATGCTCGTCCCCTTGCAGTTCTGCCTCTCACAGCTCCACGTCCCAGAGCGAGTCCGACTCAGAGGATGAAGCTGGCGTCGCTGCACACAGGATGCAGAAAGTTCTTCTTGGCTGAAAGGGGGAGCGGCGTGGTGTGAAACGCAGGACACTGACGAAAGGCGGGGAGAAAAACTGGAGCTGGAAGTCCACTGGAACCCTTTCCTTCATCCTGAGTGTCTGTGACAGAGGCGGGCATGTTGTGAAAGAGTCTGGGTGTCGTCTGCATATTCAGCAGGAACAAGTCCATTCCATGGATGGATTCTTGGGATGTAATTCCCTGTGAATGGCAGTTCCAAATCTGGCTGGTTACAGTTTTGACTCGAGTTTTGAATGACCCAGGCAGAAGGGTACATTCTGCAGAGCATTGCTAACCTAAGCCGTGAATTCTATAAATTGTTGCAGTAGAGATGAAGAAATTATCGGCTATTAGAGTTCCCCTGGGGTTTAGCTTGAACACCATACCACAAACAGGATTCACCCTCTTATTTTGCCCATAGGTATAGAGTACAGAGCTGTTCAGATAAGCTCAGAGATAGTTACATAGGACTGAAACCTTTCGACCAACCAACTCATGAAGTAAGGAATAGAACTTCTAAATGGGCTGTTAAAATTCTTCAGTGCTTCTCTGTTGTTCTGTGTGATTGTTACTAGTCTTATGTAATTCAGCAGTGACTTTTATAGTGCCTTAATCCCAGCAAGAGTATTAGCAGTTTCTTCAAGAAATAATGCCAGAGCAACCTGTACCCTGACATACTATGCAAGACACTGTACAATATGCTTTAACAGAATACGTAAACTGTGTTTAGCAGCTAAGCTCATAGCCAGCTTAACTTCATTTTTGTTTGTTTAAGCTTGCAGTGCCCCCTTTTAAGCATTCTACTTTTACATTTAATGGAAGGCCACAGTCTTGACAATGTGTTCATTGTAACATAGAAGATTTTGACAGAAAAATTTAGAAGAGATGTGAGCTAGGAAAACTGCTTTATGTATTGCATTAAATAAGTGGGGAAAAGATTTAACAGTCAAATATTACTCCTTTGTCTCACATACTGAACTATAGCTGTCTTTAAAAGAAAAACTAATACATCTAGAAAAATAAGACAAGCCAAATACATTTGGGAGCAGAAGCCGTTTTGTGTTTAGACACAGTAGAACAGTTTCCAAAACTAGCTTAGTCATGGAATGAAAATAAAGTACTTGTAAAACAGAAAAAAATATTAACTATATGATACCCTTAAAGTATAGCAGAAAAATAGTTCTACAGATTAGTTTTAGAAATTAAAGGTTTACTAACTAGTTTAATACTCAGTAAAATTGAATAATAGTATAACTATAAGTTGGAATTATAAAATACACAAGCTTTCTAGTAGTCATTAAGTAGCCAGCTTGCAATAACACGATGGTTGTTGGTAAATGTTAAATACACAGGTCAGATGTGCACCAGAACATCAGATAATCTCTTTTCTGATGACTGTGCACATCATTTCTTAAAAGCAGATTGTTGTATAATAATGATATATACTTAGGTTGTATTCACACATGTTACTTTTTAGAACATATAGTGTAGAGTAGTTCAGGGTTTATGTGTTTATTTGTATGTTCATTCATGAAACATCATGAAAGTTTCATGAACTGCAGTTATGAAACGCTGCTATAGTGAATCCCTTCACCTTTACCCTGTTACAATGTAGGAAGATTCTTTTTTCCTGTTGATTTAGAATTTTCTGAATATGTCTATAAGAAGTCTAGACTGTTTCTAGTGCCTAGCAAAGTAGTTCATGAAAGTAAGTCTTTGCTTACTTCTTCCCCATGTGAGCTGCAACAACCTGCACACTGCACAATTTATGAAAAGTAAAGATGACTTAGGCATGCTTAAGTGGTTAACCTAAATTTTTTGTAAGTAAGTGACTTAAAAATATATATTACATTTTCACAAAACATGAATGTATTTGTAGTAAAATACTCAAATTGAAGACCAAATTTTTCTGACTTAATTGCCTCTACTAATTGCTTTTCGGATGATTACCAGCTTGGCCTAAGTAGCAGCTTAAATAATGTTCAAAGAGTTGATCAATGTAAAATAAATGAGTAGATATGTAAATGCAGCACTTACATGCCCTTCCCAGCTTCCTAGAAAGAAGAGGGATTACTTAATCTTTTACAGATGAAAGTAAGCGTGCCAGAAACAGTTTCTAGTCTTTGCCATTATAATTTAGATATATACCATAGTGTTCTCTCAACAAAATATTTGTTGTTTTTTAATATGTCTAGTTGAAAAATCTATGATCAGTGTGTACCTACCAATTTTTAAGTTTTAGTGAAATTTACATTGTACTTTAATTTTGTCTTTTTAAAATCTTTGGTCTTTTACAAGAGCTGCTAATAATTTCTAAGGTTGTTTCTTTACTGTCTTTTTTCATAATTGATGATTATAGGAATTAATGAGAAGATGAGATCCAAGGGTCCGGATCTTTTAGAAACTAGATGATCAGCTGCCAAGTCAGCTAGCTATGTGTTTAAAATGATAGACTGTCTTTTTAGTTGCTTAGTCACGTTTGTGTTTAACCATAAATAATAAACTTTCATTGTTTTTTTAACAAATTCACAAAATCAGCAGTCTAATTTTCAAAATGAAAAAAGGTTTTGATGTGGCTACAGTTGGACAATTGATGCCCAAAGTTTCTGTGGCTAAAATGACTCAAAGATTAATGTACTCAGAATGGTAATATTTGAAATTCAAATAGATATATTATACATTCTTAGTAATCCTTATTCCTGGCATCTAGTTCTGTCAGCATTATCAGAATGATTTTGACAGATAACCCTAAGATTTTAGGAAGTAGGAAGATTAGCTAGTGTGTTATTTTGATTCCATGGTGCTGAGGATTGGCTGATGCAATAAGCAGCTGTCAGAGTTCTCAGTCTTCCCTGCGTCTGAGTAGTAGTGATAAAACCAAAAATATTATTTTACTGAAGGTGTCTTATTCCAGAATTCTTGCTATTTAGAACTTTAAATTGTCCACCTTTAAAGCAAACACTTGCATTGTATACTGTGCCTTAACCTTGAGAGATTTTGTGTTGGTGTAAAGGAAGATGAAAGGTTGTCCACAGTGGTCCAGTGTAAGCAGCAGACCTGTGCAGTCAGACTTTGTTAAATAGCAAGTGCGAACAAAAGATGAGTAGGAAAAGGCTGATTGTTAGAGTAGTCATCGAAATAAGTTTTTAAAAACAACAAAAAGGAATAGAAGAATCCCCAGATACCCAGACTTATTCCTGAGTCAACCTTGAAGTAATAGTGAAATGTTTTACAATTAAGTTATTAGCTAGCTGATTGATTGCCATCCAAAAGCCTGTCACTAAATTTTATTTGGAGACAAATTTATGTGGAGATAGTCCACATCTCTGTAGTGAAGAGCCAACAGATAATAGGATTTTCATACAGCCAACCTTGGTCTTCCCAAAGGGAGAAAGGAATACCTCATATACCTGGAATTTGCGGTCCAGCAAGTAGACTTGGTTAATGTTCACCTGTTGCTGTGTAAAAAAGAAAAAAAAATACACTAAACAAATGATACAAATAAATTTTATCTTTTAAAGCATTTTAGTAGTAGCTATTAATATAAAAACTGATGGTTATTATTCCTAAATCTTTACAAGACTCCTTGTAGAAAAAACTTTAGAGTGTATACATAAAACGCTAAGTTGCATTTAGTTAAAAATACTAATTTTTACCTGAACGATCCCCCATCTTCCCATCTAAAAGTCACGATTTTATTGTGTCATTATAAATACTAGTCTGCATTTAGCCCAAATAATGAGCTTTTAAGTTGTGCTGGGCATTTAACAATGGTAAAGGCTATTATGTAGGTTTTTAGCCCCATAACCTGTAATACATAGTTCTAATTCTATCTGTATTGAAAAAAAGTTCTTGACCTTCATTATCCCTAATATAAACACTATAACCTGTATAAACATGAGTTTAATAGTATGCAATTTTGTATTTTCATTGTAATCATGATTAAAATAACATTGTCTTTAGTTGCAGTCACAATCTACGTGCCTTAAATCCTCTTCTCTAGACCCAAAGTTTGTGGAACTGTATCACTGAGTAACTTGTTTGTGCCTCATGGCCTTGTACATTTGACTTGAGGGATACTGTGATCCTGAGAGATCATTTTCCCTAAAACTGGGGCCTCGTGTGTTGGAGTCAAAGACGTCCCACTGGAGGGGGAAACTCTATCAAGTGTATTGTTAGAGGAGGTCAAAGCCATAAGGATCAGGGTACCCTGAAATGAAATCAGTGAAAAGACATATTCCTTATAAATTAGTCTATTTTAAAAATTTATATGATGCCATCAAAGGCTGACGACAGTTCCTGACGAACTTCGTATTAATAGTATCATGTGAAGATACTAGGGAGGCCTCGTATATTTTGCCACTGGTTTTCTTTGTAATATAAGCTGAAAGGCAGGTATGTTTTAGTATTTGTCCATGTAAATATCTCCATTTGTTTTCTGTTTAGCCTTGGTCTATATTTGCTAAGATTTAATGTTAACAATAACCCACTGACAACCATTACACATTATTGAACACTCACAGGGTAATACTGATTTGGGTGCTACTAGACTTTTACCTAGCATTGGTCAGTCTCAGTCTTGTAAGGGACAGTATTCAATCTAGTAAATATTAAAATCTGTTAGATTAATGAAGGTTATTTATATACTGTCTTACCAAAAGCCATGGTGAAGAGACCATCTGCATTCATTAGAACTTAACTTTGTTCCTTTGGCTGTGAATAATTTGGATAAAAATGTCTTATTCTGAATTCCAGCTATTGGGAGAAATGGGATAAAATTCATGTTGCTGTTGCTGATATTGCAAACACATTATTAAATACATTAATTCTGTCTACAACTGTTGTTTAAGAGACTTTTTATACTAAGTTATCTGGTTAACATTGATGTGTTGTGAGAAAGATATTAACCTCAATAGTCACACTACAGCATGTACCTATAGCTGAGGTTTGTTGCATTCCTGAGCCCACTTTGTATTCATGAAAAACAAAAAACATGATGGTAGAAAATTTTAGGATAACGAATAAATAGGGTTTGGGACTTCAAAGAATCAACAAAGAATACTGAAAATATATTGACACTTACTTTGGTCAGATTACTTTTTATGATCTGATTTCTTCATTTTCTGTATTTGAGATCTTATGAATTTATATCTGTACACATAGATAATTAAAAATAGCAAGAAATGTAATTCAGCATGATTCAGAAATTAAGTTTTATTTTCAGGATACGATAGCTTATTGTACCAAATTGATATAATAGTAAATGCTCAAAATATAATAAGCTACTTCAATTCTAGTACCTCCTTTCCCTATATTCTTTCCCTGGACTTGGAGAAGAATGTGATCTTATATTTAACTAACAATGTGTATGACTTATGCCTTTTCAAACATTGTGCCTTATTAAAAGTTTTCTTGAAAGCCAATTTTATATTTTCGAAAAACAGTATTTCAATATTAATTGACAAGCATTTCCTTTTAAAGAAATCTAAAATCCTTATAATGTTTGTATTTACCTGATTACTTGTTATATCATTGCTTATCTGTTTATTGACTTTATTCAATACAAGAATTTGTACATTAAGCATGTATTAGTGTTTACTCTCTGTGCTAGATGCAAGGGATAAAAGATGAGGTAGACCAGACCCCTCTCTGCTAGTGCTCCTGTATATACAGTCTCCACACAATAAGGGATGCCTACTGTAGTAAGTTGGTGAGGTCATCTTGCCAAGGCCAGTTACTTCATGCATGTAATCGAGAATCCTGCAGTCTTAATCCGGAGTAATACAGCACTAACTGAGCACAGTGATACTACGACACTTCACACTGTCATTCTCTACTGCCGTTTGGTGACCTTAGGACACTTGAATCTGGTTTCCAGAGTATGTGGTTGGTTATGAGTTGGGGTAAATGGGTTGGGTATGAAGGATATATTCTTTGAAAAATAGCTCGTTTCAAATTTGCTGAGAAAAAGCTCCGAATTTCCCTGTTAGTATATAAGAAGACTTCTTAGTGAAGATAGGACCAGAAAATTGAGGAGCAAGAGAAACAACAGAGCATAACTGATCTCTCTTCATTTTCAAAGGAAGAAACTACTCCAGCCCACACAATTCTCTTTAGAATTAGTACTACAAGGAAATTTTATTCAGTGATTTGCCTGTCTCACTGAAGATACCAAATAGAAGGCTGGAACATTTTATGGGATGTCTGAGATTAGGGCATGCCCCATCCATCACACTGGTCACTACCAGCTTTGTGAATAATTCATCAGCATTCACTAGAGTGTTAGAAGAATCCTTTGAAGTCTAAAATTGATGTACATGTTTGAGAAATGGAAAAATTCAAAAACAAGCTTGACCAAGACTCCCGATGACAATCTTTAACCCAGGCCTCTGGATTCTCACTTCAACACTGTTTCCCTTATATAAGTAATGACAGGAAATCAATAAGCTTATCAATACTCTTATTGTATAGTTATTATGTAGTTGTTAAGTGGTATATTGAGCCTACCAGCATTGAGGTGATGCTGGCTGCACTATATCTCAGTGTGCCCAGAGTTTAAGACCAGGTGGGAGGCCTTGGGTAAGAACAGATATCTGGGTAACTCTACAAAGAACACTCAAGAGCTCACCTTTTTAATTTTCATGACACTATTGAGGAAGTACTAGATTTGGTAAAGCTTGTTAGTATGGTTAGTCAAAGCCTTCCCCTTTCTCCTTAGAGTTTGAAATCAGTCAGGAAATTGTCATAGATCTGAGAAGTCTAAATGTCAGCTTTATCATCAGGATTCAGCTTATATTCCTCCATTAAATTGACTGTAACCAACCACAAACACATGCCTCCTACATACCATTCTCCCAGGCACACAGAACACAGCACTTTGGGTGAGTAAATGCAAAGAATAGGTCAAATCTTAAACCCCTTAGTGATGGCCAGTAGAGAAACCTGGACCAATTATCTTTAGACCCTGGCCATGCAGGCAGACCACAAGGAGAAGAAAGCTCCTCTGGGCAGCTGTCTCAACCCTGGCTACTCATCAGAATCACCAGGGTGGGCGTTGTAGCACAACAGTTAACACACCACTCGGGATACCTGCATCCTATATCAGTGAGTTTGAATCCTTGCTCCACTCTGATCCAGCTTTCTGCTAACGCACACCCTGGGTTCCTGGCCCAGCCGTGGTTGTTGCAGGCATTTGGGGAGTAAACAAGCAGATGGAAGATTGTCTTTATCTCTGTGTTGATCCACTTGAAAATATATTTTAAAAAATAATCACCTACGTAGCTTTCAAAATATGCAGATGCAGGGACTTTATCCCCTGACAAATGATCTTGAAAGATGGATTCCAGGTTTCCATAGTTATAGGGGCTCCTTTAGGTGACTCAGTTGCCCAGTGAGGGTGATCATGCTTTAATAAGAGTTCCCTTAAGGTAGCCTAAGGTTGGTGGAGTAAGATTTTTTCAACAGGTGAATACATGGGACCGAAGTTATGAAGTAACTTGTCCAAGTTATCTTAGATACATAGTCACAGATCTGGGGCTAGAATCTACTTATCTTAAAAAAAAAAATGTTGTTAATTGCCTGCCTACTTTAGTACAGGCACTGATTGCTAATCTAGTGTTTTTTGCTTCTCCCTTCAATCACTTCTTTTTTTTTTTTTTAAATGAAAGTGTTTTGCAGGCATAAAATGGTATATTCAAGAGGGTTGGCCAGAGTGAAATCAACTGCAACTAAGGCAGAATGCTGAGTTGAAAGCAAATAGATGAGCTTAGCCAGAAACATTTGTGAAAACATGGTTTGGTCAAGCATTTCAAGTTACAGCCACGAGGCAGGAGACATCATTCCACGCACGAGGAAGACCTTGCCAAGACATGCGCTGGTCCTTGTGACTTCAGAGGAACACATGACTAACATCTTAAACAACAGTGATAAATAGTACGACATTCCCAGGAAAGGTTAAAACGTAGACATCTGACAAGAAGATCACACTAGCTTATCCATAAACAGATCCCAAAGATAGGAAACAGCAAAGTACAACTAAAGTATACACTCTGATTTGTATGTTTGGAATTTTTTGAAGGTTAATATAGTGTTAATTATTCAGAACAGAACAGGAATGACCTAGGCCCAGGAAAGATGAGGCCAGCAACTTTTAATGAGTCTTGGGTGGTCAAACTCTAGTCAGAATTTATGTATTCAGGGGGCCAGCGCTGTGGCGCAACAGGTTAACACCCTGGCCTGAAGCACTGGCATCCTATATGGGCGCTGGTTCTAGTCCTGGCTGCTCTCTGCTGTGACCTGGGAAGGCAGTGGAAGATGGCCCAAGTCCTTGGGCCCCTGCACCCACATGGGAGACCAGGAAGAAGCTCCTGGCTCCTGGCTTCAGATCAGCGCAGTTCTGGCAGTTGCAGCCAATTGGGGAGTGAACCATTGGATAGAAGACCTCTCTCTCTCTCTCTCTCTCTCTCTCTCTCTCTCTGCCTCTCCTCTCGGTGTAACTTTGACTCTCAAGTGAAAAATAAATAAATTTAAAAAAAGAATTTATGTATTCCGTGACAGTAGACTTTTTGTTGCTACTCAGTGAACATACACTGGGGCTTAGCTCCAAAAAGGTAAGCGTTAGGTGAGCAGAAGTAAAATCTGTCACAAGTGGGAGGTTACTTTCTTAGAATATGGTAGGTTATAATCTTCACTGAGGCTACTGAGTAATTTTAAGGATTTTTCTGAGACTGCATAGATGACAAAGGATCTTTGCAAGGTGAACTTTGGATGGCTAAGATGAAACCCACCCTGTGTGCACATCACTCAAGTCAAATTGGACCTGGTGGGTAAGATCAAGAGCTCTGTCTGGACACTCATCAGGTCTCCATATCTGTGTTTCTCTGGAATGCTTTGCAGCCTGTTGTAGGGGCAGTAGGTTCTCAATATAATGAAGAAATACAGAAACATCTCCCCCCCTAAAAATTTTTTTGAAAGATTTATCTATTTACTTGAAAGTCACAGTTACATAGAGAGAGAAGGAGAGGCCGAGAGGGGGAGAGAGAGGTCTGGTTCACTCCCCAATAGGCCACAATGGCCTGAGCTGTGCTGATCTGAAGCCTGGAGCCAGGAGCTTCTTCCAGGTCTCCCACGTGGGTGCAGGGGCCCAAGGACTTGGGCCATCTTCTACTGCTTTCCCAGGCCATGGCAGAGAGCTGGATTGGAAGAGGAGCAGCTGGGACTAGAACTGGCGTTCATACGGGATGTGGGAGTTGCAGGCGGAGGATTAACCTACTGTGCCACAGTGCCAACCCCCCCCCCCAATTTTTTTAATTAGAGGGAATCAGGATGGCTGGGCCAGCGACAGAGTAGTCACAGGTAAAATGTGGATTAGTGCCTTTCACTCCCAACACCAGAGGTGGGGTCCCTTGGTTGTCTCTTCACTCCACTTCCTGGTTCCTGGATCCTGACACAAAATGAGGTTAGGGCTCAGCAAATGATACCCCAAAGAGAAGATCTCAGAAGCAAAGCTTCCCCGCGACTTCTGCTGCCCTCCTGCCTCTCACTCCCCCATCACCTTCCTCCCCCCAGGCCAGCCAGAAAAACTAAAATGTGTCTTTCCAACGCAGCAACCAGAAACCAGAACTGCCAGCCAGAAGCCCCAAAGGCTGGACTCCTCCCTTCCCCTGCCTTTCTTTGTGGGAGGCCATGAAGATGTGGAGCCGCTCCTGCCAGGGGCTCCAGCCCCACGTCCATGAGGAGGAAGCATGACAACAGAGGAGCTGCTGCCCTCCCGGGGTGGCATCGAGCATCCCTGACAGACCGCCTGAGCGGGTGAGACAGGTGCACTCCACTAGGGTGTCCCTCCGCGGAGATGAGGGTGCTTTCCTGATGGATTCATGGCCTGAGGCAGAGAGGAGTGGAGGGGTGTGGGTGGGCACATTGACTGACTGGTGATGCCCTCTGTACTGTAGCGTGTGGTTGCTGATGCGTATGACACTGCTGCCAAACGCGTTTCACAAGCTCTTGCCTGGTATGGGTCCTGCCCGGATCCGTAGCCTCTTCACCACTCCCATGTGGGTGGGTCTCTCTGTTTCTCTCTCTCTCTCTCAGGGTAAGGTTCTAAATGTTCTGAGCCCAACAGACTTGGCCTTGCCTGCAGGAATGCTAACCCCAGAAAAGGATGATCCAAGGGGAATCTGGACCAGGCCAGTCTACAGACCGCTGATCATGCTCCTTAGACCATATTATATAAGCACTGTGTGTAATTTCTGTTTCTTTTAGGTCTAGCTATGAGGCTATATGATTTGTTCCCTCTTAAATCTGAATAGTATATATACTAGTATGTATATATACTAGTATACATATATATACACTATACTTATATACTAGTATATATATATACTAGTATATATAATGTATATATATACTTATATATATAATATATACTATATATAATGTATATATACTTATATATATACTATATATATACTATACTTATATACTAGTATATATATACACTAGTGTATATATATAAGTACAATATGTACAATAGTGTATATAAGTACAATAATATACTTATATACTAGTATATATATATAATAGTGTATATATATATACTAGTATATAAGTATAGTGTATATATATATACTATATATATATTTTTTTAATTTGGGAAAGAGCGAGCGAGCATGCACTGTTATCTATTTGTTCACTCTTCAAATGTCCAGATTTTTAAGATTTACTGTATTTATTTGAAAGACAGAGTTACAGTGAGAGGGAGAGGCAGAGAGAGAGGTCCTCCATCCACTGGTTCACTCCCCAGATGGCCACAATGGCTGGAGCTGCACTGATCAGATACCAGGAGCCAGGAGCTTCTTCCTTGTCTCCCACGTGGATGTAGGGGCCCAAGGATTTGGGTCATATTCCACTGCTTTCCCAGGCCATAGCAGAGAACTGGATCGGAAGAGGAGCAGCCAGGACTAGAACAGGCGCCCATATGGGATGCTGGCACTTCAGGCCAGGGCTTTAACCTGCTGCACCACAATGCTGGCCCCCGCAGTAGTCTTAAATGTTGTTATAAGTATTTCTCCCTACAAATAAAGAATGAGTTTCAAATGTTGTTTTGGGGGTTTTAGAAGCTGAACTAGATGAAGATATGTGAAATAAGCTTAACTCCTTGGTAATTTATCTTATTTTACAGCTAGAAACTACAATTTTATGATTTTTTTGGTCGTTTATTTTTTTTAAAGATTTATTTATTTATTTGAAAGTGAGAGTTACACAGAGAGAATGAGAGGCAGAGAGAGGTAGGGAGGGTCTTCCACCCGATGATCCACTCCCCAATTGGCCGCAACAGCCAGAGCTGGGCCGATCTGAAGCCAGGAGCCAGGAGCTTCTTCCGGGTCTCCCACGCAGGTGCAGGGGCCCAAGGACTTGGGCCATCTTCCACTGCTTTCCCAGGCCATAGCAGAGAGCTGGATTGGAAGTGGAGCAGCCGGGTCTTGAACCAGCGCCTATGTGGGATGCCAACGCTTCAGGCCAGGGTGTTAACCCACTGTGCCACAGGTGGCACTGGCCTGGTCGTTAATTTTAACCCCTTTGTAACCCTGACAATGATCTCTGAAATTCTTCCTAACTTTGTCAACAATTATCTCTATTCAAAACTCCTTTCCATTTTTTTAGTTCTCAATCATTTGTAAATTCTTTTATCACCCACCATACCCTTTTTAGTCATCTCTTTTAATCTTTCCTGCTAAGCCAAGCACACCCAGCCCAGGGCAGAGTTAGTGAGGGTAATGAGAACTTTACCCAGTCTGCAGTGAAATCCACCCTGCATATCACTTCCAGGGTTTCTGGTGGTAGTTGACTGGTATCAGTAGTCATCTCTGAAACAAATATTCTTAGTTTTGTTTTGTTTTTTTTTTTTTTTTTTTTAATTTCTACTGAGGATAGCGTCCCATAAAAGAACAGTATGTGTGCTATTGACCAATGGTTGAAAATGAATCAGATTACCTATGGCTTAAGCTGTGGCATAATTGTAATTACATTTTAAACCCTAGCCTGCTATAGGAATTTCAGTCTAGTTGTAAGCAATCACAGAATCAAAAGTTTAACAGTAAGAGTTTGAGAAGTCATTTTCACACCACTTTATGCAAAAGGACAACTTAACCCTCGGGTTTCAATATCTCTGAGAGGAGTGTGTTCAGCATTTCTGAAGCTTAGCAATAACTAGTGGTGGAAGCATTTCCCAAGGTTCTTGTAATTTGTGCTAGCCGAATTAGATATGAAAGCAACTTTTAAATTATTTATGCCTGCAGACAGGCACAATGACAATGATAAGACAAAGTGTTTACTCCTATGAGATTTTGGCGTGCGCATGTACAGACATATGCACATGTCCATGACATTCTGAGAGAATGCCAAAATGTTTGTGGAAAGTGAAAGTAAAAGATAAGTTTATTTTGGTGCAAAGTATTTTTTAAATTTGATTTTTTAGACCTAAGTAAAAAATAATAATGGAAATAGGAGAGGGAGGAGGAAGAAGGGTGGGAGTGCAGGTGGGAGAGTTGGTAGAGTGGGAAGAATCACTATGTTCCTAAATTTGTATTTATGAAATGCATGAAGTTTGTATACCTTAAATAAAGGCTTCTGATGAAAATTTTTATTTATATCTGGCACATAAAATTGTACATATTTATGGGGTTCCATGTGCTATTTCTATACATGCAGATACTGCATAATGCCCATCAAGGTAAACATATCTAGCTCCTCAAACACTTACCATTTAACATTTCTTTATGGTGAAATATTCAGAATATATCCTTCTAGCTATTATATTTTAGAGAACTATTATACTTATCTATAGTTATCCTACTTTGCAATAGAACATCCAAACTTCTTACTTCTGTATAACTCTAACTTGGTACCAGTTAATCAGTCTTAACCTTAATCCCACCTCCCTCCATCTCCCCAACCATTAGTAGCCACAATTATACTCTTAACTTCCTTGGGATCAATTTTCTTATATTCCACATACATGTGAGATCCAGCAGTACTTGTTTTGTTGTTCATGATTTATTTCATTTAACATAACAACTTCCAGTTTCATCCATATTTTTGCAAAAGACACGTCGCCTTCTGTATGGCTGAGTGGTATACAACTGTGTGTATGTTACACATCTTCTTTATCCATTCATCCATGGATGGACATTTAGCTTGCTTCCGTTTCTTGGCTTTTGTGAGTAGTGCTACAGTAAGCAGGGAGTATAGATGTCTCTTCCACAGATGATTTCATTTCCTTGAAGGTATACCCAGTAGTGGTGTTTCTGGATCATATGGTAGTTCTATTCTTAGTTTTTTGAGGAACCTCCATACTGCTTTCCACCATAGCTTCACTAATTTACCTTCCTACTAACAGAGTACAAGGGTTCACTTTTCTCCACATCCTCAACCAGTGCTTCTTATCTTTCTTTTTTAAACAACGAATCTAACTGGAATGAAGTGGTATGTCATTGTGGCTTTGATATGTTATTTCCCTATGACTAGTGATGTGGAGCATTTTTCATGTACCTGTTGGCCATTTGTATGTCTTCCTTTGACAAATGTCTGTTTAGAATTCCTAACAAATTTGTAATTGGATAGCTTTTCATTGAGTTGTTTCAGTTTCTCTTATATTCTGGTTATTAACTCTTTGTCAGATGTGTAACTTGCCAATTTTTTCTCTGATTCTGCAGACTGTCTCCCTACCCTGTTGATTGCTTCCTTTTCTGTGCATAAGGTCTTTAGTGTGAGGAGCTCCCATTTGTCTATTTTTGCTTTTGTTTCCTGTGCTTTTCGTTCTGATCCCCCAAAAAATCTTTGCCCATTCCAATATCCTGAAGCAGCTCCCCAATATTTTCTTCTGTAGTTTTAAAGTTTCAGGATTTCCATTTAGGGATATAATCCTTTTTCAATTGATTTTTGTAAATGGGTCTGGCTTCATTCTTCCACATGTGTATATCCAGTTTCCCTAGCACCTATTCTTGAAATGACTATAATTTTTCCAATTGTGTTTTTAGCACCTTTGTCAAAGATCAGTTGGCTGTAGATTTTTAGGTTTACTTCTAGGATCTCTATTAGGTTCCATTGGTGTATTTGGTAATATGTCAATGTCATGGTGTTTTTTTTTTTTTTTTAAGATTGATTTATTTGACAGGCAGAGTCACAGAGAGACAGAGGTAGAGAGAGAGAGAGAGACTGAGAGAGAGAGAAAGAGAGAGAGTCTTCCATCTACTGGTTCACTCCCCATATGGCCGCAATGGCCAGAGCTGCACTAATCCAAAGCCAGAAGCCAGTAGCTTCTTCTGGGTCTCCCACGCAGGTGGAGAGGCCCAAGGACCTGGGCTGCCTTTTACTGCTTTCCCAGGCCATAGCAGAGAGCTGGATTGGAAGTGGAGCAGCCGGGATTCAAACCGGTGCCCATATGGGATGCCAACACTGTAGACGGCAGCTTTACCTGCTACACCACAGCGCTGGCCCCCCATGGTGTTTTAATTACTGTAGTTTTATAGTATATTTTAAGGTAAGATAATATAATGTGTCCTCCATTGTTCTCTTTGCTCAAGACTGTTTTGGCTATTTGAGCACTTTTGTGGTTCCACCCAAATTTAGCAATTTTTTTCTAGTTCTGTGAAAATATTATTGATATTTGATAGGGATTGTGTTGAATTTGTAAGTTGCATGGGGTAGTTTGGATGTTTTCATGACACCAATTCTAATATATGAACAGGGGATGTCTTCCAATTTCTTTGTGTTCTCTTCAATTTCTTTTATCAATATTCTATCGTTTTCATTGTAGAGATCTTTCACTTTGGTTAAATTTATTCTCAGGTTTTTTTTTTATTTTTTGATAGCTATTGGAAATGGGATTTTTTATTTCTTCTTCAGATAATTTGTTATTGATGTATAGTAATGCTACTGATTTTTTTAAAAGATGTATTTATTTGAAAGGCAGAGTTACAGAGAGAGGGAGAAGGAGAGACAGAGAGATAGACATCTTCCATGTGGCTACTCCCTAGATGGCCACAATGGCCAGGGCCGGACCAGGCTGAAGCCAGGAGCCAGGAGCCAGGTATTTCATCCAGGTCTCCCATGTGGATGCAGGGACCCAAGCACTTGGACCATCTTCTGCTGCCTTCCCAGGTACATTAACAGGGAGCTGGATCAGAAGTGGAGCAGCCAGGACTCAAACTAACCCCCTTATGTTGGCATTGCAAGTGGCAGCTTAACAATCTACAACATAATGCCACCCCACAATGCTACTGATATTTATAATCGACTTTGTATCTTCCAACTTAGAGTAACACTTTCAATAGTTGTTGGTTTGTTTTTTTTTTTTTTGGGGGGGGGGGCCCAGGTGTAGTCTTGGCATTTAATTAATTCTACTACAAGTAGTGACAATTTAACTTCCTCCTTTCCATTTTGGATGCTATTTCTTTCTTTCTCTCCTCTAATTGCTCTGGCTAGTAGACCTCCTGTACCACAATGGATAAAAGTGCTGAAAGTGGCCATTCTTATCTTGTTCCAGATCTTGGAAAGAAAGTCCTCAGTTTTTCTCCATTCAGTATGATTTTAGTTATTGGCTTGTTGTATGTGACCCTTATTGTGTTGAGATATGTTCATTCTATACCTAATTTGTTCAGTTTTTATCATGAAGGGGTGTTATGTTGTATCAAATGCCTTTTCTATATATATTGAAATAATAATAACTTTTTTTTTGACAGGCAGAGTGGACAGTGAGAGAGAGAGACAGAGAGAAAGGTCTTCCTTTTGCCCTTGGTTCACCCTCCAATGGCCGCTGCGGCCGGCGCGCTGCGGCCGGTGCATCGCGCTGATCCGATGGCAGGAGCCAGGTACTTATCCTGGTCTCCCATGGGGTGCAGGGCCCAAGTACTTGGGCTATCCTCTATTATACTCCCTGGCCACAGCAGAGAGCTGGCCTGGAAGAGGGGCAACCAGGACAGAATCCGGTGCCCCGACCGGGACTATAACCCGGTGTGCTGGCGCCGCAAGGCGGAGAATTAGCCTAGTGAGCCACAGCGCCAGCATAACATGTTTTTTTATCTTTCATGTGGTTGATGTGCTGTGTCACACTTCTTGATTTGCATATGTTAAGCCATTTTTGCATTCCTGGGATGAATTCCACTTTCTCATGATGAATAGTCTCTTTAATCTGCTGTTGGATTTGGTTGCTGGCATTTTGTGGAGGATTTTATATGTATTTCATCAAGAATATTGGCCTGTAACTTTCTTTTTTATTGCTGTGTTCTTGTCTGCTTTTAGTATGAAAGCAATGGTGACCTTGTAAAAATGAGTTTGGAAGTATTTCCTCTTCAACTTTTTGGAATAATTTAAGAATAATTAGTGTTAATTCTTCTTTAAATATTTGGTATAGTTCAGCAATGAATCCCTCTGGTCCTGGCCTTTTCTTTGATGGAAGGCTTTTTATTACCAATTCAATCTTGCTACTCATTCTGGGGCTGCCTAGATATTCTATTTCTTCATGATTCAATCTTGGTAAAGTATATATGTATAGGAATTTATCCATTGCTTTCAGATTATCAAAATTGTTGCTAGGTAACAATCTTTTGTATGTCTGTAATGTCAGTTGTAATCTCACCCTTTTTTCATCTCTGATTTTGTGTACTTGAATCTTTTTTTTTTAGTTTAACTAAGGGTTTGTGAATTTTGTTAATCTTTTCAAAGAACCAGCTTTTCATTCCATTGATGTGTGTGTATGTGTCTGTGTGTGTGTTTAGTCTTGTGCTCTGAATTTTATTATTTCTTCCAGTCTACCAATTGTTTGATTTGTTCTTGTTTTTCTAGTTCCTTGAGGTATAGCAATAAATTATTTATTTAAAATCTTTCTGCTTTTTAAAATGTAGGCATTAATTGCCACAATATCCTTTCTAAGTACTGGTTTCGCTATATTCCATAGGTTTTGGTATGTTGTGCTTCCATTTTCATTTGTTTCAAGAAATGTTTAAACTTCCTCCTTGATCCATTACTTGTTTAGGAGTAAGTTGTTTAATTTCCATGTATTTATGTAGCTTCCAAAGTTTCTCTTATTATGGAATTTTAAGTTTATTGCACTGTGGTCTGAAAAAGTACCAATATGATCTCTAAAATTTGTTGAAACGTATTTTGTGATCTATATGATCCATCCAGGAGAATGTTGCACGTGCTACTGAGAAGAATGTGTATTCTGCAGCTGTTGAACAGCATGTTCTGTAGATGTCTGTTAGTTAGGTCTAATTGATCTTGGGTGCGATTTAACTCCACTGTTTGTTTGTTAATTTTATTTCAGGATGATTTGCCCATTTCTGAAAGTGGACTGTTAAAGGCCCCTCCTCTTATTGTATTGGAAATTTTCTCTCCCTTTAATCGATTAATATTTGTTTTATGTATTTGGGTGCTCTGATATTGGTGTATATATACTTATAGGTGTTATTTCCTCTTGCTGAATTGAACCCTTTATCATTACATAATGATCTTCCTTGTCTCCTTTACTGCTTTTGACTTAAATTCTATTTTATTTAATAAAAGTGTGGCTACTGATGCTTTCTTTTGAATTTCTTATTCTTATTTCTTATTGCATCCTTTTACTTTCAGTCTTTGTGTGTCTTAGAGGTGAATGAGTTTCTTGTCAGCAGCTTATAGTTGAGTCTTACTATTTTATCTGTTTGGTCACTTGATATTGTTAAGTTAGAGAATTGAGTCCATTTATACTTAAAATGATAATTGATAGGTAAGATTTTACTACTGACATTTTGATAGTTGTTTTCTTTCTTTTCTTTTAAAGATTAGAGAAATCTTCATCTGATGGTTCACTCTTCAAATGACTATAACAGCCAGGGCTGGGCCAGGCCAAAGTGAGGGACTTCATCCAGGCCTCCCACATGGATGACAGGAAACTATGCACGTGGGCCATAATCTGCTGCCTTCCTGCTGCATTAGGAAGAAGCTGGAGCAGAGGCAGGGGTAGAATTCAATCCTAGGCATTCAGCCTCTGTTTATCTGAGAATGTCTTTATGTCTCTCTCATATCTAAAGGATAACTTTGCTGACTATTTTTTTAAAAAGATTTATTTATTTATTTGAAATACATAATTATATATAAGAGAGGGAGATGGGGGGGAGGGGAGAGGGAAAGAGAGAGAGAGAGAGAGAGAACTCTTCCATCCACTGGTTCATTCCCCAAATTGCCTCAATGGCCAGGGCTGGGCCAGGCCAAAGCAAAGATCCAGGAGCTTCATCTGGGTCTCCCACATGGGTGGCAGGATTCCAAGGGCTTGGGCCATCTTCTGCTGCTTCCCCGGATGCATTAGCAGGGAGATGGATCAGAAGAGCAGCTGGAACTCAAACTGGTACCCATATAGGATGTTGGCACTGCAGGCTGCAACTCAACCTGCTGTACCACAGCACCAGCCCCTTGGGCACTGATTTTATTGTTGACACTGGGTTTCAAGTCTAATATCTGTGCTTAATTTCCTCTCCTCCCAAGAAGGAGGCAAGGTGTCTCTCTCTACACTGCACTACCTGCAGCTGAGGGGAGAGGGGACAAGGACAACTCTCCTTCTGTGTTCTTCATCTCTTTTTATCGTTACACCAAACCATGCATGCCAGTCTCTCTTGTGAAGGTGACAGTGCATGAAGAGCTGTTCAAATTTGTGTCTCTGTAGAGAGCTGATCACCCAAGTATCTTACTCCATGAAACCTTGATAAAAAGAAATTTTGAAATTCATCCAGTCTTTTCTCTTTTTCTGAAATATTTATTTCATTTATTTGAAAGGCAAAGTTGCAGAAAGAGAGAGAGGGAGAGAGAGAAGGGGATGAGAAAGAGAGAGAGAGAGAGAGAGATACAGAGAGACAGAGAGACAAAGAGAGTTTTCCCAGGTCTCCCACGTGGGCTCAGGGGCCCAAGCATGTGGGTCATCCTCTACAGCTTTCCCAGGCACATTAGCAGAGAGCTGGATTGGAAGTGGAGCAGCCAATATTCAAACTGGTGCCCATATGGAATGCTGGCATTGCAGGAGGCAGCTTAAGCTGTTACACCACAATGCTGGCCCCCCAATATTTTCATAGTAAACATTTTCCTTGAACTTTCTGAAAACACCTCATATATATATTTTCAAATAATTTTTTGCACCAAAATGTTCTTATCTTTTAATTCCACTTTCCGTGAACATCTTGAAATAATTGTGCATTCTTTTTGCATCTTTGTCTGGCTTCCCCCTTCCTTTCCTTGCTTATTCTCCATGCAAAACTCTACACCACTCCAGACATTCAACACCCATCAGAGTCATTCTTCCAATAGTTACTACATTGCAAGTGTTTGTGCAACGCCCAGTAGGAAGAGAAAATGAGAGAAAACAGAATCTGAGGTCCAAGCTATTGGGGCAAAAATCCAATAATAAAAGGATTGGACAACAGACTATGCTAAATGGAGAGAGCAGAAATTTGATAGTGAAACCTTCAACCTTGACACTAAGTAGCAGCCGGACTAATATGGATACAGAAGTTGATGTATCCAGCAGGAGGAAAGAAAGATAAGATACTTCCCAGATAAGATACATCTGCTTATCACTATTGGCTAAGCCGATGTCTCCCGGCTGCCTCACTGAGGAAGGTTGGTGGTTAACACCTGAATTGCAGTGAAGTTACATCTTCAAATGATTTATAAATCATCATTTAAATGCATGTGTAGTGTTTGTAAGCTTATCTCAAAGAAAAGATCCATTCATTTACTTATTCTTGGTATTCTTATGAACTGTCAAGTAGTAGGTGTACAATCTCTTCAAGGTACTATTAAGTAGAGGAAATTGCATTGGGCCTCATAACTATCTATATTTAGATAAGCCCAAATCTTTATGCAGTCTCCATACACCTACACACCTAGCTACTCCATGCAAATACACACATATACACACCTGAGACTTAAGTCAGACCGCTGAACACAGAGCAGAATGTGTCTTTCACTCTCGCCTGACCACGTGGCTCAGAAAGGAGCACATGAGCCACGAGGTGACGTGGATGCAGCGCTGGGCCCACTGTGTGCTGGGATTGCTTTGCTTAACCCCTGGAGAGATGTAAGGTCAAATGTTCTTAGAGCAAAAGGCCAATAGTTGATCTGACAAAGCAGATGTCTCTTCTCAAATCAAGATTTGGAGACATTTCCTCACCATTAATGAGTCTGTTACACTGATGAGGGTGATTTCTTCTTCTTTTTTTTTCTTTTCAAAGAGAACACCATGTTTTCAAACTCAATACTGTCTCTCTCTCTCTCAAGATTTATTTATTTATTATTTGAAAGGCAGAGTTACAGAGAGGCAGAGACAGAGAGAGAGAGAGAGAGGTCTTCGATCTGCTGGTTCACTCCTCAGATGGCCGCAGTGGCCGGAGCTGTGCAGATCCGAAGCCAGGAGCTTCTTCCAGGTCTCCCATGCTGGTGCAGGGCCTCAAGGACTTGGGCCATCTTCTACTGCTTTCCCAGACCACAGCAGACACCTGGATCAGAAGTGAAGCAGGTGGGTCTCAAACTGGCACCCATATGGGATGCCAGCACTGCAGGCAGCAGCTTCACCCGCTACGCCACAGCACGGGCCAATGAGGGTGATTTCTTGCATGTACCTTTTAGCTACAGGTACCCAGCATCTCATCTCTTTTGAAATGCAAGCTAAATTCCTAAACTAACAGATCCAGAAATACAGACCTCCTAAGGGCACATTCTCATAAAATTGGCCAGTTAGGAAGGTGAGAAGGTTATGTTAGGGGCAAGTTCTGATTTAAGGAAATCCCTTGGAGTTAAGAAACAATCTTCAGGGCCGGCACTGTGGGTAGTAGGCTAGAACTCCACCTGCAGGCCAGCATCCCAATATGGGTGCCCTTTCGTGTGCCGGCTGCTTCACTTCCCATCCAGCTCCCTGCTATGGCCTGGGAAAGCAGTAGAAGATGGTCCAAGTCCTTGGGCCCCTGCACCCACGTGGGAGACATGGAAGAAGCTCCTGGCTCTTTGCTTTGGATTGGCTATTTGGGGAGTGAACAGTGGATAGAAGACCTTTATCTCTGTCTCTCCCTCTCTGCCTGTAACTCTGCCTCTCAAGTAAAGTAATAAATAAAATCTTAAAAAAATTAACCACCCTTCAAAAGGCAACAGCGCTGGGGCCAGTGATGTGTCATAGTCGGTAAAGCTGCCTGGGACATTGGCATCCCATATGGGCACCAGTTTGAATCCTGGCTGCTCCACTTCTGATCCAGCTCCCTGCTAGAGCAGTAGAAGATGGTTGAGGTACTTGGGCCCCTTCCACCCATGTGAGAAAAGAAGCTCTTGGTACCTGGCTTTGGCTGGCCCAGCCCCAGCCATTGCGACAATCTGAGGAGTGAACCAGCAGGAGGAAGATCTCTGTCTCTGTCTTTCCCTCTCTGTTACTCTGACTTTCTTTAAATCTTAAAAAAACAAACAAACAAACAAAAAAACAGCAGCACCACTGAAGATTTTTGGCACTGTTATCTTGCTTTCCTTTTTTTTTCTTCTCATTCTCTTACTCTCCTCCCCTTCCTCTTTCTATTCTTCTCCTTCTAAGATGCCAATATTGGTCAAATTCACATTATTTTATAAACTCTTAGAAAAGTACTTTTCTAGCCTTAAAATTTTTGGTTTAGATTTACTAAAAGTGCTACTTTAGGCATTTATGTTTATCATGCATCATCCTGTGCAGCCATAACACAGGAAATGCCTTTATACTCAGAGCCATGACCTCTTGAATCAATTTTCTATTCCAAATTGGTAATGTCAGTGGTTTTCAATAGTTTTTTCACTATACCATCAAAAGCATCAGTAACATGGCCTCTTCCAAAATAAGGGCCCGTTAGTGTTTTGGGATTTTTTCCCAATGTGCTGTGGCATTCCCTTGGCAACTTTTAATGCCAACAGGTGTCAATGAAAGGTTTCAGTCAGGTTTGCACAGGCACGGGCACAAGCAGTGACAGCTGTGTCATGACTTGGGCTTAGCCAATGGCAATTGTCAGGCCACATCTTAATTTTACAGACACTAAAATGTGAAAAAATAGCTATCAGAGAATTGGTGAAATATTGTAGTATAAACACAGAAAACTGTAGACTTGTCTCACTTAGGGAATATAGGCACAAACATTCTAGATAACTTGTTAGCAACCAGAATCATGCAATGCAGCTAAACAATAATAACCAAACGCCAGACTCTCAAGTCTGAGAAGTAGTTGGGCAATTGACAGGATGAGAAATCAGGGGAAGGTAGTTAAGCAGTGTCTAAGAGTGCTGGTGTGGTCTTTTTAAAAATCTTTAATTTTTGACAAAGCAGTACTTACTCAAGACCTGGAGCCCCAAGCCATGAAACCTACTTAAGTCATTTACCAGCTGTGTGACTTGGAGCAGTTCAAGTCATTCTCGTTCTCAGTGTCCTTGAGTGAAAGGAGACCATATCCACCGCCCTTTTCAGCTCTGACATTCCAGTGGCCCGTGAGTCTAGGTCACTTTCTCATCCCCCAGGAATCCAGCCCTGGTTTTGCATAGGATCTTGTACAAGCCAAATCCTGGTTACTCAGTGAGAAAACTGGTCACACTGCTCAATAAATCCTCCTGCTCTTTAATTTCACACAACAGTGTGGAGTCTAATCACAACTCAGATGGAAATAAAAAGTTGCCAGGTTCCCCTCCCCAACTTATTCCAGACAAATGTCCATGGGCTGGCTCTTTCTGAGCCCCTCATAAAAGCCTGGGTAGGCCTCCTACGCAGCCGCCTCAGTGAGACTCACAGGACCAGCCCAGCCGCTGCACTTGCTCTGACTGCACCTCAGAGCCACTCACGTGCGCAGAGACTCTTCCTTCCCGCAGCTCCTCAGTCTCCTCTGGATATTTCTTTTCTTTAAAATGAACTCACGTATTTTTATTTGCTTTTCTGTGGAAAAATGCAAAAGAAAATTTACCATTTTAACCATTTTGAAGTATACAGTTCAGGAGCACATCACATAACTGTGCAACCTACTAATTTCCTTTTTACATAAAAAAAATCACAGGCCTTAGTAATAAATTCAAACAGCACCTAAAGGTATAAAGTAATAAGGGAAAGTCTCCCAGTCATTCTTTCCAAAGAATATTCTTAAGCTTCTCCTGGAAACTTCCAGAAATATATTGAATGTACGTGTCTATATATATGTGTACTTTTATATTTCTATAGAATAAGCAAGTTTTTTATTTTTAAAGATTTATTGTGCTGTCCCTTGCTTTTTTCATTTAATAAAATGTTGTAGGAAGCAATATCTTGACATTGTTTCTATGTCAGCACATAAACCCCACCTCATTCTTGTTGTTTTAATTTTATTTATTTATTTATTTACTTATTTATTGAGAGAGAGTCAGATAAACTGAGAGATCTCCCATCTGCTGGTTCACTCCCCAATGGCTGCAACAGCTGGGGCTGGGCCAGGCCAAAGCCAGGAGTTCAGAATTAATCCAGGTCTCCCACGCAGGTGGCAGGGACTCAAGTACTGAGCCACTGCCTGCTGGGTTCCCAGGGTACACACTAAAAGGAAGCTAAAAATGGAAGCAGAGCCAGGACTTCAACTGAGACATTCTGATCAAGGATGTGAGCATCCCAAATGGAGTATTAACCACTATGCCAAATAATTGGTCCTTTTTGTTGCTTTTAAACATATGATATGAGATAGTTGACTTAACCAGTATCCTATTGATGACATGATTTCCAATTTGTTTTTGCCTTTGTTTTTTCCTTGCTGCTACTGTTGCTTTTGCTATTACAAATGTTCTCATAGTATATATAATTTGTCACACAGTAGCTCAGTTCTGTAGTCTCAATTTCTCACTGTGGAATTGTAGAATTAAAGGGAATGTGCATGTGACTGCTTTATTTTAAAGACCCTTTTCGATGGTGTATAAACACCATCGAAAAAAAAGTTTGCTTTTCAGTCATTGCTTTGAACTATGTTATATTGAATATTCTCCAGGCTCTTAAGGGTATCTTGAAAAGATTCCATAACTTTCCAGTGCTTTTAAAACTTCAAAGCTGATTCAGTGCTCTCCTCTACCCTTCAGAGACTTGAAGGGGCTCCTTCAGTGATGGATACAGGTAGGAGGAATGGAGGTTTGGAGAAAGGCAAACACCTCTTGACTTCTAACGTTTCTTGTTGACCAGGCTGCTTCTCTGGCCAACACAGGTTGTTGTCACTTGCATGTCAAGCATCAGGATTTTGAGTTCTTTGGTGAGTGGGAGTTCTGGTGAGGTTTCCCTCTGTTGAAGAGTTCCCAAATCTTAATTCCAGTTCGGTTTCTTCCAGCCCACTGAACCACTGGAGTCTACCTCACAGCTGTTGCTCCTGCATGGGTGAACTTCTTGGGTGGGTACTGGGAATTAAACCAAACCCAGACACTTTCTGCAGGGTTTTCCAACCCTCTCAACAAGCAAGTGTTATTGTCCTACCAAGGGGTATAAAGCAGGCAACTCTGCCCTTTCTCCAATTCTTTTCCCCACATCAGGCAGTCACGGGTGTGCCTATATAGCCTTCCATTAGGTAGTGAAACGTCTATCTCACTTTCTAGTTGGTATCTCTAACATAAACATATGTTGGTCAAAGGCCTCGAGAATCATCCATCTTAAGTTTAAAAAAAAAAAAAAATAGACCAGACTAAAACAATGAAGAAGGAAAAGAGATATGATAAAAGTTCATGAAGTCGGCCGGCGCCGCGGCTCACTAGGCTAATCCTCCGCCTAGCGGCGCCGGCACACCGGGTTCTAGTCCCGGTCGGGGCGCCGGATTCTGTCCCGGTTGCCCCTCTTCCAGGCCAGCCCTCTGCTGTGGCCAGGGAGTGCAGCAGAGGATGGCCCAGGTGCTTGGGCCCTGCACCCCATGGGAGACCAGGAAAAGCACCTGGCTCCTGGCTCCTGCCATCGGATCAGCGCGGTGCGCCAGCCGTAGCGCGCCGGCCGCGGCGGCCATTGGAGGGTGAACCAATGGCAAAGGAAGACCTTTCTCTCTGTCTCTCTCTCTCACTGTCCACTCTGCCTGTCCAAAAAAAAAAAAAAAAAAAAAAGTTCATGAAGTCATGGTTATAGAGATGGTAACCAGTGAGGACTTACCCTCCATCAAATTTCTAAGTATTTAAATCTTGAAGGAGGAAAATTTAACACAAGCAATACGTACAATAGGTCAAATCCATTTGAGAGAATCTACTAAAAAATAATGCAAGCTGAAATATCAAAAAGATTTGAAGGAAACCGAAGGAAGATACATCAACATCGACCTTCTTCTTAAGGAAGAATAAACTTGAGGGACTTTATTGTAACTTTCTGAGGCTATGGAACAGAGCCAATACACACTGTGTGCTTTGGATTCGCTCTGGAGGTACAGCCCTCAGTTGAGATAAATGGAGATGACTCAGTTTAATGTCTCAAAGGAGGGGACCCAATTACACCAGACCTGGCTAGCCTGCTTAGGATTCTCTGGGTCTCCTTCTGTTGCCCAATCACTCTTTGACCTGCTGCTACTGAGTCTCTGACAAACTTCCATTTCTTTCTCTTTTTCAAAAAGTTTATTAATTTATTTGAAAAACAGATGACAGAGACAGGCAGAGAGAGAGAATCTTCTATCTGTTGGTTTACCCCCCAAATGCCCACAACAGCCAAAGCTGGGCTAGGTTGAAGCTAGAAGGCAGGAACTCCATCCAGGTTCCTGTAGGGGTGAGAGGAATCTCTGTACTTGGGCTGTCATCTGCTGCCTCACAGGAGCATAAACAGGATCAGAAGTGGAGGAGCTGGGATTCAAATGGGCACAACACGCATCCTAAGCTTCCATTTCTACTAGTACTCTTGCATACTCAGGTGGAAGAGATACCTGACAAATCCTGGCAATTTGTTATTATTCTCAGAGGAGTCTAGCTCCAGACTGAAATCCAATGTGTGATTTTTTTTTGGCTGACCACTGGCAATTTCAAGGCTTAGTCCAGCAGGCCTTGTGGAGGAGGAGCTGTCTCCTCACACCACACTTGATGCAGGGCCAGTGTCTTGCAGTTTCCTGGAAGGGGTACTGGTTAGCACTCAGACGTTTTTCTCCTTCTGAAACGAGCCATGCTCATATAGATAAATGCAGGTGGCTCCATTCAGAGGCCTCCTCTTGCAGCTTTGCTAGGCGCTTTCTTCCATTCCTAGCCCTTCTCTTTTCTCTCCAGCCCCCTGGCCTTGGATCCATTAAGAGGCAGGAGCTTTATGTTCAAGGGTTGTTGACGGTGAAATGACTCCCTGCATATGCATTGCAAAACTGAAAAGTTTTCCAAAATATGAACATTCATAGCCTGAATGCCCAGGAGTAAGAACAGAACAAGTAAAATTTGATACACCTAGAAGATAAAATATTATGCAAATATTTAGAGTGATAATGAACATAAATTTAAAAGTGTGTTATAAATAATTCCAAGTAGTGTGTACTCCACGTTTGCATTCATATAAAAAAGTGTTAATATAAGAGTTACCAGTGGTTACTGCTATAATCCAAAAGTTGTACCTATGAAATTTATATTTATTAAATAAACCCTTTCTTTTAAAAAAAGAAAAAGTAAAGAGTTACCAGTGGTTATCTCCACTATGCTACCAATAAGTGAAGTTACACATGCTTGACTTTCTTGCCTATGTATATTTTTTAATCTAGGATGACCATTATTTCTTTAATAAGAAAAAAATTTAAAGTTATTATATTTAATATGTATCCTCCTTGAATGAGAAATTATGTATCTAGGAATTCATCTTAAGGATATAATTTTAAGCACACATGTAAATATTTAGATATGGTAAAGTTTATTATAAATCTATTTATAATAGTGACAATTTAGAAATAATTCAATATCTAGTGTTGAAGACTGGGAAGGCACATTTCAACATATTCATAAATTGCAAAATTATGTAGTCAAATAAAATATTTAATGATCTGTGAAAAGTTTCACAATATATTGAGAGGTTAAAAAATCAGGTTACACAACAGTGTATTTTCATACCTTTGACCCAGCAATTCTACTTTTAGGAAATTCTAGCACAAAAAAACAAGTATAAATATCTTGGTTGCATCATCTCAGTAAAAAGTTAGAATCCACACAAATTTTATCAATGGAGAGTGCTGAGACAAATAACTACACTCACATAATGGATTACTAACAACTATTAAAAAGAATTAAATAAATCACTAAGTAAAACTGTTAAAGTGAATGAAAGAAATAGAAAATGGCATAGCATAGTCAAGATTTGTACGAGATTATGAAGTATGTTTTTATACTATTTCAATAGCTTTACTATAAGCACCTATAAATTTTGTTATAAGAAAAAGAATTATATGGCCAGCGCTGCAGCTCACTTGGCTAATCCTCCGCCTGCAGCGCCGGCACCCCTGGTTCTAGTCCCAGTTGGGGCGCTGGTTCTGTCCCGGTTGCTCCTCTTTCAGTCCAGCTCTCTGCTGTGGCCCAGGAGTGCAGTGGAGGATGGCCCAAGTGCTTGGACCCTGCACCCGCATGGGAGACCAGGAGGAAGCACCTGGCTCCTGGCTTCGGATCGGTGCAGTGCGCCAGCCATGGTGACCATTTGGGGGGTGAACCAATGGAAGGAAGACCTTTCTCTCTGTCTTTCTCTCTCTCTCTAACTCTGCCTGTCAAAAAAAAGGATTTTAAAATATATGCAATATTATCTATTGTATGTGTGTGTATGATGTGCATAGCAAAAACTCTGAAAGAATATTTATTAAAATATTTGAAATGGTTATTTATGGGTGATAGGATCAGTTGATTTTATTTATTATTTTTGTTATTTTAATCTGAAATTTTTATATTTTTTATAGTAAGAAATTATTTGTTTAAAAAACTTCCATTTAGCTTTTTTAAAGATTTTTTTTTTTATTTATTGAAAGACAGAGCTACAGAGAGAGGTAGAGACAGAGAGGTCTTCCATCCTCTGGTTCATTCTCTCAATGGCCACAATGGCTGGAGCTGAACCCATCTGAAGCCAGGAGCCAGGAGCTTCTTCCAGGTCTCCCATGTGAGTACAGGCCCAAACACTTAAGCCATCCTCAGTTGCTTTCCCAGGCTCATCAGCAGGGAGCTGGATCAGAAGTGGAGCAGCCAGGACTCGAACCAGTGCTCATATGAGATGCAGGCACTTCAGGCCAAGACTTTAACCCACCAAACCACAGCACTGGCTCCTGTTTTTCATTCCTAATGATGTCAAATTCCCTGCCCAGAGTCTTTCCACAGCTCCTGGGTTCCTCCTGCAGAAATGCAGCTTCTCACAGGCAAGAGGCAACTTAGCTAAAGGCAAAAAAGACAACAAAACCCAGTCATGGAAAACCACATATTTATGGTTCCAGTGGTATGAGAGCCCAGAACAGGGAAACCTATAGATACAGAAAGTAAATTAGTGATTTCTAGGGCTTGGGTGGGGCAGGGAGGCAGGGACTGGAAGGTGCTAGCTGAAGAGTATGGGAGTTTTCAAAACCTACCTCCTTTTATGCTTTATGGCATCTTATGTTGGGGAGTACGTGCTGCAGTGGTCTAAAAAATTTTAGATTTAAAGAAAGCTCCACACTCTCAAAGCCGTGCTGCTTTATTGTTCCCATTTTCCAGATGAGGACATTGAGGGAATGAGAAGAGGGTGTGTTGGCTGCAAGGCTTGCAGTGGAGGGGAGAAGCCTGCCTGTCTTGCAGTCCATGTCCATTCTGCCCTGCTGCTGTGGGGATTTCGGATATGTTGGAGACTGGGTATAACTAATCTTTCTTCTCAACAACTTCTTTTTAAAAATTATTTATTTATTTGCCAGGCAGACAGGCCAAGAAAGAGCCTTGGGTCTGTGCCAGGACCAAAGCAGGGAGCTGGGAATTCAATCTAGGTCTCCCATGTGGGTGGCAGGAACCCACTTGACTGAGTCATTACCACTGCCTCCCAGGGTCTGCTTTGGCAGGAAGCTGGAGTCAGGAGCTCTAGTTCGGAATTGAATCCAGGCACTCTAAGGCAGGATATAGGTGTCTTTTTAAAAAAAAAATTTTTAATTTGACAAATAGAGTTAGACAGTGAGAGACAGAGACAGGGAGAAAGGTCTTCCTTCCGTTGGTTCACCCCCCAAATGGCCGCCATGGCCAGAGCTATGCCGATCCGAAGCCAGGAGCCAGGTGCTTCCTCCTGGTCTCCCATGCGGTTGCAGGGGCCCAAGCACTTGGGCCATCCTCCACTGCCTCCCAGGCCACAGCAGAGAGCTGGACTGGAAGAGGAGCAACCGGGACTAGAACTGGCACCCATATGGGATGCCAGCGCTGCAGGCAGAGGAGTAACCAAGCGAGCCAGGGCACCGGCCCCATGGATATAGGTGTCATAACCACTAGGCTAAATGTGCACCACCACACCATCCCTAAGTAGCCTGTTTATGGTATTCTTTTTAAAAAATAAAATGTGGTAAATTATAAGTAACAAAATTTGCCATTTTACTAATTTGTAAGTGCACAGTTCTATGGCATCATGTAGTTCATATTGTCATGCAACCACCACCACCATCCAACTCCAGAGTCTTTTCATCTTCCCCAGCTGAGGCTCTATGTCCATTAAACACTCCCATTCTCCCCCCCTTGAGGCCCTAGAAACCACCACTCTACCCTTTTTCTATATGATTTTGATAACTCAAGGGAAGTGGAATCAGAGAATATTTAACCTTTTGTGATTGGCTTGTTTCTGTTAGCAAAATGTCTTCAAAATTCATCCATGTTCTTGTGAACATCAGAAATCCCTTTCTTTTAAAGGCTGAATAATATTCCAATGTACACTTAAGTCACATTTTGTTTACCCATGAATCTATTAATAGATACTTAGGTTGCTTCCAAGTTTTGGCTGTTGTAAATGGTGGTGCTATGAACACAGATGTGTAAATATCTCTTAAAGTCATTGCTTTATTTTTTATTTTTTTATTTTTTTTTTATTTTGACAGGTAGAGTTAAAGACAGTGAGACAGGTCCTCCTTCCATTGGTTCACTCCCCATTGCACCGGCCCAAAGCCAGGAGCCAGGTGCTTCCTCCTGGTCTCCCATGCGGGTACAGGAGCCCAAGCACTTAGGCCATCCTCCACTGCCTTCCCGGGCCACAGCAGAGATCTGGACTGGAAGAGGAGCAACCGGGACTAGAAGTCGGTGCCCATATGGGATGTTGGTGCCGCAGGCATAGGATTAGCCAAGTGAGCCACAGCACCGGCCCCGTAAAGTCACTGCTTTCAATTTGTCTGGACATATACCCAGAGTTAGAATTACTGGATCTTATACCAACTCCATGTGTAATTTTCCTGAGGAACCACCATACTGTTTTCCACAGTGGTTGCACCAATTTACTTTCTCACCAGCTAATGCTTCTTTTTTATTCTTTTAAGCATAAAATTATTCTAAAATTAACTATGGTGAGGTTTGCACATTTCTGTGAATACACCAAAAAACACTGACCTGTAACTTTTAAATTGATTACTTGTATGTTATATGAATACATAAACAAAACTTTTAAAAAAGGCCAGACAGACATTTGCTTCAGAGTACTGAGGCTGGGGCCAGCGTTGTGGAGTAGTAGGTTAAGCCTTCGCCTGTAACTCTGGCATCCTATATGGATGGCAATTTGAGTCCTGGCTGCTTCATTTCCAGTCCAGTTCCCTGCTAATGCACCTGGGAAAGCAGTGGAAGGTATCCCAAATACTTGGGCCCCTGCACCCACTTGGGAGATTTGGATGAAGCTCATGGCTTCTGTTTGCCCCCTACCCTGTCCGTTGTGGCCATCTGGGGAGTGAACCAGCAAATGGAAGATATCTCTCTTTCTCTCCTTCTTTCTCTACCTCTCCCTCTCTCTAACTCTGCCTTTCAAATAAATAAAATAAATCTTTAAAAACAAAAACTAAGCCTTTCTTGATTCCATCTCCAAGAAGGGCTGCACACCAGCAAGCTCCCCAGATTCAAAGGACTGAGTTTCCATCAAATGTGTTGGATCCTAGACCTCTGGCTTCAGGATTTATTTTATTTTATTTTATTTTATTTAAAAGGCAGAGACATACAGGGATCTTACATCTACTTTTTCACTCCCCAAATGCCCACAATAGCCAGGACTGGACCAGACCAACGCCAGGAGCCTGGAACTTAATCTGGGTTTCCCACATGGGTGGCAGGGACCCAAGTACTTGGGTTATCACCCACTGCCTCCCAGGATGTGCATTAGCAGGAAGCTGGAATTGAAAGTGTGTCTAGGACTCTAACTCAGGCACTCCAACATGGAAGGCAGGCATCCCAACCAATGTTGTAACTGCTATGTCAAACTGCACATCTGATTTTGTGGCGTCTGATGTGCTTGTTACATGGGGCCATAGCATATCAAATATTTGATGATGAAAGTGGGCTGCTTAATATCCACTTTATTAACTTAATTATCCTTAATATAATGTTGACCTACGTTCCCCACAGCTGTTCCCTGCTGTATCTTGTTGTTGCCCACCCCGTGGAATTCACGGCCTGACAAGTGAAGCCTAGCAGACAGCCAGCCTGCTAAGATCAAAATGGTAACACTTTCCAGTGACCTCCCATTCATCCCAACAAGCACCAACAAAAGATGCCTCTTACCTTTTCAAAGCCTTGCTTTGAAAGTTAACCAGAAGAGTCATTTAGGTGCATGACTGTAACATTAAAAAAAACACCCAACAATAAACTACTAATTACTGTGACTCAATGCCTTTGGTTCACACAGGGCTGGTATCCACACATGTAAGGACCAGCACTGTCCCACTTGCTTTATGGAAAACTACTTGATTTGTGCTCCTGAAACAATTCTTCCCCCTGTTATTGGACTCCTGGAGGGCATCTGCCCTTTTTCTTCAAATATCATACTGTTGATGCCTTTATTTCCTGGGATGGACTGCTCACACTGACATCATATTTAATTTTCTGAGACATGCAGCTGGTATTCAAACGAATATTCACTTCATCTCACTAGCTGTTTTTTCTTTATAAAATGAGGAGATTGAACTAGAATATCTTTAAGATTTTTTTGACACTCTCTATAGTCTGTGACTGTATACCAAATAAATTTTTGAGGAAGGTATTTATTTGGGGGTATTTTTCGTTTTCTTAACAATTTAGCCTGTTGTGGGACCCTTGTTCTCTATTCAGGGTCACCAACACTAACCATAAAGCTCTTCTGCCTTAGAAATCAATCAAGAAACTATTCAGTCTAGTCACAACCTATCTGTCCAATAATTTTCCATTACTCCCTTGTAAGAGCCCTCTGGTTCCATCTGAATATTCTTGCCTTCCTGTTCATACTCAAGTTCTTTCCTCTACTTGAATATCTTACCCTTCTCAGACCAGTTCAAGTGCCCTTTTCTCTACGAAGATGTATCCCTAAGGTCCTTGACTGAAGAGGCCATGACTTATCTATCATCAGCACTTATCACAAATCCTTAAACTAGAAAATTATTCTAAAATATTTGGTGATAATATTTCCACTTGAATTGTCATTATTTATGTTAATATCTTATCTCTACTATAAAACTACAGATTTCTTGAGGGTACAGTCCATGTACATAAATTTTTTTGACTTACCCATAGCTTCCAGCCATAACTTGCACAAAGTAAACATCAATAATCAGAGTTTGAGAATGAGAATCATATCTATCTTGCCTTGGGTTCTGAACAATACCACATCAATCCAGGAATCAGATAATTCAAGTGTTTTACGGTGATGCTAGATTTGAGAACACAGCTGGGCTTAAAAGTCAAAAGGAGCTTCATATTCCTTCCCCCCAAATTGAATTTGGCCACCCAAGCACAGGCAGGACTTGTCCAAACATAGCCCATCCATAAAAATAGGGTCTATTATGGTCTACCGTATAAGGAAGAGAATACTACATAGATCCTGTGGACAGGATCATTCCAAAGAAAGTCAAAGAGGGATGTCGCCATGTGTATGCATTGGTCCTTTTTCTAAAACAATTATGCAAACCACTTTCTCTCCCATAAGAGAAACAAATGGGAGGTAAAATCAAGGAGGACTGAAGCTTTCTCCCTAACACATCTGAGAAAGCGAAATAACTGTTTTTGGACCAAAGTTAAAAAAAAAAAAAAAAGGAAAGGAAGAGGTTTGTATTCCCTATACTTTATAAATATTTGTTGAAAAAATAATAACAAAAGAATGAATATCCTTCTGACACTAGTTAATTCTTAGAATGTTCTGTGAGGCCGGTGCTGTGACAACGTATCAGGTAAAGATGCTGCCTGCAGTGCCAGCATCCCATATAGGCACTTGTTCCAGACCCAGCTGCTCCACTTCCGATCCAGCTCTCTGCTATGACCTGGGAAAGCAGTAGATGGCCCAAGTCCTTGGGCCCCTGCACAATTCTGTGGGAGACCGAGAAGAACCTCCTGGCTCCTGGATTCAGATTGTTGCAGCTCCAGCCATTGCAGGCAATTGGGGAGTGAACCAGCAGATGGAAGACCTCTCTCTCTCTCTTTGCTGCTTCTTCTCTCTGTGTGTGTAACTCTGCCTTTCAAATAAATAAATAAATCTTAAAAAAAAAAAAAGAATGTTCTACTCACAATTTAGCCACAGCACTCTAGGTACCAGTGGAAGTTGGGGCCAGTCTAAGGAGTTCAATTTGAGGCCAAGCAGGGAAAATTCAGGAACCTGAGCTACAACTAAACCTCAACTTCTGATGCCACCAATTGATTAAGAAGAGCAAGGCCTGGAGATTCTTATGCAGTTCCAGGTCAGTTTCAAGATACAAATTCTGGAGCTTTAGTTTCAATTCCAAGTGGAACAAAATGAAAAGGTAATCAGGATGAGAAGAGAGTGGAGAACAGAGGTCATCTTTTTCCTGGGAAGGGTCAGCATGGGTGACTGGAAGCAAAACACTATAGGCCTTCACCTGGTCAGGGTTCATGAACTAACTTGATTCAGTGCTTTGATCTCACTTACTGGAATGGCTAAAACTGTGCCTGGAAGATTGTTATAATCTTGGAGATGGCAACTTATTAACAATCCAAATAGACCAATCTCATATCTGATCATCAGTCTGACAGAAATTAGAGTACTGGAGCATTTGGATATACATAGGATATATATTGTAACATTGATGTCAGTGATTTTTTTAATTAAAAGAAGTTGAATGTCATGGACAGGGGAACTCTAGAATAAATTTTAATATATTTATATTGCAGAACATTATGAAGAATCTAAAATAAAAGAGTAAATTAGAATCTTACCAGTTGAATTGAATTTTATCACTTATTATTTAATGAAAAACACAAGAAGCAGAAAAGTATATTTAATACGATAGTCCAACTTTAAACAGCCCTTGTCTCAACTGTTGAGGAACAGTTTTTTGTTTTTTGTTTTTTTAAGCAAATTGTTGAACTCTTTACTTAGTATTCAGTTGGTCTTCTGTGTATAAAGTTAACTGAAAATGGATCTTAGTGGAGAATGGAACTAGGAATGGGAGAGGCAGGAGAAGGAGGGGTGAATTGTGGGTATGGTGGAAAGAATCACTGTGTTCCTAAAGTTGTACTTACAAAATGAATTAAGTTTGTATTCCTTAAATAAAAGGTTTCTTTGGGGGAAAATAAACATGATATTCCATTTTGTAAAACAAACTAGAATAAAAATTCAGAGAGAATATATAGATATAGATATAAGTTTGGGAAAATTAAGGAAAACTATAAATTGCTTTTGACTTTTAAGTAGTTGGAAGTAAGAGAAAGTAGTGAGGGGGCAAGACAGGAAGAAAAGATTAGAATGGATTCAGAGGTTAAGATGCCCACATCCCATGCTGGATATATAGAATAATGCTTGGCTTCTGCTCCCAATTCCAGTATCCTGCTAATGTGCATCCTGGGAGACAGTAAGTGATATCTCAAGTATTTTGATCTCTGTCACTCATGTGAGAGACCTAGATTGTATTCTTGGCTTTTGGCTTCAGCCTAGCCCAACCCTGGCTGCTGCAGGCATTTGGGGGAGATCTCTATTTGTTTCTCTCTCTCTCTCTGCCTGTCAAATAAAAATAAAGACCAGAAAAGAAGGAATCGAAACAAAAGACAGAATGCATAAAATGATTCCATGTGTGCATACATGTACGGACAAGTGCATAAAGAAGGCATGAAAATATGATCACTGAAATATTAACAGTGGCTATTGCAGGATGTGGAGATTTATTCTCTTCCTTATACTTTTATGTATTTGATTTTTTAAAATAATAAGCACACAGGTTTTATACAACCAAAGAAAAGCTATTTGTTTGGAAATGTGTGTGGTCAATTGCTCTGAGGATGAAGATGAGTCAGAAACATACCTTGCCTTGCAGGCCCTGACAGTTGGTGGGGAGACAGGATGACCCAGCAGCTGTAACACAGTGGACTTCCTGAAAGCTGTCTCAGAGGCATGGAGTGCTGGGAAAGAGACATTAGCTGATCTCGCAGGTCCTACTGGGAAGGCATGGACGGACACGGGTAAAGGAGTAGGCACTTGAGATGGGTCATGAACATTTAGGAACAGTTCATTAGGTAAAGGTGGAGAAAAAGAAATCCAGGATAAAGGAACAGAGCAAAATAAACAGAGGCATTAAAAACCCAGGGAGGGTGGTATTTGGCCCAGCTTGGTATAACTGGAACCCGGGCAGTGAGTGAACAGAAAGTTGGAGAGACAAACTGGATTCCAATTGTGAAAATTAAGACCTCAACTCCAATTACACAGGGAGTTATGGCAGGTTTTAAGGCGAGAGGGAAGGTGTTTGTTTTCTTTGGTCACAAAAGTGACGTTAAGTCTGTTGGTGGTGAAGACAAACAGGAGGCAAGAAAACCACTCAGGCAGCCATTAAAAAAATTCAGCTACCGCTACAATCCAAAAGTTGTACTTAGGAAATTTGTATTCATTAAATAAAAGCTTTCTATTAAAAAAAAATCAGCCAAGGCAACCCAATCTAGCCAGAGCAAGCAGTGTGGGGACTGCAGAGGAGGCGACCCTTTCCAGAAACACTTCTGAGGTCAGTATAGCAAGAAAGACGAACACTTTTGTGCCTGGCACCTGAGAAGTTGGGTATACTCCAATCTGAGGTGGGGGCCAAGCTGGGAGAAAAATTCCACGTCTTGCAGAATCCAGAGAGGGGCGATGGGAATGATGGATTCAGAATCTAGAGGAATTCTGGAGCAAAACCAGAAGGGCAAGCATCCCCCATCTAGGCCCACAGAACCGAAGATCTGGTTCTGGGCTGTGAAGTCCGCCGCCAGGGGAAAGATGGACGCCCAGCCTCCCGCCCGCTCCCCCCAGAGAAAGCGCCTGGCTGTGCACACTGAGGCCCGGAAGGACCCCCTGGGGAAAAACCCCACCCAGAATCCAGACTCCTGGGGAGCCAGCTCTGCTCACCGCCTGGAGGAAACCGTGGCTATCCCTTCTTCCTCCGTTTTCCTCCTCAGTAGAAGCCTTTCTAAGAAGCCTTGGGGTGACACCGTGTGTAAAACATCCAAGAACGTCGTTCCCTCTCGTCCCCGAGTGGGGGCGGCTCTGCCCGGCTCCCCCCCCCGCCCCCCCCCCCAAAGCCAAGGGCGTCCTCGAGGCAGACGAGAAAACTGTGGGATTTCCCGACAAGCGTAAATAGGTTTGATGTTTTAAACGAAAAAGAAAAGGAAACGTCTAGAAGGGTTCCCAGGATCCTTTGGGCCCTCTCTGACTTAGCTCCTTTTCCTTCTCTTCCCTCACAGCGTGAGCGGCTGAGGGGACTGCAGACAGGGCGTCTTGCTCGCCGCCGCCTTTAGCATTCCTGCAACAATATCCTCGGCTTTCCGGTTTTAAAATAAATACAAACCCAACGTAAAGAATCTAGAAGCCCCCGAGAATATAAAAGGAAACGATTCAGTAACCCCGCCCCAGAAACAAAAATGAGCCTTTGCGTGGAACGCTTCCAGTCCCGCCACCGGGGCTCGTGTGTGGGACCCGCACCTGGGGCTCCACGGCCCGGGGCCAGCTCCTCCCGCAGCCGCTGGCCCCAAGCCCGGGAAGGGGCGCCGGAGGCGGGGCTGCCCCAGGGCGCCAGGCGGCTGAGTGAGGAGCTAGACGCCGGCAGCCGGACGGGCGGCGCGGCGCCTGGGGTCTGCGGGTGCCTGGTGGTCCGCACCGCCGAGCGCGGGTCCGAGAGCACCACGTGGGACGGCGCCAGGCGAGCCCCTGGAGCAGCGGCCGAGCCCCTGCCGCGACCCGAGGCGGCTCCGTCAGGGCACCGCACGCGGCAGACGTGGGCGCCACCCTCCGGCCGCCCCCACGCCCGACTGCCCTGGCGGCGATGGGCGCGGGTCCCTGCCTCTGCCCTGCCCGCCTATCCTGGTCCATTCCAGCCCCACCAACCCGCGAGAGACCCGGGGACTGCGGGCGTCCCGCGAACAGCCGCGAGCTGGGCGCATCGCGACCGTCGAGGACCCGGTGAGGTGAGCGCCGCGCCCCTGGGGAATCACCGGTTAGGGGTTTTGTTTGCAGGACCCTTCTGTGGACAAAACATCAGACAATGATAGTGCACGGGAAAGAGAGGGCCTTTCTCTCATCTCCAGAATCTGGGCCGAAACTTGCCAACGCCACCTTGTCACCCGTCAGGACAGCGAGCAGCACTGTTGGAAGAAGCGAGGGGCGAGTGCTGGGGTTCGGGGGCGGGGGGGAACAGGAAGAGCGACAGACCGCTGCCCTTGAGAGACCCGGCTCAGTGTCCCACCGCCTGGAGACTTCCCAGAGCCTTGTAGCAGAGCCTGCCGCCAGTCTGCCTCTCGCAAGGGGCAAGGTGATGCCCCAGGGTGCAGGGTGGCCGACGGGATGGGCGTCCCCGCAGGGCCTGTGAGGCCCTGGAAAGAGAACGTTTAATTGCCCGGCGGTCTGCCCGAGGGCTTTGCTCCTGGGCACAGGGGAGCCTTGCTCTGCCGCACGCTGCCAACCTCTTGTTAGAGCTCAAGGTACACGTGGGTTACTGCAGAGCACGAGCCGGGAGATCTTTCTTTAAAATCAAGTTTTGTTGTTCCCATTTAGGAATAGGCATCTCTAAATAGACGTTTGGAGATAGAAATCTGCGCGGAGACAAGTCTTGGCCTGGCCTACTCTTAGCACTTTGCTGGTTTTCTGGGTACTCGCATGCGTAACAGGGAATTACAGCCTAGAATGAAATGCTTTTGCCCAGGATGAAGAAGATAGCCTTGCATTTCTGCATCCCCAGGCAAAAGAGAGAGATGTTCAGGTGGGGGTTAAAACCTGGACAGCCTTGTAGATATAGTTGTACGAGTGTGAGGAGGCAGCCGGCCCATGGAGAAACTGGTTTTCTCCACGATGGCTGAGTTGTGTACAGAGGGTCTCCCAACAGGCTGGTTAGCGGCTGGGCTTGCAAAGCAGCTGTAGCTCCTTGGGCGGCTGCAGGTGGAGACACAGCTGGGGAAGCGCTTGCATGTGGATGAAGGCAATTTGAGTCTGAAGAACAAACTGCTCTCATAGGTGACCTAGGGACCTGGTGGGAGGGCCGGGAATGGCTCTCTGGGCCCCATTTTGGCAGCCTGATGCCACTTCAAGGCCACCACTATCTCTGGAATGTCCCCTGTGTTTCCACTTCTCTCTCACCTCCAGCTGTTAGCTTCTCCCTGCTCCCCAGAAAAGAGAGGAAGAGTTATGGGGACAGAGAACTTCCAGTCTGGTGAAGGCAGAGATGTAAAGGAGGAGAAGCCCCAGGGGTGTGTGGAATGAAGCATCTTGCAGCCTTTCAGAGAGTGGGAGAATAATGACCACAGGAAAGAAATTCTCTGCAAGGGAGACTAGGCACCGGTCAGTTTGTTTCCTGTTGAGGGTTGGAGTATTTCCTTCTTGTGTTTTTTTGGCCATAAGGACATTTCCAGAGGGGATTGGAGGACGATGTGGCCTTCTCTGAAAAGTGACCCTTCTCCCTGAATTCTCATTTTATTCCAGTCCTTTATAAGTTTTCAGAGAGTAATTGGGAGCAGGAAGAGAGAGGGAAAAAGTTCTGAGGCTCTGACACGGCACTTCATGCAATAAGGACGGAAGAGGGCAGAGAGGTGGAACTGAGAATTGAAAGGGTGTTTTACATTTAGTCCAAAGCCAGAGCCGATATTCTTCAGGAAGATAAACCACAATCTTTGTATTTTGTCACTGATGAATTTTGCCAGATAAAGAGTGCAAAACCCACCTCCCTGTTTCCTCCCCTGTCATTTTGTTATGAAAAATGTCAGATGTGTAGAGAAGTTACCTACATCTCTTTTTATAAAAACATCAACTTGTTAACAAAGAGCAAAGTTTAGAATCCAGATACATGTGATCTGGCCTTGGACTGAGCTGGAATCCACAGGGTTGGTTAAGAAGTAGATGTGTGAAGGATATTAACATCTTGAGATTTTTCTGATCTAAAGCAGCCCTTTGTCCTCCAACCCTGCTTTCTCTTTCTTCGTGGCACTTATCAGTACCTGTCCTTCTATAGTCTGTTTCTTTCATTTTTTTTAAGATTTATTTATTTATTTGAAAGTCAGAGTTACACAGAGAGAGGAGAGGCAGAGAGAGAGAGAGGTCTTCCATCCAATGGTTTACTCTCCAGCTGGCCGCAACAGCCAGAGCTGCATCGATCCAAAGCCAGGAGCCAGGAGCTTCTTTCGGGTCTCTCACTTGGGTGCAGGGGCCCAAAGACTTGGGCCATCTTCCACTGCTTCCCCAGGCCATAGCAGAGAGCTGGATTGGAAGTGGAGCAGCTGGGTCTCCAACTAGCGCCCATATGGGATGCCGGCACTTCAGGCCAGGGCGTTAACCAACGCTGCGCCCCTATCTGTTTCTTTCTTAATTGTGCATATTCCCTCCACTCAAATGCAAATCCAGAAGGAGAAGACATTTTTGTTTTATTTATGACAGTGCTCCTGTTGGCACATCCTAAGTAATAAATAATTATAGAATTAATCAGTGAAATTACACAAACAAGGCATTGGCTCCCAAAAGGGTTGTGAGACTCTTGGTAGAGCACTAGAAGTCCTTTCAGGTAATTTAGGCTAATCAATATTTTATAGGTAAGTGGTGATCCTGGAGATCAGTGGCTTCTTCTCTCCTCACTGTGCTGCTAAGCTGATTCCTGTGCTAGAGGCTGAGCCAGTTTTGAGAAACCCACAACACAAACAAGCTATAAAAATGTTCAGTCCTGGAAATTTTCCCTAGGCCCCATATAGTAACCTGCACCATCAAGAATCAGCCTTTGCTATGATTTCTGTTATACTGTTGGTTTTGCTGGTTACTGAACTTGATATAAATGCAGTTTCCCAGGGTATACTTTTGTGTCTGGATTTTTTGCTCAGCACAGAGTTTATGGGATTCATTCATATCAAGTGTGTCAGTAGTTCATTTCCTTTTATTCCAAGGTAATAGTCATGGTGTGACTATCATGTGTTTATCCATTCTCTTACTGAGAGACACAGGTTATTTCCAATTTGGGGCTATTTTATTTTATTTATTTATTTTATTGAATAAAACTGCCATGGCCATCTTTGCAGTACCCGCCTCATTTTGAGTTCTATGTGTGTTATTTGAACATGTACCTCATGTCACCAGTGCGGATAGAAGTAGGGCAAGAATGTGGGGGCTGGGATGGATGAGGCAGCCTAACTGCACCCCAGCCGGCTGCAGGGGGCCCAGCTGTGGAGGGTCCCTCCAGTGCACTGGAAGTGTTTGTAGATCATTGAAAGAGACCCTGTAGGGTGCCTGCTGCCATCTCCATTGTGTTCCACACCCCTCCCCTCACAGCCTCCCCAGCCTCCAAGTGCTGCTGAGTTTAAACATTAATGAGTAAGAGTCTTGTTCAGAGCCTGATGAAATATTAATGTGTTTCCATGGGGGCATTGGTTTCCATCTAGACTTCTCAAGGCATTTATTTCTCTCAGCTGCTGGTCATCATCATAAAGTACTCAGAGACAGATGATCAGGCCTGAGCACACCTGTGGGATTGAACCCTCCCTTGCAGAGCCCCTGCTTTCCAGGGGTGGGAGAGAAGGAGCACACAGAAAATCAGGCAGTAATGTCTGGGTCAGAAGAAGGACCACATGTGCTGATGAAAATGGCTTGAGGAAAGAAGAGCCAGTTTATGTCGTGCTGTGAAGGTGTGGATTCAGAGTAGATAGTGAGAGGAACTTGCTGGAATGGTGAGGAATTCATTCAGGCAGGATGCCTGAATTCCAAATGGAAGCCTAGAGGCATTGCCGTTGTAAGAGGCACAGTTACACTGACACTGAGGTGGTCAAGGGCTACACATACAACTAAGCTGAGAGCTCTAATTAAGTTATCACAACTTGCTGTGAATCTGCAGGCAGCGGGGAAGGCCAGCCAGGGCTCCCAGCTGGAGGATGGAGCACTCTTCCAGGAGAAATCATTAGTTTCCTCCAAAGAAAAAGGGGCTTTTGAGTCAGATTTTGAAGGAGGTGTGCCTGTTTGACTGGCAGGCGTGGTGTCAAAGGGCGTTTCCAGTTAGAACCCTTGAGCAGGTATTTGTGTCTGGAGCAAAGTGCAGGTGTGGTTTGAGTAGGGTAGAAGGGAGAGGGGGGAGGATCAGAGCAGACTTGCAATAAGAGATAAAGCCGGGAGCTAAAGGCTGGTTGATGAAGGGCACAGGAGTACGGACTTTAGTCTGTTTGTCCTAGGGAACCAGATGACTTTTGACCACACCAGAGATTGGCTCAAAATTTGAGCAAATTCCAGCACCAGCAAGGCCTTGAGGTATGTTTATGTACACTGCACTTCCAGAATATTCTGCCGTGTCCAGCCCAGGTGAGAGACTCTCAGTGGTGTTCTCTAAGGGAGGTGAATAGGAGGGTGTTAGATGGACTCTGCACCCCTAGGACTGACCTGAAGCAGATCGGGAAATCAGAATGCCTCAAGTCGCACTGCATTCCCAGGCTGCACGCTGCATCCTTTGATCTCCTTGGGACTGCTTCACCTCAGGGAGGGAGCTGAGAACGTCTAAGGGTCTTTTTCTCACCTGAACCCAAATCTGAGCCATTGTACTGGTGATGTGGGTTGCCAGGCAACAGAGGAAGTGCTGATGCTGGCTGGGCCAGGAAGCTGAGCTGAGAGAGGAGATGGCTCAGGGGCTTGAGGTAATGCAGATCCGGGGTCCATGGACAGGACCGCTGGAGCCCTCCATGTGTGTTCTTCCCTTCAGGTTGCAGGGTCCTATTCAGAACTGCCCATGATGAAAGCAGTGAAGTAGAGAGGGTGTTAGCCTGCCAGACATCTGTACCCTGTGCTTCTGATCAGAAAGACATTACTGTGGAGGTAATGGCCCTGGGGAAGTCAGTCTTCAGTGAAGAGCTTTGCCCGAATACTTGCTTCTCTGTGCCCATCGGGGGATGGTTCCAAGATTCCCTATGGACACCAAAATCTGCCAGTGCTGAAGTCCCTTATGTATTTGCATATTAACCTATGCATATCCTCCCAGATATAAATAATCACTAGATTACTTACAGTAGCTAGTACAATGTAAATGCTATGTAAAATAGTTGTTTTACTGTGTTGTTTAGGGAATAATGAGAAAAAATACTGTACATATTTGGTACACAATTTTTTTTTTAATATTTTTTTTTTTTTTTTTTTTTGGACAGGCAGAGTGGACAGTGAGAGAGAGACAGAGAGAAAGGTCTTCCTTTGTCGTTGGTTCACCCTCCAATGGCCGCTGCGGCCAGCGCGCTGCGGCCGGCGCACCGTGCTGATCCGATGGCAGGAGCCAGGAGTCAGGTGCTTTTCCTGGTCTCCCATGGGGTGCAGGGCCCAAGCACCTGGGCCATCCTCCACTGCACTCCCTGGCCACGGCAGAGGGCTGGCCTGGAAGAGGGGCAACCGGGACAGAATCCGGTGCCCCGACCGGGACTAGAACCCGGTGTGCCGGCGCCGCAAGGCGGAGGATTAGCCTAGTGAGCCGCGGCGCCGGCCTGGTACACAATTTTTTTTAATATTTTTGATCCACAGTTGATTGAATCACAGATACAGAGGGCCACGTTTATATAGACTCTATATAGAAACATCTGGAGGCCGGCGCCGCGGCTCAATAGGTTAATCCTCCGCCTGTGGCGCCGGCTCCCTGGGTTCTAGTCCCGGTTGCTCCTCTTCCAGTCCAGGTCTCTGCTGTGGCCCGGGAGTGCAGTGGAGGATGGCCCAGGTCCTTGGGCCCTGCACCTGCATGGGAGACCAGGAGGAAGCACCTGGATCCTGGCTTCGGACTGGTACAGTGCCAGCTGTAGCGGCTGTTTGGGGAGTGAACCAATGGAAGGAAGACCTTTCTCTCTGTCTCTCTCTCTCTCATTGTCTAACTGCCTGTCAAAAAAAAAAATCTGGAGTTCTGATGGGGAGAGATTTCTTGGGGTAAGGGTAGGAAAGAACATGGCAAGGCTTCTGGAAACTTTGTGATTCTGCTGAGGACACTGCTGGTTGAAATCGCTCTGCCTCTCTCTCATAGGATCTTGGGAGCACCCAGGAATGTATACTCTGGGCCTTCCCATTGTTGTCTGCCTATGCTGGAATGTCCAGCTATCATTGGGCATGCCCAGCTCACCATCTGCTTTTCCAAGGGTAATTGGGAAGACCTTGAGAAAGAAAGAAGGCAGAAGTGAATTTTTTTTTTTTCAGGCAGAGTGGACAGTGAGAGAGAGAGAGAGAAAGGTCTTCCTTTTGCCGTTGGTTCACCCTCCAATGGCCGCCGCGGCTGGCGTGCTGCGGCCGGCACACCGCGCCTATCCGAAGGCAGGAGCCAGGTGCTTCTCCTGGTCCCCCATGGGGTGCAGGGCCCAAGCACCTGGGCCATCCTCCACTGCACTCCCGGACCATAGCAGAGAGCTGGCCTGGAAGAGGGGCAACCGGGAAAGAATCCAGCACCCCGACTGGGACTAGAACCCGGTGTGCCGGCGCTGCTAGGCGGAGGATTAGCCTATTGAGCCATGGCACCGGCCAAGAAGTGAATTCTTAACTAGGGGAATGCTGAGGACCTGATGGCGTGGTCTGGGCTGAGGCATGGTAAAAGCCTGAAGTTGATAGTTTGGCAAGACCCCAGACCAACCAGGCCTTTCTTAGCTCTAATCTAAAATATTCCTGATGTTATGTGGGATGGGGTCTCTCCGGGGCCACATTAGCTGCAGTCTTTCCTCTGAACGGGAGAACAGAGTGCATGCTTAATTGAATGCCTTTTCTAGACAGACATTTCAGTGATTCTGCAATTGTGCCTGAGCCATTGACAGTTGCCTGCTTTTGGATGCTGCTGGGATAAATCCAGTAAATCAGAATAAAGAGAGAGAAAGGAAAAGATAATGGTAGGAGTCAGAAAAGAGAACAGTGGTGACCTGCTGGGGTCACAGGTACCCAATCATCTGTAAGTGAGAAACTGTAATGGAAGAAGATCAAATAACCACTCTTGGGAATCGTCACGTGCACAAATTTCTGACTTCTAAGGCAACTGTGAGGAGGAAAGAAGGGAGGAGACATGAAGGCTGCTGTCTGAGGAATATTAGCACAGACTTGTCACTGGGAAACATGTGGCCACAGCACATCAGGGGAGGGGGCAGCGGAAATGCTCTGACCAAAGCCCCTTTCACACTTACAGCCTGTCGTATTTATTCATAGACAATGGTACTTCTAAAAATTCATGGAAATGGAATTAAAAGATAAGTTTATTTTGCTGCAAAAAATATTTGAAATCAATGCACAGTTTTCCTGTTAGATATACTTTCCATGGACTTTTTCTTGAGATTAATTTGTTTGAAAGGCAGAGTGACACACAGAGGGCAGGGGATGAAGAGAGAGAGAGGGAGGGAGGGAGAGATTTTCTATCCACTGGTTCACACTCCAAATGGCCACAACAGTGAGGGCTGGGCCAGGCTGAAGCCAAGAGCATGGAATTCCATCTGAGTCTCTCATGTAGATTACAGGGGCCCAAGCACTTGGGCCATTGTCTGCTGCTTTTCTCAGGTGCACGATCAGAGAGCTGGATGGGAACTGGAGCATCTGGGACTCCAACCTGGGCTCTGATATGGGGTACCAGCGTCACAGGCAGCAGCTTAACTCGCTACACCACAGTGCTGGTCCCTCCATGAACTTTTTGAAGGCCTTTCTTATGCATGAATTAAAAAAATTTTTTGCAGTTAAATAAACTTTTTTTTTTTTAATTTTTTTGACAGGCAGAGTGGACAGTGAGAGAGAGAGACAGAGAGAGAAAGGTCTTCCTTTGCCGTTGGATCACCCTCCAATGGCCGCCGCTGCAGCCGGCGCACCGCACTGATCCGATGGCAGGAGCCAGGATCCAGGTGCTTTTCCTGGTCTCCCATGGGGTGCAGGGCCCAAGCACCTGGGCCATCCTCCACTGCACTCCCTGGCCATAGCAGAGAGCTGGCCTGGAAGAGGGGCAACCGGGACAGAATCCGGCGCCCCAACCGGGACTAGAACCCGGTGTGCCGGCGCCGCAAGGTGGAGGATTAGCCTATTGAGCCACGGCGCCGGCTAATAAACTTATTTTTTAATTCCATTTTTTCCATGAACTGTCTGAAGTTCCCTCCTGTGTGAGATATTCATCTGTGTTTGCAAAGATACACAAATGCACAACACTAAAAGGGGTAAACTATTCCAAAATGTTGGTGAAATTATGAAAGGTTATTTTTCTTTTTTCAAGTCATCTATGTTTTCCATGATTATTATAGTCGTGCCTGTCTATGATGATCAGGAGAACAAGAAAGATAAACCTATTAAAGAGGCTCAGAGGCAGCAAGAGGCATGAGTATGGGATGATAGGATTGTGGAAGGAGAAAAAAGGATATTTGGAAGACAATTTAAAAAGTCAACTCTTCACAGATTGCTAGCTTCTGTATATCTTTTCTTCATTACTGAGTGTCATTTGTCCATTTACTCCAGAAGATCTGGAGGTATCTGCATGAAAACAAACAGCAAAAACTGAGCCAAGTGTTACACATCCAAGGCCATTGCCTTGCCAGTGCCATTCTGTAGGTGACAATTGGAAGGCCGTGGGTGGCTTCCAATGGAGGTCAAAGTGTCTTCCACCAAGTGCCAACACAGAACGCAGCTCAGGCAGTATCTTCTCTCCCACCGAGTTTAATATTTACCCCTGCAGAGGCTGGGCCAGCTTTGTACTTCTCATCTCGGAAGCCCAGAACAGGAGCCAACAAAGCCTGTCGACACTGGGAATAGTGGGATTTTCCCAGACAGAAGCCGGTGCTATTCACGTCCACACCTTTGCTGGCTGCTCACTGCTCAGGCAGCTGCCAGGGAAGCTCTGTGGCTGAGGTTTTGGGAAACTAAGTGTAGTTTTCATTTCACAACCACCAGCTTTTTACAGGGCACTGTCAATTCTGTGCTTTAATTGGCATCTGTTGAATCATGCAGGCTGAGCCTTCTCTCCCGGAGCAGACGTTTCTGTCTGTCTGTAGCCGCTAGGATGAATTTAAAACACCTGCAAGGAGCCGCATACCCCACTGAGCTTCAGGCTCTGGCATTACTTGTAATTATACAGTCTTAATAAATCCGTTTTTGTATTTCGACTGCATTGCATTTTTCAGCTATGCAAGGTACACACACTCACTGTTGCAAGTCTAAGACAGCAGTGCATAAAGAAAATGCTGCTACTCTCTACATTCTCTCCCCTCTATTGTCCTGACAAAACCATTATTAAAAGTTTAGTGTGGCCGGCGCTGAGGCTCACTAGGCTAATCCTCCGCCTTGCGGCGCCGGCACACCAGGTTCTAGTCCCGGTCAGGGTGCCGGATTCTGTCCCAGTTGCCCCTCTTCCAGGCCAGCTCTCTGCTGTGGCCAGGGAGTGCAGTGGAGGATGGCCCAAATGCTTGGGCCCTGCACCCCATGGGAGACCAGGAGAAGTACCTGGCTCTTGCCATTGGATCAGTGTGGTGCGCCGGCCGCAGCGTGCCGGCTGCAGCGTGCTGGCCGCGGCGGCCATTGGAGGGTGAACCAACGGTAAAGGAAGACCTTTCTCTCTGTCTGTCTCACTGTCCACTCTGCCTATCAAAAAATAATAAAAAATTTAAAAAAAAGTTTAGTGTGAAAACCTTCACTGCTTTTCTATGTTCAAACATATGTAGAATTGTTTTCTATCTTGTATATAAACAGAATCATTTAATACCAGTCACTGTTGTTTCATTTTATTATGTACATTATTCTATATTAATACATATAATTGATCATACACATTAATATTCTATATTAATAAATACAATTATTATTTTAAAGATGTATTTATCCAAAAGGCAGAGTTACAAAGAGGGGGAACAGAGAGAGAAAAAGAAAGAGATCTTTCACCTGCTGGTTTACTCCCCAGATGGCTGGGGCTGGGCCATTTGGAACTCCTTCCTGGTCTCCCATGTTGGTGGCAAGGAGCCAAGCACTTGGGCCATCACCTGCTGCCTCCAAGACCCATTAGCCTGGAGCTAGGTGAGAAGTGGAGTAGCTGGGACTTGATCCGGTGCTCATATGGGATGTTAGCATTGCAGGCTGCAGCAGCTTAAGCCACTGAACCACAATGCTGGCCCCCAATTTATTATTTTTTTAATAGCTTCCTAATATTGTAGGAAATTCCAGGTTTTCTCACTATTTCTCTGCTGACCGATATTTATGTTGTTCCTCCATCTTTTTTACATAACAAATGATATCACAATAAACATTCTACATTCATGCTTTCAGTTTGCATTTTATTTCCTAGGAGATATTTCCAAAATTGGCATGCTGAGTCAAAGGGAATCCACACAATTTTAATTCTCGCTGTGGGTCTTCCCTATAGCAGTTGCTTCCCTCCCTTCTTTTGCCTTCCCTCCCATCTTCCACTCCTGGAAAGCCTGTATGTTTAGAAAGGAGAGCTTGCAGTGAGAACTCGTCTGTGCCAAGTGTGGATTATCTCAGCTCAGTAGGGAACAGGGCTGCAGGATCTCGGCTGCATTGTGTCTCTCTTTTGCTTTTGGTTAGCCAGGTTGTTTATGATCCCTTTGCTCATTTATTCCATACTGTGAAATTAAACATGGTTTACATCTGAGGGTAGTGTATGCTTTCAGAGAGAATAGGCTAAGTCATATTGCTTTTCCTCAAAGCCATAACTGGGACAGTTTTTGTATGTCCTTTCTTTAATAGTTGGATTGAGATGATTCCCATCTCAATCTTCTTCCTTCATTTTGAGAACTTGGGGTTTGGGGAGTTTTGTGAGTATAAAATCAATCAACTGTGAGTATTTGACAAGAGGATAATTAGTTTAGAAGGTAGGGGTCTTGGAGCTTAAGGATCAGTGCCAAGCAACAGATGTGAACACTTTTAAACAAATGATCTTAACAAACTTGATGTGAGGGGCAAACTTCACAGGAGTACTTGGCTTTCATCTTAAGTCTAGCTCTTATTGGGTTGTAAAACTTGTCTAGTCCACCAGACTAGAAAGGAGTAGGATTCCCCAGGACACCAGGACTGGAGAAGATATCAGAGAAGCATTAAGAGAAGCTGGAGAGTACACAAATAAAATATGAACAACAAAATCTGTGCTGTGACCAGTGGGCCCTAGAAGGAAATCTGTGATCTCTAATCCACATTAGAAACCCCAGTGTGAGTCTGTGTTCAGAAAGCGAACATTAACTAAGCAGGGGGGAAGAAATCTCAAGTCCTGTTGGCAAATATTTTGTTGTTAGCTTCTATCACACATGCTGCAATTTTTAATAGCTTTAGAATGGATTTCCATGTCCTAGAGTGAAACCTAATTACAAGATAGTTGTTATTACAATTAATAACTAAGGAGAAACTTTAAACTTCAATTTGCTATGTTTATACCTGTAGAATAAGCATTACCCTTAGTGTTAATGCATTCTTTTACACAAATGTCTAATTTTCAAGTATGCACTAAGAAGTAATGATAGTAGAACTAGTTTATATAATAGGTTAGTCTTGTATAACTAAGAGATCCTATAGTGAATCTTAGTTGATATCACAGTTAATAGTAGGGGTAGTTATACTCTTTCCACTATCATTTGTGTTTGTGAAAATCATATTTGGAAGACATTCAACATCTGCTTCTGGCAATAATGAATTATCTAGTAGTATAGACTGGTGTTCCCATGGAAGATATCTAGAAAAGCTGGACTTTAATAATCTATCTGGGGGATAGTATTTGACCAGCAGTCAAGATTCTGGTTAAAACACTGCACCTATTACAGAGTTTCCAAGCTGACTCCAGCTTCCTAATACAGACCCTGAGAGGCAGAAGGTGGTGACTCAAATAACAGGGTTCCTGTCCTGGATATGGGAGACCTGGACTAAGTTCCCGGGTCCTAGTTTCAACCTGACCCATCCCCAATCATTGCAGAAATTTAGTAAGTAAACCAGTAGATGGGAACTCTGTCTGCCCTTCAAATAAATAAATAAAAATTTATTAAAAATATTTGAAGTCATGGAAGACCTACTAAGGCAACTAGGATTTGAGAACTAAGGCTCAGAAAGAAGAGAAAGTCGGGGTTGGCATTGTGGCGTGGAGGGTTAGGCTGCCCCCTGCAGCGCCAGCATCCCATATGGGTGCCAATTCATGTCCCAGCTGCTCCGCTTCTGATCCAACTCCCTGCTAATGCACCTGGGAAAGCAGAAGAGGATGGTCCAATTGCTTGGGCCCCTGCCACCCATGTGGGAGACCTGGAGGAAGCTCCTGGCTTCAGCCTGGCTCAGCCCCAGATGTTGCGGCCATCTGGGGAGTGAACCAAGAGATGGACGATCTCTCTCCTTCTTTCCCTATATCTCTGCCTTTCAAATAAATCAGAGAGAGAGAGAGAGAGAGAGAGAGAGATACTAATTGAGTGCCCACCCATTCTAGGTTGTTTTTCCCCTTGAGACATTTACCATTTATTAAGTTGCACGTGAGGAGAAACAAAGAACCAATGAACAACTGCTTGCTAACAGAGAAGCTAAGCAGAATATTCTGCAGTCTCATAGGATTGGGGAGGAAAAACAAATGGAATTCAAAGCTATCAAATGAGCCAGTACATGAGAGACCATGATTATAGAAAGAAAATAGATGCACAGAAATCAGCCCAGTAGTCTAAAGCAGTTTTTCTTCAGAGTCATTCACTGATTTGTAAGTAGCACAGATCGAGAGGTAAGAAAATCCAGACAGAAAGCATGTGCTAAACACTTGAGAAGCCAGTCAGAGCTACTTGCTGGGAAGATAAGAATTGGAGTGTAGGGAGCACCTGAAAAACACCCACAGCTTTTCACTGGGACTCCTGGAGGATTATGCCTGAGCAATTAGGGGAAACAAGAATTGGAACCTGGTTTTATTCCATTTCAGAATGCAGTTCCCAATCAGCTCAGCCATTGATTGTATTAAAGTGATCTGTTTTTATTTTAATACCCTAGCAGACTCTGGCCTCAGAATCAGCCCTTAAGGCATTCAGATCTGGCTGAAGAGCCCATGAGAGTATTGCAGGCATGGAAAGCCAAGACACTCTGGAAAAAAAAAAAAAAAAAAACTCAGTGAGTGAGATCCCAGTAGAGAGAACGGGCCATCAGAGAAGGAGGTGCCCTTCTCTGAAGGGAGAACTTCCACTTTGACTATGATCTTGTCTAAATAAGATCGAAGTCAGCGAACTCAAGAGGCTTCCATAGCCTTGGAAACTCATGACTAGAGCCTAGGGAGATTTCTGACGCCATAAACAAGAGTGTCAAATTGTTAAGTCAACAACAGGAGTCACTGTGTGCTTACTCTTATGTGGGATCTCTGTCCTTAATGTGTTGTTCAATGTGAATTAATGCTATAACTAGTACTCAAACAGTATTTTACACTTTATGTTCTGTGTAGGTACAAACTGATGAAATCTTTACTTAATACATACTAAATCGATCTTCTGTATATAAAGATAATTGAAAATGAATCTTGATGTGAATGGAATGGGAGAGGGAGCGGGAGATGGGAGGGTTGTGGGTGGGAGGGAAGTTATGGGGGGGGAGCCATTGTAATCCATAAACTGTACTTTGGAAATTATATTTACTAAATAAATGTTAAAAAAAAAACCCTAGCAGAAGCCTTCTCTATAATTTTTGGAGAAGATAAAGATGATCCAGAGCATCTTTATTTGTAAATGCAGAGTTTGCCTTATTTGGTGAAATAAAACAAAGCGAAAACAGGCATTCTAAGACACAGTTTCCACAATATGGTACAAAGAAGGAGAGCTGAAACTCCCTGAGTCAAGAACACAAAGCTTCAAGTCTAGGGAGACGAAGGCAGCTAAAGTTTGCAGGACAGAGTATTGGAGAGAAGAAAGCTGTAGAGAACTCCAGAGAACCTCACAGTGTAGATCTCAAATATAAAGCTGAATACAGATCAGTACATGCATATGAGGAAACTACCTAGGGATGGAGAAAGAATCACCCGAAAGGATTAGAGGGGACAGTACTCTGTTCACACAAAGCTGGGAACAGTGCCTGTTCCTAACAGCCAGACTAGAGAGAGCTTGTAATTCTTGAGGTGTTGGGTATTATGCTCTGAAAGGCTATGTCTTATTAGGGAGGAATGCGTAGCCCTATACCTGACAATACTCTGATGCTGCCTAATGGATCTTAAAAGTACACTTGAAAAAACCAAATGGTTCTCGAATTAACTATATCTCAGAACAAAGCTCAACACTATTTAGAGGTATTTAAGGCAGCAATATTAGTATCAGATGAAGTATATTGCAAAGCAAAGACTATGACCAGGGATAAAGAAAGTCATTTCATAATGATGAAGGAGTCAGTTCATCAGAAAGACATAACAATACTAAACATTTATGCATCCAATAACAGAACTTCAAAACACATGGAGTAGAAATTGATAGTACTTCAAGGAGAAATAGACAAATCCATAATTGTAATACAAAATTTCATTATCCTTCTCTCAGTAAATGATAAAACAAGAAGACAGAAAATAATTAAGGATATAAAAGAGAGTAACAATACCATCAACCAACTTGGCCTCATTGATTTTTATAGGACACTCTACCCAACAACAGCTAAATACACATTCCTTTCAAGTGTGTGTGAAACATTCATCAGAATAAACCATATTCTGGAATATAAAACAAGTCTCAATAAATTTAAAAGGATTGAGCTCATTCAAAATATATCATTGACTGGTGGAATTAATTAAGAAATCAGTAACAGGAATCTTCAAATATTTGGTAACTAACATGCTTCAGAATATTCATGAGTCGAAGAGGGAGTCAAAAGGAAAATGAGAATTTATTTGGGACTGAATGAAAGTGAAGAGTCACTTAAGAAAAGCATTACTTGGGTGGAATTTATAGCATTAAAGGCTTATAAAACCAAAAGTTCCAGATCAATTTACATATTAAGAAACTAAAACCAAAAAGAGCAAATGAAACTCAAAGTAAACAGAAGAAAGAAAAGAATGAGAGCGGTCGCGCAGTCGGACCGGCTGCTGAGACGAACGCTTCACTGGGGCAGTCTCCGCATATCATGGGGAGACAGACGCTGCTGCCTTTGATTGGCCTTGGTCCTCACAGCTCCAAAAAGAAACAAGATCTTGATAAGCTCTATGAGCTGAAGTCCAAAGCTCGGCAGATTATGAACCAGTGTGGTCCCTCAGCCCTAATCAACCTCTCCAATTTCTCATCCATAAAACCGGAACCAGCCAGCACCCCTCCACAAGGATCCATGGCCAATAGCACTACAGTGGTAAAGATACCAGACACTCCTGGGACAGGAGGTCGTCTTAGCCCTGAAAACAATCAGGTATTGACCAAGAAGAAATTGCAAGACCTAGTGAGAGAAGTGGATCCTAATGAGCAGTTGGATGAAGATGTGGAGGAGACGCTGCTGCAGATTGCTGATGATTTTATCGAGAGTGTGGTGACAGCAGCCTGTCAACTTGCTCGACATCGCAAGTCCAGCACCCTGGAGGTGAAAGATGTCCAGCTTCATCTAGAGCGCCAGTGGAACATGTGGATCCCGGGGTTCGGCTCTGAGGAAATCCGACCCTACAAGAAAGCCTGCACCGCAGAAGCTCACAAACAGAGAATGGCATTGATCCGGAAAACAACGAAGAAATAACACACAGAAAGGTCAGGGAATGGACAACATTTAAATGTATTTGGAGATACTTGAGCTGAGACCTCAGCCATCTCATCCTTGGAATTTTTTTTAATGCTTTATAGAGAAGCATATATTTTTATTAACAATGCAGCAATATCGTGAGATCCCAGTGGAAAGAACAGGTCTTCAAAGAAGGAGGTACCTTTCTCTGAAGGGAGGAGAGAACCTCCTCTTTGACTATTTACAGGATTTCCTCAGAGCCGAACCCCGGGATCCACATGTTCCACTGGCGCTCTAGATGAAGCTGGACATCTTTCACCTCCAGGGTGCTGGACTTGCGATGTCGAGCAAGTTGACAGGCTGCTGTCACCACACTCTCGATAAAATCATCAGCAATCTGCAGCAGCGTCTCCTCCACATCTTCATCCAACTGCTATGACCTTGTCTAAACAAGTCAAGAGTTGGAGAACTGAAAAGGCTTCCATAGCCTTGGAAACTCATGACTGGAGCATAGGGAGATTACTGATGCCATAAACAGGAGTGTCAATTTGTAAAGTCAACAACAGGAGTCACTGTGCACTTACTCCTCATGTAGGACCTCTGTCCTTAATGTGCTGTACATTGAGATTTAATGCTATAACGAGTACTCAAACAGTATATTTCATTTTGTGTTTCTATGGGGGTGCAAACTGTTGAAATCTTTACTTAATGTATACTAAACTGATCTTCTGTAAAAAAAAAAAAAAGAAATTATCAATTCCCAACTTGACTCTCACTGGGATTAAACATGACGATAGGTCTGATCTGATTTCATTGTCATTTAAAAAATCATCGATTATTTTTCACTTTATGTTTCTGTGTGGGAGCAAACAGTTGAAATCTTTATGCTAAACTGATCTTCTGTATATAAAGACAATTGAAAATGAATCTTGATGTGAATGGAAGGGGAGAGGGAGTGGGAAAGGGGAGGGTTGCGGGTAGGAGGGACGTTATGGGGGGGAAGCCATTGTAATCCATAAGCTGTACTTTGGAAATTTATATTCATTAAATAAAAGTTAAAAAAATAAAAAAATAAAATAAAAAACAGTGCAGCAATATCTATAATGACTGAGAGGATCTGACAAGAGAAGAAAGCCTCCTAGCCCAACTTCTGGTCCCTTTTCCCTGCCATCTCAGAGGAGCAGTGTATCTTCCAGAGAAGATTTTATTTGTGGTTTATTCTATAAGTGATTGAACATGGGACAGAGCAAATGGTCTTGTTGAGTGAGACCGTATTAGCAGGATTTGTAGCGGGTTTTGTCCCCTTCTCCTTTCTCCCTTTCCCTGTACTTTGTAACGTCAGTGTTTATATGACTATGACTTTCATTTGCTTTTCCAGAATAAAGAAGTTATTAATCAAAATAAAGAATGAGAGCATAAATCAATAAAAATTGATTTAAAAACTAAAGAAAACTAATAAAAGCCAGTGCTGGTTCATCAAGAATATCAATAAAATGGATAAACCTCTAGACAGACTGATGAGAAAAAAATGGGAGTAGACACAATCTAACATCAAGAATGAGGTGACATCACCATACATTCTGCAGATATTAAAGGATAATAAAGGACTGTTGTAAACAGCTTTATTCTAATGATTTCAGCAACTTAGATGAAGTGAACTATTTACTTGAATAATACAAACTACCAAAGTTCACTCAAATTTTCAAGAATATTAAAGCCCAGATCTATTAAACATAAAGTCTGAACAAATTAGTAATAGAACTTCTCTAACCCGATAAAGGGAATTTAGCGAAACCTGTGTCTAATACCAAATATTGGCAAGAAACTAAATACTTTCTCCCTAATATCAGAAACAGACAAACGATTGCATTCTCACTACTCCTATTCAATATTGTAGGTTTCTAGCTAATATAATAAGAGAAAGAAATGAAAGACATCCAACCAGGAAAGGAAATAGTAAAACCATCTTCATTTTTCCTATGTAGACTTGATCATCTCTATAGAAAATTCAGTGGAGTTTACAAAAGAGTTACCAGAACAAATTGAGTGAGTTTAGTATGGTTGTGAAATAAAATACCAGTATACAAATATCAGTTGTATGTCTCTATACTCAATGTTGAATAATTGGAATTCAAAGTTTAAAACATTTCTAACAGCATATAAAGTATGAAAAACTTACAGATAAATCTAGCAAAGATGTACAAAATTAACACACTGAAAACCCTAAAATGTTTCTGAGATATTTTAAAGACCAAAATAAATAGAGAGATAGTCCTTTTCACGAGTTAGAAAACTCATTATTGCTAAAATGTTAAAATGTCCTCCCTGATTCATCTATAGAATTATAGATCACTTTATATAGAAACTGATAGGGCTGGCTTCATGGCATCCCATATAGCTGTGGATTCGAGTCCTGGCTGCTGCATTTCTGAACCAACTCCTTGCTAATGTGCCTGGGAAAGCAGTGGAAGATGACCCAAGTCCTTGGGCCCCAGTGGAAAACCTGGAAGGAGCTCCTGGCTTCTGGCTTCTGGTTCCAGACCAGCCTAGCTCCTGCTGTTGTGCCCAGTTAGGGAGTGAACCAGTGGATGGAAGATTCTCTCTCTAACTCTCCCTCTTTTTCTCCATGAACTCTACCTTTCAAATAAATAAATAAATCTTTAAAAAAAAAAAAACCGAGAACTGAAAAATTCATATAAAATTGTATATTACCTAGAATAGTGAGTTTTTTTTATAAAAGAACATAGCTGGAGGACTGTCACTTGTATGTACATTATTTTGAACTTAAAAATGGATTCCTGGGTGTTTATGTGTGTCAACACTTAGGAAATTGACACTTTAAATATGCATGGTTTATTTTATATCATTTATACCTCAGTGGAGCTGGCTTTCCTATTGGGAAATGGAATAGTAGAAAATACAAAAAAAAAAAAAAAACAGAGCAGATTGTATAAATAAAACAGAGTAATATAATAGATTTTCTCTAATGCCTCAACTGTTAATTGCTCTATCAAAAGATAGAGATTGTGAGACTAGAGAATAATTGTATTCAAAATAATTATTTAAATCTTCTACTTGGTGACAGTTTGTTATAGCCTTTATCATCTTAATGTACCATGCTTTATTAATGGTAGCCACAAGGAAATACTTACATTTATGAGAATGCCATAAGGAATAATTTAATAAACAGTATTTTTATCCCTGGCTTCAGCTGAATTGTGGTTTGAAATGAGGCTTTTTCCTAGGGATGTTTGGGCTTTACAAGGGGATTGATGGGTAGCCTATGGTTCCCCCACTCTTAATCTTATATGTAAAATACTGCATATTTGTATACTTGTCCAGGAAAGAGTCTATGGCTTTCATTAGTATCTCATAAATAAAATATATGTAAGAATCATAATTTAAGAATGGGAGAAGTAAGTGCTGTTCTACATATTTAATTTCTTGATAGTACATCCCTAAAATTGATTTCTAGAGAATGATTCTGATGAGTTGATCTGTATGTGTTTGAGTGTCATCACTGTAACCTGGAGCAACAACTTAAATGTTATTCCGAGGCTTTGTGTGGTTCAAACTCCGATAAAATCCCCTTATTTCTTACTGCTGCGCCAGGATTCTCATGGTGCGCTTCCCATATCAGCAGTAGCAGCAGCAGCTGGGAACTTGCTAGAAATGCGTTTTCTCAGGCCCAGTGCAGACCTTTAGGATCAGAAGGTCTGGAGGTGGGGACCAGCAATCAGTGTTGTTTAAGGAGCTCTCCAAGTGATTCTGGTGTGCCCTAAAGTTTGATAACCATCAGATTAGACTACACTTACAAATTCATATCTCCTTCCCTGGTTCAAGGCTAAGTTTAGAACCATTCGCTAAGAAAATGGCTACAAAATGACCAGGCTAACATTGATGGCTTACATTTTCCATCTCTTTGTCCTCAAAGAGCCCAAATCGCTCTCACACAAGTGTCTTGGGTTGCACAGCAACATTGAGCAACAGTTTAGAGAAACCAGTGTCCAGCTGAAACTGAATTTGGAGACACAGCATGAGTCCACTCTTAAAAATTCTGACCAGGCGGCTTTTCAGGGATGGGCCCAGCAATTCCAAGGGCCTTGGCTTTCAGCCTCCTTTGAAGAGTAGAACATTCAGACTCTGAGACACACTGAGCCCCAGGAATGAAGTCTTATTTATCCCCTTCTAGCCATGTGGTACCCTCAAATGCCCTTTCATGCAGTGCTAAGGGTCCCCATGCTCCATCTGCAAAGTAACTTTATTAATTCACTCAGCCTATGTTCAGAGAACCAACGGGAAAAAGGTGTCAACATAAAACTTGAGCCATCCAAAACCAGCCTCTGAAAGCTTCAACTGATCATTCTTTCTGGTCCTCCTGTTGGCTGAAGCTTGATTTGTTATGGCACCTTACTGTTCTGCTGACAGGAAATAGCCTAGGGTGCGTCACGCAGCTCTCATTAAAGGAGAGCAGCCAAGTGGAATTCATTCTTGGCTCTTAGCAGTTTTCAAATGAGAATTTTATTGCATATTAATGAGCCCTAATTGACATTTGTGACTGGTTTTTATGGAAATCATGCACGTATAATTTGCATAATAGTACCTAAGTGCTTTTAGATAACAGGAACTCTGGGACATTGGTAAGAGCTTTTGTTTTGTTTTGTTTTGTTTTCCTATTCCCAAACCCTGGCCTCTGGAATAGTGTGGAATATTACCAGGTTTCTAGGATTTGCTATGAAGCCCAGTTTGTCTGGTTGTTCCAGCTTGTACCCATGAGTCAGAAGAACATAGCAGGGCTCCTGTCTGGAAGGCGGAGGTTCTCCTGTGGTAGTCAGGGGAGATGTCCCAACCCTCGCTGTACTTTCATGAACTGACTCTCATGCTTCTCCTAGGTGGTAGGAGTATCTAGTCAGTCCCAAGGATTGTTCCTGGGATTTGGTGCTATGTAATGTTTTCTTTTTTAAAAAAATTATTTATTCATTCAAAAGGCAGAGGGACAGGGTGAGAGAGAGAGAGAGAGAGAGAGAGAGAGAGAAAGAGAGAGAGAGAGAGGTCTTCCCTCCACTGGCTTGCTCTCCAAATGACCACAATGGCCAGGTCTGGGCCAGGCTAAAGCCAGGAGCACCATCTGGGTCTCCCACATGGGTGGTAGAGATTCAGTAACTTGGGCCATCCTCTGCTGCCTTCCTAGGTACATTAGCAGGAAGCTGGATTGGAAGGGGAGTAGACAGGACGGCAGCCTACACTCTGATATGGGATGCCAACATTAAGCAATGACTTAACCCATTGCACCACAATTCCTACCTCTATATAATGTTTTCCAAATATCTCTGGGTCATGTAAACAAACAGGTATTGGTTACCTACTGTGAACCAGGCACTGTGCTAGGTGCTAGAGCAAGACCTCACTGCTACGTCCCTGGCTCTTAACATTATGACTAGTGGGCAGCAGCTATCAATCAATGTTTATTGAATTAATAAATTTGATCTCTGCCCTCAGGAATCTAGAGTTCATTATTCTTACAAAATCTGTTTTAAGTACAATATAAAGAGCATTGCTCTTCAAGTTAGAAAAAATTTTAATGATTCAAAACTTGGGAATTCTTTCAGGAACTGTAGAGAAACAAGATGAATAAGCTGTGTGCCCCAAGTCTTCTGTATAGATGGCTCTACTAAATAGTAGAAATGAAAGAAGCCAATGTTTTTCTGAAGACCTATTATAAATCAGTTTCTTTTGCATATCATCACAAAACCTGTGAGGTAGAGATAGTATTATCCCCATTTCATTGAGCAGGTACCTAAGAATTGGAGAAGTAATTAACCTAAGGTACTACAGATAGAAAATTATGGATCTGAGACTTAAATTCAGGCTATGGTTTGCCTTTTGCACTGCCACTTACTACATTAGATGATCCTAGGATATGTGAAGTGAGGCTGCACTCCAAGTACTGGGATGGAGGGGTGAAGTGGCCTGAAGCCCTGGGTATGCTGTGCATTCTGCTGATGTACTGTGTATAGTAAACCTACTGTTTTCAAGTTTCCTGGATCCTGTGGGGACCCAAAGCATAGCCAATCTGCATCACTATAATTCTGCCAAACAGCCAGGAACATTTAAATACTGTGTAGGAAGGGGATAAATCAAGGTTTAATAGAAGAAAAGTTGCAAGTAAGGTAAAACTTAAAGGTTGATTGTAGTCTTCAATAGTGCTGAGCAAGACTGTTCTCCAGATTGTGGAAAGATCACTGTGGGCTAGGAAGGACATGAGGGGAGAGGATTTGAAGCACTGGGATTAGAAGGGAGTGGCGGTACAGTTCAAGAATTCATCCAAAGTCCCCTGGCATCCCGAAGAATTGTTTTTACTGAGATTCATGCTAGACTAAGGGAGTCAGTTCCACTCCCCTCCACCCTGCCCCTTCCCACCCGCCAGAGGACACCCAATGGTCCCTCTTCTGCTTGTAGAATCCTCTAAGAAGGGTATGTTTGGGGTGACCATCTCCTCCCTCTGCCCTTCCATCTGATGAATCAGGATACCCCATGCAAGCCCTGCCCTGGGGTCCTTGAGGTGATTATTCAGAAATCAAGAAAGTCTGTGAAAATCTTAGCTGGAGGCTTTAAAAGAGAAACTGTATCATTTATTGCTCTTTTGTAAGGCAAATCTGAGTTTTTTGAGAAGCAGATTAATTCAGTCCACTTTACGTTAATGGGGAGAAAGCATAGGAGTCCCAGCACTTAGTCCTTTGCCCTTCTGTTATATACCTTTTCCCCTTGGACTTGCTTCATGAGTTTCTAACCACAGTCCTAGAAATATTACCCCTCCATGACCCACCTGTTCCAGTTGTCTCCACTGGCCTTGGACCACTCTGTATACTCAAATCAAAACTAGTCACCACACTCACACAGCACCCCTGCCCAGACACATGGTGTCCGCTTTCCTTCCTCAAGTCCAGGCCTTTACTGCAGCTGCCCCAAATGTGTGAAAGGCCAACTTTGCCTCTTCCCTTGAAGGCCATTTAAAGTAGTATAGAAAGACCTCTGAACGTGGAAGTCTAAATTCTGTTCTCAAGCTCAGTGTGTGATCCCAAGCCTCTCATTTAACCTCAAAGCTCAAGTGGAGCTCAAGTTTCCTCACCTATGAAAAAGGAACAGATTGGATTTCATGATATCTAAGGTCGCTTCCAGCTCCAACATTCTGTGGCTCTTCACCTACTGTCCCTGACTAAGCTGTTCTTGTATATGCAACATTTTCCTACCTCTTCTTATGCTCCTGGCCCCTTAGAAAGTAGTTATGACCATGAGCTGTCTTCTGTGTTGAGTGTCTGTGTGGCAGGTGGTCTTTGGAGGAGATTTATTTTTTTTTAGTCTTCATTTCACTTTATTTTTTTAAAACTTTCATTTAGTAAATATAATTTCCAAAGTACAGTTTATGGATTACAATGGCTCCCCCCCACACAACTTCCCTCCTACTCGCACCCCTCCGATTTCCCGCTCCCTCTCCCATTCCATTCACATCAACATTCATTTTCAATTACCTTTATATACAGAAGATTGATTTAGTATGTATTAAGTAAAGATTTCATCAGTTTATACCTACACAGAACATAAAGTGTAAAATACTGTTTGAGTACTAGCTATAGCATTAATTCACATTGGACAACACATTAAGGACAGAGATCCAACATGAGGAGTAAGTACACAGTGACTCCTGTTGTTGACTTAACAATTTGACACTCTTGTTTATGGCATCAGAAATCTCCCTAGGCTCTAGTCATGAGTTTCCAAGGCTATGGAAGCCTCTTGAGTTCGCTGACTTTGATCTTATTTAGACAAGGTCATAGTCAAAGTGGAAGTTCTCTCCTCCCTTCAGAGAAGAGTACCTCCTTCTTTGATGGCCGGTTCTTTCTACTGGGATCTCACTCGCAGAGATCTTTCATTTAGGTTTTTTTTTTTTTTCTTCCAGAGTGTCTTGGCTTTCCATGCCTGAAATACTCTCATGGGCTCTTCAGCCAGATCTGAATGCCTTAAGGGCTGATTCTGAGTCCAGAGTGCTGTTTAGGACATCTGCCATTCTATGAGTCTGCTGTGTATCCTGCTTCCCATGTTGGATCATTCTCTCCCTTTTTTATTCTATCAGTTAGTATTAGCAGACACTAATCTTGTTTGTGTGATCCCTTTGACTCTTAGACCTATCAATGTGATCAGTTGTGAACTGAAATTGATCACTTGGACTAGTGAGATAGCATTGGTACATGCAATCTTGATGGGATTGTATTGGAATGCCCTGGCACATTTCTAACTCCACCATTTGGGGTAAGTCTGATTGAGCATGTCCCAAATTGTACATCTCCTCCCTCTCTTATTCTGGGGAAGATTTTTATTCCCCTCTACTATGCCGACCTCTTCCCTGCTGCCCCCATGAGCAGCAATGTATGCTTGGAGAAGAAAGTGAATTTTACTATTGGAATAGTGACCCATATTCAGGATGTTTGTAAATTGGCTACCAAAACATAACATAATGCATTCAAAGGTAATTGGAAAATGCATTTTATCTTTCCTAATATTTAGAATTAGCCATGTATGAGCTGCCTATACTGATGTAATGAATGGAGAGCTAAGAATCAGACAATCTTGGTACCAGAAAGAAATCTAATAAATGCTGTCATTGCTGTTCATTTCAAAATGAATATACTTCAAATTGTTCATGAAGGGGCTGACACTGTAGTGTAGCAGGTTAAGCTGCCACTTGTAATACCTACACCCCATGTCAAAATACGAGTCCTAGCTGTTCTGCATGTGATCCAGCTCCTGCTAGTGCACCCCAGAAAGCAGTGGAAGAGGCCCAAGGGACTGGGCTGCTGCCACCCCCCCCCCATACACACACACACACACACAAACACACAGAGAGAGAGAGAGAGAGAGAGAGAGATCTTCCATCTGCTGGGTCACTACCCAAATGGCTGCATCAACCAGGACTGGGCCAGGCTAAAGCCAGGAGCCTGGACCTCTATCTGGGTCCCCACATGGGTGACAGAGGCCCAAGGATTTGGACCATCTTGTGCTGCATTAGCAGGCACATTACCACAGAGCTGAACTGGAAGTAAAGCAGCTAGGACAAGAAATAGTGCTCATTTGGAACGCTAGCATTGCGGCTTAACCTGTGTCACATTGCTACCTCTCAAATAATTCTTTTTTTAAGTTAATGAAAAATAGTACAGCAAGTTTTAAATCCATGTATTGTTTTTCAATAATACTTTTTTCCATGAACTTTTAAAAAAAACCCATCATATACATGTTTTTGCTTGAATTTGCATATAAGTCTATCTTTTCTCTGTTAGTAGATAACCCAAGGCTCAAGTACTTCAAATAATGTATCTATTTATTCATATTTGGTAGGAACACTTATAATACTCTAATTGTCCCCTCTGTTTTTTTTTTTTTGTATAAAGCATGTAGTGAGATGAAAGATAAAAAGGTGAAGAAATCAGGACTAAAGAAAAATGATCACTAGATATAAAATGAGCCAGAGATGCCCAAGACTGCATAGTCACTGTGTCACACAATTTTTTAAAGATTTATTTGAAAGTCAGTTACAGGGAAGAAAGAGAAGGGGTGGGGGAGAGAGAGAGAGAGATCGAGAGATCTTTCATCTGCTGGTTCACTCTCCAGATGGCTATAATGACCAGTGCTGGACCAGGCTGAAGCTAGGATCCAGGAGCTTCATCCATGTCTCCTGTGTGGGTGGCAGGAGCCCAAGGACTTGGTCTGTCCTCTGCTGCTTTTCCAGGCACATTAGCAGCATGCTGGCTTGGAAGTAGAAGAGCTAGGATGTGAACCAGTGCCCATATAGGATGCCAGCATCTTAGGCAGAGGCTTTACCCATTGTGTCACAGTGCCGGCCCCAGGCTGCATGTTTGATTCCAACCTTCTCAGTGGCCACACAACATAGGAATATGGTGTTATCTTGACATTAAAATGCTGTTCTGTTTCTTTGGATTTGAGAAGAAGAGAAATTTATGCTATGGATTCTCATGAGGTCGAAGTTGTAGACCATTAAGTCAAAGTTACAGACTACACTCTCATCAAAATCCTGGCTGGTGCCATGGCTCACTTGGCTAATCCTCCACTTGTGGCGCCGGCACCCCAGGTTCTAGTCCTGGTTGGGGCGCCGGTTCTGTCCCAGTTGCTCTTCTTCCAGTCCAGCTCTCTGCTGTGGCCTGGGAAGGCAGTGGAGGATGGCCCAAGTGCTTGGGCCCTGCACCCACATGGGAGACCAGGAGGAAGCATCTGGCTCCTGGCTTTGGATCGGTGCAGCGCGCCGGCCGTAGCAGCCACTTGGGGGGTGAACCAACGGAAAAGGAAGACCTTTCTCTCTGTCTGTCTCTCTCTGTCTAACTCTGCCTGTCAAAAAAAAATCCTATGAATAACTATAATGCTAAATTTATTCATTCAGTTAGTAAGCATTTCTTGGGTGTTTATTGTATGTCATGGGTATTTCAGAGCATTGCAGTAACTGTTCTTTTTGATCTTCTAATTATTCTATTGTTGGCCAGTAGAGCCCATTAAGTTGACTCTGGCCTCCTTTTGAAATGATTCTGTAGTTTCTGATGTTTGTTTCTAGTATGACAAGATGTTCCAGGCTCATCTTATAAATTTCTGCTCCTAACTCAAATCAGCCATTTTGCTAGGCAAGCTTTATTTCTTTTAGTGAAAACTAGTTACATAGAACACAATCTGGGCACTTGGAGTGTTTATTGTTATTGGGTTGTCATAAATCTAGTGAATGGTGTGCATATTTGGTGCAGTGGCTAAATTACTGCTTGGGACATGTGCATCCCATATTGGAGTGCCTGGTTCAACCCCAGCCACTTTGCTTCAGATCCGAATTCCTACTAACATGCACCTTAGGAGGCAGATGATGGTTCTGGGCTCCTAGATTTGGCTTGACTCTTGCTGTTGTGATCATTTGAGGAGTAAACCAGCAAATTGAAGATATCTCTCTTTCATGGGCCGGCACCGCGGCTCACTTGGCTAATCCTCTGCCTGCAACGCCGGCATCCCATATGGGTGCCGGATTCTGTACCGGTTGTTCCTCTTCCAGTCTAGCTCTCTGCTGTGGCCAGAGAAGGCAGTGGAGGATGGCCTAAGTGCTTGGGCCCTGCACCCGCATGGGAGACCAGGAGAAAGCACCTGGCTCCTGGCTTCGGATCAGCACAGTGCGTGGCTGTAGCAGCCATTTGGGGGGTGAACCAATGGAAGGAAGACCTTTCTCTCTCTCTCTCTCTCACTGTCTAATTCTGCCTGTCACACACACAAAAAAGATATCTCTCTCTCTTCTCTGTCTTTTGCTGTGTGTGTGTGTGTTCCTGTCTCCCTCTTTCCCTGTCCCTCTGCCTTTAAAATAAAAGGGAAAATTTAAGAATTTTAAAAGACTCAGTCAAAACATTAGGAAATAAGAATGTTTTAGAAAAGAAATTCCTGAATCCACATTAATATTTTCCAGTTAAATTAAAGATGAAAAGGTTTTCACTTAACTTACTTTATATGTGTAGCTCTTTTCTTTTGATTTGAAATCTTGGCTCCCAGTGACATGAACATAGTTACTTATTTGCTTTATCCTAATAGATACATACGCCTATATGTATGTATGCATGGGTACCTCTATATACAGAACAGGAAAAACATCCACATAATGTGATCTATGACTTCTTTATCAATATTTTTGTCCTTCAGATACTTAATTGTAACTTGAAATAATTCTTTTGGGGTGGGCACTTGGTGCAGTAGTTAAGATGCTGCTTGGATGGATCCAGCATTGTGGCGGAGCAGGTAAAGTCACTGCCTGTGTTGCCAGCATCTCATGGTCACTGGTTCGAGTCTGGGCTGCTCCACTTCCAGTCCAGCTCCCTGCTAATGTGACTGGGAAAGCAGCAGAGGATAGCTCAAGTGCTTGGGCCCCTGCACCCATGTTAGAGACCCAGAAGAATCTTCTGGCTCTTGGCTTTGGACCAGTTCAGCTCCAACCAGCCATTGTGGCCATTTTGGGAGAGAACCAACAGATGGAAGATCTCGATCTCTCTCTCTGTCTCTCTCTCTAACTCTACCTTTCAAATAAATAAATAATTTTTAAAAAATGATACTGCTTGGGATATCTACATCCCCTGTCAGAGTCCCTGGGTTCAAGTCTTGGCTTCCCATCCAGATTCCAGTTAACATACACCCTGGGAGACATGAGGTGTTGGCTCAAGTGCTTGTATAGCTGCCATGCATGTGGGAGACCCAGAATGAGTTCAGGCTCCTGACAGGTTCCAGGCCCTGGCTGTTGCAAGCATTTAAGAAGTGAAGCAACAGACAGAAGAGCAAACACTCTCTCTCTGCCTCCTGCCTTTAAAATAAGTAACATTTTAAAATCTGTTAAAATTATTTTCTTTTTTTTTTTAATTTTTTGACAGGCAGAGTAGACAGTGAGAGAGAGAGATACAGAGAGAAAGGTCTTCCTTTTGCCGTTGGTTCACCCTCCAGTGGCCGCCGTGGCTGGCGCGCTGCGACCGGCGCACCACGCTGATCCGATGGCAGGAGCCAGGTGCTTCTCCTGGTCTCCCATGGGGTGCAGGGCCCAAGGACTTGGGCCATCCTCCACTGCACTCCCTGGCCACAGCAGAGAGCTGGCCTGGAAGAGGGGCAACCGGGACAGAATCCAGCGCCCCGACCGGGACTAGAACCCGGTGTGCCCGCACCGCAAGGCGGAGGATTAGCCTAGAGAGCTGTGGCACCGGCCAAAATTATTTTCTGACATAAAATTTATTTAATTTTTAGGGGTTGATTTTCTTTTTGATTTAATTTTGTCTAAGTTTTGTAAAGTAGTGTTTTGGGTTGAATCAAAACTATAAACATTGGGCAGTCTATTTTGTCTGCCTGTCCCTTTCCTCTTGTTATGTTACTTCCCTATTCTTCCATATACTTTTTAAAAGTAAGCCAATGACCTATATGTATCCTGTGCACTTTTTCCAAAAAATGTACCATATTATATACATGTTTTGCATCTTGCTTTTTTTGAGAGTTTTTTTTTTAAAGTGTATATTTGAGAGACAGAGCTCCAATCATCTGGTTCACTCTCCAAATGCTCACAATGGCCAGGACTAAGTTGAACCAAAGCCTGGAACTAGGATCTCAATCCAGATATCTCACATGAGTGACAAGAACCCGATTACTTGCCAATATTGCTTACATCCCAGGATCTGCATTAGCAGGAAGCTAGAGTCACAGCTGGAACTGGTGTCAAATCCAGATACGCTAATATAGGATATAAGCATCCCTACTTGCATCTCAACTTTGGGCCAAATGTTCACCCCAGCATCTTGCTTTTGTTGTTGTTAACAACTTATGCTGGAAAATCATAGCTGTGTATAGCTATTTCCTTGTAATTTTAATTTTTAAAAATGATTTATTTATTTGAAAGTCAAAATTACAGAGAGAGAGGGAAACAGAGAGAGAGGTCTTCCATCCGCTGGTTCACTCCCCCAAATGGCTGCAGTGACCGGAGCTAAGCCAGTTCAAATCCAGGTGCCGGGAGTTTCTCTCATGTCTCCCATGTGGGTACAGGGACCCAAAGACTTATGCCACCTTCCACTGCTTTCCCAGGCACATTAGCATGGAGCTGGATAGGAAGTGGAGCAGCTGGGATATGGATTGCTGACATAGCAGGCAGCAGCTTTACCCGTTATGCCACAGTGCCAGTCCCTCCTTGTCCTTTTTTTTTTTTTTTTGAGTTAAGATATTCCTCACTCTTTTTGAATCACATGTTATTTATTTAAAATAAACACTAAAGGGGCTAGCGCTATGTCATAATGGGTAAAACCGCCACCTGTAGTGCCGTAATACTATATGGGCTCCAGTTCGAGTCCTGGTGGCTCCACTTCCAATTTTGCTCTCTGCTATGGCCTGGGAAAGCAGTAGAAGATGGCCCAAGTCCTTGGGTCCCTGCACCCACATGGGAGACCTGGAAGAAGCCCCTGGCTCCTGGCTCCAAATTGGCCTAGCTCCAGCCATTGCAACCATTTGGGGAGTGAACCAGCAGATGGAAGCCTTCTCTCTCTCTCTCTCTGTCTCTCTCTCTAACTCTGCCTTTCAGATAAATAAATAATTCTTAAAAAAATAAACAGTAGAGTGATTTTTCTTGGAGGGGACACTGTGGGTAATTGGGAGTGGGTAATCTGGAAGGAGTATGCTAATGTATTAATGATTAATTTTGAATGCTTGTTATTCTCATTTTCTGAGTTTTAAGAACAGCTACAAATTTAAATACAATCTAAAGCACAACGGCATGCCAAGACAACAAATTCAGGAATCACTGAAACGTGAAAATCAAATGGGATTAGATCAGAGAGGGGACTTTCAAGTGAGGGTGCTCATGGAAAGGTTCTGTGGAAGGTGAAGCTGAGCCTAAGCAGTCTAGGTACTCTGTGAAGGATACCAGAAATGTGAGAACTGCTGTAGAAAAGGCCTCCCCAAAGTTAGTTTGCTTAGCTGACAATTGTCAGTGGACTTTGAGTAGATTACTCTTTTATCATCAATGCTGATAGCATCAATGCCAATTCCCTTTGCTAATGAAAGAAAGATTGTTGTGGAAAGCTGTAATAACTTTTTCTATAGAATCACTGTTTGACATTTTAGGTTTATGAGGACAAATCGGACAACCTCTGTTAAAATGACTCCACACCTCTTGATCTTCCCACATGCTCTTTCCCTGAGCAGCCTTTCCTTCATTGTCCTCAATACCTTTTAACATGTCATTGCATTCATTTATGTGTTGTCTCCACTGATTATTGTTTGTCTCCCCCAACGGAATACAAATTCTTTTAAAGTTAGAGATCTTTCTTTTCTTTATTTTTTAAAAAATATTGTATTTATTTGTTTGAGAAGAATAGTTACAGACAGTGAGATGGCGAGACTGAGAGAGAAGTCTTTCAACCGCAGGTCCACTCCCCAAATGGCTGCATCAGCTGGAGCTGGGCCAATCTGAAGCCAGGAGTCAGGAGCTTCTTCCAGGTCTCCCACACAGGTGCAGAGGCCCAAGCAGTTGGGCCACCTTCCACTGCTTTCCTAGGCCATAAGCAGAGAGCTGGATGGGAAGTGGAGCAGCCAGGACAGGAACCAGCACCCATATGGGATGCTGGCATCACAGGCAGAGGCTTAGTCTACTAGGCCACAGTCCGGGATCTTTAATTTCTTAACCAGTGTATTCAGTGACTACAACAGAGCCTGTCACATTGTTGCTACTCAGAATTATTTTTGATAAGTGAATGAATACCAGCAGCAACAGAGTTTTGGGAAAAAAGGGAATGTGTAATTACACAGAAATATATTAATGTATAAAAATTCTTCCCTTACACATTCATCACATCAGTTACTAGCCCTGAAACTCCATCATCATTCAGCTTTGTTGCTGGTAATTCAGGATCCAACTCAAGGAGAACACGACCCCAGGCAATTGTGTTTAAAAAATGAAAGGCTATGTGATATGGGTGAAATGAGAATTCATTGTGTTATTTTACCAATAAGTACATGCTTATGAGCATAGCTTTTAAAAATAACAAAAGCGATTTTTTTACACTTGCTCACATTTATCTTTTATATAACTCTGAATTCCTTTGAATAGATCCATATTTGCAACTAGTACCATTTTACTTCTATTTTAAGAATTACCTCTAACATGTCTTATAGTGCAAGTCTCTAAGATATTTTTCTCTGAAAATATATTTGACCTTCATTTCAGAAAGATATTTTCAGTGGGTATTATATTCCGAGTTGTCATTTTTGGGGGGTATCACTCTAAAGATAATCATTCCATTCTCTCTGGCTTGCATAATTTCTTGTTGTAACTACTTCTTTTTTAAAATCTTTATTAGTAGTATTAGTATTATTACTTATTTATTTGAAAGTCAGAGTTACAGAGAGAGAGAGAGAGAGAGAGAGAGAGATCGATCTTGCATCTGCTGGTTCACTCCCCAAATGTCTGAAACAGCTGGGGCTGGGCCAGGCCAAAACCAAGAGCCAGGAGCTTCTTCCAGATCCCCCACATAGGTGCAGGGGCCCAAGCACTTGGGCCATCTTCTGCTGCTTTTCCCAGGCCATTAGCAGGGAGCCAGATTGGAAGTGGGTGGAGCAACGGGGAAGCCAACTGGCACTCCTATGGGATGCCGATGTCACAGGCAACAGATTCAGCTGCATAGACCACAACACCAGCTCTTATTCTAAATATTTCTATTATTCCTCTGTATGTAATCTGGTTTCTCCAAAAATTTCACCTTTATCACCAGTTTTCAGCAATTACAGTTTGTGTTTGTGTATGTGTGTTTTCTGTATGTAGTTAGTTGAGGCTGAATCTATGGTTTTAGCCTTTATATCAGACATGAAAATGTTTGGTTATTAGTTCTTTCAAGTATTTTTTTCCTACTCCAAATGCCTCCATTTTCGCCAAAGCTCCAATTACATGTATGGTAGACCACTGCTGTTGTTCTGTGCATCACTGAGGTTATGTTCGTTTTTATTGATTATTTTTTCCTCTGTTGTTTTTTTGGATAAGTTCTATTGATGTGCCTTTAAGTTAACCAATATTGGGGCTGGCAGTGTGGTATCGTGGGTAAAGCCATTGCCTACATTGCCAGCATCCCATATGGGCGCTGGCTCTAGTCCTGGCTGCTCCACTTTCTTTTTTTTAATGTTTATTTAATAAATATGAATTTCCAAAGTACAGCTTTTGGATTACAGTCGATTTCCCCCCCATAATTTCCCTCCCACTCACACCCCTCCCATCTCCTGCTCCGTCTCCCATTCCATTCACATCAAGATTCATTTTCAATTATCTTTCTATACAGAAATTCAATTTAGTATATATTAAGTAAAGATTTCAACAGTTTGCACCCACACAGAAACACACAGTGTAAAATAATGTTTGAGTACTAGTTATAGCATTAATTCACATTGGACAACACATTAAGGACAGAAATCCTACATGGGGAGTAAGTGCACAATGAATCCTGTTGTTGACTTAACAAATTGACACTCTTGTTTATGGCATCAGTAATCACCTGAGGCTCTAGTCATGAGTTGCCAAGGCTATGTAAGCCTTTTGAGTTTCTCGACTTCGATCTTATTCAGACAAGGTCATAGTCAAAGTGGAAATTCTCTCCTCCCTTCAGAGAAAGGTACCTCCTTCTTTGATGGCCCATTCTTTGACTAGTATCTCACTCGAAGATATCTTTCATTTAGTGGTGTGTGGTTTTTTTTTTTTTTTTTTTTTTTTTTTTTTGCCAGAGTGTCTTGGCTTTCCATGCCTAAAATACTCTCATGGAAACAGTGACTTGATCAGCCCTTGACCTGACTGTTGATTTACAATTTAATACTTTATCCCTTTTAGTATTTTTTTCATTCTAGTTAATACTATTGGTTGAACTCTGTGATTAACACACAATTATTCTTAGGTGTTTAAATTTCACTGAAAAGTGATCCCTGTTAAATATAAGAGTGGGAATAAGAGAGGGAGGAGATGTACAATTTGGGACATGCTCAATCAGACTTACCCCAAATGGTGGAGTTAGAAATGTGCCAGGGCATTCCAATACAATCCCATCAAGATTGCATGTACCAATGCTATCTCACTAGTCCAAGTGATCAATTTCAGCTCACAATTATCACACTGATAGGCCTAAGAGTCAAAGGGATCACACAAACAAGATTAGTGTCTGCTAATACTAACTGATAGAATAAAAAAGGGAGAGAATGATCCAACATGGGAAGCAGGATACACAGCAGACTCATAGAATGGCAGATGTCCTAAACAGCACTCTGGACTCAGAATCAGCCCTTAAGGCATTCAGATCTGGCTGAAGAGCCCATGAGAGTATTTCAGGCATGGAAAGCCAAGACACTCTGGAAAAAAAAAAAAAAACCTAAATGAAAGATCTCTGCGAGTGAGATCCCAGTAGAAAGAACCGGCCATCAAAGAAGGAGGTACCTTTCTCTGAAGGAAGCAGAGAACTTCCACTTTGACTATGACCCTGTCGGAATAAGATCGAAGTCGGCGAACTCAAAAGGCTTCCATAGCCTTGGAAACTCATGACTAGAGCCTAGGGAGATTACTAACGCCATAAACAAGAGTGTCAAATTGTTAAGACAACAACAGGAGTCACTGTGTACTTACTCTTATGTGGGATCTCTGTCCTTAATGTGTTGTCCAATGTGAATTAATGCTGTAACTAGTACTCAAACAGTATTTTACACATTATGTTCTGTGTGGGTACAAACTGATGAAATCTTTACTTAATATATACTAAACTGATCTTCTGTATATAAAGACAATTGAAAATGAATCTTGATGTGAATGGAATGGGAGAGGGAGCAGAAGATGGGAGGGGTGCGAGTAGGAGGGAAGTTGTGTGGGGGGGGAGCCATTGTAATCCATAAACTGTACTTTGGAAATTTATATTTACTAAATAAAAGTTTTAAAAAAGTTATACTAACATAAAAATAAAATAAAATAAAATACTCTCATGGGCTCTTCAGCCAGATCTGAATGCCTTAAGTGCTGATTCTGGGTCCAGAGTGCTGTTTAGGACATCTTCCATTCTATGAGTCTGTTCTGTATTCCACTTCCCATGTTGGATCGTTCTCTCCTTTTTAACTCTATCAGTTAATATTAGCAGACATTAGTCTTGTGTATGTGATCCCTTTGACTCTTACTCCTATCATTATGATCAATTGTGAACTGAAATTGATCACTTGGACTAGTGAGTTGGCATTGGTACATGCAACCTTGATGGGATTGAATTGGAATCCCCTGGCACGTTTCTAACTCTACCGTTTGGGGCCAGTCCGATTGAGCATGTCCCAAATTGTACATCTCCTCCCTTATTCCTACTCTTATATTTAACAGGGATCACTTTTCAGTGAAATTTAAACACCTAAGAATAATTGTGTGTTAATCACAGAGTTCAACCAATAGTATTGTTGCCTCTTCACTTTCCTGACTGTTTCTTTTGAAGTACAGAAACTTCTCAATTTGATGCAATCCCAATAGTTAATTTTGGCTTTGACTCCCTGTGCTTCTGGGGTATTTTCCAAGAAGTCTTTGCCAGTACCTATACCTTGCAGAGTTTCTCCAATGCTCTCTAATAATTTGATGGTGTCGGGTCATAGATTTAAGTCTTTAATCCATGTTGAGTGAATTTTTGTGTAAGGTGAAAGGTAGGGGTCTTGCTTCATGGTTCTGTACGTGGAAATCCAATTTTCCCAGCACCATTTATTGAATAGACTGTCCTTACTCCAGGAATTGGTTTTGGATCCTTGATCAAATATAAGTTGGCTGTAGATGTTTGGATTGATTTCTGGTGTTTCTATTCTGTTCCATTGATCTATCCATCTGTTTCTGTGCCAGTACCATGCTCTTTTGATTACAACTGCCCTGTAGTATGTCTTGAAATCTGGTATTGTGATGCCTCTGGCTTTGTTTTTGTTGTACAAGATTACTTTAGCTATTTGAGGTCTCCTGTTCCTTCATATGAATTTCAGCATCATTTTTTCCAGGTCTGAGAAGAATGTCTTCGGTATTTTGATTGGCATTGCATTGAATCTGTAAATTGCTTTTGGGAGAATGGACATTTTGATGATATTGATTCTTCCAATCCATGAGCCTGGAAGATTTTTCCATTTTTTCATATCCTTTTCTATTTCTTTCTTTAAGGTTTTGTAATTCTCATCATAGAGATCCTTAATGTCCTTGGTTAAGTTTATGCCAAGGTATTTGTTTTTGTGGCTATTGTGAATGGGATTGATCTTAGAAGTTCTTTCTCAGCTGTGGTGTTGCCTGTGTATACAAAGGCTGTTGATTTAGGTGTATTGATTTTATATCCTGCTACTTTGCCAAACTCTTCTATGAATTCCCATATCATGTGCAATAGTTTGACTTCTTCCTTCCCAATTTGTATCCCTTTAATTTCTTTTTCTTGCCTAATGGCTCTGGCTAAAACTTCCAGAACTGTATTGAATAGCAGTGGTGAGAGTGGGCATCCCTCTCTCGTACCAGATCTCAGTGGAAATGTTTCCAACTTTTCCCCATTCAATAGGATGCTGGCCATGCGTTTTTCATAAATTGCTTTGATTGTCTTGAGGAATGTTCCTTCTATACCCAATTTGCTTAGAGTTTTCATCATGAAAGGGTGTTGTATTTTATTGAATGCTCTCTCTGCATCTATTGAGATAATCATGTGGTTTTTCTTCTGCACTTTGTTAATGTGGTGTATCACATTGATTGATTTGTGAACATTGAACCATCCCTGCATACCAGGGATAAATCCCACTTGGTCTGGGTGGATGATCTTTCTGATGTGTTGTTGCATTCTATTGGCCAGAATTTTATTCAGGATTTTTGCATCTATGTTCATAAGGGATATTGGTCTGTAATTTTCTTTCAATGCTGCATCTTTTTCAGGCTTAGGGATTAAGGTGATGCTGGCTTCATAGAAAGAATTTGGGAAAATTCCTTCTTTTTCGATTGTTCTGAATAGTTTGAGAAGATTTGGGGTTAAATGTCTGGTAGAGTTCAGCAGTGAATCCATCTGGTCCTGGGCTTTGCTTTGTTGAGAGGGCCTTTATTACTGTTTCAATTTCTGTCTCAGCTATGGGTCTTTTTAGGTTTTCTGTGTCTTCATGGTTCAATTTAGGTAGGTTGCATGTGTCCAGGAATCTATCCATTTCTAATAGATTTCCCTGTTTGCTGGCATACAACTCTTTGTAGTAATTTCTGTTGATTCTTTTTATTTCTGTGGTTTCTGTTGTTATATTTCCTTTTTCATCTCTGATTTTATTGATTTGGGTCTTTTCTTTCTTTCTTTCTTTCTTTTTTTTTTTTTTTTTTTGACAGGCAGAGGGGACAGTGAGAGAGAGAGACAGAGAGAAAGGTCTTCCTTTTTCCGTTGGTTCACCCCCCAGTGGCCACTGTGACCAGCACGCTGTGGCCAGCACACCACGCTGATCTGAAGCCAGGAGCCAGGTGCTTCTCCTGGTCTCTCATGCAGGTGCAGGGCCCAAGGACTTGGGCCATCCTCCACTGCACTCCAGGGCCACAGCAGAGAGCTGGACTGGAAGAGGGGCAACTGGGACAGAATCCGGCACCCCGACCGGGACTAGAACCCAGGATACTGGCGCTGCAGGCGGAGGATTAGCCTATTGAGCCATGGCGCCGGCCTTCTCTTCTTTTTTAGTTAGTTGGGCCAATGGTGTGTCAACTTTGTTTATTTTTTCAAAAAACCAGCTCTTCATTTGGCTGATCTTTTGTAATTTTTTTTGATTCAATCCTGTTGATTTCTTCTCTGAGTTTGTTTCTCTTCTCCTACTAGTTTTGGGTCTGGTCTGCTGCAGTTTTCTAGATCCTTGAGATGCATTGAAAGCTCATTTACTTGGTGCCTTTCCAATTTCTTGATGTAGGCACCTATTGATATAAACTTTCTTCTTAACACTGCTTTTGCTGTATCCAATAAGTTTTGATATGTTGTGTTGTTATCCTCATTTACTTCCAGAAAGTTTTTGATTTCTCTTTTGATTTCTTCTATGACCCAGTGTTCATTCAGGAGCATGTTGTTCAGTCTCCATGTGTTTGCATATGCTCTAGGGATTTCTGAGCTGATAATTTCCACCTTCATTCCACTGTGGTCTGAGAAGCTGCATGGTATGATTCTAATTCTTTTGAATTTGCAGAGACTTGCTTTATTGCCTAGTATGTGGTCAATCCTAGAATAGGTTCCATGCACTGCTGAGAAGAATGTAAATTCCTTAAATGTAGGATTGAAAGTTCTGTAGATATCTGTTAAATCCATTTGTGCTTTAGTGTCGATTAAATTTGCTGTCTCCAAGTTGATCTTCTGTCCGGTTGATCTGTCTGAGTGGAGTATTGAAGTCCCCTATTACTATTGTATTGGAATCTAATTCTCCCTTTAAGTCCCTTAGGAAATCTTTTAAATAAACCGGTGCCCTGTAATTAGGTGCATATACATTTATAATAGTTACATCTTCCTGTTGAATTGAACCGTTAATCATTATATAGTGCCCCTCTTTGTCTCTCTTAACAGTTTTTGTGTTAAAGTTTATTTTGTCTGATATTAATATGGCTATGCCAGCTCTTTCTTGGTTTCTTTTGGCATGGAATATCTTTTTCCAACCTTTCACTTGCAGTCTGCATGCATCTTTGTCAGAAAGCTGTGTTTTTTGTAAGCAGCAAATAGATGGGTTTTGTTCCTTAATCCATTCAGCCAGTCTGTGCCTTTTAACTGGAGAGTTGAGGCCATTAACGTTGAATGTGACTATTGATAAGTAGTGACTTTGCCCTGCTTTTTTCCCAAAGATATTTCTAATATATGCTTTGAACTTCCTATGACCTTTTACTGGGAGGTTTTCTTCCTTTACCTTCTTTCATATTGATGGCCATGTTTCTGTGTTTCTGTATGTAATACATCTTTAAGCCTCTTTTGCAGGACTGGATGAGTTTTGACAAATTCAATTTCTGCTTGCTATGAAAAGTCTTTATTTCACCTTCATTCACAAATGAGAGCTTTGCAGGATATAATGTTCTGGGCTGGCAGTTTTTCTCTCTTAGTACCTGGGCAATATCTCGCCATTCCCTCCTAGCCTATAAGGGTTCTGATGAGAAGTCAGCTGAGTCTAATTGGAGATCCTCTGAGAGTAATCTGACATTTATCTCTTGCACATTTTAGGATCTTTTCTTTATGTTTCACTGTGGTGAATTTAATTACAACGTGTCGTGGTGAGGATCTCTTTTGGTCATGTTTATTAGGGGTTCTATGAGCTTCCTGTACTTGGAAGTCTCTGTCCTTCTCCAAACCTGGGAAGTTTTCTGCTAGTATCTCACTAAAAAGACCTTCTAATCCTTTCTCTATCTCAACTATCTCTGTATCTCTCTATCTCTATCTCAGGAACTCCTAGAACTTGAATGTTGGTTTTTTTAATAGTATCCTGTAGATTCCCAACAATATTTTTTAGATTTCTAATTTCTTCTTCTTTTCTTTGGTTTGACTGTATACTTTCCTGTGCTCTGTTTCTAAGTCCGATATTCTCTCTTCTGTTTCACTGACTCTGTTTTTAAGGCTCTCAAATGCGTTTGTCATTTGTTCTGTTGAATTCTTCATTTCATTATGATTTCTCTTCACTATCACAATTTCATGTTCTGCTAGTTTCTTCATTTCATTTTGATTCCTCCTTAAGATTTCATTTTCATGAGAGATTTTCTACCCTGTCCAGTAATGATTTCTGTAGTACAAGAATTTGTTTTTGAGAACTTCTAGATATTCTTATCATAAATTTTTTGAAATCCATATCTTGTATTTCTTCTATCTCATCATCTTCATAATCTTGAGTTGGAGTGTCTTTTCATTTGGGGGCATCATAATGTCTTCCTTATTCTTATTTCCTTGGTTTCTGTGTTTGTTGCTTGGCATTGTGGAGATATTATTTGGTTTCTTCCTCTTTTTTTTTTTCCTTGTTGTGGTGGCTTTTCTCGTTATACTGTGACTCTAGATTAAGTGGACTGTCTACTTTTGGTGGATCATCAGAGGCTTGTGATGGGTGTGGCCAGAGAGCTCTGTTCAGTTCTTCCGGGTTAAAGGTGTACCAAAAGTGACATATCAAGGTTAGGTGTGGTAAATCTCTCTCTTTCTCTTTCCTTAATTCAGAAGGGAAGTAATTCTGCACAGCTGAGTGGAATTGAAGGCAGTCAGTGTCTGAGCTCTGGTCCCTGTGGATATAATATTCGTCTGCTCTGTCCCAAGGACCACACAAAAGATCTGTGCAGTGCTCAGTGTAAGCTCTGATTCCCCTGCAATTTCCCACCGGGTTGCCAAGGTTACCGAGTTTGTGGCTTCTCCCATCTAGTACTCACGTCTCAGGGACTCCATGAGTTCTCTCACACACCCTCAGTTGTTGTTTTTTTTTTTCACAGTCTCAGTTACTAACCTCCACACCTGTTATTTCTCCCCACCAGAGTCAGGTTTTTCTGCTTGGCTGAGGGCGGGCACAGCCCTGAGGTGGCACGGCTTTTACGTATGTCCAAAATGGTACCTGTTCTTTGTCTTGCTCACCTTTGTAAGGTGAGTGGAGAGAGAGAGAGATTCGTGTCCGTACCGGTCCCTTTTATTATTTATTTATTTTTTCTGTCCTCCAGTTAGCCTGGTGACCTTTCCCCCATGGGGCTTCAGGCCTCGTTGCCTCTAGGCTCTTCCTGCCACTTTCCTGCCAGTTTGTCTGGCTGAGGTTTCACCTTACCTCCCTTTCGAGCGCTGGTGCATAGACTCAGCAGCTGGAGTCCCAAGCTGTGGGCACCCATGCCCTCCACGTAGGTCCACTGTGTCCCATTAGTTCCAGAAGAGTTTCCTCTGCAATTTTTTTCCCTAACTCTTCCCTGAAACTACAGTATCTCCACTTTTATTTATTTTTTTATTTAGTAAATATAAATTTCCAAAGTACAGCTTTTGGATAACAATGGCTTCCCCCCATAATTTCCCTCCCACTCACACCCCTCCCATCTCCTGCTCCCTCTCCCATTCCATTCACATCAAGATTCATTTTCAATTATCTTTCTATACAGAAATTCAATTTAGTATATATTAAGTAAAGATTTCAAGAGTTTGCACCCACACAGAAACACAATGTGTAAAATACTGTTTCAGTACTATTTATAGCATTACTTCACATTGGACAACACACTAAGGACAGATCCCACATGAGAAGTAAGTACACAGTGATTCCTGTTGTTGACTTAACAATTTGACACTCTTGTTTATGGCATCAGAAATCTCCCTAGGCTCTAGTCATGAGTTGCCAAAGCTATGGAAGCCTTTTGAGTTTGCCGACTTCGATCTTATTCCGACAGGGTCATAGTCAAAGTGGAAGTTCTTTCCTCCCTTCAGAGAAAGGTACCTCCTTTGATGGCCCCATTCTTTCCACTGGGATCTCACTTGCAGAGATCTTCCATTTAGGTCTTCCTTTTTTTTTCCAGGGTGTCTTGGCTTTCCATGCCTAAAATACTCTCATGGGCTCTTCAGCCAGATCTGAATGCCTTAAGGGCTGATTCTGAGTCCAGAGTGCTGTTTAGGACATCTGCCATTCTATGAGTCTGCTGTGTATCCTGCTTCCCATGTTGGATCATTCTCTCCCTTTTTTATTCTATCAGTTAGTATTAGCAGACACTAATCTTGTTTGTGTGATCCCTTTGACTCTTAGGCCTATCAGTGTGATAATTGTGAGCTGAAATTGATCACTTGGACTAGTGAGATGGCATTGGTACATGCAATCTTGATGGGATTGTATTGGGATCCCCTGGCATGATTCTACTCCACCATTTGGGGTAAGTCCGATTGAGCATGTCCCAAATTGTACATCTCCTCCCTCTCTTATTCCCACTCTTATATTTAACAGGGATCATTTTTTCAGTTAAAATTTAAACACCTAAGAATAATTGTGTGTTAATCACAGAGTTCAACCAATAGTACTAGAACAAAACAAAGAGAAAATACTGAAATGGATAAATATTACATTGTACATCAACAGTCAGGACAAGAGCTGATCAAGTCACTGTTTCTCATAGTGTCCATTTCACTTCAACAGGTTGCCCCTTTGGTGCTCAGTTAGTTGTCACTGATCAGGGAGAACATATGATATTTGTCCCTTTGGGACTGGCTTAATTCACTCAGCATAATGTTTTCCAAATTCCTCCATCTTGTTGCAAATGACTGGATTTCATTGTTTTTGAATGCTGTATAGTATTCTATAGAGTACATATCCCATAATTTCTTTATCCAGTCTACTGTTGATGGGCATTTGGGTTGGTTCCAGGTCTTAGCTATTGTGAATTGAGCTGCAATAAACATTAATGTGCAGACAGCTTGTTTGTTTGCCAATTTCATTTCCTTTGGGTAAATTTCAAGGAGTGGGATGTCTGGGTTGAATGGTAGGGTTATATTCAGGTTTCTGAGGAATCTCCAGACTGACTTCCATAGTGGTTTAACCAGTTTGCAGTCCCACCAACAGTGGGTTAGTGTCCCTTTTTCCCCACATCCTCTCCAGCATCTATTGTTGGTAGATTTCTGAATGTGAGCCATTCTAACTGGGGTGAGATGAAACCTCATTGTGGTTTTGATTTGCATTTCCCTGATTGCTAGTGATCTTGAACATTTTTTTCATGTGTCTGTTGGCCCTTTGGATTTCCTCTTTTGAAAAATGTCTATTGAGGTCCTTGGCCCATCTCTTAAGTGGGTTGTTTGTTTTGATGTTGTGGAGTTTCTTAATTTCTTTGTAGATTCTGGTTATCAACCCTTTGTCTGTTGCATAGTTTGTGAATATTTTTTCCCATTCTGTCGGTTGCCTCTTCACTTTCCTGACTGTTTCTTTTGAAGTACAGAAACTTCTCAATTTGATGCAATCCCAATAGTTAATTTTGGCTTTGACTCCCTGTGCTTCTGGGGTATTTTCCAAGAAGTCTTTGCCAGTACCTATACCTTGCAGAGTTTCTCCAATGCTCTCTAATAATTTGATGGTGTCGGGTCATAGATTTAAGTCTTTAATCCATGTTGAGTGAATTTTTGTGTAAGGTGAAAGGTAGGGGTCTTGCTTCATGGTTCTGTACGTGGAAATCCAATTTTCCCAGCACCATTTATTGAATAGACTGTCCTTACTCCAGGAATTGGTTTTGGATCCTTGATCAAATATAAGTTGGCTGTAGATGTTTGGATTGATTTCTGGTGTTTCTATTCTGTTCCATTGATCTATCCATCTGTTTCTGTGCCAGTACCATGCTCTTTTGATTACAACTGCCCTGTAGTATGTCTTGAAATCTGGTATTGTGATGCCTCTGGCTTTGTTTTTGTTGTACAAGATTACTTTAGCTATTTGAGGTCTCCTGTTCCTTCATATGAATTTCAGCATCATTTTTTCCAGGTCTGAGAAGAATGTCTTCGGTATTTTGATTGGCATTGCATTGAATCTGTAAATTGCTTTTGGGAGAATGGACATTTTGATGATATTGATTCTTCCAATCCATGAGCCTGGAAGATTTTTCCATTTTTTCATATCCTTTTCTATTTCTTTCTTTAAGGTTTTGTAATTTTCATCATAGAGATCCTTAATGTCCTTGGTTAAGTTTATTCCAAGGTATTTGATTGTTTTTGTAGCTATTGTGAATGGGATTAGTATTTCCACTTTTATTAAACTATCTTTTCCCAGACTATCAGTATGCTCCCTCCCTATTCCGCCATCTTGGAGGACTCCTCCACTTTCAGTCAGCTCTCTGCTATGGCCTGGGAAAGTAGTGGAATATGGCCCATGTCCTTGGGCCCCTGCACCCACCTGGGAGACCTAGAAGAAGCTTCTGGCCCCTGGCTTTGGATTGGCTCCACTCTGGCCATTACAGTCATTTGGGGAGTGAACCAGCAGATGGAGGATATCTCTCTCTCTCTGCCTCTGCCTTTGCCTCTCTGTAACTCTGCCTTTCAAATAAATAAACACATCTTTAAAAAAAATTTATTTAAGTTAGCCAGTATTTGTTCTGATGTATAAGTGGTATTTTCAGATTATATTTTTATCTCTAAAAGTTCCATTTGGGTCTTCTTATTTTTCATTTCTCTCCTAATTCTGTTTGTGTTTTTGCTTTATATCCTAGAACACATTTATAGTAATTGTTTTAAAGTCTTTGTGTGCTAGTTATATCATTTTTATTATTTCTGGGTTTTTAAAACATATAGATCACTTTCTTGCCTCTGTGAATACATGCTAATTCTATATTGGATGTTGGACATTTGGATTTTATGTTGTTGAATTATAGATCTTGTTATATCCTTAAGAGTATTTTTGATTGTGTTCTAGAATGCTGTTGAGTTCTTTGTGGATGACTTTGATCCTTTTGAAACTTTCTTCTGAGCATTATTGGGAAAGCTCTAGAGTAGCTTCTGATTTAGGGTTTAGTTCTAATAATGAGACATGGCTTTTCTGAGGATTCTACCCAATGCCCTGTATATTATATGGTCTCTCTACTCTGGTTGATGGGAACATAGGTATTTCCAGCCCCACGTGAACTCTGGGAATTGCTCAGCTACTGCCTACCAGGAGCTATTTCTTCAACTTTGAGTAGGTTTTTCTTTCTAATGGTGTGATCAATACTCAGGAAAACACCATAGAAACTGCCTGCATATTCCCAAAGTACTTCCTCTCTCTTTCTCTCTCTCTCTCTCTCTCTTTCTCTCTCTTTCTCTCTCTCTCTCTCTTTCTCTCTCTCTCTCCCTCTCTTCCTCCCTCCCTCCCTCCCTCTCTAGCTCTTTGTTTTTCTTTCTCCCTCCCTGCTTCCATCCCTCCCTCCCTCCTGCCTTCCCTCTCTCTTCACCATTACTCACACAATTTCCACACACCTCAACTACTCCATGCTTCAATTTGTTCTTCAAACATCAGCAAGACTTCTAGATTTCTGTCACTTTTCCCACTATGTGCTGTGGTCCAGAAACTGCCTCTAGACAGGGTTTCTTAGGAACCGCATTCCTATAATATACATGATCCAATGCCTGCAAAGAGCTGTTTCATATGCTTTGTCTGGTTTTCAATCTCTTTGTGGACAGAAAGTATTTCCAATACCAGGCAGTTTTTCATGGGATGAAGTAGAAATCATACCCACTGCAAAAAAGCTGTTATAAGACAGTTGATGTATGACTAGTTTTTCAATGGCCATAAAAAAATGGAATATAAGAACAGGGAAGATTTTGTGGAAATTCAGGGGGCTGTTGAGAATTGTGAACCTGTGAAAGACCATCTTGCACTTGGGAACAGTGTACCCAATGCAGCATCGATTTTTATGATTCTAATCACTGGAAGGATTTTGTAATGTCTGTCAAGTAAATTTCAGTTACTACCATACATGGCCTTGGGTCTACTACTGTGTGCAACATAGATGGCTTATCCCTAGTGACTTTGTGTTGGGGACATGTCAGGAGGGTTGTTTTTGGAAGGGACTGGAAGACCTTTCTCTTTATGTATTAGATTCTGAATTTTTTTTTCCATTGAATACTGCAGATTAAATTCTAATTAAAGTAAAGTTACTCATTTGGAGTGACTATTGAAATATTTTCTTTTTTTAACTTTTATTTAATGAATTTAAATTTCCAAAGTACAGCTTATGGATTACAATGGCTTCCCCCCCCATAACTTCCCTCCCACCCGCAACCCTCCCCTTTCCCGCTCCCTCTCCCCTTCCATTCACATCAAGAATCATTTTCAATTCTCTTTATATACAGAAGATCAGTTTAGCATATATTAAGTAAAGATTTCAACAGTTTGCACCCACATAGAAACAGAAAGTGAACAGTACTGTTTAAGTACTAGTTATAGCATTAAATCACAATGTACAGCACATTAAGGACAGAGATCCCACATAAGAGTAAGCACACAGTGACTCCTGTTGTTGACTTAACAATTTGACACTCTTGTTTATGGCATCAGTAATCACCCTAGGTTCTAGTCATGAGTTTCCAAGGCTATGGAAGCCTTTTGAGTTCGCTGACTTCGATCTTGTTCAGACAAGGTCATAGTCAAAGTGGAAGTTCTCTCCTCCCTTCAGAGAAAGGTACCTCCTTCTTTGATGACCTGTTCTTTCCACTGGGATCTCACTTGCAGAGATCTTTCATTTAGTGTTTGGGTTTTTTTTTTTTTTTTTTGCCAGAGTGTCCTGGCTTTCCATGCCTGAAATACTCTCATGGGCTCTTCAGCCAGATCTGAATGCCTTAAGGGCTGATTCTGAGGCCAGAGTGCTGTTTAGGACATCTGCCATTCTATGAGTCTGCTGAGTATCCTGCTTCCCATGTTGGATCGTTCTCTCCTTTTTTTATTCTATCAATTAGTATTTGCAGACACTAGTCTTATTTATGTGATCCCTTTGGTTCTTAGTCCTATCACTATGATCAATTGTGGACAGAAATTGATCACTGGGACTAGTGAGATGGCATTGGTACATGCAATCTTGATGGGATTGAATTGGAATCCCCTGGTATGTTTCTAACTCTACTGTTTGGGGCAAGTCTAGATTCTGAATTTTATCTTGTAATCAGATGCTTCACCTTTATTCTCTAAGTGCCACCCACTTTCCCAGTTATGCAATATTTTGACACCATTCAACATTCAACTCTCTCTTCTCAATTACTGAGTCATTTTCTGTTTTACCAACTCCTCATGTGTAGGCCTCTGTGACAATATGTAGTTGGAGCTGAATGGCTACCCTGCATGGGAGCCCAATATCATGTTATATAAAGTTCCTACACAGGATATCCTTGGAGTGGAGGAGGGTCTAGCATTCAAACTTCCAAGCCAATAGATTAATTTTGTCAAAGGGGAGCTGTGGAATGTAGTCAGAAATGTATCCCAAGTCAGATTTGCATCCCACAGAACTTTATGGTCAGATAGACAATCTCATCTTGTTCATAGACTCTCAAAGATGATTTGGGCTTATTGTTGTCAGTCCTTCTGGGATCCATAAACTTTCTCAATCTTAGCATTGTTGACACCTGGTATGAGATAATTCTTTGTTGTTTCAAGCATACTGTGAATTGTAGGATGTGTACTCACATTCCTGGCTTCTGCCTACTGCATCTTGGCGGTACCAGCTTCCCATTTTGACAACCACAAATGTCTCCAACATTGCCAAGTGTCCCCTGGGATGTAAAATTGTCCCAGTTGAGAAGCACTGGTACTGATGCACTATGGTGTGCCATGCTCCAGGGGATTTACAGAAGTGCAGCTCTGGGAACAAAACCTGGAGAAACCCAACAAGCAATTGATACTAGGAAAGTCAGTCCAGAGTGTATGCCCCATGTAGAGTGTATACTGGGAAGACGTTGACCTTGGAATATAAATCCCTGGATTCAGGTTCTTCCTCTGCAGATTTGGAGCAAGTTTCTCCACTTCTCTGCTCTTCACATTTTCTTATTTGAAAATATGTTTATATCACACAACACTACAGAAGTAAAAACTAAAAAAAAATAAAGTGAAAGCTAAATTAGATTTTATATTTACACAACCATACATATATAGTCTCACTTCTCCAATACGATATAAGGATACATTAACATAGACTTCATAGTTCAAATACAAGTGTACTTACTCACCAGTATGACTAAAAAGGCCATGGTAGGAAAAAAATCGTCTTCCAGTCTCTCATGTGGAATAGTCCTCCCTGTGGTTTGTGATATTGCTTTATGCTAGAGGGCTCAACAGGAGATATCTAATTTTTAAGAAAAGGAAAAACAAAAAAAATGCTCTTTTGCCATGAGTTGAAATCTCACCTAAATTAGAATGCAGATAGTCAAGATTTTATATTTGCTTATTAATTTCACATTCAGTAATCTGACTCCACAAGAATTTAAATGTCTTGGTGGGAGATGGTGGCTTTTAATTCTTCTGGGATTTCATTGTAATAAACGTGGTAAATAATTCAGGAACATTTGAGAGGCCAATGAATGGGCAGCACCTGGTGCTGTATTGTTCATGCCCAAGCACACAGAATCCAAAGCTGGCATTCTATACCTGTCAGTATTGTTCTGGCTTAAAAGTAGGTCCTATGGTCAGTGCTTATTGGAATTATAGTAGTTGATATCTTTTTCCTTGTCCAAGTTTCCTCCACAATCAAAGAAAACTATGCAGTTTCAAGAACCTAAACTAGAAGTAGCATTCTTTTTAAAATTCCAATTAGTAAAATTTCAACTCTATTTTCTCTATTAAAGAATGGATTGCTTCAAAGAATTATGATTGTGTTTGCCCTTTCTGCTGGTGCTAATTTGAACTTTTACTTCTCTGCTTTTGTCCCCCAAGGTTGAACTTCTTTTTAGATCATAGTATTCATATTGCAAGCATCATCTGAGAAAAATAACCCCATCCTCTGGCCACAGACTCTAGGTATTCCTACTTCCCTCAGTTTCTCTCCCTGTTACCTGGATAACCTGTCTTACTTCTGTTAGTCTAACAGTTTGATAAAGGACTTGGGTACCCTTCTGTGACCCCAGCTGATGGGACATAGAATTTTCTTCCACTCACTGAGAGAATGGAGACAGCATGGGGCACTTGAGCCCAGTGCCACCCAGAAGCACAGCCTAAGCCATGAGCTGCACAGAGATCTTGGAATGGCAGGGAGTTTCCCAGTAGGACAAAAAGGACAGCGTGCCCAAGTCTAAACTAAAGTTCTTATGGTGCTGGGCCATAAGGGACTGAAGAGAAACTGCAGAGTCAAACCAAGAAATTGTTAAAGATGTTTTCCCTTTGTCTTTAAAATGCTGCTTAATGATTTTTGAATACATTTCAAACCTTTATGGTCTATATAAGTGTATACAAATCTATGATAATACTTCAAAAAGTTCAATGAAAATATGTTATAAGAATGCATGATTTTCAAAATATTTTGTACCAAAATAAACTCATCTTTTAATTCAACTTTTTGAAGTACTTCATATATAGTAAAAATATGGCTACATATAATTAAAATATGTGAAATGTTAGACCTTTGTGATAAATCATCTGTGTTACGTATGTGTTGTGTTGTGTGTGTGTGTGTGTGTGTGTGTAACAAATTTTATTGCTTTCCTTTCTTCAGGGCTCAGGGTGCGAGTACTTGGAGCAGTGACTGCCATCTGGTGGCAAGCCAGAATCGTCGCTTTGTGGAAGCAGATGGTTGCGAAGTGGTCCTCTCTGGACTCCCCGGCAGCAGGGGACCCGTTAGACAATGTCTGATGCTGGAGGGCATCTGATGAAGCAGCCTCATGAAATAACCCTTCGCTTCCACGTGAATGGGTGTTTCCTCCTGGATTCTGAGCCAGGAGCCAGCTCCAATATGGGGCCTCTGAAGAAAAGATTTGAGTTGCTCTTGTGTTTGCGTCAAAGAGCTGCATCCCTCCCGATGGGTAACCAAGACTGTGAGTAAGTGCACACCATAGCAGCGCATGGTGACATGGAGTCTGAAATAAACTGCTCTGACTTGTGTGACAGTGTTCCTGGCCAGGAGTTGGATAGGAGACCCCTGCACGATCTCTGCGGGACGACAATTGTGAGTGAGACCTGTTGTTGGTGTTGGTAGTGCTGTCGGTGGTGGCGGCCGTGGGGTGGGGGCAGAGGAACCAGTCATGCAGGACATACTGTTTCCCAGCTCTGGTGATGACGGGGTATTTATGTTTGGTCCACGCAAGATCCTTCCGTCCTAACCATTTTCCTTTCTTCTGTCCTCAGACCTCTTCGCACCATAGCAGTAAGAGCCTCCCTTCATTATCTCCTGCCCTCTTGGGTGTTGTGTGGACTTTGCTCAGCTGTGGCCTTCTTCTGATGCTCTTTTTTCTTGCCTTCACCATTCGCTGCAGGAAGAACAGGTAAGCAGCCCCATGCCTAGTTTCTTATTCCCCATAAATCAAATCCTGAAACCCCCAAGCTGCTAGCCAGAATCAGCCAACTCGTCTCCCCCTCTCATGCACGAGTTCTGCCTGAAACTGGCCTGATGTGGCAGTACAGTTCCCTCATGAGAAGGAGAAAGGTCTAGCCTGGGATTGTACTAACAGCCTCAGGGGTACCCAGCAAAGAGAAGGGAGTGTCTTTTGCCCCACAAAGGAGGGTGCAGTGCAGTCCCTGAGAAGATGAGATGTTTGTATTTGTATGTAATACAAACACACAAAAAAAGACCATGTGGAGAAAAGTTTCTGAATGACAAGCCACTCTGGGTGGGTTAAGGCTACTGCCAAAGCCCTACTGCACAGCTGTTCTGCTGGACAGTTCTGGCTGGCTGTAAAGTCACTGGCTCACCGGGGTAAGTATCCAGGGTTCAGGGCTGACCACAGAAGCAAAATGATGACTTCATCTGAAGGGGCTCGCAGAACCCTGCTGTTGCTGATATTGGAGCTTCCCTCAGGGCCGCCCTGTCTCTCCACCCCAGCACGCCATGCCTGCATGTGGGCAGCTGCCTCCTGAGAAACCCTGCTGCAGCCCCCTCCGCTGGCCCACAGCCCACTTCTGCATGGTGCCTACAGTCGGAATGCAGCAACTCCCTCCCAGACCCAACTCATCCAGCCCCATTCCAGTCTCACACCTTGTGGCCAGCAAGTGTGCTGTGCTCTGTTGCCTATGAATTTGGCACTTAAGTGAGGATCAGCCAGCTGTAGTTGTCTGGCAGGCCTTCTGGCATTTTAGGTACAGAGGATGGCTGATGGTTAAGCAGCAGAGACTTGGTTGCATGGCATATGTACATGCACTCTGACCTGAGTATACCCGAGGCTTCCCCAGTCACTTTTCATTTGGTTCCTCCAACACTCTAAGCTTACTCCCATCTCATGGTTTGGTACTTCCTGTCCCCTGTGGTTCCTTTTGCCTGGCAGTCTTCCCCAGGTCTGCCCATGACTGGCACCCTCGCATCTTCTAGTTCTTGGCCCCCATGTCACCTCAGTGAAGGCTTCGCTGACCAGGTATCTAAAGTAACATCTCTACCCAGTGGTCTCGTTCCGTGCCCCATTATCCTTTTTAATTTTCTCGATACAAGGTACAAAAAGTAATAGATATTTACTTAGTAATTGTATTTTAGCTGGGATAATTATCATTGTATTAGTACTCTGGTTACGGCACATCATGTTTTTTCCTGTCCCCATTATTTTTATATTCAATATTGCAACAAGCAAGCTTTGTCAAGCATTTATACATCCTGTAAAGACAGGAATCGCTGTAAACAGCATTGAAGTAGAAACACCTATATTTGCTTCATTCTCTTAAAGATTTTTCAGCTTGTTTTGTTTGCCATGGGAGCATGACTTGGCATAAGGAATAAAATAATAAACACTGTGAATGAAAATACATTTTGCAGTTAAGTAGCTTACAAGGTCAAACAAGGAAAGATAAAATAACCACTTTGAAAATGCTTTGCTGAACAGTGGAACTTGTCCAGAGTGCAGCATCCCCATCAGATGCTCATTTCATTTCAGTTCCACAGCCTCGAAATCCATGGCTGTGTGCGTGCACGTGCATGTGTGTTTGGATGCCAGGTGAATAACAATATTTTAACAATTTAATAATAGTTAGATCCAGTTGCAGATTTGCGTTTTTGATAAAAATTTTTAAATGTAGCCTACCAGAAAAAAATCCATAAAGATAGAAAACTTGAACAACGCTCTCAACAGTCTTGGCCTAATTGACATTTATATAACTCTGCACTCAACAACAGCAGCATACACATTCTTCTCAAGTACATGTGGGACATTTAACAAGACAGATAGCATTCTAGGCCACATAAAAAATCTCATTAAATTTAAAAGGCTGCAAGTCATCCGAAGTATATTTTCTGAACACAATGGAATTAAATAAGAAATCAGTTACAGAAAAGTCTCTGGGAAATTATAAAATAATCAGAAACTAAACAAAACACTTCCAAATTTCTTACAATTAAACAGTTAATCAAGGGGATGGCGTTGTTGTGCAGTGGGTTAAGCCACTGTTTGCTATGCTGGCCTCCCATATTGGAGGGCTGGTTCAAGTCCTGGCTGCTCTGCTTCCAATCCAGCTTCCTGCTAAGGTACCTGGGAAGGCAGCACAGATGATGGCTGAAGTACCTGGTCACCCACGACCCATGTAGCAGACTTGGATGAAGTCCCCAGTTTCTGGCTGCAGCCTAGCCCAGCTCTGACTGTTGAAGTCATTTAGGGGAGTGAATGAAAAATACCTGTCTGTTTCTCTCTCCCTCCCTCTCTCTTCCCTTACTTCCTCCCTCTCTGTTGCTCTGCCTTTCAAATAAATCTTAAATAATAAATCAAAAGAATCTAGAAAGTCTTTTGAACTGAATGAAAATGAACATATAACATATCAAAGTTGTGGAATTTAGAGTACTAAACTCCATATTAGAAAAAAAGAATGATCCCTTATCAATGACTCCAGCTTCTACTTCATGAAAAGAGGGGGAAAAAAAAGCAAATGAGCCCTTCAAGTAAGTAGTAGAAGGAAATGATGAAGATCAGAGTAGAAATTGGTAAAATGAAAAATAGAAAAACAGTGGAAAAAAAGTCAGTGAACCCAAAAGCTGTCTCTTTATGAAGATAATAAAATTGACCAATCTTGAGGCAAAGAGATCAGGGAAAAAAGAGATACAACTACTCAAATAACGAATGAAAGAGATGATATCTTTTTAAATTCTATAGATATTAGTATAATAAGATAGTGTTGGTTGCAGAAGGGCTGGTTGGTAAAATCTCTCTCTCTCTCCCTCTCCCTTTCTCTCTGTCTCTTTCAGTATCTTGTCTCAGCCATTTGGAATGTGCAGCTGAGGACCTTTCTCAAGCAGCAGACATTCCACTATCCTTTAGATTATCTGTGCCCAGTTTTGGTTTGGGGATTCGAGGCCTCAGTGGCCTGACAGGTCCTAACAGAGGCAGGCAGGCGCGGCCATACCAACCGGCCAAAGCACACCTCCCACCATCGTGGCTGTTTTCCTTACTGCCTGTCTCTACCCTAGCCAAACTGCTTTCTTTGACTGCCAGAGGCCCCGACAGACCAGACTAAACCACAGTGGGGTCACTTGTGCAGGTGCCATGCAAGTAAACTAAACCGAGATATCGGACAGTTTACCAAAAAAAAAAAAAATAGTGCTATGTTTAATTATGGTAGGAAGCCTCTAAAATGTTTTCCAACAATTCCTACCTCCTTGTCGTCATACTCTTGTGCAGTCTCCTCTCCTTGAGTATGAACTAGACTCCCTGACTCTTATAAATTCTATGTCACTTTTGATATTAAGCCACAGAAAGACTATGGCTTCCATCCTGGGTCTCTCTCACTCTTCCACCTGCTTACTCTGAGGAAAGACAACTGCCCTTGTATGGCTACCCTGTGGAAAGTCACTGATATTTCCAGTCAGCATCCAGAGAGTGCCTGGGACTTACAGCCAACTGAGTGAATTTCAGATCTTCTGAGGCCTGCCGTCAGCAGTGTGCATGAACTTGTTAGAAGAAACTCTCCTGTCAGCCCATGGAATACTATAGCCATGGCTGATGCCTGGACTGTATTCTTATGTGAGACCCTGAGCCAGAGGCACCCAGCTAGCTGTGCCTGTATTGTGGTATAAATATTGCCAGTTCAGCTCAAACTCTTCTTTAAAAACTTAAAATGGGGAAGTACTTCCTAATTCATTTGGTGTAGATGGCATTATCTTGAGGTCAAAACCTAACAAAGACAGAAGAAGAAGGGGTGGGGAGATAGGAAAATTATGAAAATAGACCCAAAATTCTAAACAAATTTTTTTTCAATTAAGTAAAAAAAGTTAAAAGGATAATGTATCACTATAAAGTGAAGTTTATTCCAGGATGTAAGGTTGGTTTAACATTCAAAGGTCAGTTAATCTAGTATAACATATTTACTAACTTAAAAAGCCCCATATTAGCCTCTGAATGGATATAGGGAAGCATTTGAGAAGTTTGAGCATCTTTTCCAATAAAATCACAACAACCAAGAAATAGAAATGAACCTCTTCAACCTGATAAAATGCCTGTATGAAAAACCTACAGTGAACATTGTTTTTAATGATAAGAGGCTGAATGCTTTCTCATAAAGATTAGAAGGAAGACAAGATATTTGTTTTCACTACTTTTATTCAGTTTTTAGGCAGTGCAATAAGGCAAGAAAAAGAGACAAAAGGTGACTATATTTTTTTTAAAGATTTACTTATTTATTTGAGAGGTAGAGTTACATACAGAGAAAGGGAGAGACAGAAAGGCCTTCCATCCACTGGTTCACTCCCTAAATGGCCCAATGGCTGGAGCTGGACTGATCTGAAGCCAGGAGCCAGGATCTTCCTCTGGGTCTCCCACATGAGTGTAGGGGCCCAAGGACTTGGGCCATCTTCAACTGCTTTCCCAGGCAATAGCAGAGAGCTACATTGGAAGTGGAGCATCCGGAACTCAAACCAGTGCCCATATGAGATGCTGGCACTGCAGGCGGAGGATTTACCTGCTGCACCACAGTGCAGGCCCCAATAAGCCTATCTTTTAGTTTCACTTTCCATGAACATTTTGAAGCACCTTCATATATGAAGAACTCTTAAAAACTCAATGATAAGAAAAAAATGCAAAGTTTTAAATGAGTGAAAGATTTAAGCAGATATTTCACCAAAAAGATAGATGGTAAATAAAGATATGAAAAGATATTTAATTCCATTAGTTATTAGAGAAATACAAATTAAAATGACAATAAATTACCACTACCCATTAGTACCTATTAGAATGACTAAAATGTAGAAAGACTAAATCAAGTCTTGGCTTACACTACTGGTGGTAATACAGTACAACCACTGTAGAAAAAAGTCTGACATTTTCTTTAAAAGTTAATTGTCAGGTACCCTATGATCCAGCCATTCTACTCCTAGATTTTTTTTTTTTCCCAAGAAAAATGAAACAAAATGAGGGATCTTCAGAAACTTCATGGTAAATTTGCATTATCTTTCAATAGCATTCTTCCACAAACTTTTTAAAGTATCCACAGACATCTATACAAAGACTTATATAACAGTAATCCTAACAGCTTTATTTGGAATGCCAAAAACTGGAAATAGCACAAATAACCATCAACTGTAAGTGAGTAAATAAATTATACATACAGTATATACAATAGAATAGTACTCAGCGATAGAAGCAATTAATTATTAATACTTGGAGCAACATGGATAAATCTCAAAATAATTAAGCTGAGGGAAGGAAACAGTGCAGAAATTTCATACCATCTAATTTCAGCTATAGAAAACTCTAGAAAATTAAACTAATCTATTGTTAACTAGTCTGAAGTGACAGAACGCAGATTAATGATCACCTGCAGGTAACGGGATTGGTGGAAAGAGGCAGGAAGGAGGAATTGCAAAGGACACATGGGAACTCCTAGGGGTGATGAATATGTTCATTACCTTGACTGTGGTAAGTATTTCCCTGGTGCATACATGTTTCAAAATTTACCAAATCATGTACTTTATGAGCAATTTATTGTATGTCAGTTATATATTGCATACTCTTCCAAAGGCCCCTACTAGCTGACCTAAAGCCATCTGATAACTTTGCTAGATATTAATGATTAATATGAGGGAACTTTTTTTAATAAGAACTGTAATAACTTAATTCTTGGGGCAAAGCAAATAACTAAGGCCCAGAAAGAAGCTCCCCTTGTGCTTCTGCAAAATTTATAAAATAAGGGCAGTGTTGCAAATCACTTGTGATAATGATTGCAGATGGTAGTGTGATTTACATATTGCTACTTCTCATAATTAAAGGTAGCATTTTCACAATAACCCCCAGTGTTTGGGATTTTACTTTCTGTGAAATCAGAAAGTTTGAGTAACAAGAATTGAGTAGAGTATGAGCTTTTATCCTACATTCAAATTAACAAGTTAGCTTATTTACTGTATCATGGATATTAGTAAAATATATGAGACTCCCGGACAGAAATAAAGTACTTCATTACTTATGCCAAAAGCGGGAATCAGAGCTTTATGCTGGGCTTGTGCTGGTTCCCCATCCCTGCCCTCCATGCCCCATGAGGACAATGAAAGGCCTACTATGGGGCCGGCGCCGCGGCTCACTAGGCTAATCCTCCGCCTTGCGGCGCCGGCACACCGGGTTCTAGTCCCGGTTGGGGCGCCGGATTCTGTCCCGGTTGCCCCTCTTCCAGGCCAGCTCTCTGCTGTGGCCAGGGAGTGCAGTGGAGGATGGCCCAGGTGCTTGGGCCCTGCACCCCATGGGAGACCAGGAAAAGCACCTGGCTCCTGGCTCCTGCCATTGGATCAGCGCGGTGCGCTGGCCGCAGCGCGCTGGCCGCGGCGGCCATTGGAGGGTGAACCAACGGCAAAGGAAGACCTTTCTCTCTGTCTCTCTCTCTCTCACTGTCCACTCTGCCTGTCCAAAAAAAAAAAAAAAAAAAAAAAAAGAAAGGCCTACTATGGATGTTTGCACTCACGGTGGACTCCTTTCAAGGAGAAGAGCCTAGAACCTGGCAGGTTGACCACTTTTAGAGTGAGTTGTTCCCTCAAGATTACTCAACTGCAAACATAATCCTAAGAAATAGCTGAGTAGAGAACATTTAGGCCTTGCCTCTTTGGTGTACCCAGCAAAAATGTACAGAGTTGCTCAGGGCCCATGGCAGATTACCTCTGCCAACACTGAGGATTGTGCATGGAGGCAACTGCCGCCTCTACTTGCACCCTGGACTGGAGTGGCAGGTGGAGACTCGGACACTGGTGAATGGTAGAATTGTATCCATCCCTGTGGTCTCCTCACGGCACTGTAACTTCCTTCCTGATGAAGGTCATTGTGCAGGCCCTCTGCCTGCATCTGACAGAGTTGTCTTACATATTGTAATGTCCCCCTGCTGTGTTCATTTTCTCCGCCTTCGGAAAATCTGACATACTGCATGAGTCATGGTTCTCAAGCATGTTATTGCCATTCCCTCTGAGAATCTCATTATTTTTTGTTATTATAAAAGTCCTTGAGACCTCCATGCTTTTGAGGAGGATTGTACTCATTTTTTTCTTTATTCTTTTCTGATGACTCTTATTACCCAACTGAAGTTTATCCAGCAATATCAGCAAATACATATTTACTGAGCTGAACACAGACTGTGCTCAGAATACTGTATAAATATAATCTCAGGGGTTCCTAGCAGCTGCAAATGCATCATCTTGGAGGGAAACAGGAGCAAGTCAAAAAAGTACATTCTGGGTTTTTAAAACTAGCTTTTCAAAAAATAGTGCCTTGCTGCAGGAAAAAGAGCTGTGCTCGTTTCACATTGGTTGTTTCAGTTCTGTCCTTTTTTGTGGTTTGAGTAATTAGAGCTGACAATAATTAATTATTAGAATTAATAAGTGTCAAGGCACTATTCCTGCAATACTGATGTGCAACCTAAGAGGCAGCAGGTGATCCCCAAGTAGATGGGGATCCCCCAGTAGATGATCCCCAAGTAGATGCCACCCATGTGGGGGACTTGTATTGAGTTTTCTGTGTGTCTATAGGTCCATCTGTCTCTATTTCTCTCTGCCTTTCAATAAGGTAAATAAATTAAATTTTAAAAATAAAAGTAAAATAATAAGTGGCAAGGGGCTCTGGGAAGATAGCAGTGACAGCATAGACTTTAGATCTTCCTGAAGCTCCACATGGAAACAGAGCAAGTAGACCGAAAAGACAAAAACACAATGGGCAACAAAACAAAACACATTTATAAGAAAACTTGATGACATGGTATTGCTCTGGGAACAGATCACCTGTGGCCACTGAACTGTGCTGTTTGTGTCTGTGGGAGAGAAAAGCAAGGAACATCTGACAGATCTGAGGACAGAGAACCAAAATAGCCCAGAGGTAGTCACTGAAAATTGTGAGTGGGGCAGTTTGAGATCTAGATCTACTAGCAGACTGAATATTGTATAGATGTCATTTCTCCCCAGATTGATGTATGGATTCAATGCAATTGCAGTAGAAATTCCAACAGCTTTGTGTGTGTGTATGAAACTCCACAAGCTGATCCTCATATGTATATGGAAATTCAAAGGACCAAAAATAGTCTGAGGGGGAGAAACAGCAAAGTGACAGGATTTCCTCTTTTAGATATCAAGTTTATTATAAAGCTGGTAATTGGGACATGCTACATATGCTGTTGAGGGAAAAAGAGACAAACCAATGAAACAGAATAGGGAGAAATCCAGCAAGAGTTGAGCAAAGACTTTTTTTTAAAGATTTATTTATTTATTTATTTGAAAGAGTTACACAGAGAGAGAAGGAGAGGCAGAGAGAGAGCGAGAGAGAGAGAGAGAGGTCTTCCTTCCGCTGGCTCACTCCCAAATTGGCCGCAATGGCTGGAGCTGAGCTGATCTGAAGCCAGGAGCCAGGAGCTTCTCCTGGGTCTCCCATGCAGGTGCAGGGGCCCAAGGACTTGGGCCATCCTCCACTGCTTTCCTAGTCCATAGCAGAGAGATGGATCAGAAATGGTGCAGCAGGGACTTGAGCTGGTACTCACATGGGATGCCGGCACTGCAGACGATGGCTTTACCCGCTACGCCACAGCACCAGCCCCTAGCATAAACTTTTTAAAATAAATGGTATATGGTCAATTGGCTATACACAGGTAAAAAATGTGACAAATCATTTGTAGATAAACTATAAAATGGCAAAACCATTAAGCTTCAGAAAAATAGAGGAGGATGTATTCATGAACCTGGAACAGGAAAAGATGTCAAACAGAGAAGAAAAGGCATTATTCATAAAGGAAAAGATTGTTAAACTGTGCTGCATTAAAATTGAGGAATTCTGTTTACTGAAGACCTCACTAACAGAGGAAAAAGGCAAACTAAAGGTTGGGAGGATACATTCACAAAGTGTATATCATCAAATAATTTTATCCAGAATAAAGAATTATGAATCAATAAATAAAACACAGAGCCCAGTCTTTTAACTTCATTAGTGGCTAACTTCATTAGTCATCAGAAAAATGCAAATAAATGCCACAATGAGATAACACAGTACTCACCTGAATGTCTACATTAAAACTAGGCTGACAAAAGCAAGTGTTGATAAGGACAGGGAGCAGTGGGAATTCTCATGCATTGTTGTAAGGCTATACATGTATACAGTCACTTTAGAAATCTGTGTAGCACTATTTACTAAACCTGCAATTAATTCCTACTCTATGTCCCAATAATTCTAGCAAAATTGCATACACATAGAGTCATTCATTGGTATCCACAGGAGATTGGTTCAGGGACACCCTATGCCCAAATTGTGGATGCACAAGTCCCTTATATAAAAACATAGTTCTTGCATATAATCAGTGCACATCCTCCTGTATACTTTCAGTCAACTCGAGATTCCTTACAATACTTAATATAATGTACATGCTGTTCACACAGTTGTTTTACTCCATAGTTTGGGGAATAATGACCAAAAATCTGTACATGTTCAATACAAACAATTTTTTTCATGTACTTTCTATCTGGAGTGGGTTCAGTCCACAGATGTAAAACCCAAGGATATAGAAGGCCAATGGTATTTATCAAAATACATGTATTAGAATATACTTAGCAGCATTATTATTTCCAGCCAAGCTGGAAACTTTTCAGTTGTTCATTAGCAGTTAATATTTGAATTCATCTCAATGATCGGGTCCCACACAACAATGAGAATAAACAATCAACTGCATGCCGCAATATGGATGACTCACACAAAAAGATTGTTGAAGACAGGAAACTAGATGCAAAGATCATACCTTATATGAGACCATGCTCATGAAGCACAAAAGCAGGCAAGGCCAATGTAAGATGTAAGAAGTCAGAATAGTAGTTAGGCTGGAAGTCAGGAGGAAGGGGAAAGGGTGATCAGAAGAGAGCGGGGTGGGGGGGTGGGGGGGGGCTTCTGTTGCACAGGTGATGTCACTTTCTAGACCTGAATGCAGTTTGCACAGGTGTGTCAGCTTTTGAAAATTCAGTGAATGTTACTTGTATGTGTTTTATTTATGTTTATTTTTCTTCAACAAAGGTTTAAAAAATTATCTTTGGGTTTCCTGACAAGAGAAAAAGAAAACATCCAAAAGGCTACAAGTCAGCTTATTAATGGAGACAAAAATTTTTTAGATATTATTTTCTGAAAAAATTTCTCACCCACAACTTTAGATTATGGATATTAAAAGATGAAATGTATATTTTTACTATAAATGCAAGAGTAGATTTTATATAACATGACATAATTGGTAATAGTAAAAAAAGTTAATAACTTATGTCTATCAAAAGACAGTTAAATGACACTAAGATCACAGAATCAAAAGGAAAAATAGGTTCATTCAGTAACATCAAAATTAAAAACTTCTGTGCCTGAAACAACACCATCAAGAAAGTGAAAAGAGCCCATATAATGAAGAAAGTGTTATCAAAGCATATGTGTGATAAGGGGCTTGTGTCAACATATACCAAGAATGCTTACGACTCCATAATAAAAAGACAAATAAACCAATTTTAAAATAGACTAGCATCTGAATAGACCTCTCTCCAAAGAAGAGACACAAATGGCCACTAGGCACATCACCCATGAGGGAAGTTCAAATCCATACCACTTTACACTCACTAGGATGGCTATAATAAAAAAAAATTAACAAGTGTTTGGAGGATAGGGTGAAATTAGAACCCTCATGTACTGCTGTGATACTGAAAAATGCTGTGGCCTCTGTAGAAATAGGCTGCCAGTTCCTCCAGTGTTAAATGTAAAACTACCATGGGACCTAATGATAAAGTCCTGGCTGCTTCACTTCCAATCCAGATCCCTGCTAATGGCCTGGGAAAACAGTAGAAGATGGCCCAAGTGCTTGGGCCCCTGCACCTATGTGGGAGACATGGATGAAGCTCCTGGCTTCAGCCTGGTCCAACTCTGGCCATTGTGGCCAGCTGGGGAATGAACCAAGAGGATGGAAGATCTCTTCCTCTCTCTGTAACTCTTTCAAATAAATAAAATAAATCTTAAAAATAAAACAAAAGCATGTCCAAACTAAACTCTGTATGTGAATATTCATAGGAGCATTATTCATCCCAAAAGTAGAAGCAACCCAAATATCCATCAACTGATGAATGGATAAATGGAATGTGCATAGTCATACAGTAAATATTATTCAGCAATAAAATCGATACACTGATTCATGCTACAATGTGGGTAAAACTTGAAAACAGTATGTTAAGTGAAAGAAGTTGGAGCCGGTGCCATGGTGAAGAAGGTTAAGCCTCTGCCTGCTGCGTCGGCATCCCATATGATCGCCAGTTCAAGTCCTGGCTGCTCCACTTCTGATCCAGCTCCCTGCTAATGGCCTAGGAAAGCAGTGTAAGATGGCCCAAATCCTTGGGCCCCTGCACTACAGGGAGGTGGGAGACAGGGAAGAAGCTCCTGGCTCCTGGCTTCAGATCAGTGCAGCTCCGGCCATTGTGGCCATCTGGGGAGAGAACCTGTCGCTCCCCCTCTTCATGGAGGAACGACACTAAACCCTGCCTAGGCTTCATATCCGAGTCACGGCACCATTATGTCGCTCCCCCTCTTCGTGGAGGAACGACACTAAGCCCTGCCTAGGCTTCATATCTGAGTCACGGCACCATTATGTCGCTCCCCCTCCTCGTGGAGGAACGACACAGGACCCTGCGCTGTTCTTTCGTCTGCTCGGCCCTCCCCGGGTTTGCTGCTGGTTCTTCCCGGGTTGGCTACTATCCCTTCCACCTCCGTGGAAGGGCAGTTCCCCCTGGCCACATTCCCCACTTCCGCAGGGGAGCGGCACACCGCCGGCCGGCTCTTCTCGGGGGCTGCACAGGTGTTCCTTCAGCTAGATGTTCCCCTTAAATGTTCCTGGTGCATGCCGTCTCTCTCCTCCTTTATAGTCCTCCTCCGCCAATCCTAACTCGGCTGCCCACACGCCGAGTACGCTGCTCTCCTCCAATCAGGAGCAAGTCCTACAGTTTATTAGTTGAACTGGAGGCAGCTGTGCGGAAGCTGTTTACTTCTCTCCCAGCGCCATATTGTGGGAGAGCAGATGCATAGAATAAGTCTTAATTCCAGTAACTCAGTCTAGTCCGGTTTGCTCCCCACAAGAACCAGCAGATGGAAGCTCTCTCTCTCTCTCCCTTTCTCTGTCTGTAACTCTGCCTTTCAAATAAATAAATACATCTTTAAAAAATAAATAAAAATAAAAAAGAAAGGAGCCAATCATAAAAGACCACAGGTTATAGGATCGCATTTATATGAATTATCAAGAATAGACAAACTTATAGAGATAGAATTAGATTAGTGATTGTATAGGGATGGAAAGATGCAAAGTAAAACTACAACGAGATATATAATAAGAGCTTATATTTTTAAAGATAATGTTGAGATAAAGATGTGAGGCTATGAAAGTCTGACCTACTTGTGTGCATGTACATGATGCAACCACTTTGGAAACATAGCCTCTAAAATTAATACATATACCTTGTGACCAGCAAATCTTCTAAATTATACTCAGTTTAACTATGTACACATTTATAGCAGGGTATGTAGAAAAATTCTTAGTTGCATTGTTTGTCATCACCCAAAAGTCATCATTTGATTTGTAGAAGGATAAATTAATTGTGGTGTGGTCCTGCAATGGAATATAATAATATATCAGTGAAAATGAGCAAGCTACAGCTTTACCTAGCAACACGGATGTATCTCACAAAGAAGCCCACTGCGAAGCAGCAAGTCCTGTATGATCCTCCTTTATAAAGTTCAAAAAGCTGGCATAACTAACCATTGTTTAAAAAGTTAATACAGTAGTTTGCCTTTAGGGGGAAGGAAAAGGGTCATAATTACAAGGTGGGATTTTAGGGTATGGTAGTGTTCTCTTAGTAGAATTGGGTTGTAGTTATATAGATGGTTGTGATATTTCTCTGAGCTATAATTTATCATTTGTGAACTTAAAAATACCTTTTCTAGCCCAAGATTTCTTTTAAATGGCAATCTGCCAGGGATCTACCATTGTAGGAGTCATGAATAGGAAGAAGCAATGACTTCAGGGGACTACTGAACGTGAGAACAAATAGTCAACTTCCAGATGCCTTCTTTACATGATACCACATGTTATGGACTGCATGTGTTCCCCCGAAATTCATCTGCTGTAGCCCTAACCCCCATGTGATTATATTTGGAGATAGGGCCTTTGGGGAGATAATTAAGACTAAATGAGATAGTAAGGGTAGAGCCCTAATTCAGTAGGGTTGGTGTCTTTACAAGAAGAGGAAGAGAATTAGATCTCTCTCCACGCTTGCCCAGAAAAAGGGCCACGGGAAGGCACAGTGAGAAGACAGCGATCTACAAGTCACAAAGAGATCTTACCAGCACCACTGCTGACCACTCCTTAATATTGGACTTCCAGCCTCAAAAACTGTGAGAAAATAAATTTCTGCTGTTTAAGCCACCCAGCCTGCAGTGTTTTGTTACGGCAGCCCAAATAAGCTAATCTACCAAATGTTCACATGTGTTCAACTGCCTCATCATGATAGCTTTCCATCCTTTGATCAAATCACTACATCAGGATTTGTTCTTTAATTTGCTGTTCTCATTGCTTTTGTAAATATAGCTGAGCACCCAAATCTCGCTCCGTTGGGATGCTAACAAGATTAGACAGCAATCTGACGTTCATCACTGCCGGATCCTATCCTGTAGCTTCTTCCATCACCATCCTGCTAAGGAGCTTGCTTTTTCTTTGTCCCTTTCGGTCAGATAGTAAACATTTTTCAAGCATTTTGAATTTTGCTATTGTTAGGGGTGAAGGATTGTGTGTGTGGGGGGGTGGTGATCAGGATGCTAATCTATGCACAGTGACCTTTGTTTCTGTCTGGCTGAGCAGATGTAGGAATTAATCATTGTCACTCCTGGATGGTGCGGCTGCAGCTGTCCCCCGCTGCCTTTCTGCCCCTGATAGATTTATTACTGCTTTTTGTTTGCTGGAAAACATGCTTCAGCACAAAAGAAGTACCAAATTAGAGAAGCTTATCGGTAAGAATAATTTTCTAGAAACGTATTATTTCTACACCTCTGTACTTATCGACTATGAACTCTTTTTTTTTTTTAAAGGAGGAGGAAAGAAAAATTGAATACAAATATTGTCTCTGTAACATCTGAACCATGATTTCCCAACCTGAGAATTTTCATGTTGGATCAGTGTCATGCCAGCCAGCCTAGGATTGCAAAGACCCGATTGTCTTCTAACCTCCATGTCCTTCTTTGTGCAACTGACCCCCTTAATCTGAACTATCAGTTTAGTCCCTCCTACCAGAACCTGAGAATACTTTGGCACTAGGCACAAGAAAATAAGTGATGTGGGTTTACGTAGTGTTCAGTTTATTTAACAGTAAGCCCCACTACAACCTCAGACCATAAATAACAGTTTCTGGGCCCCAAGCATCCCTGCTATGCAGATTTCCCTGCAACCTCACTAAATCCAATTCATGGTGACAGCAACACCAGCCTGGATGGAAATCAAAGTAGCCACATCCCTTTGGATGTTGAGAATCAACCCCAAAGTCCTTTGCAAGTTTCCTGAACCTGTTTTATTTTCATTCTTCCTCCACCTGGCACTCCAAATCAGGTCCCCATTCCCTGGAGCAGAGGTTAAAGAGAAGTAGCCAGTGCCTATTGAGAGCCTGCTCTCTCCTTTCTGGTGATCCACTGCCTGCCCCAAATCCTAGACAGTCACTGGTGAGCCCCATGCTACCACCTTTCTAGTTACACCCCCCTCACTCATGGGGAGCTCTGAGAATTTGCTGTACTCCCTGATACCCTGTGATTCTCATTCATGGCTTTCTCTTTTGCTGACGCTGTATTTCTTTCCCTCTGAATCATCTGGTTTCAAATACCCTTGCATGTCTGAGCCCTAAATCATCCCTGCTTGTCTTTAACTTTCATGTTTCTAACATCTGGTACACGGGTCCTAACCTTATGGGTCCACCTGGACTCCTGAATTTAAAACTCCTGGTATAAACTCTTCAACCATGATTTGAGCTTCAACTCTGACAGCTTTTATGCCTTTGATAATGATGTCAAGTGTATGAGAAGGCAGGTTAATCCTCCAAATGTCAAGTTTAGTGTTTAAGACCATCTCCCCAAAAGAGAGAAAGAAAAACTCCTACTAACTAATTGGACAAATAATCGATTATGGGACCATTTTCTTAAAGTGGTATTTTGTAGCCTGCATCATCTCTTGGGGGATAATGATCATGCTTAAATTATTTAGTGTCTTGTGAAGTTTGTACTTCATTTTTTATGTCCTAAACTTGTATATCAGAACCTGTAAACGGTATCTTTTCTTCCATGTATTCTGGGATTCATTCTACTGTACTCAAGATCTCTTTGTGATTTGCTAGGTTTGTGTGGGTTTCTCTCTCTCTCTCTCTCTCCCTTTTTTTTTTTTTTTTTTTTTTTTTACAGTCAGAGTGGGCAGTGAGAGAGAGAGACAGAGAGACAGAGAGAAAGGTCTCCCTTTACCATTGGTTCACCCTCCAATGGCCGCCGCGGCCGGCGCGCTGCAGCCAGCGTACCACGCTGATCCGAAGGCAGGAGCCAGGTGCTTCTCCTGGTCTCCCATTCGGGAGACTTGGGCCATCCTCCACTGCACTCCCGGGCCACAGCAGAGAGCTGGACTGGAAGAGGAGCAACTGGGACAGAACAGGCACCCTCACTGGGACTCGAACCCAGAGTACCAGCGCCACAGGTGGAGGAGTGAGCCGCGTTGACAGCCTGTGTGGGTTTCTCTTTTTCAGACTGCAGAATGGTTTGTCTTGGTTTAATAATGACCCTCCTGCTCTAGTTTTCCTTTGCTAGAATTAGTTTATTTCCTTGTATCCTTTTGTGTAAAGGTGACTGCAGCCAGATGTTTCATTGTGGCACACTGCAAGGCTTTTGCAGGGCACTAAACTCTCAAAAGAAAAGAGATGAGGGAACCTGGTGTTGAGAGAATAAGATATGAAGGAAGCAGTACTAAACTAGAAATGTTATTGGTGAGAAGAGTCTTTCTCAAATATCTGTGAGTAATAATTCCTCATAGAACAATACGTCCCTTTTTTTATTTTGCGATATTATTCACATATATGAAACTCACCTTTTTAAAGTTTAAATTATTTTTAGTATATTTACAAGGTTGGATAATCACTGCTAATTCCAGAACTGTACTTATTAACAGTCTCCTTATTGTTCCTCCAACCACCGGTCTAGTCTCTCTCTAAAGATTGTCCTACTCCGGCATGTCAAATGAATAGAGTCATATAAACAAAGGGCCTTCTGTGCCTGACTTCTGCCATTTAGTAAAATCTTAGCATAATGTTTACAAGGTTCACCTATGTTGTAGCGTGGAGCAGTGCTTGATTCCCTTTTATGGCTAGATAATACACTATTCTATAGACATTCCACAGTTTTTATCCATTCATCAGTTGATGGATATTTAGTTCTTTCTGATTTTGGCTATTATGAATAACATGCTGCTGTGAACATTTGTGTGCAAGTTTTATATGCACATACGTTTGTGTTTGTCTTGGCTATATACTTAAGTGTGGAATTTCTGGGCCAAATGGTGACTTTGTGTTCAACATAAATCCAGAACTGTTTTCCAAAGGTGCTACACTATCTGACCATCCCTCCAAAAATGTATGAGGCTCGCAATTTCACCACTTCATTGCTAATAATTGTTATTATCTATATTTGTAGTTCCAGTCATCTTAGTGACTTTTATTTGCATGATGTTGAGTGTCTCTTCGTGTAGTTATTGGCCATGTGTCTGTCTTCTTTGGAGAAATATCTATTCAAGTCATTCAACAGTTTTTAATATTTGATTCTTAGAAATATACTTAAAGCAGTGCTTCTCAAACTTGATGATGCCCAAGCTTCACCCTAGATCAATTGAACTAGAGTATCTAGGGTTAGGACCCATGCAGCAGTTTAAAAAAAAAAAAAAAAACTCTAGTTACTAATGTTTAAGAATCATTGCTATTGGCTAGATAAATTGATGATATTGATATAGAAAAATCAAAGACTTAGAAACTTTGAAATCATGGCAGGCATTAAAAATGAAAGACTTGACCTAAATGTGAATTATAAAATACTTAATCAGATCAAGAGTTAGAAGTGAGTTTTTTAGTAAAGGTTTTTTTATAAGATGGATTTTCCTGTAACAGGAAGTTTCAACTCACCTAGAGTTAGAGAAAATCTGCTGGTTGTGGTTCTTGCCCTGTGACTAGGAGTTGGTTTTATGAGATAATCCTGGGTACACCAATAAATATGAGTATCACAATGCAATTAAATTCATAAGCCCAGAAAATTTATCAGATATTCAGTGGTCACTAAGGAAGCTGAAAAAATATGAGTATTAGCTAGGAGAAAATTGAAAGGTAGGCTTTGGGGGCGGGTGTTTACCACAGGTAGTGCCATTATGGAGCCTACATCCCATATCAGAGTGCCATGTCTGAGTCCTGACTCCACTTTCAGATTCCAGCTTCCTGTTAATCAGCATCCTGGGAGGCAGCCGATGATGATTCAAGTACTCAAGTCCCTGCTACCACACGGGAGACCCAGATTGCCTTTCAGGTTCCTGGCTTCAGCCCACCCAGCCCCAGCTGTTGCAGGCATTCTGGGAGTGAACCAGTGGATAGAATTAGTCTCTTTCTCTTTCTCTCTCTCTCTCTCTCTCTCTCTCTCTCTCTCTTCCTCTTCCTCTTCCCTCCCTTTCAAATAAAATGAAAATAAACTTTTAAAAAATTTTTCAAAAGAAAGGCAGGCTCTTGAACATCATAGAAATATAGAAATTATGAAGAAAGCCTTACTGAAAGTATAGGGGGATAGTAACTGAGATTTTTTTTAACTCAAACACATAAAAATATGACAGTCACAGTGGTTATTGTAGAGGGAAAATGACATCTCTCAAAGAATGTAGAAAGCTGCCCAGAGGAGACCAGGAAGCCCACAGAGTGTGTCGGGTTAGGTACAAAATAGGTATTAAAAAAAAATCAGAAGCATCTTTGAAGGAAGTCTAGAACATACAAAAGGATTATTTAAAAATCTATTGAAAGAGTCTTTTGCTGCTAATACTAGAGCAAAAGCAGTGCTCAGGCACCAAAAGACAATTGACTAAATTAGTTATGTGCCTCTTGCCTCTGCATTTATTGAGGAAGATGTCAAAGTGATTATCACACTCATGGCTGCCAATGAATGGATAGTTGATCAAAGAGTTTTCTGTGTTTTCCATATTTCAAGTCAGGTGGAGGGAATAAATGCTGATTAATCTCCAGAAACTATTGCTGTTCCTCTTGAAACTTTTGAAGTCCTCCAGAAGGAACACTTCCCTTAGTCATGCCTTTCTCTGAAGCTGTTGCCCCAATCCTCTCCCACCTATTCCCACTAACCCTCTTTAAAGAGTTCTGTTCAGTACTATTCACTAACCAGCTCCACTGCCTCATCTCCAATTCACTCTTCAACTCATTGTTCTGACTCCATTGAAAGGTCATGAAATCTGACTCATGGATAAGGTCATTACATCAACCACTCTTTCAGACTTTATCTTTTTCAGCTATTAAGACATATAACACCATTAACTATCTCCTGTTCCTCCCTTCTAAAAACTTACTTTTTCTTAAATTCTGCTATATGTGAATGCCCTAGTCTTCTTCCCTCTCTCATTCTATTTTATTTTTAATGCTTTTTTAGTCAAAAGAATGAAGGGGGGGGCAGTTTCTCTCTCTCTCTCTTTCTTTCTCTCTCTCTCTCTCTCACACACACACACATACACACACAGATCTATCTTGTAGGTCACTTCCCAAATGCTGCAACAGCCAGGGCTGGGGTAAGGAGCTGGGAATTCAATCCAGTCCTCCCACATGGGTGGCAAGGACTCAGGGACTTGAGCTATCTTGTGCTAACTACCAGGATACACAGTAGCAGGAAACTGGGCCAGAGCACAACAGCCAAGACTTGAACCAAGCACTCCAATGGGGAATGCAAACATCCCAAGCAGCAGCTTAAACATGGGGCCTTCCCCAACCCCTGCTTACCAGCTGCTTTCACTGGTTTCAGAATTCCACCTACCCGTTTAATTTTGGTATCACTCTGGGTTCTAGTTTTGATTCACTTTTTTTTTTTTAAGATTTATTTATTTACTTGAGCTGGCACCGTGCCTTAATAGGCTAATCCTCCGCCTGTGGCACCGGCACACCGGGTTCTAGTCCCAGTCGGGGCGCCAGATTCTGTCCCAGTAGCCCCTCTTCCAGGCCAGCTCTCTGCTGTGGCCAGGGAGTGCAGTGGAGGATGGCCCAAGTGCTTGGACCCTGCACCCCAAGGGAGACCAGGAGAAGCACCTGGCTCCTGGCTTCGGATCAGCGCGGTGCGCCGGCTGCAGTGCACCGGCCACGGTGGCCATTGGAGGGTGAACCAACAGCAAAGGAAGACCTTTCTCTCTGTCTCTCTCTCTCACTGTCCACTCTGCCTGTCAAAAAAAAAAAAGATTTATTTATTTACTTGAAAGTCAAAGTTACTCAGAGAGAGGAGAGGCAGAGAGAGAGAGAGATCCTCCATCCACTGGTTCACTCCCCAATTGGCTGCAACGGTTGGAGCTGCACCGATCTGAAGCCAGGATCCAGGAGCTTCTTCCGGGTCTCCCACGTGGGTGCAGGACCCAAGAGGTTGGGCCATCCGCCATTGCCTTCCCAGTCCACAGCAGAGATCTGGATGGGAAGTGGAGCAGCTGGGACTTGAACCGGCACGCATATGGGATGCCGGCACTGCAGGCAGCAGCGCCGGCCCCTGATTCACTTCTTATACTATACCTTTGATTGTTTTTCATCTCTCCCAGGACAAATCCTCAGCCTTGCCTCTCTCTAACCCCACTTTCTAGCTTCATAGTTAGTATAGCCATAGAGATTTTCCATTGTTCATCCAGATTTAGTACCAAAACCAGGGTCATATCTTGATCTCCATCCATGTAATTCCTGTCTTGGTTGATAGTGCTGCCGCCATTCATCCATTTCGCATTCTGGATACCTTTGTCTCCTGCCACATCTAGGCAATCACCAAGTCTTAGATATTTAACCTGGGAAATGCCTCACCATCCCATCTTGCGCTGCCATCTCTATTGCCCAGGTGTAGACTTCATTTGTTTCTCATCTGGACGATTGCAGTAGTCCTCTAACTGGTCTTGCCCACTTTTTCAGCTACTGCCTTCTTGACAGCATTTTGTTTTCAAACACAACCTGGTTTTCAAACACAGACTTCTACTGCCTGTGCAACTCCTTAGGTAAGTATTTAAGCTCTTTTTATAATCTGGCTTTAACACACAATTTCTACTTTTTTCCCTTTAAATTAAGTTGTACTCTGACTATATACAGAGAAATGGCCATTCCTCAGTCACAACATGCACATTCATCACCATGTCTTGTTCATGCTCTTCCTTATGTCATAACTCTTCTCTTTTCTCACCTGAAAAACTCCTAGTTAACCTGTAGGACAAATCCTCTTTCTCAAAATGTGGACCCTGGGCCAGAAGCAGCAGGATTACCTGGGAACTTGTTAGCAATGCAACTTTTCAGAGCCTCACCTTGGTCCCTACTTAACCCAAAACTCTGGAGAATGAAGATCAGCAACTTGTATTTTAATGAGCTGTTCGGGTTATGCTGATGCATTCCAGTATTTAAGAACTACTGTTCTGGGGCCAGCGCCGTGGCGCACTAGGTTAATCCTCTTCCTGAAGCGCTGGCATCCCACATGTGTGCCGGGTTCTAGTCCTAGTTGCTCCTTTTCTAGTCCAGCCCTCTGCTGTGGCCTGGGAGGGCAGTGGAGGATGGCCCGGGTGCTTGGGCCCTGCATCCCTGTGGCCATTCGGGGAGTGAACCAGCAGAAGGAAGACCTTTCTTTCTGTCTCTCTCACTGTCTGTAACTCTACCTGTCAAATAAATAAATAAAAATCTTAAAAAAAAAAAAAAAAACTACTGTTCTAAGGCAGAATTCCTCATCAATGCCCATAGCCCTGTATCACCTACTGCATTATTTTATAATCATGTTTGCTTACTCACTAATCCATCCCTCTGCTAAATTTTTGGGTCTTCAAGGTCAAATAAAATATTTTTGAATTTTAGCACTTGTTATAGTTTCTGGCACATTGGAGGTGGTTAATAAGAATTCAGCATACTAGAGGCAGGCATTTGGCCTAGCAGTTGCTTTAATTAAGATGCCCACATCCCAGACACTGTATATCACTGGGTTTGATTTCTGGCTGCAGCTTCCAGTTCCACCTCCCACCAGTGAAAACCCTGAGAGACAGCAGATGATAGCTCAAATAACTAGGTTCCTGCCACCCATGTGGGAGACCTGGATTGCATTCCCCACTTGACTCTACCTCCAGTCCAGCCCTGGCCATTGCAGGCATTTAGGGACTGAACCAGCAGATAGGAGCTCACTTGCTTTGTGTGTGTGTGTGTGTGTGTGTGTGTGTGAGCATGCACATACACTCTCTGTTTCTCTCTTTATCTGCCTTAAAAATAAAAACAGAATTCACCATACTAAAATTCTTCATGTCCTCTCCAGGATTTAGTCTAGAGTACAAACAAATACACACTGATGATCAAATGTTCTCCATTGTTGCTTTGTGCCATATAAACCCAAAGTAAACACATCAGCAATACCAAATGTGAGCAAGGATGCAAGAAATAGAATCTTCATACATTGCTATACATCTGCTCTGGAAAAGGTAGGCAGTTTCTTAGAATATTAATCATACACTCACTGTGTGATTCAGCAGTTGGACTCCTGGGTAGTAACCCTAGAGAAATGAAAATGTATGTTCACAGAAAAGCCTGTATACAAACGTTTACAGCAGCTTTATTTATAATAGGCAAAAACTGAAAACACTAACAATGCACTCTTTGAAAAAGAAATAAAAATAATCCACATTTATAATAACATTAAGAAATCAAAAGTTAGAAATAAACTTAAACAAGGAGGCAAAAGATCTGTACACTGAAAACCATAAAACACTGACAAAGGAAATTGAAGAAGACAAAAATAAATGGCAAGACATCTCATCTCATAATTGGAAGATTAGATATTATTAAAATACCCAAATGATATATAGATCCAGTGCAATCCCTACCAAAAATCCAGTGGCATTTTTTTATAAAAATAGAAAAAAATTCTTAAAAGACCCTAAATATCCAAAGCAAGCTTAAGCAAAAAAGAACAATACTGGAAGAATCACATTACCTGGTTTCAAAATCTGCTGCAGAGTTATAGCATCAAAACAGCATAATACTGGCGTGAAAATATACTATGAATCAATGGAACAGATTAGAGAACCCAGAAATAAATCAACAGATTTACAGTTCACTGTTTTTCAGCAAAGGTGCCAGGAAGACATGAAGAAAAAAGGACAGTTTCTTTAATAAATAAGTAAATTGGATATTCACATGTAGAAGAATGAAATTGATCCTTTTCTCACAGCATAACAAAGATCAACTCAAATGGTTTAAAGAGTTAAATGTAAAATCTGATACTGTAAAATTACTAAAAGAAAACATGAGAGAAATATGTATTATCTTGACTACACAGTATTTTTAATATGATCCCAAAAGCATAGGCAACAAAAACTAAAATAGACAAATGATATTACATCAAACTAAAAAGCTTTAGCTCAACCAAGGAAACAACAGGGTAAGAGACAACTTGCAGAATGGGAGAAAGTATTTGCAAACTATAATCTGATAAGAAACCAATATCCAAGAATAAATAAAGAACTCAGCTCAATAACAAGAAAACAAGTGATATATAGATATGGGCAAAGGCATTTAATAGGCATTTCTCAGAAAAAGACATACATACAAATGAGCAACAGGTATATGAAAAAATGCTCAACATCACTAATCATGAAAATGGAAATTAAAACTGCAATGAGATATCACCTCTCACTTGTGAGAATGGCTTTTACCGAATGGATGAAAAATAAATGTTGCTAAGGATATGGAAATTGTACAATGTTGGTGGGACTATAAATTAGTAAAGTCATTAGGGAAAACAATATGAGGTTCCTCAAAAAATTAAAAACAGAACTACCATATGATCCAATAATCCCACCTCTGTGTATGTATTTAAAGGAAATGAAATCTGTGTGTGGAAGAGATGTCTGCACTCCTATATTCATTGCAGAATTATTCACAATAGGCAAGATATGGAACTACCTTAAGTGTCTATTTACAAAAGAATAGATAAAGAAAATGTGTTGGCCAGCGCCCCGGCTCACTTGCCTAATCCTCCGCCTGCAGCGCCAGCACCCCAGGTTCTAGTCCCGGTTGGGGCACCAGGTTCTGTCCCGGTTGCTCCTCTTCCAGGCCAGCTCTCTGCTGTGGCCCCAGAAGGCAGTGGAGGATGGCCCAAGTGCTTGAGCCCTGCACCCACATGGGAGACCAGGAGGAAACACCTGGCTCCTGGCTTCGGATTGGCGCAGCGCACTGGCCGTTGTGGCCATTTGGGGGGTGAACCAACGGAAGGAAGACCTCTCTCTCTCTCTCTCTCTGGCTGTCTAACTCTGCCTGGCAAAAAAAAAAAAAAATGTATTATATGTTTATAATGTAAAAAAAAAAATTTAAAGCAGGAAATCCCATCATTTGTGGCAACATGAATGAACCTGGAGGACATTATGTTCAGTAAAATAAGTGAGACACAAAAACAAATACTATGTGATCTAAAAGAGTTTTTACTCAGAAGCAGAGTGGAATGGTGAATACCAAGTTTTGGCAGGGGTTGTGGGTGGAAATGAGGAGATGCTGATCATGTCAAAAGCTAGAAAGTTTCAGTTAGGCTAAGTTTTGGAGAGCTGTTGGATTAATGTACACTTGAAGAAGGCTAAGAGATCAGATCTTAAACATTCTCACCATAAAAGAACGATAAGTATGTGAGCTGATAGATATATTAACAGCTTGATTTTATTGTTTTGCAATGTATACATATATCAAAGTATCACATTATACACAATAAATATATAATATTTGTCAATTATACCTTTATAAATCTGAGGGGGAAAACTAAGAGCAAACGAGATGTCTCTCAACAGGTGAATTGATAAACTATGGGGGCATCCTACAATGGAATATTACCCTGCCATAAAAATGGAACAAAATATTGATGCATGCATACATAATGCTAGATGTAAAAGAGCCTATCTCAAAAGCTTAAACACTGTGTGATTCCATTTATATAACACTCTCAAAAAACAAATTTGTAGTGATGGAGAAAAGATGATTGTCAGGAGTTAGGGTTGGCAGAAGAGTATGACTATAAAGAGGCAATGTGAGGGAGTTGTGTGAGTAGTGGGGGAGGTAGTGGGTGGATATGTGTGACAGTTCAGGATCCTGATTATAGAGGTGGTTCCATTAATCTATACATGTGATAAACTTCACAGAACTACACACACAAGTGTGAAGTGTGCATGTAAAAACTGGTGAAATTCTGAAGGTCTAGAGTTCAGATAGTAGTGTTACACCAGTTTCTACTTCCTGATTTTGCTTGTGTGTTCTGATTATGTAAGATAGTACTCTGTAAAGCTGGGTGAAGGGTACACAGCACCTCCCTGTGCTGTTATTGCAACTTCTTGTGAGTCTTAAATAATTTCAAAATAAAGAGAGCCCAGGGATGCCTGGTGAAGGCTAAATTAGCATGGGCTGCTCCTGACTGCTTGCCCCTGCATGGGGAGGAGTGAGTGCGGGAATGGAGAGAGGAGAGTATCCTGCTAGCAGATTTATTGGATGGTCTGTGCAGAGTACTTTGCAACTGCTAGCACATACTTAACATGTAATTAATGCTGGCTACTCTAATATTGTTCTATATCGTCAACAATATGCATTCTAAGAGGTAGGAAAGAATGCACTCAGATGATTCTGACTACATGAAATGTTTCACGACTCAATGGTGCTTCAGAATCCTTCAGTACTTCAGACTCACAAAATCAGCATTTAGTCCATAGATGCCTTAATTCAATTTAACTTAAAATTAATAGTTACTTCCAGTGTTGACTATTTATGTCTCTTATTGTGTCTTTGTACATGTGCTGCTGAAGCGAGCACTCCTGTTGTGTCTTTGTGTTCTGTCTTTTAAATGCATTATCTCCAACCTTGGAAGCATACAGGATAAATAGTATTTCCCTCATTTTCAGGTGAAGAAAACTGCCTCAGAGAGGTGAGGCAATTCACCTAACTCACACCCCCAGTAAATCTAGCTGTTCTGATTTCAAAGCCCATGCTCTCTCCACTACACTATGTTACCACAGTCCACAAAAGATGCCTAAACACACACCCGCACACATTGTGTATTAGTTATTCCTTTAATGTCAGATTACAAGACAGAATAACTAATTCATGTCACAGCCCAGGGTAGATCCTTGCAGGCCACTGCTGGGGCCAGGACTGAGAGACACTAGACAATGACAGAAACCAAGAACCCAAAGTGGGTTGCAATAAGAATTCAGTTTGGAGTTCCAGCCAGTAGACAGATCCAAGAGACATAATGGAAACTCTGCCAAAATCCAAGGTCCAAGCCAGCAAGCAAAATCTTAAGGGGCAGGCAAAACCCGGCAGAAGGCACTGCAGCCCAGAGCACTTGACTCCTTCTGAGTCCCCTCTTGATGACACTGCCCGCCAAAGGAGGCCTTTTGTGGGTCCTCCATTTAGGGGGCAGGCAATACCCTTGGACCTATCAGCACTACCTCAGAGCATTCAAATCTAGGGCCAGGAGAGTCCTTGGCCAATGTCCATTTAGCAGTGCAATAACCGCAGGGTGCCAGGGAGCTGCAGTAACCAGGGGGAAGTGAAAGGAACTGGAGGAATCCAGGAGTCAGCACATCTGGATCAGCTGCGCCAACATAGTCTGTCTGGCCCTAAGACCCTGTGCAAGTCCCTTCATCCTACACTGAGGGTGTCAGAGCAGCTTACAGGATTCATTTGTCCTCCTCAGAGCCCCAGGCCCCAGGTCTCTGATCCTGCCTAGGGTGTTGATGGGACAGTGATGGGGTCAAGTGGGAGGCCCTGCCTTTCCAATCTCTTCCTTTTAGCTACCCAAGATCCCTCTCATTTTAATGATTTTTCCTGTTTAACAAACATTTAATAAGTTTCTGCTAGCTTCAGGACCCCAAAGAAGGTGTTGAGAAAGCTGAGTCAAACCCAGTCCCAGAAACACAAATTCCCAGACTCTGGCTGGCGGGGAATGATTCCAGCAGCTGTAGGATTGTTCAGAATTCTGCTCAGATTCTAAGATAGACCTAAGCCCAAAGTTCTCTCGCTGCAAAGTTAAGGATGAGAAAGAGGGTAGGGAAACTCCCCTACTATGTCAGGACATCTTTTGTGCCTGAAAGAGATCAACTGCTGTGTCACCTGGCAGCTGGTGCATTCTGGTTTAGCAGCATTCTCCCTGCGATTGGACGTTTCGCACGGCCAATTGTGCCTGTGCTTTATGCCCTACTTAAAATCAGGGCATCTGCTCTGTCCTTTTGGAAGTGCTGCAAGTCTCCTGGTAGGAAATGTGCAAAGCCTTGTCCCGCAGCTACAGAGAGGCAGCAAGTTGCCAGCACTGCCTTATAAATATCAACACATGTCTGGGTTGTAACCTTAGGGTCTGAGGTTCTAGAAGGAGGACAACAAAAGGCTTTTTTGTGTTTCTGGTGCTTTTCACCCTCGCATTTTAGAGCAGATTAAAAAATATTACAATTGTGTGAGATGTGACAAAAATGCACTTGAAAACCAGATTTTTAAAATAATGTGAACGTGGCCATAATATTACTAGGTGAAGCTGCACAGGCTTCTTTTCCAGGAGGTTTATCCTTTGGGTCTCTTTTTCTTCCTTACATCCAGTTTATCTTGAATTTATCAGTATGCTTTTTCACTAAACTGGAGCCCTTATAATGAATTAATGGGCCTATGGTCTTATATCTAGATTTCTGCATTTCAGCCTTTACTATAGTTGCAAGAATGCCATTTTAAACTGATCCTCAGGCTTGCTTGTCATTCAGGAAAGCTATGAATTCAGAAATGTATATACTATAAATTTATATTCACATTCACACAGTGATATATAATATACATTTATGTACATAAATTTTGTTAATGGCCTAGTGTATACTGAGAAGACAACTTTCATCATTAAATTAAAACTTTACTCTATTTTGAGGCCAGCTCTGTGGCATAGAAGGTTAAGCCTCCACCTGCAGTACAGGCATCCCATATGGGCGCCTGTTCAAGTCCCAGCTGCTCCACTTCCCATCTAGCTCCCTGCTAATGCACCTGGGAAAGGCAGCAGAAGATGGCCCCCAATTACATGAGGCCCTGCACCTGTGTGGAAGACGTAAAAGAAGCTCCTGGCTCCTGGTTTCGGCCTGGCCCAGCCCCCACCATTGCGGCCATTTGGGGAGTAAACCAATGGGTGAAGAGTCTCTTTCTTCTCTCTATATATAATTTCTAATAAATAAATAAATAGGCCAGCGCCGCGGCTCAATAGGCTAATCCTCTACCTGCGGCACCGGCACACGGTTTCTAGTCCCAGTTGGGGCACCGGATTCTGTCCCGGTTGCCCCTCTTCCAGGCCAGCTCTCTGCTGTGGCCTGGGAGTGCAGTGGAGGATGACCCAAGTGCTTGGGCCCTGCACCCGCATGGGAGACTAGGAGAAGCACCTGGCTCCCGGCTTCAGATCAGCGCGGTGCACCGGCCGCAGCGCGCCGGCCGCGGTGGCCATTGGAGGGTAAACCAACAGCAAAGGAAGACCTTTCTCTGTCTCTCACTGTCCACTCTGCCTGTCAAAAAATGAAATAATAAAATAAATAAATATTTTTTTAAAATTACTCTAGTTTAAAAGAGGGAAAGAAAGAATAAGAAAAATGTCCTTTTAGTGAAAAAGTTAGAAACCAAGGAGGCTGTGACCTAATGACCTGAGAGCAAAGATTATGTCTCATTTGCCCTCCTGTCTCCAGTTTTTAAAAACTTGACAAGTTGATATTTAGGACTTGTTGAATTACTGTTTGACGCAAGAAGATCATTAAAGAGATAATTAATGAAGTGTGGGAGCACTTATGCTAAAGAAGAATTTAGGGCAGGATATTTGATATGTTTTCTTTTGTGCTAATAGCTAAATGTTTTGTTTGGTTGGTTGATCAATTGGGATGTAAATTCTACTGCATCTCTCAGAACCAGCTCAGCCTGATGATGCTGATTAAGGAAGAGAGGCAGAAATGCAGGTCTGACCAGCTTATCAATAAGTCAGCAGTAGGGGAAAGACACCTCGGGGAGAGAAGAGCTGGAAGGGACCTTAGATCTCATCATGTCCTGCCAGTACTGAGCATGGAGGGCAGAATGGCTTTGTTCTCCCAGGTCCTCCAGCTTCAGCAGCTATAGGGCTGAACTGACAGAATGGTAAGGCGTTCACCCTCTCCATGAAAACAAAGCTATGCAAGCACTTAGGAGCACTGGACAGAATTTAGAAAGGCTGGGCCCACCCAGCACAACAGGCAGTGCTGACTGTTTCAGCTTATGACAAAATATCATTTACTGGCTTTAGGATATAAAAAGAAGGCATGATTGCTAGCCCAGCTGCAAGCAGCAGATCAGGCCAAGATTGTCTGAAGCCCAGGAGTAGGATGCATGTGGTTAACCTGTGATGCAGATGTCAGCTGAGAGTCGGTAATCTGTGTGGTCATGAGGATGAAGACTCATCATCCATCAAATACTCAACAAGGGTTGTCAGAGCTCTGGGTCTCTGCGGCCCTCAGCACAAGCTGTAGATGGGTTTTTGGACAAAAGCATTTCCTGGGGGAACTCTCCAGGAAAATTTCAGGCAAGAGAAAAAGGAACCCTTCAAGTGGCCTGATCTCATCGAAGACAAATAAACATGTACGTTCCTGTGTGGCTGTGAGTACGCATTGCCCCAGGAGGCTGCGTTTTCCTACAACCAAAGAGAAAGGGAAAGCAGGAAGCTTCACAAGCATTCTGTTGAGATCCTTTCTCTCTTGTATGTTTAGATTCCCTTCAGCAGTAGGCTGAGATGGGAAGCAAAGGAGGGGCTCAACCACGGGATGAGGTTTTTCAGTGAGAGTCTGGGGTGTGGGGTTTGCCAGGCGGTCAGTATCCAGTGTCTGTGGAAGTCCGTGGCACTCAGAATGCCCAAAATCTCTCTGACCGTTTCATGTTCAGTAATAGGATTTCTCAGTCAATCCCACAGGGACCACAGGATCTTCCTGAAAGCACTCCCATTACCCAGAATGTGCCTCTCTTGACCTAACACACAGGCATTGACCCAGCTCCAACTCCCAGGGATCTCTGGCACTTGCCATCCATTTGGCTGGCCTGCCTATCCCTTGCACTTCCACCTCACAGGGGAGAGCTTTACTAGGGAAAAATGAGATTAGTGAAGAGGCCAAGGAAAGGAAGGTGGGCCTTCCATATCTTAATGAAATCGTTCATTCATTCAACAAATGGTTATGGAATGTTTTCCAAAGACCACTAGAGGATGAGTTATAGATAAATCAGAAACAGCAAGACTTTTGCAGAGTAGAAATTGCCCGGTGAGACAAACATAGAAAGGCTGTATTATAACATGACAGTTGTATTGATACATGTACTTATATACCCTGGAGTATTACAGGAACATAGCAGGTGACACCAAACCTAGACTGAAAACATCATCCAGACAGCTACATGCCCTTATTTCTTTGAATCCAGTGAAATAAGTCACTCACAAAGAAAATGTCAAGAAATACCTCACAGAACAAGTAGGAAGATTGGCAGCAGCACAGTAATTTGACTGACTGATGTTGGAGCCCACATGTTTGGGTGGCAACAATCTGCAAGACTGTATAATTTTCTCCTGCAACACTCAGCTACCTACAGGTAACAGCACACAACAGATGCTAATTCTTACCTGAGTTAACTGGGCAGATGTAGCAAAAGTTTGAAAGGAAATTAGGTGTTTTAAGAGAAGAGTTTGGATGACCAACCAGGGAACTGAAATTGGGTGGATAAAGGAAGAGAGATGTAATAGACCGAGAGGAAGCAAAAGAACCAAGGAAATGTCGGTGTGTGGGCTGTCGGTGAGCAAGTGTGTTGAGAGTATCATTCATTTATTCACCCTGTGTTTATCAAGTGCCATCAATGTCCAGGTAGTGTTCTAGTGCTAGGAGTACATCATGAACAATTCTAATTGGGAAGAAAAGACAAAAAAAAAAAAAAGCCCAATAGTAGTAATAAATTATGTAATATGTTAAAAGGTAGTAAGTACTGGGGCTGGCGCTGTGGCACAGTGGGTTAAAGCCCTGGCCCAAAGTGCCGGCATCCCATATGGGCGCCGGTTCTAGTCCTGGCTGCTCCTCTTCTGATCCAGCTCTCTGCTATGGCCTGGGAAAACAGTTGAAGATGGCCCAAGTCCTTGGGCCCCTGCATCCACATGGGAGACCTGGAAGAAGCTCCTGACTCCTGGCTTCAGATCAGAGCAGCTCTGGCCGTTGTGGCCATCTGGGGGAGTGAACCAGCGGATAGAAGACCTCTCTCTGTGTCTCTACCTTTCTCTTTAATTCTCTTTCAAATAAATAAAATAAATCTTTAATTTAAAAAAAAAGGTAGTAAGTACTGTGGAGGCAGAGAGAGAATAGAGAAAGATAAGAAAGACTTGGAATTCTAGGACAAGGGAATAATTTTAAATGGGGTTGTCATTGTAACCCTGGTTGAGAAAGTAACATTTGAACAAGATGTGAAGGGAGAAAGGGAGCAGCTATGCAGATACATGGATTTAAATATTCCAGGCCAGAAAACATCCACCTCAAAGCCTTGGAGTGTGTGAATGTGTAGTGTTTTCAAGGAATGACAAGGAGGCCTGTGAGGCTCAAGTGTGGAGGGGAAGGGGAAGAAGAAGGAGATGAAGTCGTGAGAGGAAAGGGTCCAAATGCGTAAGTGTCGTAGACCCGGGGAAAGACCAGCTTTTCTGCTGGCAATGGAGAGCTACTGAAGATCTTTGAACAGAGAATTGAGCTGATCTTACTTACCTTTAGTGGATCTCTCTGCCTGCTATATTGAAAATAGACCATAGGGCAGTTCCAGGATAGAAGCAGCGAGACCAGGTAGGAGGCTCTTGCAAGGAAGACTTAGATAGGCGGTGGCATCAGATGTGGAGAAAAAAAGTTAGATTCTGGATGTATGTTAAGGAAAGAGCCAACAACATCTCATGACAGATTGGATGTGGGTGGTGAGCAAAAGTCAAGGATGACTCCCAAGTTTTTGGTCCAAGCCACTGGAAGGATGGAGTTCCGATTATCTGAACTAGGGAAGAATGTAGGAGGAACATATTGAAGGAGAAGACTAGGAGTTTAATTTTGGATGACTAGTGGCCAAAAAGGGGCTACCGATGTTTAAAATTCCTGCCGTGTAACAATTCTGACTGAGCATAAGATGCGTGGTGTAACCCTGGGGATGGCGTCTGAACTGGAATAAAATGAAGTCATCATGATTATAGAATTTATAACTCTGGTAGTTGAAAGTTAATGAAATCTCCTGGGATGGTGGCCCGGGAAGAAGGAGCAAGGCCAGCTCTTATGCTACGAAGTTTAAATATAAATGATTAGAGGTCACAGTAATAATAGCTTGAGGTATGCATAATTTGAATTGGGTTGAGCTTGACTGATACATTAGACACAAGAACAATAGCAAATTTGCTGGAACACATCAGATATCATTAGGATATAATTCTTTGGAACTTTAAATGACCTAGAAGTATTTATAATTCCATTGTGACATGGATTAAAAACCAAACTGAAAAAGAAACTCAATAGATTTTCACAAATTTTTTAAAAATATTTTTAAGACATTCATGTTTGGTTCTGCATGTGTTAAAAGTCACTGATACAATTTTTGTAAACTCCTCGAACATTTGAGAAAGCATGGCCCTGTGACATCTGAGGAGAATTTTCTTACAGTCACAGTGTGCCCAGAGGTACCTTATATCTCATTTTCAGGTGATGTCTCCTGACTCAGTAACTCCAAATTTTGTAAACTTCCACATGCTGAAACCAGTATTTGATGAAGACTTTTAAAACACCACACTTGTGAGCTGGTGATTATCACTTCAGCATCTGAATTCATGAAAGACTATTGAGTTGATAATGCAGGATTGTACAGGCTCTGCAGGTGTAGATGAATACATGTAATGAGACCTTACTTGAGAATAAAAAAAAAATCAAAAAAGCCCGTGCCTTACATTTCTAGTCAATAAATGAAGAAGAAGAGATGATGAGATAGACATCTAATCCCTTAAAAGTAAACAAAAAGCCAAAAATACCACCTCCTTGTTTCTGACGGCCAGTCACCCAGGCTAGGCTTTTAATTCTTCATAACGGGACATCATAATCTAGATGGCACTGGCTAGTCACAATGTAGTATGCAATATTTAAATCTACTTGCCTTGTGGAAATCATGTGTGCTTGTGGCTGAATGAAAATATTCATCTACATAAGCTTCATCTTTCAGTTCTACAGAAAGGTAAAAATGACAAATGACGCTGGTAGTTGAATTCCTATGAAAATGACAAATACACTTCCCAGACATACATAATTCACTGGCTGAATTGAAGATGATTCACCTTTCAGTGAGTTCACAGTTGCTCATTTGGCCAAACAAAATAGGGAAATCATGTTATATTCAATTTTTTTCCTTTGGGCAAGTTTTCAGTAAAATTATTCAAAATATACATAATGCCGATATAAGTTCATAGCATGTCTAATTAAACAATGAATTTGCACCAGCATCAGAGATGTGACAATGTAATGTCTATTTTGTAGAAACTAAATTGAGGGGCTGGCATTGTGTTGCAAAGGATTAAACTGCTACTTACAATGCCAGCAGCCCACATCACAGTGCCAGTTCAAATCCTGGCTGCTCCATTTCTGTGCCAGCTCCCTGCTAATGCTTAGGGAAAAGCAACAGTGATGGCCCAAGTGGAAGCCTCCCACTTGGGGAGACCTGATGGAGTTCCTGGCTCCTGACTTTGGCCTGGCCCAGCCCAGGCTGATGCAGCCATTTGGGGAATGATCCAAAGGATGAGATCTCTCTCTCTCTCTCTCTCTCTCTCTGCCTTTACCAACTAATTAACTAATAATAAATAAATATTTCTTTAAAAGCTAACTAAATTGAGTTCCTCCTAACTAAAGCAGCAAGGAGAGGAAGTCCAAATCAGGATTTTATGCACTCAGAGAAGATCTGATTAGACAACGGTTTTCAAATAAAATGGATTCAGAGACGAATTAAGCGAGAAACCTACCTTTTAGGGATCTAAACAAAATAGATACATCATTGTGGGACCCAGGCTGGTGCTTTGTGAGGAGACAACCATAAGGTCTTTTGTAAATGTTTTACTTATTTGTTTGTTTGCTTCCATTTTATTTGACAAGTAAAGAGACAGAGATCTTCCATCTGCTGGTCCATTCCCCAACAGCTAGAAATTGGCTTGGCCAAAGCCAGGAACCTGGAAACTCAATCCAAGTGTGTGGGAATGGCAGAGACCCAATTAATTTCTCTTTCTTTTTTTTTTTAAAGATCTATTTTATTTATTTGAAAGGCAGAGTTACAGAGAGGCAGAGGTGGAGAGAGAGAGAAAGAGAGAGAGAGACAGAGAGAGAGAGAGGTCTTCCATCCTCTGGTTCACTCCCCAAATGGCTGCAATGACTGGAGCTGAGCCAACCCTAAGCCAGGAGCCAGGAGCTTCCTCCAGGTCACCCATGTGGGTACAGGGACCCAAGGACTTGAACTATTCTCCACTGCTTTCCCGAGCCATAGCAGAGAGCTGGATTGGAAATGGAGCAGCTGGGACTTGAACCGGTGCCCATATAGGATGCCAGCACTTCAGGCCAGGGCTTTAACCCACTGCGCCACAGCACTGGCCCACCAATTGCTTTCTTGAGCCATTACCTGGTTCTCCCAGTGTGCACACAGAGTCATGATTTGGGAAGCCACTGGTTAGCATTGTTCTTACTCTGTAGTTCATATTCACCATGAATTCTTACAGCTTACACGGAGAGGCAAAGAAACTCAGGAAGATCATGCTCCGTAAGTCCACAATTGAAGACATGCAGACTGAGGAGACAGACCTGAATAAGTAGAGGATAGGGCGAGACCTCGAATTTGGTTATAGGAGATTTAAAATAGGCTCACAAGGAGGATGGTTTTGTGTTGGCTTTAAGGTGGTAGCAGGTAATCAAGAGACAGAGCAAAGAATGCTTTCCTCCTCTTTTTTTTTTTTTATTTTTTTTATTTTAAAATGGTAGAGGTAGGTGTCTTTAAGACACTGCTTGGGACTCTTGCATCCCATATTCAGGTCCCAATGTTACTCTCAATTCCAGCCTCCTGGGAGGCTTTGTAGCAACGATTCAGGTAACTGGGTCTCGGTAACTGGGTCCCTGCCATGTGTGTGGGAGACCGGGACTGAGTTTCAGACGGGGCAAGCCCCAGCTGTGGCAGGCATTTGAGGGCTGAACCAGTGAATGTGATCTCTTTGTCTCACTTCCTCTCTCCCTCCCTTCCTCCTACTCTCTTTCATGTAAATCTTTTTTAAGTATAATTAAATGTAATTATCACCTGGCTCTTAGTAGAAATATTCCGTTTAAGTAGAATATACTATTTAGGCTAAGTCTTAAATACAATTACATTCCTACTTGTTACTTTTACTTGTTTGTGATCAATCACTCCAATAGGCCTGGTTTTCTTTTTAGATTAACCAAGTCGTGTCCTGAAGCCCTGTTGGTGCCCAGGATTTGTCCACATCTCCCAGTAACCTCCAAACTGCTCTCTAACCTCCTTTTAAAACTACTGCAGAAAATACCTTCCCAAATTTCCTGCGTTTGATCCCTGCTTCCTCTTTCTCTCTTGATCATGTAGAAAAAGTTTGCATATCAAATAAAGTAAATAGTGTATGAAAAAAATTCCCAAACCTCTTTCCGATTACTGATTTATCTTACAGCTCATTTCTACATGTTCCGCCCGCCTCTGTGGGTATCTATACCTGCCAGCTGTTTATTCATACCTGCATGTAGAGCAGTCCCTTAGCAACCGCAAGCTTCACAGAGAAAATCCTAACTCTGACACCACCTGTTTGTAGGTAGTCAGCCTTCTTTTAAAAGACTTGGAATTATACAAGGGAGAAGTGTCAGGATTTAGTTCTTTTTGAAAATAAATTTAAATAAATCTTAAGTTTTCACAGGGCTGTGAAGTGCTTTCTTCCCACAGGGGCCCCTCGTCTGGGACTGCCTTGGAGATTAAACTGGTCGGGAAGCTTTGGGGTCTTGCGGGCCCCTGACCCCAGGGCAGAGGGTCATGGCTGTGTCTTCCCTCCCAATCCACTCTAGGATTGTGAAGATGTCCAGCCCCAATCTGAACATTGTGACCTTACTGGGCAGTTGTCTGACCTACAGCAGTGCTTACCTCTTTGGGATTCAAGATGTTTTAGTGGGGACCTCAATGGAAACTCTCATTCAGGTAGGTGATGTTTTAAAAAATTGTTTTGAATGTAATCTTAAAGTTTTGATACATTTTTAAACCAGCTGCTCCTCTGGATGGTGGTTCCCTTTTTCTTTGTAGAACACTGCTTCCTTTTTCACAAATAGCTTTACTGAGGTATAATGGTATAATGTCAAGGGGTTCCTGGGACACTTAGTTGGGGAGGTCCAGCTTCTACCCCCTGCCCTCTGTAGGTCTGAGGCTTTGCAGGTCAAGATGCGTGGAGACTGACAGTTTCCTGCTGGGACTCTTCCACCTGTAGATCCGACTGTCCATGCTGTGCATTGGAACCTCCCTTGTGTTTGGTCCCATTCTGGGGAAGAGCTGGCGACTCTACAAGGTGTTTACCCAGAGAGTTCCGGACAAGAGAGTGGTGAGTAGGCGTCAAGTCCACAGTGCATGGCTGCAGATGGTGGCTCCACCGTGCATACAGTTGCAGAAGCTTGTGTGGATTTCTGGGCCTAGCCAGTCTTCAGAACTTTAAGGGATCTGACGTTCTTGGAAGTCATGTGGCCTCAGAAAGGCCCAGGCCTAGAAGGCTGTGAGTCAGTGCTATTGGGAGCTAGGTCTTTGAACAAGGCCTCTGCTTCATGTGCAGCTCGGGCCCTGTGAGGACGTGTGAGCTGGCCGCTACCTGGCACCAGTGTGAGGGAGAACTAGAAGCCCAGAGACTGTGGGTTGGTGCACATGTGAGCTAGAAAAGGAAGCAGAGTGTGGTGACAGAGAAGCTGTAGCAAGGGAGTTACTGTCTTTCCTGGAGCCCAATTCTGTTCTATGTAGAAAGCAGTTCCCTGTGCTGAAATGAGTGTGGTTAGAGGAGACAGCAAGGTAGAGACACCTAGAAGCAGCCTAGAGGCTATGTGGCAGCCAGGTCACATACGTGCCCCTCATATCAGGCACCATCTGAACCACATTCCCCCATTTTACCAGGTTCTGTGACAGGACTCCCCAGACTTCACAGCCTGATCATCTACCTCTGTGCCTGTAGGCCCTGCCCCAACCCTAAAATATCATCCAGCAGGAGTTTGCTTCTCCAGAATGATGGGAATTTTTTTAAGCAAATGTTATTGAATCATGTTGAATATTTGTCAAGAGCTCAGTTGAAAGTAACCATGAAAATGAAGAAGATTGCCTAGACACAAAAAAATTGATCCATCACTGTAGAACAGTAATTCCTTTTTCACAAATAGCTTTACTGAGGTATAATGGGCATGCAATAAGCAACACATATTTAATACATACGATTCAGTAAGTTTTGACAAATGTATTCACCCATGAAACATAATTTGTAATGAACACATCCATCATCCCAACAGCTTCCTCAGTCTCCTTATTATCTTCCTCTCCTAACCAATCCTTATGTCCCCTATCCCTATGCTCAGAAAACCATTGATTTGCTTTCTGTCTGTGTAGTTTAGTTTACATTTTCCAGAGTGTTATAGCGGGAAAGTCATATAGTATGTACTCTTTTTGTCAGATTTTTTTTTTTTTTTGACAGGCAGAGTTAGGCAATGAGAGAGAGCGAGAGAGAGACAGAAAGAAAGGTCTTCCTTCCGTTGGTTCATCTCAGAAATGGCCACTACAGCCGGCGCACTGCGCCGATCCGAAGCCAGGAGCCAGGTGCTTCCTCCTGGTCTCCCATGCGGGTGCAGGGCCAAGCACTTGGGCCATCCTCCACTGCCCTCCTGGACTACAGCAGAGAGCTGGCCTGGAAGAGGAGCAACCGGGACAGAACCTGGCACCCCAATTGGGTGTACAGAACTTGGGGTACCGGCACCACAGACAGAGGATTAGCCTAGTGAGCTGTGGTGCTGGCCCTGTTAGATATATTTTACTTACTTATTTAATTTAAAAGACTTATTCATTTGATAGAGTTACAGAGAGTTCTGGTTCATCTGCTGGTTCACTGCTGGTTCACTCCCCAAATGGCCACAACAGCTAGAGCTGGGCCATTTGAAGCCAGGAGCCAGGAGCTTCTTGTGGGTCTCCCATGTGGGTGCAGGGTATCAAGCACTTGAGCCTTCTTTCACTGCTTTCTCAGGCACATTAGCAGGGATCTGGATCAGAAGTGGAGCAGCCAGGACTTGAACTGGTGCCCATTTGGGATACCAGATGTCAGCATTGCAGGCAGCAGCTTTACCTGCTATACCACAGCAATGGCCCCAATTTGGTCTTTTTTATTTTAATAATTCTAGCAGGTTGTATAATAATGTTTATAGTAGTATCTCATTGTGATTTTAATTTATATTTCCCTAATGCAATTTTGAATATATTTTTCTATGCTTATTTGCTATCCATATATTTTATCTAGTGGAGAGTATGTTCAGATCTTTCACCATTTTTAAAAATTGGATTTTTTTTTGTTTCTTTACGATTGAGTTGATAGAGTTCTTTTTGTATCTGAATATGAGTTCTTGCTTTGGTACACATATGATTTGCAAAGATATTCTTCCAGTTTGTGCCTTTCCCTTTCATTCACTAAGAGTACCTTTCAGGGGCTGGCATTGTGGTACTGTGGGTTAAACTGCCACCTACAATGCTGGCATCCCACATGGGTACCAGTTTGTGTCCTGGCTGTTCCACTTCTGACCCAGCTCCCTGGGAAGGCAGCAGTAGAAGGCCCAAGTATTTCTGCCCCTGCCATCCATGTGGGAGACCCAGAAGAAGCTCCTGGCTCCCGGCTTCAGCTCACCTAGCCCTGGCTGTTGCAGCCAAATGGGGGAATGAATCAGCAAGTGGAAGATTCTCTCTCTCTCTCTCTGTAACTCTGACTTTCAAATACGTAAATCTTTGTTTTTTAAGAAAGAATACCTTTTGGGGCCGTCGCTGTGGCACAGCAGGTTAACGCCCTGGCCTGAAGCGCCAGCATCCCATATGGGCGCTGGTTCGAGACCTGGCTGCTCCACTTTTGCTCCAGCTCTCTGTTATGGCCTGGGAAAGCGGTAGAAGATGGCCCAAGTCCTTGCGCCCCTGCACTCACGTGGGAGACCTGAAAGAAGCTCCTGGCTCCTGGCTTTGGATCAGTGCAGCTCCAGCCGTTGTGGCCAATTGGGGAGTGAACCAGCAGATGGAAGACCTCTCTCTATCTCTCTCTATCTCTCTCTCTCTGCCTCTCCTTCTCTCTGTGTGTAACTCTGACTTTCAAATAAATAAATAAATAAATCTTTAAAAAAATAAAAAGAGTACCTTTCAAAGAGAAGGTGTTTCTAATTTTGATGAAATCCAGAGTTTTGATATCATAACTAAACATAATTTGCCTAAATTAAGGATCCAAATGGTTTTCTCTTATATTTATCACTAGAAATTTTAGAGTTTTAGTTTTTACCTTTAGGCCTGTAATCCATTTTTAGTCAATTGTGGAATATGATGTGATGTATCAATTTGAAATTCATGTTTTTACATGTGGGTAACCTATTCTTCCAATTGTTGAAAACACTGTCCTTCCTTCAATGAATTATATCTGTGCCCTTATTAAAAATAGATATGAAGATCTATTTCTTGACTTTCCACCCTGTCTCATTGATGTGTTTGTTTATATTGACTATTATACTATACTACCTTGATTTCTATAACTTTATATGAAATGTTGAAATCAGGGAGTATTAGTTCTCCAACTTTGTTCTCTTTCAATGTTGTTTTGGTTAATCAAATCCTTTGAATTTCCACATGAAGTTTGAGTCAGTCTGCTAATTTCTATAATAATCCTGTTGGGATTTTGATTGAGATTGCATTGAATCTAAAGATCAAATTATAGATAGTTGATTCCTTAATAATATTGTATTTGTCTTTTAATCCAAGAATGCAGTATCTCTCTCCATTTATCTAGGTCTTTAATTTCTCTCAGCAATTTTTTGTAATTTTCAATATGAGTCTTTCTTATCTTTTGTCATATTTATTCTATGTTATTGCACAGGTAATTTTTTATTTTTCACTTTAAGATTGGTTGTTGCTAAAATAGAAACATATAATTTTTTTAAGATTTATTTATTTAAAATGCAGAGTTACAGAGAGGCAGAGGTGGAAACAGAGAGAAAGAGAGGTCTTCCACCTGCAGGTTCACTCCCCAGATGACCACAACCACCGGAGCTGCACCAATCCAAAGCCAGGAGCCAAGAGCTTACTCCAGGTCTCCCACATTGGTGCAGGGGCCCAAGGATCTGGGCCATCTTCTGCTGTTTTCCCAGGCCATGACAGAGAGCTGGATCAGAAGTGGAACAGCTGGGACTCGAACCGGTGCCCACATGGGATGCCAGCACTGCAAGGGGAGCTTTACCCACCATGCCATAGCACCGGGCCCTATTTGATTCTTTTAGGCTGATCTTGTATGCATCAGCCTTGCTAAACTACATATTAGTTCTAGTAGCCTTTCTGTGGATTTCATTGGGTTTTCTACAAAAAGATGATCATATTTGCAAATAAAGATAACTTTTTTCTAATGTGTTGTCTGATGGCACTGGCTAGAAAGAAAAGAAACAATCTTGAATGCCAAAAGTGAAAACATATATTCTTAAGTTATTCTTGGACTTACTGGGGAAGCATTCAGCCTTTTAAACCTAAGCCTGATGTCAGTGGTTTTATTGTAGAAACTGTTTATCCAGTTGGGAAAGTTCCCATCTAATCTTACTTTACTTAGTGTTTTTGTCAAGCTTTTTGAGTTTCGTCAAATACTTTTTATGTGTCTATTGAGATGATTGTATGTTTTTTTCTTTTTTAGTTTGTTCAATGGAGGATTACATTAAATAATCTTAGAATGCCATTTGCATTCCTGGGATAAATTCTACTTGGTCATGATGTATTATCCTCTGTGTGTATTATTGCATTCTTTTTTTTTAAATATATTTATTTATTTGAGAGGTAAAGTTACAAACAGAGAGAGGCAGAGGCAGAGAGAGATGTCTTCCATCCACTGGTTCACTCCCCAAATGGCCATAACGGCCAGAGCTGAGCTGATCCGAAGCCAAGAACTAGGAGCTTCTTCTGGGTCTCCCATGAAAGTGCAGAGGCCCAAGGACTTGGGCCATCTTCTACTGCTTTCCCAGGCCACAGCAGAGAGCTGGATCGGAAGAGTAACAGCCGGGACATGAACTAGCGACCCTATAGGATGCTGGCACTGCAGACAGCGGCTTAGCCCACTATGCCACAGCCCCGGCCCCTATATTCATTTTTAGAAGAATTTTGCTTACCACTTTTGTACTCATGTTCTTAATGGGTATTGCTGTGTAATTTTCTTTTCTTGCAATATTTTTCTAGTTGTGGTATTAGGATAATACTGTCCTTAAATGAGTTGGGAAGTATTCCCTCTTTCAATTTTTGGAAAGGTTTGTATATAATTGTATAATTGGCACTCACAAAGAGTTTAAGTACTTTACAGTAATTATTTTCATCTCTTCCCATTTCAATCATTGTCATTGTTTTTGCTTTTACACATATTGTAAGCCCCTTATAATTTATTATTTTTGTTTAAAAATCAATTATCTTTAAAAATATTTAAATTAATAAAAATAGACAATCTGATTTTCCATGTCCTGACCATTTGAAGTGCTCTGAATTTCCTCTGTAGTTCCACATTTTCATTCACCTGGTATCATTTTTCTTTGACCTCAAGAATATCTAACATCCTAGTGTGTGTTAGCGATGATTTCTTTCAGCTTTTATATATCTGAAAGTCTTTATTTTGCCTTTGTTTCTGAAAGATGTATTGATGGCTAGAGAATTCTAGATTAAGGCTTCCTTTTCTTCTTTCAGTTCTTTGAAGGTGATTTTCCACTGTCTTCTCCTGTGCTCTTGTGCCGGATAAGTCTCTTTTCTTCCTTCTCTTTGTTCCTGCACACATAGTGTGTCTTTTCTCAGTAGTTATTCTGAAGGTTTTCTCTTTATCACTGCTTTTGAGCAATTTGTTTAGGCAGCGGATTTGTATTTCCCTCACAAGTACCTGGAACCACCTGATTGTGCTTATTTTCTTGGGGGTGGCCAAAAGCTCAGATCCACATTTCTTTTTTTTTTTTTTTTTTAAGATTTATTTATTTACTTGAAAGTCAGAGTTACACAGAGAGAGAAGGAGAGGTAGAGAGGGAGAGAGGGAGAGAGCAAGAGAGAGAGAGAGGTCTTCCATCCACTGATTCACCCCCCAGATGGCCGCAACGGCCAGAGCTGCGCTGATAAGAAGCCAGGAGCCAGGAGTCTCTCCCGGGCCCCCCACACGGGTGCAGGGGCCCAGGCAGTTGGGCCATCCCCTACTGCATTCCCAGGCCATAGCAGAGAGGTGGATTGGAAGAGGAGTAGCAGAGAGGTGGATCGGAAGAGGAGCAGCCGAGACTCGAACTGGCGCCCACATGGGATGCCGGCACCGCAGGTGGTGGCTTCACCTGCCATGCCACAGCACCGGCCCCAGATCCACATTTCTTTTTTTTATTTTTTATTTATTTATTTTTTGACAGGCAGAGTGGACAGTGAGAGAGAGTGCCGTTGGTTCACCCTCCAATGGCTGCCGCGGCCGGTGCGCTGCAGCCGGCGCACCGCGCTGATCCGATGGCAGGAGCCAGGTGCTTCTCCTGGTCTCCCATGGGGCGCAGGGCCCAAGCACCTGGGCCATCCTCCACTGCACTCCCTGGCCACAGCAGAGAGCTGGCCTGGAAGAGGAGCAACCGGGACAGAATCCGGCACCCCAACCGGGACTAGAACCCGGTATGCTGGCGCTGCAAGGTGGAGGATTAGCCTAGTGAGCCGCGGCGCTGGCCCAGATCCACATTTCTATATCACTTTATGTGTGCTGTGTACACTGCTGGCCTGAGCCTTAATCATACTTCTTATTTTCTCTTTCCTGCTATTTTTCAGCATTTTCATCCTGTCACAGCATCTATATTTTCTGCTTCATGTTTACAATCACAAAAGTAGCACATTGTCTTCATATTAACTCTAATAGTTCGTATGTACATGAAGAAAATCCTGGTAATTTCTCCTGTGCCCGCCTCTTTTCTCAATACCATTCTATGAGTTAATAGTTACCAAGGGCCGGTGCCGCGGCTCAGTAGGCTAATCCTCCGCCTGCGGCGCCAGCACCCCGGGGTTCTAGTCCCGGTCGGGGCGCTGGATTCTGTCCCGGTTGCTCCTCTGCTGTGGCCTGGGAAGGCAATGGAGGATGGTCCAAGTCCTTGGGCCCTGCACCCGCATGGGAGACCAGGGAAGCACCTGGCTCCTGGCTTCAGATCAGTGTGGTGTGCCAGCTGCAGTGCGCCGGCCACAGCAGCCATTGGGAGGTGAACCAATGGAAAAGGAAGACCTTTCTCTTTGTCTCTCTCTCTCACTGTCCACTCTGCCTGTCAAAAAAAAAAAAGAAGTTACCAAAAGTGGCAGGTGTTGTGCAGGGAGTTAAGCTGCCCCCTGGGATGCTGACATCCCACATCAGAATGCTGATTCAAGTCCCAGCTGCTCTGCTTCTGATCCATCTTCCTGCTAATGCAACTGGGGCAGGGGAAGGGGGTGGGAAGCCAATGATGCCTCAGCTATTTGGGCCCCTATCACCTACATAGGAGGCTTAGATGGAGTTGGCTAGGCCGGCGCCGCGGCTCACTAGGCTAATCCTCCGCCTAGCGGCGCCGGCACACCGGGTTCTAGTCCCGGTCGGGGCGCCGGATTCTGTCCCAGTTGCCCCTCTTCCAGGCCAGCCCTCTGCTGTGGCCCGGGAGTGCAGTGGAGGATGGCCCAGGTGCTTGGGCCCTGCACCCCATGGGAGACCAGGAAAAGCACCTGGCTCCTGGCTCCTGCCATCGGATCAGCGCGGTGCGCCGGCCACATCGCACTGGCCACGGCGGCCATTGGAGGGTGAACCAACGGCAAAGGAAGACCTTTCTCTCTGTCTCTCTCTCTCTCACTGTCCACTCTGCCTGTCAAAAAATAAAAATAAAAAAAAAAATAAATAAAATAAAAAATAAAAAAAAGATGGAGTTGGCTTAGATGGAGTTCCTGATCCAGCTCCAGCCATTGCAGACATACTGGGAGTGAACCAGTAAATGAAAACTATCTTTCCCACCCTTGCTCTGCCTTTCAAGTTAAATAAAACTAAATAAACATTTTTAAAAAGTATCACAATGATTTGATGTGAAAGCTGCCACATCTCTATGTGCTCATATAAACATCTAGAAATATAAGTGTATTTATTTTATAAGACTCCTTGAATCCCTGGAGCAAAGGGAGGATATGAAAAAGTTAAACAGTGGTAAGGTTAATTGGGATAATGATGCTATCCGTATAGAAGTCCCAGCGAGTGTTCAGCATCTGCTTCATCTTTTTTTTTTTTTTTTTTTGCATATTTTTTTTGACAGGCAGAGTGGACAGTGAGAGAGAGAGAGAGAGACAGAGAGAAAGGTCCTCCTTTTCCGTTGGTTCACCCCTCAATGGCCGCTGCAGCTGGCACACCGTGCTGATCCCAAGCCAGGAGCCAGGTGCTTTTCCTGGTCTCCCATGCAGGTGCAGGGCCCAAGGACCTGGGCCATCCTCCACTGCCTTCCCGGGCCACAGCAGAGAGCTGACCTGGAAGAGGGGCAGCCGGGACAGAATCCGGCGCCCGGACCGGGACTAGAACCCAGTGTGCCGGCGACACAGGCGGAGGATTAGCCTAGTGAGCCACGCTTCATCTCTGATGACTGGACTTGAAGCTCCCCAGGAGGGCTGACCCTGGAGCCCAGCTCAGCGCACATGGGACACTTTAGCCCCGGTGTTGTGTGGTCAGCAAGCAAAGGGAAGTTTTAACCTTGACTCTTTTGCAGATTATCAAAGACCTGCAGTTGCTGGGGTTGGTGGCTGCCCTGGTGATGGCCGATGTGATCTTGCTTGTGACGTGGGTGCTGACGGATCCCATCCAGTGCCTGCAGATCCTGGGTGTCAGTATGACGGTGAGGGACCCGGTCCCTGGGTGTGTGCTGCACGTGTGTACTCGACAGGCTCTGTGGAGACACAGGGATCATCTCCTAGCAACATTCACTGTGTGGTCATCTTGTAACAAGAAGATAAAGGGCCCAGAGAGGAAGAGTCAGGGGCTGTAGCTGCCAGGAAGGCCTTGTCCCTTCTGCCGGGCGTGCTGCCTTCCACTCTGCGCCCGTGGCCCCAGGGGTCTTGTCGTGGGCGTCCACTGGGACGTCAGCACACTGCAGTCTACCTGGCAGTTGTCTCCGCTTCCGCATCAGCAATGATGGGAAATGCCGGCTACAGGAAGTTGCCTTCCCCTAGCTGTTGAGAGGCAGAGGTTATATTTGGAGGTGGTCTTTGGTGTTAGTCAACCCTGGCTCAAATCCCAGTTCTACCAGGCTCACCAGTGTTGTGGGCTTGGGTAAATTATTTAACCTAAGTCTGTGTTTCCTCACAGGGAAAAAGGAGGTATATTATCTGTTTCTCAGGACTAAGGTGGAGGTTAAATGAAACAATTCAGGTAAAGGACTTAGCTGTGCTGGTACTTAGTGTTCAATTAATAGGAAGTATTGCAGGGCAGAGGGATATGGTAGAATAATGACAACCCGAACTGAACTGGATTCAGGTGCTTGCCAATAGAAGGTCCCTGGAGTGAACAGACTTGTCATTTGGCTGAGGCTCGCACTTGAGTGGCGGTGGCAGAAAAGCACATCACTAAGGGGCAGGCCGTGCCACCAGGACTTCTTCACTGTCTCCTCCCACTCAGGGTCACTCCCCGCTGAGTTCCGGTGAGGGCACTGGAGCTCACAGTTTGTACATAGTGCAGGGGCAGTTGTGTGCGGGAGAGGAGCTCCCACTACAGCATGCTCACGGAGCTCTGCTGTGTCCCTGGTAACCGTGGTGGTGTCCATCCTGACTCTGTGTCCCTCCTAGGTGACAGGGAGAGACGTGTCCTGCTCTTTGACCAACACACACTTCTGTGCTTCCCGGTACCCCGATGTCTGGATCACTCTTGTTTTGGGATGCAAGGTTGGTAGCCACATCTCCTCCGGATGAATCTGTCACCCACAAAATGGCTATGGAGAAGGAACCACAGTAGTTAATGGGGTCTGCTGATTGAGGAGTTGGGCAATGAACTTTGACTTCACAGGAGACTGCTGTCGATGCGCAAGTCTCACGGTCACGACCTTTTTCATTTCCATGCATTTTCTATAGTTAGAGGTCACTCGGGGCTCCTTCATTCAGTCTCCCCTGGACCACCTGGAAACCACCTACTTTCTCCCATGGCTTGACTGGGTTTTGTAATTGCTTTGGCAGCACCATTTTTCTCCCCTGCTCCCCTGCAAGGGAGATTATGGGAAAACATCCTACCCACTGTTTGGCCTCCTAAGTGCCCTTATCACGCCTCTTGTGTCTCTCTTCAAGATTTGAGTCAGAGTACCCTGCTGCCTTTCACCCACCTGACTGCCTCACGCTGGCTGGAGGCAAAGCTGGCTCTAGACCACATCTGTGGTTTCTTTTAAGGGGTTCCAGCTGCCTCAGAGGGTCCCCCATACTGTCCCACAACGCCCTGTGGGGGAGGAGCCTGCATGCTGGCCGCGGGGGGCAGAGAGGCCTGCTTGCCTGAGAGCAGACAGGGCAGAGGGGCCTTCTGTAGAAGGTGGCGTACTGTAAAGGTCACTTTTCCTGCCTCCACCCCCGGGACAGCACTCAGATGGTTGCTTCTGAGTCAGGCCTGGGAGCAGGCAGGGCTGGGACAAGAAATGGTGCTTTTTAACCATGTTATTTTGATAGAAATATTATCATGTTGCTAGAAATATTTTATAAAGGAGCTTCCAGGAAGTGACCAGGTCTGAGCCTCGAGGATCTTGCTGATGTTTAAGGTCATGGACAGAATCGAGTTTGAATTCGGACTCGGCCCCTTCCTAGCTAGCCTGGAGACTCACTTACCGTCTCTGAGCGGTTCCAGGTTTCTGGAGAGCTCACGCGTGTTGCGAGTTTCCAGGTGTTCCTGGCCCGTAGCAGAAGCTCCAGAGATGTCAGGTACTGCTGTTCTTCCACTGCCTCCGGACACACAGAGCCTCTCCCGGCTCCTTGAGTCCCTGTAGCAGAGCGTGTCCTGCCCAGCCCTGCTCCCCACCTTGCCTTGTATGTGTTTCCATTTCCACCTGCTTCACCATAATATCTTTCTGCAGGACAAAGACAGAAATGGGGGAAGATGCTGGACATCAGGAAGCTGAGCCAGACCCCCATAGGCCGACTCTCCTGAGCAGGACCCCAATCTCCACATTCAGTTCCAGGACTCCCCGCCTGAGCCTGTCGCCAACACTGTACCCCTTCCTTCTCAGTGAAAGTGAATAACACAAAGATCAGCCGTGATTCACTCAAACAGGAGCCATGATGTATAAAGCCCTATTTATACTAACCTCCCTTTTAGCAAAAATTTTAATAGAATTAAAATATTTTAATAGAATCGTATTTGAACATTTCAGAATCACAGAATTCTTTTTGTTAAAGTTTTATGGATTTATTTATTTGAAAGGCACAACATCAGCGATGGAGCAGGGGGGAGGAGACTGATTGATTGATCAATCTCCCCATCTGCTGGTTCACTCCCCAAATGCCCACAATAGCCAGATCTGGGCCAGGCTGAAGCCAGGAGCCAGTAACTGCATCCTGGTCTCCCACATAGGTAGTAGAAGCCCAAGCACTTGGGCCATCTTCCGCTGCCTTCCCAGGCACATTAGCAGGGAGCTGGATCAGAAGTGGAGCAGCCGGGACTTAGACTGGCGCCCTGATACAGGATGCTGGTGTCATAGGCAGCTAGGTAACCTGCTGGGCTACAATGCCGGCCCCTTTCATTCATTTTTTATTACATTACTGACTCAGCTCTACCAAATGTCACCTGATAGCATCAGTCACTCAAAAGTCAGGCCCCACTGGCATCCTGATTTCTGTGTCCTTTAGCCAGTGATGATCTCACATGGACACATTTGGCCCCTGCGGCCTCATGTGGGACCCTGGACATTAGGGACCCCTAGAAGGCATCTCGGCCCTGCCGACTCCTTCTCTACTGGCACAACCAGTCCTCCAAAAAATTATCTATAGAGCCATCTGTGCAGGTGGAGTTGGCCAGATCATGTGATCCCAGAGTCACCGGGAGGTGTCTTGTAGACACCTGACTGTAACTTTATTATCAGTTCTCCCTCTGGGCACCCATCCCTCTCCTCACTCCATCTCCCATTCTGTGATATAAACCTGGGCATTAGTGTGCTCCCGTGAAATCTCCCTACCACACAGGGAACTTGGAAAGCCAGGCCCATGCCTTCTTCTTCCCTACACTGTTGTTTTCTGCCCTGTGCCTGGTACAGCACCTTGCACAGTCAGAAAGGGCTTTTTTATTGATGAAAGCTTTGATCTCTGTTTATATGCAGCTCCTTCTGGGAGAAGCAGCCCTTGACAGTGCTGTGAGTTATCTTCTCCTTAGCAAAGACGAGAAATCTGAGAGCAGGCTTCTATTCATGGGAAGAGGAAAGAATAGGGCTCTGGGTTCCTTGTGTGGGGGCAGGGAATGTCACGGAGCGAGTGGAAAGTGTAGCTGGAGCATTCGCTGCCAGTGCCACCCCTCCCCTCAGCCGTGCCCAGGTGCCAGCCTGCCTTTGTTCTCTTTTTCCACCCTGCATCTCCCATGAACACCCACTGGCACAGAGCCGCTGCTAGCCTAGAGAGACGCTTTGTGTAGGGTGGAAAAAGGCATCCCTTCTAGGCAGACGCAGTCTCGCAGGTGCAGAGCTTGGCAAGCAGATGGTGCCTGTGGGCAAATTAGGAAAAAGAGCCCGTTCCCCTGGGCCCTGGCCCTGCTGGGACACGTGACTGGACACGCAGACCGCAGGTCAGTCTCAGCTTCCACGTGCCCCTCAGCTTTGTGCGGTAGCTCCCGCCACCAGCAGCACCGAGTGCCCACTGCCCTCCCTGTAGGAGAGGAAAAGCACATTTCTTAAGAACCTACCAGCTAGAGGCGGCCGCTCTCAGAGTGTTCCTGTGCACGCTCTTTGTGAACCGGAGCAGCAGCCGTGTAAGGCAGGTGGTGTCGTCCCTGGTTTACAGAGGACGCCAACGGCCCTAAGCCCCATGGCTCCTTCACCCGCTGCCCTTCCTCCCTGAGCCACGGGTTCTCTCTCACTTTCAGGGTCTGCTCCTGCTGTGTGGCGCCTACCTGGCCGGCCTGACCGACCACGTCAGCTCGCCTCCCGTCAATCAGTCCCTAACAATCATGGTGGGGGTCAACCTCCTGCTCTTGGCTGCTGGGCTGCTTTTGGTGGTCACCAGATACCTGCAGTCCTGGCCCAACCTGGTCTTTGGGCTCACATCTGGAGGCATCTTTGTTTGCACAACCACCATCAACTGCTTCATCTTCGTCCCCCAGGTATGCTCGTGGGACTAGGGGCACGGGGTGGAGCGGGGCAGGGCCAGTGTGTCAGAACAGCCCTCAGCCACTCCACTGTTTGCTCCGGGCGTGAGATGGCTCATTTTGTTTTCTGCCGTTTTTTAGAGTTAGAAGAAAGGAGGGGATCCTAATGAGCTGGGCCCCCTCCGTCGCTCCTCCCAGTCCTGGAGGGGGACAGCCCTGTCCCACCCCCACCCCCCCACCCCCCCACCCCCGGCCAGCGCGGCCCAGCCGCAGCAGCTGCCCCATTCCACCCTGACACTTTAAGTGCCTGCTCCTTGGTGGCTGCCTCCCAGACCTGCTTTTCCACCCACTCCCTGCCCCTCCCCCACTCTGCTTCACTCACTCCCCATCCCCCCTCGGCCCCAGCTAGTCCGGAAATGAGGAGCCAGTATTTCTTTCCAATCAGGGATTGCAAATTCACAATGAAAAATCCATTTGGAATTTTTTGATTCAAGACCCTTTCTTTTTTATTGAAGGAAAATGTAGAACATTCCTTTTCCTTGTACACCAAGGAGAAATAAAAAATGTGTTTCAGATTATGGGGATTAAGAAAGAAACCAACGAGGGAGGAAGCTAGAAGCAGAAATATCCAGACAGCAAAGAGGAAGAATGGGAGTCCGAGGGGAAGGCCAAGGGTTCCATAGGCTCGGGAAGGAGGGTGATTGCGCTCGTTCATGTCGTGCCCCAGGGACGCTGAACAACACATCCAAGTTCATGAACTTGGCAGTGGGCACTTTCCTCTCTCCTTCCTGGTTTGCCTTTCCTTCCCCCGTGAACCCTCCTTCATCCCACTCTCCTGCTGAGATCCCATTCCGATTCCCATTGCAACTACTAGTTCACCATGAGCTACTTCCTCATGAAAGAGCTAATCAGTGACTTACTTGTGTGGGCTTTGGTGTATTTAAAAAAAAGAAAAATGCACTTTGAGACATGATGGTGTGACACACGCATAGACCCTTTTCTCTTCGTCCTGTTCACAAGTTTTCATGAGAATACTCAACAGAATAGCAAAATATAGAAAAATCTACAGCAGTAGCACTAGAAACCAAGGATGGGTATTACGTCTGTGGCAGAAACTAGAGAAATTGTTGCCGAATGTGAATGAATGTTCTAAGAACAGATTGAAAGCAGCCCTTGTGAGCTTGTTTGTCTCAGACGTAATAGACAAGGCCATAAGAAGCAGCTTTACTTACTCCCCATAAGGGCTGTTCCTTCCTGGGAGATGGGAGAAAGGGAGTGGGGAGGGGTCTTTTGGGAGGCCCACCTCTTAGGCCCTGTGACCAAAATTGTTGGCTGGTACCCTCTTCACCAACCCCTTCTAGTCTTGCTTGCCTCCACTATATAAGCTAAAAGAGCAAAAACACTTCCTCCATCAGCCCTTTTTATAGCCTCTTTGAAATGGGACAGCATTTTACATACTAGAAATTTCTTTGGGAAGTCTTTGGGAAAGCTTTTGCCTTCCCTTGACTCCCCAAAAAAGTGATAAGTATGGCTGGCATCACATCTTTTACTTTATATATATATATAGTGTGTGTGTGTGTATATATATATATAGTATAAATAAATAAATGTGATTATATATATATAAAAGATTTATGTATTTATTTGAAAGGCAGCATGACAGAGTGAGGAGAGAGACTGGGACCCTCTGGTTCAGTCCCCAGATGTCCACAAAAGCTGGGACTGGGCTAGGCCAAAGCTGGGAGTCAGCAACTCCATCTGCAGTTGCCATGTGGGTGTCAGGAACTCAAGTTCTTGGTCCATCATCCACTGCTTCCCTAGTACATTGCCAGGAAGCTGGATTGCAAGCAGAGTAACCAGGACTCGACCCAGCACTCCAATATGTGATGTGGATATTCCAACAGGCAGCTTATACCTACCCCACCCCTTTTATCTTCTTTCTGCCTTCAATGTTTGTGATCCTGGAACAGCTGCAGCCATCTTGTGACCATGAGGGAAAGACTAAGAGAATAAACACACACACACACACACACACATAAAATATAGCTTTTCCCATGGAGGAATATAAATTCATGGGGAAAAGACCTGTGAAGAGAGTCTGAGGTCCACAAAAAGAGGACCACAAGTGTCTGAATATTGGCAGAAATCTCCTTCCTCTGAAATATACATTTTTAGAAGGCATCTGGTTTGTTTTATCAGTAAGATTCAAAGGATGTTGCCTCTCTTCAATGACAACAAGCACCGTACAAAGGACAAAATCTTAGATAATGTAATATTGAATAAGAATGAAAGATATGGTACTAAATTTAAACCCTCAACAGAAGCTTTGAATAGGCAATGGGTCACTACAACAATATCCAGCTACTAAGTAATTCAAGGAAACAAAGCAAGACTAGCAGAGATGAGAGACTAAGTAAGAAATATAGAGAGCAGATCTATAAATAGAATTTAGAGTGAAAGGAGTCTCTGAAAGAGAACACTGTCACTGGGACAGAAGCAACCATCAAGGAACTATTAGAAGAAAGCCTCCTTGATCTGAAACACGATTGCCGTCTGGGAGTGGAGTAAACCAGCAACTACGGGCACAGCCTTGCTCATGCTCCTCTCTCTACCCTCTCCTCTCCCCACTGCCCGCTTGTCCCCGAGGCCTCGCCTCCTGACATCCGCTTCCTCTGGGTCTGAATCTCAGCCCTAGGACAATAGGGCTTTCTTGGTGTACTCCCACAGCACACAGACACAAAAATGCAGGGCCAAGTGTGGCTTGAACTCTGACTTCCAGGTCTGAATTAAGCACCAACAAGCTGTTGATTTGGGGTGGGGGAGGGGGTACAGGACCTGGGGAATACACAGAGCTCGCCTTTCTCACTCCCTCTCTCTGCCTGGCTTCTACTTTTCCTCCATGGCTTGCTTTCTCTTACTCCACCCTTTCTCTGTCCATTCTCATAATTCTTTTCCTTTTGAGTTGAGCTTGATGTAAAACTAAAAAACACATCTTACAGTCTGCTGTATGTTGGTGTAGGATGCAAGTTCCTTTTCAATATGTGAACGTGTCACTGTGGTTTGTCCCTTTATTGATTTGCCCCTCTGGCTCGGAGGACTTTGATATAGAAGAGCAGTTCTCCCTGTGAGCCTTGCACTGTGTATTCCCAAAAAAGTAGGACACTGGGTAAATTTGGAAACACGTGCAAGGAGAGCTATGTGGAGGGCTGGGGCGGTGGTTTGCAGTGAGGCGGACTCCTTGCCCCAGAGCCCTCAGACTGCACTGTGATGGGAGGGGTTTGTAAAAGCAAAGGCATGGATACCCCCCAGGACAGCTAGGCGGTGCTAGAGAGCTGGGTGAAATGGATGACAATGCAGCAAGTGGACCACTCAGGAAATGCCTAAGTGTTTATGCCAAGCGCTGAGGTCATCCCAGCAATCAGGCCGCCTCTGCTCTTTAAACCTGAGTGTGACCCATACCTCCACCCGCCACTCCCTCTCAGAGGCAGCAGGGTCCTGAGGCAGGCTGTTGCTTTCTCCTCTAACCCCTAAAGTGTTTTCACTGGCTCCTCCATGAACTCAGGGCTTTTCACCTTGCCTAATGGCAATGGATGTGCCAGCACCCCTACCAGACCAGTGAGCTTTTTAAAGCTCATTTGTTCATTTGCCCTTCCACCCATCCATTAATTGCTGGCTATGTGCAGCTAAACCCATGGCCCCACCTCTAAGTCACAATACACGTGTTCAGTGCTACACAAGGCCAAGAAGAGTGCAGCCAGACTCCCTGGGAACTGGGGTGTTTGAGGTCAGCCTGGAAGGGCTAACGAGAGTTCAGTGAGCACGTGGAGGGAGGACAGCGGGTGGAAGAGCAGGTGGGACAGCACCGCAACCAGCAGCAGAGAGGGCTGGGGGCGGCCTGTTATGAATGCGTGCTTGGAGACCACAAGTCTGCTGAGCTTGAAGCACAGAGGGAAATAAGGGGGGATTGGCAGAAGAGGAGGGGGCTCCTGCAGTGAGCCTCCTGTCCGTGTGCCCCGCTAAGGACTTCATATTTAGTCTATGGCATCAGTGTCCCATGGCTGCCGCCCAGACTCGGGGGCTTAGCACAGCACGTATCTATCGTCTTTCAGTTCTGGAGGTCAGAGTCTGGAATGGACAAAGGCCTGCCCCCCTTCAGAAGACGCTAGGGGAAAGCCCGGTCCTTGTCTCTCCCAGCTTCTGGAGAACTCCTGCGTCTGTCGGCTCACTGCCCCCTCCTCCACCTTCTGAGCCAGCCAAGTGGCATGTTCACATCTCTCTCTCTCTCTCTCTCTCTCTCTCTCTCTCTCTGGGGCCTGTTCCCATTGTCACACCTCCTCCGACTCTGACCCTCCTGCCTCCCTCTTCTAAGCACTACTCTGGCTAATCCAGAGTAGCCGCCCCATCTCACCACCCTTAACTTAATCCTGCTTACACCATTCCTTTGACTGTGTGAGATAATGCATTCCCAGAGCCCCAGAATCAGGAGGTGAGCGAGCATCTTTCAGGCCATTACTCATCCTATCTCGCCCACAGAGCTCACAGGCTGTGAAAACAAGAACCTGCCGGTCCCTCTAGAGAGGCCCTGGACATGGTACAGGAGGGTCATGTAGGTCTGTATCCCAGAAACACTGAAGGGTCCAGTCTCAGGAGCCAGGATCTTCCCCCAGCTAGGAATTAAGGGAGGCTGGGGATGAGGGGCAAATTCAGTCCAGGGGTGCCTTGGCTCCCGCTACCAGCTCAGGGAGAGATGGACCAAAAGTCTTGGAGGTACCCTTAACCTGTGTTGTGCCCTTACACGCATTTTGGGCAGGTCCTCCAGGGGCCTGGCAGAGGGGGCTCGCTGGGAGGAAAAGGAGAACCTGTACACTCAGGGAGATCAGGGCGACACTCCAGGGTCGCTGCTAAGAGAATAACCCCTCGAGGTCAGCCTCAGCCGCCTAAGACCAGCGAGTGATGGTGACCCTGGCTGTGGGTGCCATCCCGAGTGGGGTGATGAGCCTATGGGCTCCATCTGTAAGGAGAGAGCCTCCTGAGAGGGGGTGCTCCTGTGGCGGCGCAGGCCATGCGGACTCTTGGTGCCATGCAGACTCACACTGAGTCAACGGAGGACTCCAGAGGGCCTGGGTGACAGGACGAGGTGGCGTTGACCTTGATAAGGAGATTCAGAATCCCATCTGAGATTTACGAAACCTAGATCACACGGCACAGTCAGAGCTTCAGGGTTTGAAGAGTGAATCGCAGCAGTTCAGATGCCCTGGACGCATATGCATAGCCATCTCATCGTGGTTCCCAGAACAAAGGTGCCAGTGTCCACAGCACCCATCACGGGAAGACTCTTTATGGGGATTCCCTGGGCACTGGGGATGCCTCCACCCCCACGGCACTGGCACTGAGCAGGTAGACCAGTGTCCCAAAGGCTGCAGAACAGAAGCGCCTGCTGTGAATGTTCTGGGTCCAGCCCCAGCCCTATTCAGTTAACCTGCCTGCGCTTCTGCAGGTTGTTTCCCCAGACTGGCTTCTGCTGAGGAACCTGCCTAGGACCCCTGTAGCCAGTGGCCTCTCTCTTCACCAGCTGTGTGAGGGCCCACGGAGTGGCCTGGTGCCCCGGTCACAGCTGTGGTTCTGCTGCAGACTGGCTGTGTGAACTTAGGTCACACTCCTTCTGAGTCCCTCCTCACTTGTCAAGGAGAGAAGTGGCCTCGTCTCAGACCTGGCGTCCTGTCATTTCTGTTGCCGTGTTGGTTTTCTGTCTGCCTGAGCCTTGATTATTCATTGTATTGGGCATTCACCAACAAGGAACTGAGTTTCCTTTTTAAAAAACTTATTTTATTTATTTGAAAGGCAGAGTTACAGAAAGAGAAAGGGAGGGAAGGAAAGAGGGAGGGAGGGAGAGAGAGATGTTCCACCTGCTTGTTTACTCCCCAAATGGCAACAATGGCCAGGGTTGGGCCAGGTCAAAGGTCAAAGCCAGGACCCAGAAGCTTCATCTGGTGTCCCACGTGGTTGCAGGGGTCCAACCACTTGGGCCATCTTCTGTTTTTCCAGGTGTATTAGCATGGAACTGGATTAGTAGAGCAGCCAGGACTGGAACCAGTGCCCATATGGGATGTCAGCATTGCAGGCGGTGGCTTAACCTGCTACTCCACAATGCTGGCCCCAGAACTGAATTTTCAGTATCAGCAAACACACCTTTAGTTAACAAATAAAAAATAATTAAGAACAGCTATGGGCCGGCGCCGCGGCTCACTAGGCTAATCCTCCGCCTAGCGGCGCCGGCACACTGGGTTCTAGTCCCGGTTGGGGTGCCGGATTCTGTCCCGGTTGCCCCTCTTCCAGGCCAGCTCTCTGCTGTGGCCAGGGAGTGCAGTGGAGGATGGCCCAGGTGCTTGGGCCCTGCACCCGCATGGGATACCAGAATAAGTACCTGGCTCCTGCCATCGGATCAGCGCGGTGCGCCAGCCGCAGCGCACCGGCCGCGGCAGCCATTGGAGGGTGAACCAATGGCAAAGGAAGACCTTTCTCTCTGTCTCTTCCTAGAAGTCTGCTTCAACTCTGGTTTTCTTTGGTCAGTTTAGTGATAGGTAGGTAGGTAGGCAAAGGCTTTTCTATTTTTTAAAAATGATTTGTTTATTTATTTGAAAGGCAGAGTGACATAAAGAGAGGAAGAGAGAAAGAGAGAGAGAGGGATCTTCCATCTGCTGTTCACTCTCCAAATGGCTACAAGGGCCAGGAGCCAGGAGCTCCATTCAGGTCTCCCACATGGTGGCAGGGAAGTACGTGGGTAGTGATCTCCTGCTTTCTTGGGTGCATCAGCGGGAAGCTAGATGGGAAGTTGAGTAGCTGGTATTGAAACCAGCGCTCCCATATGGGATTCCAATGTTGCAAGTGGCAGATTAACCTGCTGTGCCACTACACCCACCTATTTCACCTGCCACATTCTCCCTTTGATATTTTTTAAATATTTATTTATTTATTTATATGAAAGTCAGAGTTACACAGAGAGAAGAAGAGGCAGAGAGAGAGAGAGGTCTTCCATCCGCTAGTTCACTCCCCAATTGGCTGCAATGACCAAAGCTGTGCCAGTCCAAAGCCAGGAGCCAGGAGCATCTTCTAGGTCTCCCACATGGGTGCAGGAGCCTAAGGACTTGAGCCATCTTCTACTGCTTTCCCAGGCCACAGCAGAGAGTTGGATAGGAAGTGGAGCAGCCAGGACATGAACCAGCACCCACATGGGATACCGGCACTGCAGGTGGCAGCCTCACTTGCTACATCACAGTGCAGGACCCCTTTGATGTTTTTAAAGTGAAATAACCTTAACGTCATTCCTGTCTGCAAGTCATGCAGAGTGAAGAACACTTTGAGGAGAGAATAGTTTGTGCGTGTGTGTATCTGTGACAGTGTCATTCCTTGGTGTTTATGAGAAAGAGTGAGGGAATGTGTTTCTGGGTATGCAATTAAATAAATAACACGTGTCCTTTTATCTAACAGCTGAAGCGATGGAAGGCATTTGAAGAGGAAAACCAAACAATCAGAGGCATGGCCAAATATTTCAGCACTCCCAGCAAAGGCGCCCGTGCCCAGTATGTTGAGGAACAGAACTGCCACCCGAGAGGCGAGAAGAGCTCCATGGAGAGGCTCCTCACAGAAGTAAGCCACACCCCTGCCTGGCGGACTCCCTAGAGGGAGGAGCTCCCATCATGCACCAGGGCGGCACCTGCCCTCATTGATAGTGCTCTCTATTCCTCCCATTCTTCCACTCCCCTGACAGCAAGCAGAACCTCCGAGTTCCCAGGGATCCGCATGTACTTCATTCATTCAATGAACACATGTATACTGAGTCACAAGCATCGTGTTAAGTGTGATAAGCAAAGTGAATATAGTTCCTACCCTCACAGATCTCTCACAGTCTAGTGTGGGGAACACATTGACCAGCTATGAGGTGGAAAATGGGGCCAGCCTTGTGGTTCACTGGGTTAATCCACTTCCTGGGACACTAGTATCCCATTTAAGCACCAATTCAAGTCCTGGCTGCTCTGTCTCCCATCCAGCTCACTGCTAATGCACTTGGGAAAACAGCAGAAGATGATCCAGGTGCTTGGATCCCTGCCACCCACATGGGAGACCTGAATGGAGTTCTAGGCTCCTGATTTCAGCCTGGCCCAGGCTGGCCCTAGCTGCTATTTGGGGAGTGAACCAGTGGATGGAATCTCTCTCCCTCCTTCCCTCCCTCCTTCCCTCCCTCCCTCCCTCCTTCTGTCTCTGTAACTCTGCCTTTCAAATATAGTAAATAAATCTTTTTTAAAATGTGGAAAATGGAATTAAAAGCTACATTTATTTTGATGCAAAAAATTTCAAAATCCCAGCATGTGAAGGAGCCTTCAGAAATGCATTTTATGAATGGATTTCAAATATTTTTGCACTGAAATAAGCACACACACACACACACACACATATATTTGAGAGGCAGAGAGGGGGTGGGGGAACTCCCATGTACCCACTGGTTTACTCTCCCAAATGCCCAAAGTGGCCAGGGGGAGGGGGCCCGGGGCAGGGGCAAGAGCCAGGGAACTCATTTCAGGTCTCCCACATAGGCATCAGGGGCCTAATTATGTGAGCCATCCCTAGGCCTCCCAGGGCCTGCATTAGCAGGAAGCTGGAATCCAGGGCCCAAGCTGGGAGTTGAGCCCATGTACTCTGATGTGAGACACAGGCATCTTAACTGGTAGGCCAAGTGCCCACCTCTAAACTCTGCTTTTATCCATTTTCCACAAACTTTTTGAAGCTCCTTCATAAGCATGTAATCATACATTGTAATGAGAGTTAGAAAGGAAAAATTCAAGGTAGTAAGGGCAAAGGAACCAAACTTAGAGCAGTCAGAATAGACTCTTAGCAAAGAAACTGAAGGTAAAATACAAATTAAGCAGGCAAAAAGTTTTGAGAAAAGTATTCCAAGCAGAGGAAACAGTAATATAATGGCCTGGATTGTAGTGGATAGTGGGGTCTGTGTGATACGTTCCTTCCCTACAGATGAGGACACTTCAAAAAGTTCGTGGAAAATGAATAGAAAGCTAAGTGTATTTTGGTACAAATTATTTCAAAATCCAAGGACAGTTTTTCATGATGTACACTTCCCCTGAACTTCGTGAAGAACCCGCGTATATGTGGATTTCAGAGTGTTTTGCACATAAATGAACTCAGCTTTTAATTCTGTTTCCCATGACCTTTTCCGAGTACCCTCACAGAGTAGCGTTGTCTGGTCCAAGATCTTAAGAGGCCCTCGCTGTCTGTCCCAGGTACCAGCAACTGATCTCCACCCCCATCAACCTGGACAGGCTGACACGTGTACGGATGGGGACAGGGACTAGCCGGGGCCTCTGAACGCCACTGAGGCACTGGGGTGGGCAGCCCTCGGCCGTTCTTGTGTTCCCTGAGCCGAGCCGGCCCCTCCCATAGACTTGGGCCAAGCTAGGGAAGCCTGAAGAGAGCGCTTGGCTGCGCAAAGCCTGCGCTCCTCTCCTGGGGAGAGGGCACTAGCCCGGGGATCAGTCCGCACATGGACTGCAGCTGAGTGACGTGCTGCATTGGTTTCAGTACAGAACGTACCTGCATAGGTGCTCCTTGGAAACAGCCTTCTACCTCGGAACTTCCACTGGGCATTCCCAGTTCCTAGTGAGGGGACTGAGTCTGCAAAGGTAGCACCGTGCACACCCCCAGCTCCCCTGCACCTTCCTGGCCGTCTGGACCTCTGTTGCGCATCAGCGTGGAAGCGTCTGTTTCTTTACTCTTTTTTTTTTTTTTTTTTTTTTTTTGACAGGCAGAGTGGACAGTGAGAGAGAGAGACAGAGAGAAAGGTCTTCCTTTTGCCGTTGGTTCACCCTCCAATGGCCGCCGCGGCCGGCGCGCCGCGGCCGGCGCGCCGCGCTGATCCGATGGCAGGAGCCAGGAGCCAGGTGCTTTTCCTGGTCTCCCATGCAGGTGCAGGGCCCAAGCACCTGGGCCATCCTCCACTGCACTCCCTGGCCACAGCAGAGGGCTGGCCTGGAAGAGGGGCAACCGGGACAGAATCCGGCGCCCTGACCGGGGCGGGACTAGAACCCGGTGTGCCGGCGCCGCAAGGCGGAGGATTAGCCTAGTGAGCCGCGGCGCCGGCCTGTTTCTTTACTCTTTATGAAGCGCTCGGAACGTTATTTCAAAGCCAGCCCTCTTCCCACCTGGCAAGGGAGTAGCAGTGCCTTTGATACTCTGGGAAGCCTTCAAAGAAGCTTTTCTTTCTTTCTTTTCACTAAACAGAAGGCCAGAAACTTGGCTAGAACATCCACGATGGTTTCCATTCACAATCAGCTAAGGCTGGAACAGCCAAGTGGACTGGGAACCCGTGACGTGCTTTTTGTACTTGGGCCGTGCTACGCGCTTTCCCGAACAGTGCCTGACTCTGCTCTCTCTGAAGGAATGCCGGGGCCTGCAGAGGAAGGGCCCCACACAGGTGCAGCTGCAGAGGCAGGAAAAGCTGGCCTCGGCCGCCCACACCGCACCTGGCACACCTTGGCCAGGACAGGCCTGCGAACCAGCAGCAATGCGGGCCTGTGGCAGGCTGAGAAGGGGTCCATGGCCACACACCCAGCTCTGCAGCGCTCCTTAGGTAAACACAAGCCTACCTCCTGCACGAGGCCCGCCTCTGCCTTCCCAGAGTCCGTCTGTGGCTCGCTTCCACACGGCCCCCTCTGCTGCCCGGAGCCTCTCTCTTACCTGGCCATGATCTTCTCGTTCCTGCCCCTCTTGCCCATGTGACTGGGGGTTCACAGGAAGCCGTTGGGGGCAGCATCTGTCACGGATTTCCCAGTCTGTGTGAAGAACAGGAGCTAGAAGCTTCCAAGAGCTTGAAGAGTCCCCCTTCTGAACTCTGCAGCAGAGAAAACTCACCTTGTGCCTTCGTTCCTTGAAGCACCGAAACCAGAAGTTGATTCCATTTCTCCTACTGCCCGCACCCTGCGAAACGCGGCGGAGGGTTCTTGGCTGCCCCTGGTTTGCCCAAAGTAATGATTCACAAGCTCATGTGAATGCAGCTGCCAGGCTCCCGCAGGCTTTGCTCCCACAATGGCAGAGCCTCGCACTATGCCTCTAATTAGCATGCAGCCATGAGGACAACAGAGTCCCACTGCCTTTTCTGGAAGAAGGGAAATGCGCTGTGCAGGCCGAGGGGTCTACATCTGTCAGCAGGCAGCGTCAGAGATTGCGTTTGCTGAGAGTGGAGTACTCTTCGGCGGTCACTGTTTATACTGATTTGCTATATGCAGAGGGGTTTGTGGGTAAGGCACAAAAAGACAGCGTCCACAATGCACCCACTGCAGTGGCTGTCACCGGCTAAGGCGTCTCCTTAATTCTGTGAGGGGCTCGGGCCCCCTGAAGCCAGCATGAGAATGTGCAGGGTGGGCTTCAGGAGGAGGGGCTGGTAGAAGAAAGAGAAGAAGATCGGGGTCCTCCTGTGCAGCCATCATAGTGAGACCTTTAGAGAGAGAGAGAGAGAGAGAGAGAGAGAGAGAGATCTGGCACAGCCCAGATATGGAGAGCCTGGATGCCTCGCTGTTACTTATCCCCTCTGCTCCTGGTGAGTCCTTGAGTCATGCCCACGTACCCAGCAATGCCCAGACTCCACCACTCTGCAGGACAGGAGCGGGGAGAACAGGCAGGCAGGTGCTTAGCTGAAAGCCCCCTGCCTTATTCACAGTCGTTTCCTGGCCCTGGCCTCTGTCCTGACGGCGAAAGCAGTAGGCTACGCCAGGGTGAAACGGGGAGTAGTGAAAGCATCAGAACTCATCTTCCTGCTGTCGACAGGAAGCAGCGGGTTAGCCTTGTGGCTGCTCCGGATGTAGGGCTGTTGTACTCCCATTGCTCTCCCACTTGTGCACAGCTCTCCCATGTGAGCTTGAGAAGAAACCACAGGTCCCGTCCCTAGGCTGGGAATGTGCTTTGGTGTCCAGAGCATGCCCAGTGAATACCCAGATGCTCATGCCCGGCTTCTAAAGGGTGTGGTAGCAGGGAAACAGCCTTCTGGTGTTCAGGCAAGCACTTCCTGGAACTTAAGGTCTGGTTACTGCCTTCCCCAAACCCTCAACCCAGTGCCGTCTGCCCCGGGACCTCCAGTTGCCCCTGAAGATCTCACCTCTGCTCCTCTGCCTCTGAGTGCCAGGGGTTCCCAAAAGTCCAGGTAGGGTCTGAGCATCAGCTGCCGCAGCAAAGGTGCAGGGCGTAGCTGTGCCCTGGACCCCACCACTCAGCTGCCACCCCTACCTCATGCCCCGTGCTCTTGTACTCAGAACTGGCACATCTCTGCGGCTCCCGCCTGCCAGCCCCGCTGCGCACTGCCTGGCTGTGCAGCACGAGGGCCGTTCAGCGGCTGCTGTGCCCCAGCCCCATTCATCTTCTGGGCTGCACACTAGATCTACTGGATCAAAAACCTAGGCCCCCTAATCCTTCTTTGCCCATTTTTTTTTTTTTTTTTTTTTGAGCTTCTCCGATGACTCCGATGCACACACTTCTTTGAGAGGTACTGACAACTGCTACTGCCACTGGCTTTGGCCTTTCACCTGCAGAGGTTCAGCCTGGGCAGGTGATGATGCCAGCCCGAGATTCTCATTGGCCCTCCCCGGATCTGCTCTTACCCCTTCGACCTGGGCGTCTCCGCCTTCCTCCCTGTCTTTCCCATGTCTAGGCTCCGTAGCCAGAGGCAAATGCTGGTTGCCCTGCGTGTTCATCCTCTGGGGATGTGTTCAGATTCGTCTGTACTCTATGAAAGTGTGGTAAACCCAGGACTGACCCATCCCAAACTATTCAGGCTAGTGGCCTGCTGAGTAAGCTGGCGGTCTCAGTTCTGGGGAAGATGAGAGGGGGTTCAGCGGCCAGCACAGAGCCAGAATGTGTCTTCCGCCTCCTCACAGACAGTGTCACACAGACTGGGGACAACACGGGGAGACGAAGGTCACACGCATCAGTGGTGGCTAGCCTTACCGAGTGCCGCAGGTCGGTCACTGTGCCAAGCGCTCCATGTGCCTCAGCTCCGTCCCCGATGGAGGAGCCGCCTCACAGGTTCCCCCCCCCCCCCCCGGCCCAGACATTGGAAGAACTGGGATTTGACCCCAGGTCTTCTGGGAAATGGTGTGGAACCCCCAACAGCATCTTTCACTGATGGTTTTGCTTTTATTTTACAGAAAAATGCGGTGATTGAAAGCCTGCAGGAACAAGTAAACAATGCCAAAGAGAAGCTGGTGAGGCTGATGGCAGCTGAGTGCAGCTATGACCCCGCCGAGGGTGCAGTCCCCCCTGCCTTTTCCCAGAGCGAGGGCGGCCTGCAGGTGGCCTCTGCCCAAGGCCTGCCAGCTCAGGGACCTTCAGACTGCCCCCCTGGCGGCAGCACGGCTGCCCAGGGCTCCCAGTGTACCGCAGTGCCTTCGCCCCCAGTGCAGAGCCACCAGCAGCCTGGGCGAGACAGCAGCCCCTCCCCGGGGCAGAAGGAGAAGACACCCGACGTGAAAGACTTCTCTCACCCTGTGGACTTGGTTTGCAGACAGAGTCCAGAAAGAGGGGCCCAGGGACCCGCGGCCGCTAGCCAGAGCGTCACGCCGGGCAGGGGGAGCTCTGATCCCCAGAGACTGAAGCAGCCAGAGACCTTGGAAGAGCCCGCGAGGCGGCTGCCCAGAGTGAACTCGGTGATCAGGGAGAAGCTGCAGGAAGTCTTAGAGGACCTGGGCCTGGGCCCCGGGGCGCCCCTCCCCAGCCCCCCGCCTTGTCCTCAGCAGCTCTGGAAGAACAGTGCCGCCCCCAGCCCCCAGAAGATGCCCCTCCGCAGGGAGCTGGGCTTCAGCCCGTACCTGGTGAGGAGAAGGCGGGCGGCGCCTCGCGCTCGCTCGCTCGGTTCTGGCTCCGTGCCCTCATTTGTGGGGCACCGGGTAAACAGCACTCTTTCTGGGGCACACAGTGGGCTGAAGGTGCAGAATGGGGACAGCCCCAGGCCGGACCCCCAGTGTGCTGATTCCAGGGTACCTAGGCCCTCTTCCAGGAAGCCTTTACTGCTCCCCGATCCTCGGGGCAGGTTGGGCACCCTGGAGGGCAGCAAACAATGCCAGCCAGAGCCTGGGGGCGCGGGAGGGGGCAGTGCTGCCTTTCCTCACCAGTCCTCGGCTTCTGGCCGAGCACCAAGTCCCACTACTCCACACCCACCCGGGGCCTCCACCGACCTCCCTGAGCAGTGGCCGCTGCAGCCTCCGCGGTCCCCAGGGTGCCCCTCCCTGTCTTCTCGGTGCACCTACCTTGACACCGAGTCCAGCAGCTCAGATGAGTTCTTCTGCCGCTGCCACCGGCCCTACTGTGAAATCTGCTTCCAGAGCTCCTCCGGCTCCAGTGACAGCGGCACCTCAGACTCTGACCCTGAACCTGCTGTGGGGCTGGCCTCCTGGGAAAAGCTGTGGGCTCGCTCCAAGCCGATCGTGAACTTCAAAGATGATCTGAAACCCACGCTGGTCTGAAGAGCCGCAGAGCTGGTCTGGACAGAGTCCAGGACAACGGCCCCGAGGCCTGTGGGAGGAGAGCCGGTTTCTGGTCTTCAGGGACCGGCCCAGTGGCCTGCATTTGACCAGCCCTTACCGTGTTGCAGCCACACTCACTGTGCTACTTGGGGCACCTCTTGATCTATAAAAAGAGCGGTGCTTCCTGTCTTGTTACTACCTCACATCATTACTATAAAAGACTGCAGTTGGGTAACTGTAAAAGATACTGACTCCTTGAATGAACCGGTGCTAAGTGAGTGCATAGGGTTTCTGCCCAGGTCAGCCTGCATTCTACAAAGCTCTCCATGTACACAGATGGATGGACAGACAAGGTGGAAATGGACGGGAAGCATCCGCAGATCCTGAGCTGTGGACTGTGACCTATCAAACTGGCTTTTTGGTGGACAGGCCTACCCAGAAGATAAGTCTCCATTGTCCTTGGGCCTCCCATCCTGGAAGGGTGTGCATGGTTGGTGCTAAAGGTTGTGAACAGCATCACCCCCGGCTTTCCAGCCTCTGGCCGGACTCAACTGAGAGCCGCTTCTGTACCACTATTCCTTGTTGTCTTTCTGCCAGCCCAGCCCCTCTCGCACCATCATCCCTGAGTGTCAGGTCTCCATGTGCCCACAGGCCTCCCACAGCTCTCTCCTGGGCTCAGCTGGTACCCGGTCTTGTGGCCCACACCCTGACCATCCCAGTGGTGCAGAGCTGCACTAGGGGGAGCACATACCAGCAATCTCTGTTGCATTAAAAGGGAGGCCTACTGGTCAAGAGACTTGGTGCCATTGGGGTTACATGACCGGCAACACTCACACAGATGAGAAAATAGGAAGAATTGGGGGACAGAAAGAGGGAAGAAAACAAGTTTTGAGTTTGGCATGGTGCTTATAATATCTAACTTCAGAAGTTCCTTATGATAACCATGGGAGTAGACACTGTGACCTCTACAGATGGGAAATAGGTGGTTTAGAGAAGGGAGGTGACTCCTAGCATCGTACTGCTGGGCAGTGGCTGAGGGAGCTCTCGCTCTCAGCCCCTGGGCCTCTAATTTGGTGGATTTCCCGGAGTACACACGTCTTCATTCACTCTTCTGTGAGTGACAGGTGAGGCTTGGCAGGCCAGACAGTAGAGTAAGGGCAGTGTAGAGAAATTGAGATGTGCTCCCCCTGCAGTCCAGGATAGCGAGACTGGGTCCCTCGCCCCAGGAGCAATCCTCCCCTTCCTCACTGCTGCAGAGGTGCCAGGGAGTTGCCCGCCACCAAAGCCACAGGGAGAGCGCTGCTGGGTCCGCTTTGCTTGTTACTGAGCTGCTGGTCATTTACAGGCTGTCCCCTGCACCTGCTCCGCTCCCGTGTGTGCATCTGTGGGCGTGCACAGGTTTATGGGAGAGAGTTTGGGCCTTGTGAGGCTGGCTCTAAATGTGTCACAGATCCATCCTAGACTCTCGCGGACTGCGACACCTTGTGACTCTTCAGATCTGGACAAGGAGGTTCCCCTGGTGGCACAGCTTTCTTCTATCGACTCTGTTAAATACAAATTTCGTAATTTATTCTGCGTGTGCGTTTGTAGTTTCTGCTTGTGCTGTTGGCATGTCCAAGTGGTATCTGAATAAAAGAGAGATGAAGGCAAGTCTCTTCAGCAGTTGTAGTCTTGAGCCGGGGAGAGGGACTGGGGAAGACTGAACCCCCCAAAGGAGGGGAGGCGCAGAAGCTGTCAGACTTGCTGCTCTGGGTTCCAAGAGGATCTTCTACCAAACATCCACTGGGAGCAGATTTGTCTGTGGTCTCTGTTCCATCCTGGAACCACTCCCCCAGTGGGAGGAGGAAACACTGCAGAGCCTGGGCTCCTCCTACCTCCCGGGGCGGGGGCTGGGGCTGGGCTTCATCTCCTTGAACTCCCTTGCTGCCTGAGTGCCACCAGCAGCAGCCCCGTTCATCCATGTGGAACGTACAGGCTCTCGGCCTGGCCCCGCTTCAAGCGTTCGTACTCTGCCGCTAGACCCTCAGTCCCAGCCTCCACGCCCTCCGACCCATCCATCCTTCTACCCTGCGTTTCTTTCCCCACCGTGTGCGTCTTGTGAAGTAGCTGTGCTTCTACGTTCAGCTGGAGCGCCCCTCCCTTCTCAGCCTCTCCTAAACAGACCCAAGTAAACCTGAGGCTTCCGCTGCCCATCTTACCTCGAACAACTTTATAACCCTTGCCAGGCCTTGCTGAAACATGGAGAATCCACCCCAAGTTGTTCATTTGGTTCAAAACCCATGTGCCAAATACCACAACTGCCGGCCCGAAAATGTCCCCAGATCTATTATTTGTTCTGTGCACACCCCACACCCCCGATCTGTGCCAACTCCTTTCCTAAATTGTTTGCCCGAAACCAGCGAATCCAGTGATGAAATCCTTCGAGGGGTGAGTGTGCCTTGACTTCTGGCATGTCTTGGTTGTTATGCTGTTGAAGGAAGGGCAGTAAATTGTGCGGAGGAATCCTGCAGAAGTAAACATCGCCTCTGCTGCCGTCATCCCGGCTCTTTCTGTCTCTGTTGGTCCTGAGCATGGCACGGAGCCAGGCCTGCTCCTGACTCCAGCATTTGTTCTCTGCTGATTGAAAATCTCAGGGTGGAAGGTGTCCACACTAACCCCAAAGTCTGCCCCTTTGCCTCCCAGCCTGTCCCAAACCCACTTTCCTGAAAGGATCATCTTGGCCTTCCCAGAGTTCCTAAAGAGAACACAAAGCATCAGATGTAGGAGGCGTGTTGTTTTTCAAGAAGCCCGGCACTTGGCGGGTGGTGAAGAGAAAGGTCAGTGCACATTCCACGGAACCTCATCTGGGTCTGCATTTATCATGTTCCATCCAGACGCGTCTCCTGCACAGACTGAAAGTTCCTGGAGGCACCGAGTTGCCTCCTTCATCTTTGTGTTCCTCGGAGTAGCCATCAGAGAGATTTGTCCAAGCTGTAAGCCCAACAAATGCTTACTGGGTGCATAAGTGGGTGCAGCAGAGGAAGGCAAAGACCCCACTCGGGCTGCAGGAGGGCACAGAAGGCAGACTGACTGCACTCTTTCCAATGAGTTCAGAGCATGAAACAGCATCAATAACAGATCCGGACGTAACCAAATTCTGAAAATGACGGGGCTTTAGGTCTCTTAGGAACAGCGATGGAGTTAATGGAGGAGAAGTAAGTTCTTTCAATAAAGGGCTTCCCCTCAAGATGTGTTCTTCACAGGCCTGCTAGTGGGTAAGAAGCAGGAATAGCAGAACAGTCTGTTCATCTTCATCACCATCAGCTTCCTGAGTCTCCTCTCCCAGAGCCCCACATAAAGCAGTCTCCCTGTTGCCTCTGGCTGCTGCGTGTTCCTGGTGACACTCTCCAGGCCCTGTAGGGGAGGTTCCAATGCAGCGATGGTGCTCAGGAGGCCCAGCGCAGGACAGAGCTCGCCCCTTTGTCCTCAGACTGTGCTAAGCCTCACCTCCGCTACCCACTCTGATGTGTTTTCATCCAGAAGTCTGTCTGACTTCAGCATCCCCTACCAAACTGCGCTTGAATTAGGCAACATCTTGAGATATTCAGTTCACTGTTGAGGTCCCAGGCAGACAGGAAAGGCCAGTGTCGGGAGGCAAAGTAACCTGTCGTGAGTGTGGCAAGACCTGGGTCGGGCTTTCCCAAGTCACGCAGGCCCAGAGAGTAAGAGCTGGGGAGAGGCCCTGGGGAGGCCTGCAGGTGACAAAGAGAAAAGCAGAGGACAGGGCAAAAGAAGAGGAAAGAGGAGAAGTCCAAAGAGCAAGGAGAGACGGAGAGGCGGTGGAGGAGGGAGTCAGGCAAACAACCAACCATTCTGCGTGGCCTGCTCAGCGGACACGGAGCGGCCGCTAAGAAACACGCTGGCTCCGGTTCTGAGTTGAGACACAGCAAGGCTCACTTCCTCAGGGAAGGCAGAGAGACCCAGCAGCGTCCTTTCTGTAGCATGTGTGTCGCCGCCGGTCCATTTCCTCACTTTCCCCGCTGGACTGTGAGCTCCATGAGCCAAGCATTTGTTACAATTGGCTTGGTTTCTGTTGCACCTAGCACAGAGCCTGGCCCCTGAATGATGGCCAGCACATGTCAGTCGAAAGAAACAAATCAAAGGAGGAAGAGTGGCCAGGCCGGTCTCCAGAGGCACCCCGGTAAGGCCGCTTGCCAGTGTTCACCTGGGAAGCAGCCCTTGGGTGAGGGGTGACGGCGTTACTGATTCACCCAAGTTTAACCCCCCTGTGAGAATAGCTGATCTCATCATCAAAAGAAGGTATTTTGGATGGGCTTTCCTTTCCATTAAAATTTTTTTTTGGTTGTTTCTTTGAGTGGTAGAGAGAGAAAGAGAGAGAGCACTCGTCTACTGGTTCACTCCCCAAACACCCACAACAGCCAGGACTAGGCCAGGCCAAAGCTGGGAGCTGGGAATGCAGTCCAGATCTCCCACGTGTGTGGTGGGGATCCGAGTGCTTGAGCCATCACCATTGCCTCCCAGGGACTACATGAGAAGGAAGCCAGAGTCAGGAGCTGGAGGTGGGCGTCAAACCAGACTCTCCAGTAAGGGACAGGGGCCTCTTAACCACTAGGCTACACATCTGCCCCTCCACTCATTTCTGTACGAAAATCTTCTGCCCTCCCTGCAATGCCTAGACCTAAAGTCACCCACACACGTGTGTGGCTTTCAGCAAGTTGCGTCATCTTCCTGTGCCTCACTTGCCCCAGTTGTAAACTGGGCTGAGAACACCTGCCTCCTAAGGTTGCCATGAGGGCTGAGTGACTGTTTCTAAACTAATTAGAACCGTGACTGGCACACAGCAAGTGCTTGTTAACTAAATACACTCCACGCCTTAGAAAGGCACCTGGAAAACACAGATTTATAATCAGAAATCCTCTTGATGCTTCTCTGCTTTAAACCTAAATTTCCCATTTTTGTCTTCACTTTGTTCCAGAGAGAAAAGATCTGTTGAAGTGAGGGTGGGCCTTTGGGTCCGTTGACTTTGGGGGCGACAGAGTCTTCCCCCCCCGCTCCTCTCATGCACAGAGTGCGTGGGGAGTGCACACATTTGTAGGACTCAGAACCCAGGGTTGGGCCAGAGGGGAAGGTGCAGTTGGAAAAGTCAGGCAATGGAATTTTTATTTTTTCAGGGGGCGCCAAAAGTCACAATCAATTTCCTTTGCAGAAACGTTATGTACTTTGGAGTAGAGAAAAATAGATACCTACTATGTGCCACTTAATGCTTGTCTCGTTTGAACTTCTAACCACCTCATAAAGGCGGTTATTGCCCGCTTCACAGATGAGGAAACCTTAAGTGGAGGAAGTTAGGGAATTTGTGGATGGTCCCGAAGCTGGCTAGAAGCAGAGCCAGAGTGCAGAGCGGGCTCACGCCCTAAAGAACTCTCGACCTTGAAGCTCAAAGCAACAGGGCCTATAAAAGCAAAAACCACAAGGAGGGGAGGAGAACACATGGTTACTAGGGTCAAGCTGACCTAAGGCCTATGCAAAATCAGTATCAATCACAATCTTGACAATAGACAAATTACAATCTTAACATTAATCCAGGTGCAGCTTATCTGTTTTAAGGGATTTGATTCCAAATCCCTCTTTGGCCTCCGCAGCACACCAAGGTTACGCAGCACGTGCTGCAGGCGTGCAACCAGAGCAGAGAAGGAATTTCAAGCCAGCGGGGGCAGGGACCCAGGCTGAGGTTTCCTTAGGACACCAAGGTTTCCTTGGGAAAAGCAAGCTGGTCTGGTTCTGCAAGTGGATTGCAAAACCTCCCATTGCTGAGTCATTGAATCAGCCTCCTGGAGGCTGGGAGGGAGCTTGCTAAAGCTACCTGCTACTCAACCTGTAGTCTGTGTTTAAAATGACTACAGTCCGTCCCCTGAAAACTTTTTCAAGTGGCGCAAAGAGGTGATAGTGGGGGGCCGGTGCTGTAGAGCAGTGGATAAAGCTGCAGCCCACAGTGCTGGCATCCCTTATGGACTCCGGGTTCAAGTCTCGGCTGCTCCACTTCTGATCCAGCCCCTGGGAAAGCAGTGGAAGATGGTCTAACTGCTTGGGCCCCTGCACCCATGTGGGAGACCCTGAAGAAGCTCCAAGCTCCAGGCTACTGGCTTTGGATCCACTCAGCTCCAGCCGTTGCAGCCATTTGAGGAATGAACCAGTAGGTGGAAGGCCTCTCTTTGCCTCTTCCTCTCTGTAATTCTGCCTTTCAAATAAACAAATAAAAAAAATGCAATGCTGGGCAAGAGACCGGAAGAGCCCCTGAGAGCTGGCAATGTGCAGACCTTGGACCTGCTGAGGCCACGGAAGAACCGTGGAACCTGCCTCCTCCCCGTTCATCTCAGCATGGCTGGGAAACCTTTATTGCTCCCCTGTCCTGCCGGATGAAACCTGCCCGCGGCTCAGGATTTGAGATCCTCCATGATGGAGCTCCACCCTCTCCCATTAGTAACTTAACCTACAATGCGCTTTGCTCCTGCCGGGCGGGTTCGCATCTGCCTCCCCAGCATATCCACATGTGTGCTCACACCAGCCCCTCTCCCCTGCCTTCTAACTCCCTTGGGCTGGAGTAGCCTCCCCTTCTGTCCAATTCCAACTCTCCTCAGATTTATTAGGTTTATTAAATAATGTACTCCTGATGCCCCTCCCCCCCCAACAGTCCTACTGTTGTCTCAGGCTGTTATATAAATCTTTTATTGTTAACTTTTCTCATGCTCTCATCTTGCCTCTCAAATAGACCATCAGAGACTGGAAGGCAAGAGCTGTGTTTAATTTCTCCTCGTGTTTCCACATGCCTGATACCGGGTAGATCTTAACAAACATCTAGTTTTAGTTTGAAGATGGGCCAGCTCCCTCTTTGCCCCCACATTTCCGTTTGTACCTAATGTATCCCGAGCAGCTAAAGAGGGGTTGGGTGGTATTTTTCGCACTGACAGTCCTTGAAGGTTAGCATTTCTGAGACTCTGCGACCTTGTTGGAAAGGAGGGGAGCACACACGTGCTGCGGCCCACTCTGTGCTGAGAACTGGGAGAGGGGCTTGCACACTTGCTGGAAGAAAGGGAGCTGGTGGCGCCCTGGGAGGAAGGCCCCTGGCTCTGTCTATTGCTGCTGTAATTGGCTAGCACAGAGTGGGAAGTCAGTAAAGCACAGACAGGCACTTCTCACGGTTGAGGAGGCTGAAGGTTTGAAATTCAAGTTGCTGACACGGGCTGCAGCCTCTGGAGGGGAGGAAGGCAGTGTCCTGGCGTGGCCGAGAGCAGAAGGGTCAGGGAGTCTCTCTCCCAAGGGGCTTTCCAAAAGTTCGTGGAAACTTAGGTTATGAAAATACTATGCATAGATTTCAAAATTCTTTGCACCAAAATAACCTTTTTTAATTCTATTTTTCCATGAACAATTTTAAAGTCCTCTAGTATAAGGCCTTAATCGCCTTCACAAGGGAATTGCTACCTTTTTTGTTTAAAAAATATTTATTTATTTGAAAAGCAGAGTTAAAGATTCTCTCTTCTGGGGAGAGAGAGAGCAAGAGCGAGAGCGAGAGAGAAAAAGAGGGAATCTTCCATCCCCTGGTTCACTCCCCAAATGGCAACAATGGCCCGGACTGGGCCAGGCAGAAGCCAGGAGCCAGGAGCTTCTTCCAAGTCTCCCATGTGAGTACAGGCGGCCAAGGACTTGGGCCATCTCTGCTGCTTTCCAAGGTGCATTAGCAGGGAGCTGGATTGGAAGTGGAGCAGCTGGGACTCAAACCAGTGTCCATATGGGATGCTGGCGATGCAGACCGTGCCTTCTACCTGCTGGTCCACAGCGTCAGCCTCCTAACTATCTCTTAAAGGTCCCATCTCATAATGCTGGCACACTGGCAACTCCTGAATCTTGGTACAACATTCAAACCACAGCAGTCCCTAAAACATGTACCCAATTTCCCCAATATCTTCAGCAAACAAAAAATAAGCACAGCACAAGCATCTCTCTGTTTGGTTTCTGCCCATGAAGAGCCCCAGGGAGAGGAAGGGGCCTCAGAAGGTGGGACAGCAGGTTCATCTTGCTGCTGTTGCTACTGCTCCTGGTGTAACATGCAGAAAAATTGGAAACAAGATGAGATCTGTCAACACATTCTTCTGGTGTCACAAGCATGCACTTTCACCCTCAGGAAAAGGAGGCCCTGCTGGTGGAATGCAGCCAGATGTCTTGTTTCCAGCAGTCATCTTCACTGCATGAGCTGCAGGCACCCCGAGCCTGGGCCCGCTGGAGGGGCCTGGGCCTTGCAGTCAGAAGGCAGTGCTGTCAGCCCGCCTCCTAAAGGGACTGCTGCTCTCTGAAGTCCTGCCAGCATTCTTGGGATATCCACAGTCAAAGCAGGGGCTCGACCCTAGCACTACTGAAGTTTCCAAGGCGACTGTAACAAGCAGTCAAAGTTGAGAACTTCTGACTTTGACCTCCTGAGATGCCAGAATGAAGCTTCTGGGTTCTGACCATCATCTTCGTGTATAGGCCTGGGGCAATCCCACTCCTCCCTAAATGCAGACCCTAGGTGGGAAGGCAACGGATCATGAGTATGTTACTCCTGTATACTCTCCTGCTCTCTCTTTTCAGCTCAAGTGCAGGCGCTTTCTCTGTGAGCCTCTCCTTACACTGCCGAGCCTCCCTCAGCACACTGTGCCCTTCGGCAGCAGTGACAGAGCAGAGAGGACCCAATGCCTGGGGCCGGCACTGTGGTAGCAGATAAAGCCACTGCCTGTGGTGCCTGCATCCTATATGACTGCCATTGTAAGTCCTGGCTGCTCCACTTCTGGTCCAGCTCCATGCTGGTGGCCTAGGAAAAGCAGCGGAGGACGGCCCAAGTGGTACCCAAGATCCAGTTCTTATACCTCTTTATGTTCTGACAGCAACAGTCATGGGATACTGTGCACACGGGAAACATAAGAGGTGCTTATGTATTGAATAGAGGGAGCGAAGGCAGGAAACAAGAAAGGATAAATTTTTATTCAACAACTATTCCTCGCAGTATTGATGATGAAGGTAGTGGAGAAACAACAGACCAGTAAACAAAACACAAAATGAGTTCTCAGAGAGCTATGGGTACAATTTAAAATGATAATAATAAACCAGGGAAAGTATGTAGGAAATTGACACATGAATAAATGAATTTATCAAATATGCAGTAAATGCAAACTACACAGTATGTAAGTTATGCCCATCCAGTGTTTTTCCCATCACGTCATACAAGAGCAAGAGGGAGCCGCTGAATATCTGTAATAGTTTGCAGGCACTGTCAGAACAAAACACTTACAGCCTGGGCGCCTTAAAGAACAGAAATAAATGGTCTCACAGTCCTGAAGGCTGGAAATGAAAGCTCAAGGTGTCAGCAGAACTGATTCCTTCGGAGAGCTGTAGCCATCTTCTCCAGGGCTGCCTCTATGGCTTGCCACTGGCGGGTTTTCTCCTATGTCTTTTCCCGTTGTCTCCCCTCCATGCTTAGCTCTCTGTGCAAATGTCCCCTTAGCCGAATGACCTCACTTGAACATGACCACCTCAGTAAAGACCCTGTCTCCAAATCAAGTCATATCCTGAGACACTAAGGGTTGGGACTTCAACAAATGCATTTTGGAGAGACACAACTCAAACCAGTGTCCAAAGTTTTCAGGTTTCCATCAGGATCCACGGACCATTCAGGGTTTCCCTTATATGCAACTGCAAACTCCATGAGGGCAAGAACTGTAACCGTTCACTCCCATTTCTGGAGCCGCTCGGACGAATCACGCCTCGTCCATGGAGGGCACTTTTGTAAATGATAGATTGAATTCACTTTTGTCCAAGAAAACACAGGGCAAAGGGTGAAGCTGTTTAACCCAGGAAACAAAGAAAGGTTCATAGCCTGCAGCAATTCCTGGAACTCTCTGAGTCAAAGGAAATTATATCTCCATGACACAGAATCTGACTCTGGCTTCCTTAATTAGGGGTATTTGCTTGATGCGAGGAGACTTGTTTCTGAGTAGTCATGGCTCTCCTCTCAAATCAATGGTTGCTGCCTCTGCTGCCGGAATTATCTCTACGGCAACTATGTGACTCACTGAAAGAGGGTTTGGCTCTTGGGAATGAACAGCAGGAAGGGCCGACAGCATGTTCGGATAGGGACTCTACCAGGATGCACCGGAGAACAGGAGGGCCCGCGGCTTGGCTTCTCAATGACCAGGTGCAACAGAGCCTTCAGCCAAGGGTCTCCCTACCCTCAGGAGACGCTGCTCTACTTCCCTTCCAGCTGCTTGGTACAGGTTCCCAAAGCCCCACACCGTCCAGGCCCCCTGCCCACAGCATCCCCCCCTCCCCGGTGAGAAGCCCAGCCCTGGATGGTGCACCTGCACCCTGCCATTTCGAGATCACCGAAACCGAGACAGCACGTGGTTACGCAGCAAAAGCGTCCCAGGCTCCCCTTTTTCCCCACTGGCAGCCTGCCGCAGGTGCCCAGTCCTCTAGATCAGACAGCCAACAAGACGCTCAGGACTCTGGGAAGATAATCCCCAACCCCGAGGCGTGTCAGCCACCGCTTCAGACAAAAATAAAGATCACCTTTCTCCTTGTACTGCCATAAAGAGGCTGCTGCAGAACCACAAGGCAGTTGAAAATGGTTAAAAACAATTAGGAGCTTTTAGCAGTGTCTCTGGGGGAAAGATGCAGAGGTGGCCAAGACCAAATCCTTGAACTACCGCATCCCAGGGGAGCTCCGGGGAGAGGACTCTCGCAGCAAATGCATACTGCCGGTGACTACGGCATTTGGGGCTTCTGCCCCAGGAAACGGGGCTGGACCATGGAAGGGCTGGGAGGGTATGCCTTGTCCCCGTGTTCTAAGACTTAGCTGGGTGTTTGTCCAATGGGGAGATATTTTCAGGAATCTGTAAAAGATCTTTCTGAGAAGTTTTGGAAATCTGGCTTTTTCCTTGGATGGCACTATAAAAATTCTTAGCTTGTTTGGAAGTATCTGGATTACTGCCCTAAAACCCTTTCTGAAATGTCAGTGCTTAAGGTTGTGCCTGTGGATGTTTTCACAGTGATTGAAGCTCGAATGACGTCAAGGCCTACTGTATAAGTGAGAATTTTGAAATGGTTTAAATGCAAAAAAAAAAAAAAAAAAAGTGGTGGGAGAATTGAATCATCACATGGCAGATGGTAAATGTGGCGGATTTTGTTTTCCGAAAAATGAGCTCAACTATATTCCTCCTCCTCTGTGCTCCTTCAGAACCCAGTCACCGCCTCATCAGGCGGTGGAGCCTGCGCTGGCTCCCCTCTGCCTGGGTGGGCATTTGCAACGGCCTCAGCAAGTAACACAGTACCAGCGAGGCCTCGTGACTTCTCGGGCCGGGTTGTTAATAAAGAAGCAGCTTCTGCCTGGCTGTTTCTGAGACACAGGTCTCTGTTGCGAGGAAGTTCAGGCCCGCGGAGAGGCCATGTGGTCAGGCGTTCTGACCAGAAGACCCAGATAAGGTCCCAGCCAACAGCCATAATCAACTGCCAGACTTGTGAGTGAGCAAACTTGTAGATCAGAGGTTGGCAGATTTTGGCCTGTGGGCCAAATCCAGCCCATGGCTGCTTTTTAATATATAAAGCTTTATTGGAATACAACCATCCCCATTTCTTTATCTCTGCCTGCTTTTGCATTGCAACAGCAGAATTTGCTAACAATAGGAACTGCATGGTCCACAACACAAAAGTCATGTATTATCCTTTATAGGATATCCTTTTGGTCTTTTACAGAAGTTTGCTGATTTCTCCATTAAATGACTTTAGCCCCAATCTCTGAGTCGCCTAGGTAGAGCCTGGTGGAGCAGAGATAAACTTCTGATTCCACAAGGCTCCTGCTCAAATCATAGATTTGTGAGTCAAACATTGTTGTACTAAGTTTTGGAATGGCTTTTTTTCACAGCAATCTGAATAGCTTTGTAAGGATGCTGACGTCAAGTGACCTCGGCCATAGCTGATAATTTTGTATTCAGATTCTATTTCTTAGAACTTATCTCTTCTTAAAAAAATATTTACTTTATTTGAAAGGTAGAGTTACAGAGAGAGAGAGAGAGAGAGAGAGAGAGAGAGAGAGAGAGAAAGAGAGAAAGAGAGGTCTTCCATCCACTGGTTCGCTCCCCAAACGGTTGCAACAGCTGGGGCTGGGCCAGGCTGAAGCCAGGAGCCAGGAGCTTCTCCAGGTCTCCCTCATGGGTACAGAGGCCCAGTGACTTGGCCCATCTTCTGCTCTTTCCCAGGCACATTAGCAGGGAGTGGGACAGAAAGTGGAGCAGCTGGGACTTAAACTGGCACCCACATGGCACGCTGGTGCCACAGGTGGTGGCCTAACCTACTATGCCACAACAACAGCCCCTGGAGCTTATCTTTATATGTGCCAACTAGCAACAGCTCACTAGCAGCAACTGTAGTAGGTAATCACTAAAATATGTTTCTGTTCCCAGTTCTAACAAGAATTAGATTAGGTGCCTGTTTAATTCAGATTTCAATAACACCACAGTGCTAATCTTATCTCCAAGAAAAATAATTTTACATTATTATCTAGTAACACTTCATTAAAATAGGTGTCCAAGAACCGCTTGCTGGCAGTGTTATGGTTAAGTGTGTGGTCTGATGATTCTACACTGGCAAACAATGCTTTGATGTTCCTAGTAACGTTTTCTATAACATACATATACAGTTGTTCTTTGCATTAAAATAATTACAGCCAAAATTTAAGCACAAATTAAATATAGAACCAGAACCAAAACTATTTATATTATTAAACGACTCTGGGATTTTGTTTCAGCAAAACATCACGTCTCACGTCATACTTAATTATATAAAGTTTGCAGATTTTTAAGTTTAGTTTGATAAATTGGTTCTATAATTGTATAAAGTGTAAGTACAGCTGTAAGCTTGGGATTTTACACCTCCTATACCCATGCGCAGGCAACATCACAACATCGCAGAGCAAATCTGTAATACACAATTTTTTCCTGAAAAAGAGGCCTGCATACTATACAAAAGGACAAAAGGATCACAAAATATTTTATGATTCCACTTGTAGGAGTCCCTAGACTTCTCTAAGACAGAAAGAAGACTAACAGTCAGGAAGCGCTGGGGGAACGAGAGTCCGTGTTTAATAGGCATGAAGTGTCGGCGTGGAATGAGAAGAATGCTCTGGAGACAGCAGCCATGGTTGCACAACGCGAATGCACTTATTGCTCTGGAACTTTACACTTAAAAATGGTTAGAATGCTACATTTTACAATATGACTGTTTCTCCACAACACAAAAAAGAGGATTGTTGTTCCCCAGATACGAGGAATCCCAGCCCAGGCTAACAGCAGGCCTAGCTGCCTACCTAACCTACACCTTCGAGATGTCAACACTCAGATGCTGAAAAGAACCCCTTGGGAAAAGGGAACCAGAGAATTGATCCTCAGGGGAAGAGCAGCTCGCTCTCTCTCTCTCTCTCTCACTCAGACCCAGCTCAGAGCCAGCCCCAGCCTCCCCTCTCCGGCTTGGGTAAGTGGTCCCTTGGTAGCCCCTGCGTGTGGGAAGGAGGATGTGATTCTGAACAGACACGGCTCTCTACCTGCAAGCACAAACGCTCAGTGCCTTTTGGCAACTCAGAAACTGCATCATGAATATAGCTCTTCCTTGTGGTTTTGTTTCACCCCAAACGAAAACTCCGCGTCAGCCATGCTGGAGATTGGGGTGCACTTCCGATGGGCAGGAGGGAGGCTCAGGGAAGGAAGAGGGGTGTGGAGGAGGGACATGTGCATGCAGTGCCCAAAAGGACTGACAGCACCCACCTGGGGCCGAAGCCTGGGCTTTCCACACTTTATCCTCTAAATTCTTCATATTCTTTATCGCCTCTCAGTCTTCCCAGGTGAATGGAGAAGAAACTGAGCCAGGAGAGATTAGCCACCTTGCCTGATTTGTCATCCCGTCTGGGTCTGTGTGGCTGTGCGGGTCCTGGCCCCTGCCTGTTTGCCTCCCTGCTGGACCAAGCCTGGCCCCTTGCTTACTCTGGCCTGCTCTGTAGTGACTCTGCCTGGCCACACCTCAGCCTCCTTCTCAGAAAACACCTTTTTCACAGCCCACAAGGGGCACTGGAGCTCCTTTTGAGGAACACATGAGCTTGGTAGATAATAAGGGACCCTGGAGGGACCAGCGGTGGGGTGCAGCTGGTTAAGCCACAGCATGTGAAGCTGGCATCCCTTCTCAGTGCACCGGTTCCTATCCCAGCTGCTTGGCTTCCTGCTAATGTGCCTGGGGGGCGGGGGAAGGGCAGTACAAGGTGGCCCTAGTCCTTGGGCCCCTCCCAACCACATGGGAGACCTGGATGACATTCCTGACCCCTGGTTTCGGTCTAGCCCAGACCTGATCATTGCAGCCATTTGGGGAGTGAACTATTGGGTGGAATCTCAATCTCTCTCTCTCTCTCTCTCTAATTCCTGCATCTCTGTTTCTCTGACTTTCAAATAAATAAATAAGCAATTAAAAAAAATGGGTAGGAGGATTGGAGTCCAGTGGGAAAACAGTGAAATGTCTCAGACCCACCCCTGCCCCCCCAGCTAGGAACCAGCCATGCCAGGGCCCCTCACGCTGCCAAAGGCGTCACTAAGCATCACCCAGTGGGCACTGGCGAAGCATGTCTTTCTCCTCAGTGCTTAATTCAACATGCGCTGCATATAGGAAAAAGCTGTTCTCTAACAAAGTGAGCCATGTGAAACTGTCTTCCCAGCAAAGCTGCGCCACAGCCCTGCCCAGCCACGCTCATTGAAAATAGCTCCAAAAATAATGTCGCCAGCAACTTCTATTTGCCCTTTGCTAGCAGAAGATAAACAACGCAGCTGAAAGGCAGCCGCCAGCCAGCCGCCTCCTCCTGTGTTTGTTCCTTCTCTCAGGGACAGCCCAGTCTCCACCCCACCCCGTTCCTCCTGCTCTCCCTTTTGCCCACGAGTGTCTCTCCTCCACCAAGTTACACGCCGAGGCAACATCAGTCCAGACAGTTCTTTAGAAATAGGTATTGTTTCCTATACATTTTGTCTATTTTTGAAAAATTTATTTGAAGGGCAGAGAGAGAGAGAGAGAGAGAGCCAGAGACCTTCTATCCACTGGTTCATTCCCCAAATGCCTGCAACAGTTGGTGCTGGACCAAGCCAAAGCCAGGCATCTGAAACTCAACTGAGGTCTCTCCCACATGGGGGGGCATGGACCCGAGTACTTCAGCCATCACTGCTGCTTCCCAGGGTATGCATTAGCAGGAGGCTGGAATTAGAAACAGAGATACAGAGAAGGGGGGCGGCATTGTGGTGTAATGGGTTGAGCTATAGCCTGTAATGCAGGCATCCCATATGGTTCAAGTTTCACTGGTTCAAGTCCCAACTGCTCCATTCCAATCCAGTTCCCTGCTAGTGGCCTGGGAAAGCAGTGGAAGATGGCCCAAGTGCTTGGGCCCCTGCATCCATGTAGGAGACCCAGGTGAAGCTCCTGGCCCCTGGCTTTCATCTGACCCAGCCCTGGCCATTGTGGCCATTTGAGAAGTGAACCAGAGAATAAAAGATCTCTCTCTGTCTCTCACCCTGCCCCCCATATCATAACTCTGCTTTTCAAATGAATAAAACAAAAATATTGACCAACAAGAAAAAGATAATGCCCAAGCAGTGGTTTAACTGCTGTGCCAAATGCCTGCTCATTTTTTTTAGTAATTCTTTATGATTTTTACAATAGTGTGAAATAATTCAATACTGCCCATTTGATATTTTCTTTTAAAAAAAAAAAGATTGATTGATTTGAAGGTTAGAGTTACAAAGAAGGAGAGAGAGAGAGAGCACACTTCCTCTTGGTCTCCCACATGGGTGCAGGGGCCCAAGCACTTGGGCCATCTTCCTCTGCTTTCCCAGTCACATTAGCAGGGAGCTGGATCAGAAGTGGAACAGCCAGGACTCAAATCAGTGCCCATATGGGATGCCGGTGTCACAGGCAGCTGCTTTACCCACTATGCCATAGCACTGACCCCATCTGATAATTTCAAAGTGGCTCAGTATGTCCAGTGATCACAGTAAGGGGCCACTACTGGAAAAGAATAAACTTGTCTAGGCCATGATATTTCCATACCTGAAGAGATAACAGATGCCAAGAATGAGCTCACACTGTGGGTTTGGGCCACTGGCTGGCAATTATGCCCCTGGGTACAGTTGCACCTGGCTTTCAGCAACAGGATCTGACTGGGTCTCTCTCTGGTACAGAGATCTTTGAGAAGCTCACAAACACCCCTTTCATTACAGCAATCTACACTTTATGGTCTACCTTTCACCTGACTAGAAATATTATAAAATCACTATAGGAGACAAGAAGTGAACAGAGAAAACTTCCATACCTCAGTAAGAGTTCCTCTGACCAAACATTTATCTAAAACTCAGCAAGAGCCTTTGGTCTACTTGCAATCATCTTCCTTATGTCACGTGCTTGGCTTGGAACACCTCCACCGTGGTGATTCCTCTGTGGAGCTGCTCTCTCTTCCTAGCGCTTCCCTGAAGGAAGTTTACCAGGAAGCACTGCTTAGAACACTCTTCTGTGCCTCCTTCTCTACCTGGAGAAGTGCCAGGCCTTCTCTAAATCCTTTCTCAAGTCTCCTCCTCTACCCCCGCACAAGGTACATTCAGTAGAGGTATTTGGCATGAGCCTATTGAAGAGTTAACACATGGTTCTATTACTATTTTCCCACAGCTGTCTCCCTCACTAGATGGTAAGTATCCAGACAGCAGGGGTAAGGTCTGATTTATGTATTTCTGACGTCCATCGTGCCCAGCCTCATGGTTGGCAACTACCACTTGGATAGCAGGTAGAAACTGAAGAGAAGAGAACCCTATTACCATCTCTGGAACTGTCAGCTGTGCACTGAGAAATTTCACATGCCCCCTTCTGTCCTATCCTATGGCCTGGGACAATCAGCATTGCCACATGGATGAGTAAGGACTGAGTGTTGGAGGGATTTCCAAGTTTGTGGAAAATGAAATTAAAAGGTGAGTTTAATTTGGTGCAAAAAATTTTGAAACCCACGCATAGTTGTTTTTTTTTTTAATAAGATGCATTTTCCATGAACCCTTTTGTACATGCATAGTGGGGTAGAAATATCTAGGTTTCTCTTGAGCACTAATTGGTTCCCTTATTTCAGCTAGCTCACAAAGAAATGTCATTTTCCTAGTGGAGATGACGAAACCAAAAGGACAAAGGCATTTCTGTTTGTCTCAAAGGTGCTTGGATGAAGGTCACTGCCATTGTCCTAGAAGTGCCTTCCTTTGCAAGAAAATCATATCCATAGAAGGGAATCTGAACTCTGAGATGTTTTTCATCTGTTTCCTGCAGAGTCTTGCTACTCAGAGTGTGGTCCTCGGGCCAACAGTGTTAATATTTCTCAGGAACTTATTGGAGATGTGGACTCTCAGGTTCTATCCAGATCTGCTGAATTAGGGTCCACATTTTTATGAAATCCCCAGATGACTCACATGCACATGGAAGTACAAGAAAACTGATCCAGAGCACACCTTGAGGACACAGGTGGGTGTGGCGTCTCTGTAACCACTGGGGTGTTCTGTCTGGCCCCAGTGAAATTGGCCACATTCTGGCAGGCTTTAGGTGTTCAGCAGAAAGCCCGTTATTTGGTAATGTTGGGGCATTAAACAGCCCTAAATCTTTTTCAAGATATTAGGATTTAACCATTAAGACCTCAATTGATGTAAAGATGGACCCCAGACTGGGGTGTTGTCAGGCTATTGGAAATTTTCTCCATTTTCGCCAAGCTATGAATACCCGAAGTCACCTGGGGTAAGATATAAGCCAAAGACAAAATGAAGAATTTCCCACAGACTCTGCAGAACTATGGTATTCTCGGTGGTGTTTTCTTGGTACAGGTATGGGACAAGTCTGTGAATAATCAAGACGTTCAGAGTGCGGTGCAGAGGTTGTATAACCCATGGTGGGCAGCCATAGCCTGGGATTATTTGAAAGATTTTCCCAAAGTCTGAAGAGGCCACAAGGTTAAACCACAGCAAGCCCCAGAAATCTTCCACAGGTGAATAGGCCCAGCAAGGTTAACCTGGGGCTGACCTTAGTTACACAATGCTTTCTTTAAATGAGGCAGGGCACTGTTCCCCAGCCTTCCTAAGGTCAGATGCATATGGGTAAGAGCAGAGCATGTTCCCAGTGAACCCTGGGAAAGCAGCTCATGCTATGAAACTGCACAGGTTACTGGGGTCTATTCCAAAGCTTATTCCTGGTAGGTGTGTGTATACAGGGTAAGACAGCAGCTGGCAGCCTGTGTGTTCATGGCCAGCAGTATGTGTGTGGTTCCACAACCCCCAGTTAGCATGTGAAAATACAGCAGGAACCCGTGCTCAGGAACACAGAAGCAGAAAATGTGCTCTTAGGCCAAGAAAGTTCCAAGAAACAGAACTAGGCAAGGCAAAGAAATGAAGCTTTAATCAAGATATGAAGAAGAAATGAGTGAAAATGAGGTCCAAGGAGACAAAAAGGAGGTGGGTTTGGCACTGGAGACGCATTCTGTGCACAACCCAAGCTTCTCCTGAGCCGACTCTGATGTCTGGAGAGTACAAATTGTTCACTTTCTTCTTTCATCTTTTCCTTGTTGTGCACAAAGTGACCCCTTGTCTGCCTTCTCATTCAAGCCCTAGTAGAACCCTTAACTCCTCTGTCTCCAGATGCGTGGGCTTTTCCTGCCAGAATCTGAAGGGGGCCAGGGATCTCCTATGTAGAAACCTTCACTGGGGCCGGCGCTGTGGCATAGTGGGTAAAGCTGCCACCTGCAATGCTGGTATTCCATGAGCACCAGTTCAAGTCCTGGCTGCTCCACTTGCAGCTCCTTGCTAATGTGCCTGGGAAAGTAGTAGAAGATGACCCAAATCTTTGGGCCCCTGTGCCCACGTGGGAGACCCAGAAGCTGCGGGCTCCTGGTTTCGGATCAACCCAGACCCAGCCATTAGGGTCATCTGGGGAATGAACCAGGGGATGAAAGACCTCTCTCTCTCTCTCTCTCTCTCTCTCTATCTGCTCTGTAATCCCACCTTTCAAATAAATAAATACATAAATCCTAAAAAAAAAAAAAAAAAAAAGAAACCATCACTGACCCAGTGTCCAGTCAGAACTGGTTCCCAGACCAAAGGGAACAATTGGTGCCTTTAGCTCTTTCTCTCTCTCACTCTCTCTCCCTCTCTCTCTCTCTCTCTCTATATATATATATACACACACACACACAGGTATAAACATAGCATACATATATATATACACATGTATATATACATAGATACACAATATATAAAATTTTGTGGTGATAATTTGACATTTTAGTATTTATAATATTTGTTAATTTTATGGTAACAGTCTGATAATAACCATATATATTTGCTGTTAAACTTATAACCCATGCATCTAAGTGTGACTATTTTTATCTCTATGTCATTCCTATGTGCCTCAAAATGACAAATAAACATATCTGAATATAACTCATGTTGTTCCAGGCCACACCTGTCTGAAATAAAATAAAGTCACAGTAATGGTAAAAATGGCATGTCTCTCTGCTGTCACCTTCAAGTGTGGGACATCTAACCACGCTCAAACACCACCCAACTATTTCTGGCAGTCCCTAAGCCGGGGTAGGGGAGGGGGTAGTTCCCTGTGCTTTCCCAAATGAGGCTTTTCCAGCCACATGGTGACTACAGCTTTGTCACCTCCCGAATGTCTCTACAGTCAAATTCTAATTCCTTCCCCAATGTTCCTACCCCACTGGTAACTGCTGCAGCCACTAGGCTCATTATAGACTTAGCGTCAGCTCCAGGGTCCTCCCCTTTCCTAGGTCCCTGCACAGGGCCTCCCAGTGTCTGAGAAGTCTCTAGTGCCCCAGCGTGTACCACCCTGCCTGGACTGCAGACCGAGCCCAGTGAGCAATGGCACGCCACGCTTGTAGTCCTAGGGGATGCATTCCCAGGCAGGCCCCAGGTCAGGAGCCCTTGCCAGGGTGTAGCCAACAGCTGCTGGTGGTTGTGGCAGAGAATCTTAAAAATGCTTCAATTCACTAATTACGCTAACATTCATACTCTCTTCCTCTCATGGTTAGGGGGCACCACTGCTGACACGTTTCTCAACCTACAATGCCAGGGGCTTGGAAAGCTGGATGTTTTTGCTTTTGTTACCCACAGAATTGACTCAGCTGAGGGGCTGAGATGTCTTCTCATGGAACAGGGATCTGAACCTGGCTTGGATGCATTAGTAAAGTGTGTGTGATAGAGCTGGTGAAAGTGTTTCAGATGGAGAAGATGCTAAGAACAGGGCACAGCACCAAGCAAGCACACGGCTTGCTCAGTGACCCGCCCGGCTGGATCCACCACTCAGCCAGTGAAGCTTCACGCTGGAAGGGGCAGGCTACTGCCACGAAGAGAATCTTAGTGCCAGCTCAGGAGTCTGAAATTTTTTTTTCAAGATTTATTTTATTTATTTGAAAGGTAGTTGCAGAGACAGAAAGAAAAAGGGAGAGACAAAGAGAGATCTTCCATATACTGTTCACTCCGCAGATGGCCACCTAGGCTGGAGCAGGCCAGGCTCCTAAAGCCAGAAGCCAGGAGGGTCTTCCCAGTCTCTCACATGGGTGTAGGCCCCAAGCACTTGGGCCATCTTCCACTGCTTTCCCAGGCCATAGCAGGGAGCTGGATCTGAAGTATGGTAGCCTGGATTTGAACCAGTACACACATGAGATGCCTCCATCATATGCATTGGCATAACCCATTTTGCCACAATGCTGCCCAACACCTTTTTCTTGAAACATTTATTTTACTTATTTGAAATAAAAAATTGAGAGAGAGAGAGAGAGAGGAGTCTGAATTTTTCCTAGAGGCACAGAAAGAAACTGAAACACTTTGAGCACATGAATGACATGATAAAACTGGCATTATAAAGAAAATCGTTTTGGTATTTATATTCAGAAAACATAGGAAAGAAAATTCACAGGTGATAAAAGTAAATATACTGAATTGTACCTATGCCTTTTGTTTAAGATTTTTTTTTTATTTGAAAGCCAGAGTTACAGGAAGAAAAGGAGAGGGAGGAACAGACAAAGAGAGAGGTATTTGATTTGCTGGTTTACTCCCCAGGTGGCTACAACAGCCGGGGCTGAGCCAGGCCAAAGCTAGGAGCCAGGAGCTTCTTTTGGATCTCCCATGTGGCTACAGGGGACCAAGCACTCAGGCCATCTTCCACTGCTTTTCCCGGGCTATTAGCAGGGAGCTAGATTGGAAGTGGAGCAGCCGGAACTTGAATCAGCACTCATATGGAATGCCTGGATCACAGGCAGTGGTTTTACTGTGCTAAAACTCAGGCTCCTTTTGTATTTCTTTGAATTGTGTTCTAAATTGCTTATTTAAATATAGGGTTTTTTTTTTTAAAGATTTATTTATTTATTTGAAAGGCAGAGTTACAGAGAGGCAGAGGCAGAAGTAGAGAGAGAGTTCTTCCATCCGCTGGTTCGCTCCCCAAATGGCTGCAATGCAATGGCCAGAGCTGTGCTGATTCAAAGCCAAGAGCTTCTTCTGGGTCTCCCATGTGGGTGCAGGGGCCCAAAGACTTGAGCCATCTTCCACTGCTTTCCCAGGCCATAGCAGAGAGCTGGATCAGAAGTGGAGCAGCCAGGACCCAAACCAGCAACCACGAATGCTGGCACTGCAGGCAGCGGCTTTACTTCCTATGCCACAGGGCTGGCCCCTTATTGCTGTGCCTTTCAAATAAATTAATCATTTTAAAATTATATTATTGATAGCAAAATTATATAACTGAGTGCAGAACAATTTTACTGTTCAATTCACCAAGTTTTTAGGAAGTTTGGCTGCTTTAAATATCAGATTGTATCAGATTTATTTATAATATTTTATATCTGTCAGTACATTAGAAAAAAATAGCTTCTAGTGAAAACAGTTTCATCAAAGATATAAACAGATGACAGGTATTCTGAATCAAATTTTTGGCTAGAAAACTAGAAAATGTGAGATGAGTAAGTTTCAAATATGAAAGGCACGTAAGTTCAGATGACTTAGTAAAATTTTTCCCAGATGTATCTAATATGTGTGCATCTATTTTTCCTATTTTTGAGGTAGGCACTGTGTAGTAGGTTGAGCTTCCTCCTTTGGTGCTGGCATCCTATATGGATGCCAGTTAGAGTCCCGGCAGCTCCGCTTCCAATCCAGCTCACTGCTAATGGCCTGGGAAAAGCAGCGGAAGCTGTCCCAAGTGTTTGGGCTCCTGCACTCACGTGAGAGACCTGGAAGAAGCTCCTGGCTTCCAATCGGACCAGCTCCAGCTAATGCAGCCATTTGGGGAGTGAACCAGGGGATGGAAGACTCTCTACCTCTCCTTGTTTCTCTCTGTAACTGCCTCTCAAATAATTAATTAAATCTTTAAAAAATTTCATCTTTCTTAAAGTGTTTACATTGATGTTAGATTTTTGTGTTGGTTTGGGGTGGGTTGGATTTTTTTCTTTTGTTCTGCTCTATTATTTTTTAAAAAAACATTACAAGGGTAAGGGCAAGTTTTAACTTTTGCTTTGATTTCTGTATTTGGAGAGCTCCCTACCTTGGGAGCCTTGGTGGGAACAGATCTTTCCTTGCAATCTAGAAACTGCAGTTCAAATGATCACTTTCCTATCTCCTTAGTCCTTGGGTATGGGACCATGTCCTGAACTCAAACAAATGTGCACTTCCTGGACTATTGTCACTGAAAGGCAAGCTTCCATTTTTCATGACAGGTGAACGCAAGACAGGCAGCAACACTGAGTTTTCCAGTCAGCAGCAGTGGTATCCAGAATAAGTGCAGGGAGTCACGTGAGCAGTGGTGGCAGGGAGAAGGGAAGATGGCTAAGGGTGAGTGACAGCAGAAGTATTGTCAGTTAGCACACTTCTGGGTGTGGTTTGAGGGGTCCCTTTTTACTGCCTTCCTTCCAGACCTGGTTTTGCAGACTGCCACGTGGTTTTGTGAGTTCCCACTGTCTTTTCCATAAATTCCTCTTCCATTTAATAAGCTTGCTCATCTTCTATTGCTTGTAAGAACCTTAACTAGTACAAGTTCATTGTAAAAAAAAAATAGTAGTAGTTAATTTGGTCTGGCACAGCCCTGGTCATGCAGCTATTTGGGGAATGAACCAGGAGATGGAACATCTGTGTGTGTGTGTGTGTGTGTGTGTGTGTCTCCCTCTCTCTCTGTAACTCTGCTTTCAAACAAATAAAATCTTTTTTAAAAATTTAAAATATAGACAAGGCAAAAAATAATATCATTCATAATCTCTTTACCCAAATAATAATATTGATAATTTTGTTTATGTAGCCTTTCAGAATTTTTTTCAACACTTAAAGTTCACAAACAATTAGTTAGCATCCTTTCAGCTTCAAGGATTCAACCTATTGAAATCTTTACTTAATGTATACTAAACTGATCTTCTGTATATTAAGAGAATCGAAAATGAATCTTGATGTGAATGGAAGGGGAGAGGGAGTGGGAAAGGGGAGGGTTGCGGGTGAGAGGGACGTTATGGGGGGGAAGCCATTGTAATCCATAAGCCGTACTTTGGAAATTTATATTCATTAAATAAAAGTTAAAAAAAAAGGATTCAACCTATAATGCAGGTGCTGTTAGCAGCATCCTCACCTTTAACCTTAACCAGGGCTCGTAGACCTTAGAGTACAGACTGACTTCCTGGCTACCTTTAATAATCCTGGCTTGCCTGAGCCTACTTTGAGTCTATCAATTTTGAGTCTACAATGGGATCCTGCACTCCACTAACTACTACACCCGCCTCCTGACTGCCTGTGGCAGCAGAAACTAACTGCAAACCTCCAGGTGTCGTGAGTCAGCAGAGATCACAACAACAGGTGGGCCCTGAGGATGCCCAGAAGAGCTCCACTGTAGCAAACACTTCCGGGATGACATCATCTGGATCTATGGCACATCCACTCCCGATTCTTTCCCTGGCCTCTCTGCAACCCCTTCTGTTTAGATCAAAATTTTCCCTCTGACCTTGATTCTTACACTTGTCCTTTCTTCAGACTGACATCTTCTGTGGTTGTTGTGAAATCCGGACGTGGGCCACTTTTAATTCCACCCATTGCTGGTGGACTTTTCCACCTTTAGTTGTTCCATTGCCTTACCTTAGTCAGCTTCTGATTTGTAATTGGTTTCAGGTCCCACCACTGCACCCAGGTTGGAAACTTGATCCCTGAAGCTGGTGCCAGGAACCGGGTAATGGTACCATTCTTCCTTTTTTCTTTTTTCTTTTTTTTTTTTTAAATTTTTTTTGACAGGCAGAGTGGACAGTGAGAGAGAGAGATACAGAGAGAAAGGTCTTCCTTTGCTGTTGGTTCACCTTCCAATGGCCGCCGCGGCCAGCGCGCTGCGGCCGGCGCACCGCGCTGATTCGATGGCAGGAGCCAGGTACTTATCCTGGTCTCCATGGGGTGCAGGGCCCAAGGACTTGGGCCATCCTCCACTGCACTCCCTGGCCACAGCAGAGAGCTGGCCTGGAAGAGAGGCAACCGGGACAGAATCCGGTGCCCCGACTGGGACTAGAACCCGGTGTGCCAGCACCGCAAGGCGGAGGATTAGCCTAGTGAGCCGCGGCTATTACCAGTGAGTTTCCCATAGTTCTGGCAAACACAGAAAATTAAAGCATCATAAAAATATTCAATGGGGCTGGTGCTGTGGTTTAGTAGGCTAAGCCTCCACCAGCGCCACCAGCATCCCCTGTGGGTGCCAGTTCTAGTCCCGGCTGCTCCCCTTCCTATCCAGCTCTCTGCTTAAGAGCTAGGAAAGCAGCGGAAGATGGCCCAGGTTCTTGGGCCCCTGCACCCCCGTGGAAGACCTGGAAGAAGTTCCCAGCTCTGGTCATTGTGGCCATTAGGAGAGTGAACCAGCAGATGGAAGATCTCTCTCTGTCTCCATCTCTCTGTCTGCAACTCTATCTCTCAAATAAATAAATGAATCTTTAAAAAATCCAAAGTCTAGAGATTATATTGACAGAAGCAATCTGGGGAAATTACAGGCCAATTTTTAAAATTTTTCTCTTGTTGCTTTTAAGGATTGTGATGATTTTGACTGCGTATTAACAAATAGCTGTATTAGAATAATGATTTTTAGAGTATATTTTAAACTCAGTTGATGATGGGTTTTGTTTTCTTGTTTTCCAGTTCAAGAGAATGGCATACATTTTTGAAACTGGCACAAGAAAAAAAGAAAAATTGATAGGTCAAAGTGTCTACGAGTTACTGCAGTGAGCTAGAGTTAGGGGTCCTTCTGTTTTAGCAGGGAACTTGCATGAGTCTAACTGCATAAAGATAAGCACCAACATGTCCCATACCCCAAGCTCAGGGTTAAAGAACCAACGGGAGGGGAGGAAGGGATGAAGAAAAAGTGGAATTTAAGGTCTACATAAACCTCCACGTCATCTCTAGTCTTCAGTGAGCCTGAATGCATACTCAGTTATCACATGGGTGATTTGGAAGGCAAGGAAGGGAAGAAGGGCATCATCCCCCTCCTCGCAAAAGAGGAGCCCAGAGAAGAAAGAGCTGCCAAAGTGATATGCAAATGAGAGAGACGACACAGGAATTGGGAGTGTGCTTTTGGCCTAGTGGTGAAGCCACAATGTCCACATTCCACATCAGAATGCCAGGGTTCAAGTCCTGACTCTGCTCCTCATTCTAGCTTCCTTCTAATGCATAACCTGGAAGACAGCAGATGATGGCTCAAGTAGTTGAGTCCCTGTCACCACAAGGGACACCAGATTGGGTTCCCAGCTCCTGGCTTTGGCCTGGCCCAATCACAACCATTGCACTCGTTTGGGAAGTCAACCAGTGGATAGGAGCGCTCTCTGCCTGCCTGTTTCTCTCTGTCTCTCAAATAAATAAACAAACATTGTTTTTTTTTTAATAACTAAAAATAAAAGGCATCATTAAGGTTTACTTAAAAAAAATCTGGCAAAAGACTAGAAAACTATGTCATTTTCCCACTGATGAAATAAATGATTGTACTTCCATACAATGGAAAACTATGCTGTTGATAAAACGAATGAAGCAAAACTTTATGTAAAATTAGGAACCCTCTTAAAGAATATTGTTAAAAGAAAAACATGAGTTTCAGAACAACGCATCCATTGTGCTATAGTTACCCCTTGTCCTGATGCCCTGCCACTCCACCTCCAGCTCCTATATTTGTAGACTATTTCTGAAAGGAGACACTAGAAGCTAGTAACAGTGGTCACCTCTGGGTTTGGGACTTGGTTGACTGAGGTTACAGTGAGTAGTTAATAGTATAGGTTGACTTTTCATCACACACCTTGGTGTGTATACCTTTTTAAATAATAAAACAAAAATAAATAGGTATTAAAGGAATTCCAGTCTACCTGTATTTCATCCATTAATAACTGTTGCTGAATTATCTCAGATGTCAACCCCATCTAAGCTTGATTTGTAGGCTTCATTAAACTCACTGCTTGGTTTCCAGCACTGCTGTGTTGCTCTTTCTTCACTGTTCAACTCTTAAAGAATTGTTTGTCTTATTTTCTCTCTGAGAATGTATCTGTTTCTGTGTCTTGGAGCCTTCTCATTGCAGCTACCTGGAGCTTCCTGGTGGTGTAAACAGGAAGAGAAGACGCCTTTGTTCTCTTTCCACTGCCCTAAAGACGTCAGAGAAACACCCACCAAAACAAACACATACCCAAGAGCGCAACACCATCAGCATGCTCAGCGCCATCTTTTCTTGTGGTCTTCTCCAATCAGGGCTTTCTTTTAACAACCATACTTTTCCAGCAGGATTCTCTAATCCTTGCAAGTACAAATATTTCCCTGCAATGGAATTTCTCTATTTAGAAGTCAAGTTTTGAAGATTTACAATGAATTTGCTGCTAAATATTCCCTGGAAAAAAATTTCAAGAGGACATTTTAAACACATTTTCAACCTAGTTCTTAAAAAAATTAAGTCTTTTGGTTTACTGCATGTAACAATGTGAAAAAAAGCATTCAAATCAAGGTCTGTTTATAATCTCCCTTCTAGAAAGGAGCTTCTTCAGCTTGAGATGATCACAGAATCACTATAGCCATAAGAGAACTATAGGGATCAACTAGTTCCTTCTTCCACTGAAGATGAAAATCACTGTGCATTATTCACAGCCTGTGGCTCTCAGGAAGTTTTAGAAAGGCTCTTTCTCCAAAGGCAACTGTTTCCATTTTTCTCTTCCTTTAAACTATTTCCATTAATTTCTTTATTTTTTTAAAAGGTTTACTTATTATTTGAAAGAATTACAGAGAGAGAGGGAGACACAGAGAGAGACAGAGGGAACTAGCAAGCTTTCGTCCACTGGTTCACCCTCCAAATGGCCTGGGGCTGGGCCAGAGTGAAGCCAGAAACTCCATCCAATACTCCCACTTGGGTGTAGTGGCCAAAGCGCTGCTTCCCAGACCATTAGCAGGTGGTTCAGAAAAGGAGCAGATGGGACACAAACCAGTGCCCATGTGGGATGCCAGCACTGCAGGTGGAGGCTTAGCCGTACTATGCCAAAGTGCTGACCCCTCCATTTCTTAATGGTTATTACCATTAGAATTCTTTTTTTTTATGCCAAGTTCTGTCATATATTCTATCATTCCTCTTTATTCTTATTGCCTTCTGGATAGGGAAAACACTGATATGATACTAATAGGCAACAGATGGTACCTTCAAAATGGAAGACTCAGGGCCAGTATTGTGGTGCAGTGAGTTAAGTGAGGTATGGCTCACTATGATAGCACTGCATATCAGAGTGCCAGTTCTTTTTTTTTTAAAGATTTTATTTATTTATTTGAAAGTCAGAGTTACACACACAGAGAAGGAGAGGTAGAGAGAGACAGATTGAGAGAGACAGAGAGACAGAGAGATCTTTCATCGATGGTCCACTCCCCAGTTGGCCGCAACGACTGGAGCTTCACCAATCTGAAGCCAAGAGCCAGGAGCTTCCTCCGGGTCTCCCATGTGGGTGCAGGGGCCCAAGGACTTGGGCCATTCTCTACTGCTTTCTCAGGCCATAGCAGAGAGCTGGATCGGAAGTGGAGCAGCCAGGTCTCGAACTGACACCCATCTGGGATGCCAGCACTTCAGGCCAGGGCATCAATCCACTGCGCCACAGCGCCGGCCCCCAGAGTGCCAGTTCTTGTGCCAGCTGCTCTGCTTCTGATCCAGCTTCCTGCTCATGCACCTGGGAAGGTGGTGGAAGATGGCTCAAGCATTTAGGCCCCTACCACCCGTGTGGGAGACCCAGATGGAGTTCCTGGCTCCTGGTGTCAACCTGAACCAACTCTGGCTCTTGAAGTCATTTGGGAATGAACCAGATGATGGAAGGTCTTTCTGTTTCTTCACCTCTCTGTCGCTATATCTTTCTGAATGAATGAATAAATAAATAAATAAATTTTTCTTTAAAAACTGGATGATTAATGAGAGGTTGATAAAAGGACTATTAATAAAGTTATTTTTTAATTCTATTTTCATAAGCTTTTTTGAAGTCCCTTTGAATTTTTCTTCCCATCCCCCTATTATTTTTCAAGAATTCCAATTACATGGATATTAGATGTCTTAAAATTGTCTCACAACTCACTTATGCACCACATTTTTATTTTCAATTCTCTTTTCTCTCTTTATTTAAATTTGGACAGCTTAAATTATATTAAATTAACTAATCAAGTAATTTTATTTTAAAAGTAAAGAGAGAAAGAGCTTGCATCTGGTGATTCACTCCCTAAATGCCTAGAACAGCCAGAGCTGGACCACGGTGAAGCCAGGAACCTGGAACACCATCTGGGTCTCCCAAATGGGTGACAGGGACCTAAATACTTGAGCCACCACCAGCTGTGTCCTGGGGTACACATGAGCAGAAAGTTGTATTGGAAGTGAAGCAGGGACTCAAACCTAGGGATTCCAATATAGGATATGGATAGCCCAAGCAATATCTTACATACTGCATCTAATGCCTTCCCCTAATTTTGAATATCTTTTATTGCTATATCTTCCAGTTCACTAATCCTTTCTTCTGCAATGTCTAATCAGCTGTTAAGCATATCCATTGTATTTTTCATCTCACACAGTGTGTGTTTTTTTAAAGATTTATTTATTTATTTGAGAGTCAGAGTTACACAGATAGGAGAGAAAAAGAGAGAGGTCTTCCATCTGCTGGTTCACTCCTCAATTGGCCACAATGGCTGGGACTGCCCAGATCCGAAGCCAGGAGCCAGGAACTTCTTCTGGGTTTCCCACGCAGGTGCAGGGTCCCAAGGATTTGGGCCACCTTCTACTGCTTTCTCTGGCCATAGCAGAGAGCTGGATCAGAAGTGGAGCAGCCAGGACTAGAACCGGCGCCCGTATGGGATACCTGTGCTTTAGACCAGGGTGTTAACCCACTGTGCCACAGCATTGGCCCCCACAGTGTGATTTTATCTTTAAAGTTTGGATTTGAGGAATTTCTTTACCTTCTATATCTCTACTTATATTTTTGAACCTGGAATACCATTTTAATATTTTTATCTAATAGTTATCTACATCCATGCTTGTTTGATGTTCATTGATTGATATATCTGCTTACTGTGGGCTAACTTTCCTGCTTTTTTGTATGCCTGGTAATTTTTTAAAATTAATAACGGACTTTAAGAAGAATAATGACATGATAACACACTACACAATACACACACAAACACACACACATGCAGACTGTTGTGACACAATTCTCTGAGATATTACAATATCTATTATCTAGGGTTTTTTGTGGTTTGTATACATAGAGTTTTTAAGTCGGACCTTGTTATGGGTGGTTTCATTTTTCCAATAATGTTGAAAGGAATTAAATATTTCTTTTTTAGGAGAGGGTCTTTTTTTCCCAAAGAAACCTTTTATTTAATGAGAACAAATTTCATAATTACAACTACAGGAATATAGTGATTCTTCCCATCATACCCACCCTCCCACCCCCACTCCCATCTTAACTTCTCCACCCTCTCCCATTCCCAGTCCCATTCTCCATTAAGATTCATTTTAAATTAACTTTATACACAGAAGACTAAGTAAAGATTTTTTTTTTTGACAGGCAGAGTGGACAGTGAGAGAGAGAGAGAGAGAGAAAGGTCTTTCTTTGCCGTTGGTTCACCCTCCAATGGCCGCCGCGGCCGGCGCACTGCAGCCGGCACACCGTGCTGATCCAATGGCAGGAGCCAGGAGCCAGGTGCTTTTCCTGGTCTCCCATGGGGTGCAGGGCCCAAGCACCTGGGCCATCCTCCACTGCACTCCCTGTCCACAGCAGAGAGCTGGCCTGGAAGAGGGGCAACCGGGACAGAATCCGGTGCCCCGACCGGGACTAGAACCCGGTGTGCTGGCGCCGCTAGGCGGAGGATTAGCCTAGTGAGCCGCGGCGCCGGCCCAGAAGACTAAGTAAAGATTTTAACAATTTGCGCGTGCACACACACACACACACACAACTGGGAACAAGTTTTACAGTTAATTCTCGTAATACAACTCACTGAGGATAGAGGCACTGCATGGGAAGTGCACAGTGACTTCTGAGGTTAATTTAAGAATTAACACTCTATGTATGATGTCAGTGATCGCCCAAAGCTCTTGACATCAGCTGCCAAGGCTATGGAAGCCTTTTGAATCTACAATCTCAGTATTTAGACAAGGCCATAAGCAGAGTGAGTGTTCTTCTCCCCTCAAAGAAAAGTGCATCCTTCTTTGATGGCCACTTCTTTCCACTGGGGTCTCACTCACAGAGATCCTTCATGTAGGACATATTTTTGCCATAGTGTCTTGGCTTTCCATTCCTGAAATTCTCTCACAACCTTCTCAGCCAGAACAGAATGCCTTAAGAGCTGGTTCTAAAGTCAGAATGCTATTTAAAGTTTTTGTCATTCTATGAGTCTGCTGTGTGTACTGCTTCCCACGTTGGAACATTCTCTCCTTTTTAATTCTATTATTATTACCAGACACTTGATCTTATTTATATGATCCTTTTAACACTTAATCCTATCTATATGATCACTTTAACACTTAATATAATTACTTTAACATTTAGGATGGCATTTATGCCAACCAACTTAATGAGATTTAGGGTCCCATGGCAAGTTTTTAAACTATACCCTTAGAAGAAAGTCCATAGGAATGAATGCAGAACTATACAGCTTTACAGTAACAAACTTTCCCCTCTCTCTCTTATTCCCACTATTATTTTGTACTGAGGCCTATTTACAATTGACTTTATAAACATATGATTAACTTTGTTAAGTAAAGAGTTCAACAAGTAGTATGAAGAAAAAAGAAACTGTTCCTCAACAGTCAAGATAAAGGCTGTTCAAGTCATTGCTTCTCAAAGTGCCAATTTTACTTCTATAGATTTCTGTTTAGGTACTCTATCCGTTCTCAGAGAGCTGGGAGAACATATGATATTTGTCCCTTTGGGACTGGCTTATTTCACTAAGTATGATGTTTTCCATATTCATCCATTTTGTTGCAAATGACTAGATTTCATTTTTTTTTTACCACTGTGTAGTATTTCATAGAGTACTTATCCCATAATTTCTTTATCCAGTCCTCAGTTGATGGGCATTTAGGTTGATTCTATGTCTTAGCTAATGTGAATTGAGCTGCAATAAACATGGGGGTACAGATAACTCATTTATTTACTGATTTCATTCACCTTGGGTAAATTCCCAGGAGTAGGATGACTGGGTCATATGGTAGGTCTACATTCCAATTTCTGAGGTATCTCCAAATTGTCTTCCATAGTGGTTTTACCAGTTTACATTCCCACAAACAGTAGATTAGGGTACCTTTTTCCCCACATCCTCTCCAGCATTTGTTGTTTTTGAATTTCTGTATGAAGTCATTCTAACTGGGGTTAGGTGAAACCTCATTGTGGTTTTGATTTGTATTTCCCTGAAGGCTAGTGATCCTGAACATTTTTTTCATGTGTTTGTTGGCCATTGGATTTCCTCTTTTGGAAAATTTCTCTTTAATTCCTTTGCCCATTTCATAACTGGGGTTGTTTATTTTGTTGTTGTGGAGTTTCTTGATCTCATTATATATTATGGATATTAATCTTCTGTCAGTTGCAGAGTTTGAAAATAATTTCTTCCATTATGTTGGTTGCCTTTTCACTTTCCTGACTGTTTCTTTTGTACAGAAACTCCTCAATTTGATATAATCTCAGTTGTTAATTTTGGCTTTGTCTATGCCTTCTGGGGTCTGTTCCAAGAACTCTTTACTTGTGCCAATGTCTTGCAGGATTTCACCAATATTCTATAATAATTTGAAAGTATCAGGTCATAGATTTAGGTTTTAATCCATTTGAGTGGATTTTTGTGTAAGGTGTAAGGTAGGGACCCTGATTCATACTTCTGTATGTGGAAATCCAGTTTTCCCAGCATGATTTGTTGAAGAGACTGTCTTTGCTCCAGGGATTCGTTTTAGTTCCTTGTTAAATATAAGTTAGTTGTAGCTGCTTGGATTGATTTCTGGCGACTCTATTCTGTTCCATTGGTCTATCCATCGGTTTTTATACCAATACCAGGTTGTTTTGATTATAACTGCCCTGTAGTATATCTTGAAATCTGGTATTGTGATACCTCCAGCTTTGTTTTTGTTGTGTAAAATTGCTTTAGTTATTCGAGGTCTCCTGTGTTTCCATATGAATTTTAGCATCATTTTTTTCTAGATCTGAGAAGAATGTCTTCAGTATTTTGATTGGTATCACATTGAATCTATAAATTGCTTTTGGGAGAATGGACATTTTGATGATATTGATTCTTCCAATCCATTAACATGGAAGATTTTTTCATTTTTTGTATCTTCTTCTATTTCTTTCTTTAATGTTTTGTGATTCTCATCATACAGATCTTTGACATCCTTGGTAAATTTATTCCAAGGTATTTGATTTTTTTAAGCTATAGTGAATGGGATTGATCTTAGAAGTTCTTTCTCAGTCATGGCATTGTCTGTGAATACAAAGGCTGTTGATTTTTGTGGATTGATTTTTTATTCTGCTACTTTACTCTTATATGAGTTCCAAAAGTCCTTTGGTGGAACCTTTTAGATCCCCTCTATATAAAATCATGTCATTTGCAAATAGGGATAGTTTGACTTCTTCTTCCCCAATTTGAATCCCTTTGATTTTTTTTCTTGCCTAATGGCTTGGGCTAAAACTTTAAGAGTTATATTGAATAGCAGTGGTAAGAGTGGGCTTCCTTGTCTGGTTCTGGATCTTAGAGAGAATGCTTCCAACTTTTCCCCATTCAATAGGATGCTGGCTGTGTGTTTGTTATAAATTATCTTGATTGTGTTAAGGAATCAACACAATATATCTATACCCAATTTGCTTAGAGTTTTCATCATGAAAGGGTGCTGTATTTTATCAAATGCTTTCTTTACATCTGTTGGGATAATCATATGGTTTTTGTTCTTCAGTTTGTTAATTTGGTGTATCACATTGATTGATTTGTGAATATTGAACCATACCTACATATCAGGGATAAATCTCACTTGGTCCAGGTAAATGATCTTTTTGATGTGTTGTTGGATTCCATTGGCCAGAATTTTGTTGAGGATTTTTGCATCTATTTTCATTAGGGAAACTGGTCTCTAGTTCTCTTTCGCTGTTGCATCTTTTCTAAGTTTAGGAATTAAGGTGATGCTGACTTCTAGAACGAATTTGGGAGGATTCCCTCTCTTTCAATTGTTTTGAATAATTTGAAAAGAATTGAAGTTAGTTCTTTAAATGTCTGGTAAAATACAGCAGTGAATCCATCTGGTTCTGTCTTGTGTGTGTGTGTGTGTGTGTGTGTGAGGAGGGTCTTTATTACTGAATCAATTAATGGGTCTGTTTAGGTTTTCAATGTCTTAATGGCTCAGTTAGATAGGTTGTATGTGTCCAGGAATCTATGCATTTCTTCTAGGTTTCCCAGTTTGTTGGCATCTAGCTCTTAGTACTAATTTCTGATGATTCTTTTTATTTCTGTGGTGTCTGTTGTTACATTCTCTTTTTCATCTCTAATTTTATTTATTTGGGTCATGTCTCTCCTTTTTTTTTGGTTAGTTGGGCCCATGGTGTGTCAATTTTGTTTATTTTTTTCTAAAAAATCAGCTATTAATTTTACTGATCTTCTGTATTGCTTTTTTGTATCAATTTTGTTTATTTCTTCTCTAATTTTAATTATTTCTTTTCTCCTATTACTTTTGGGTTTGGTTTGCTGTTGTTTTTCCAGATCCTTGATATGCATTGATAGCTCATTTAACTGGTGCCTTTCCAATTTATTGATGTTGGCACCAATTGCTATAAACTTTTCTCTTAACACTGCTTTTTGCGATATCCCATAAGTTTTGATATGTTGTAATGTTGTCTTTATTTGTCTCTGGAAGTTTTTTGATTTCTTCTATGGCCCACTGTTAATTCAGGAGCATGGGGCTGGCACTGTGGCGTAGTTGGTAAAGCTGCTGCCTGTAGTGCCAGCATCCCACATGGGCGCTGGTTTGAGACCCGACTGCTCCAATTCTGATTAAGCTCTCTGCTATGGCCTGGGAAAGCAGTGGAATATGGCCCAAGCCCTTGGGCCCCTGCATCTACATGGGAGACCCAGAAGAAGTTCTAGCTCCTGGCCTTCAGATTGGCTTAGCTCTCGCTGATGCAGCCACCTGGGGAGTGAACCAACAGATGGAAGACTTCTCTTTCTCTCTCTGCCTCTCCTTCTCTCTCTGTGTAACTCTGACTTTCAAGTAAATAAATAAATATTTTTTAAAAATTCAGGAGCATGCTGTTCAGTCTCCATGTGTTTGCATATGTTCTAGAGACTCCTAAGTTGCTGATTTCCATCTTCATTGCATTGTGGTTTGAGAAGATGCATGGTATGATTTTGATTTTTTTGTTACTTTGCTGAGACTTGCTTTATAGCCTAGCATATGGTCAATCCTAAAAAAAGTTCAATGTACTGGTGAGAAAAATGTGTATTCTGTAGCTATAGGGTGGACAGCTCTGTAGATATCTGTTAGGTCCATTTGGTCTCTAGTGTCGATTAACTCCATCGTTTCCTTGTTGATTTTTCTGTCTGATTGATCTGCCCATTGCTGAAAGTGGGGTATTGAAATTCCCTATTACTATTGTATTTTAGTCTATGTCGCCCTTTAGATCATTTAACATTTTTTAAGTCACCAGGTGCCCGGTAATTAGGTGTATATATGTTTATAACAGTTACATCTTCCTGTTGAATTTATCCCTTAATCATTACATATTATTCTTGTCTCTTTTAACAGTTTGTGTGTTAAAGTTTATTTTGTCTGTTATTACTATGGCTACACCAGCTCTTTTTTGGTTTTTGTTAGCATGGAATATCTCTTTCCATCATTTCACTTTTCTGCCTGCATGCATCTTTGTTGGAGAGATGTGTTTCTTGGTAAGCAGTAAATAGATGGTTTTTTTTTAATCCATTAAGCCAGTCTATGTCTTTAACTGGAGAGTTGAGGCTATTTACATTCAAAGTGACTACTGATAAGTTACAACTTTGCCCTGCCATTTTCCCATAAATATTCCTATTTTTTTTTTACTTTGGATTTCCTTTGCATTTTTACTGGGAAATTTTCTTCCTTTACCTTCTTTCTTAGTGATATGTTTCTGTGTGTAGCACATCCTTTAGCATCTTTTGCAAGGCTGGACAGGTGGTGACAAATTCAATTTCTGTTTGTTATGGAGGATCTTTATTTCACCTTCATTCATAAATTAGAGCTTTGCAGGTACAGTATTCTGAGTTGACAGTTTTTTTCTCTTAAGACTTGGAATATATTTTGGCATTCTCTCCTAGCCTGTAGGGTTTCTGATGAGAAGTCCACTGTGAGTCTAATTGGAGATCCTCTGAACGTAATCTGACATTTCTCTCATGCCCATTTTAGAATCTTTTCTTTATGTTTTACTGTGGTGAGTTTGATTGTTATGTGTTGTGGTGAAGATATTTTCTGGTCATGTCTATTAGGAGTTCTACATGCTTCCTGTACTTGGATGTCCTTTTCTTTCTTCAAATTGGGAAAATTTTTATTATTTCACTAAACAGATCTTCTAATCCTTTCTCTCTTTACCCACCTTCAGGAACTCCTGTAACCCATATGTTGGGTCATTTGATAGTATCCTGTAGATTACCAACAGTGTTTTTTAATTTTCTAATTTCTTCTCCTTGTGTTTGGTCTGACTATATAATTTCCTGTGCTTTGTCTTCTAAGTCAGATATTTTTTCTTCTGCTTCACTGATTCTGTTGTTAAGGCTTTACACTACTTTTTTTTTTTTTTTGACAGGCAGAGTTAGTGAGAGAGAGCAAGACAGAAAGAAAGGTCTTCCTTCCGTTGGTTCCACCCCCCCAAATGACCACTACAGCTAATCTGAAGCCAGGAGCCAGGTGCTTCCTCCTGGTCTCCCATGCAGGTGCAGGGCCCAAGGACTTGGGCCATCCTCCACTACCTTCCCGGGCCACAGTAGAGAGCTGGCCTGGAAGAGGGGCAACCGGGACAGAACCTGGCACCCCAACCGGGACTAGAACCAGAGGTACTGGTGCCACAGGTGGAGGATTAGTCTACTGAGCTGCGGTGCCGGCCTACACTACATTTTTAACTTTGTTCTATTGAATTCTTCATTTCCATGGTTTCATTTTGCTTTCTCCCTAAGATCTGAAATTCAAGGGAGTTTTCTTTCATGTCATGTATGGATTTCTTCAGTTCATACATTTGCTTCTGATTACTTATAAGTAATCCTATGATCATTTTTTGAATTACATTTCTGGAATTTCTTCAATCCCATCATCTTCACAATCTAGTTCTGTTGTGTTCTTTTTGGGGCATCATATTGTCTTTCTTATTCTTGTTTCTTGAATTGGTGTGTTTGTTATTCAATATTTATGGAGATACTCGTTGGTTTCTTTATTTTTTCACCATGGCAGTTTTTATCTTTGGACTAAGTCTGTGTGGACTGGTGGAGTGTCTGCTTTCAGGGAATACCTAGAGGTGTGGTGGGTGTGGTCAGGGAGCTCCGTTCAGTGCTCCAGCATGAAGGGCATGTCTGAGGTGCCACACCCAGGTTTGGCTTGGTAAATTTCCTATTTATTTATTTATTTATTTTTATTTTTATCAGAGGGGAGGTTTGTTCTTTTCTGTTGGTGTAGACTCAGCTGAACTCCTATCCTTGAAGGAGACCAGTGCCTTGGAGCTAGCCCCAGTGGGTACATTATTTGTCTGCTCTGCCACAAGGACCACACAAAGGATCTGTGCAGTCCTCAGTGTAGGCTCAGATTCCGCAGCAATGGCCCTTGCCAGTTAATCAGGCAGCCCTGAGTATGTGGAGCCTCCCACAGTGACTGCCCAAAGTCCCAGGCACAACCTGAGTCCTCCCATGCAGCCTCAGTGTTTCCACAGTCCTGGCACACACAGTTTCCAACAGTCACAAGCACCCAGCTCCCTGTCTGTTTTCCCCACCAGATGCAGGAGTTTCTGCTTGGCTAGTTGCTGGGTGTGGACACAAGCTGGTACAGCTCTTATGTATGTCCAAAATGGCACCTTCTCTCTGTTAGCTTGTTACAGGATGCTGTGGCAGGGTGACTGGGGATAGAGAAAACATGCCCCCTCTTTGTTTTTTCTCTTCTAGTTTGGCAGGTACAACATCCCCCATGGGGCTCCAAGACGGATTCCCTCTAGGCTCTTCGTGAAGCTTTTCTGCCAGTAGCTTGGGCTGCTGCAGTCTGGTCTCACCTCACTCTCCCAGTGCTGGTGCAGAGGCTCTAGGCTGCTGTGTCCTGAGTTGTGTGTGTCTACACCCCTCATGTAGGTCCACTGTGTCCCTTCAATTTGTGTAGAGTTTCCTCTGCTGTTTCCTCCCTTACTCTTACCTGACACTTTATTCTTTTCACTTCTTAAAAACTGTCTGCTCCTAGACTAGAGCAGTAAGTTTCACCATCTTAATCCAATTCACATATTTCTTTTTAAAATCAAAAAAAGTCATGAGATGAGATTCCAGATTTCTTTCTGTGCTCAACTGATTGATAAATGACCAGGATGGGACCAACCTTTTATACTTTAGGGAAATCTGGCTGTTTTCTTAATTGATTATTTTTACATGCTTTCATATTACTTTCTTGAAGTAGTTCCTTGCTTGTAGCAATAGGTTAACAAGCTGATAACTTTTTCATCCTTCTGCATGGCCACCTGAAATTGGTAAACAGTTTGTGAGGACAATTTCCAATAGACTTAACCTATCTGATCTTCACTTTGCTTATGAACAATGAAGGGAATATTAAGACTTAGCTCACAAGGGTGTGTGAGGACTATAAGTGATATAGCAAGGGAGAACCTGCCAAGAAGAAGGTGTGGTGTTTAGAAGGTCTGCCATGAATGTGAGTTCCTTTACTTGGGGGTGGGGAGCATTTGGTGGATGCAGTTAAATTTGACTCTGTGTTTTCCTAATTGTGGTCTTTTTTCTTCTAATTCTGGTCCAATCTTGGAGTATTTTATATCAGATTAAAAACCTATCTGAGAAAGGAGATATAATTCTGCCTTTGTACCTGTTACATATCTTTTGCTGCTTAGCTCTTAGCTCCAGAAATGAAAGGGCCATGTGAACAAACCAGACATTAGATGGGAGCACCTGTTCTAAAGGTGAGGTTCTGAGACTAACAGCATAAGGATCATCTGAAAACTTGTTAAAAATGTAACCTTTTGGAGCCAGCATTCTGGCATAGCAGGTTAAGCAGCTGCTTGCGACACTGGCATTACATATCAGAATGCCTGTTTGAGTGCCAGCTGCTCCACTTTCGATCCAGTTCCCGGCTAATGTGCCTGGTTAAGCAGCAGAGGATGGCCCAGGTACTTGGACCCCTGTCACCCACATAGAAGACCTGACCCAACCCTGGCTTTGTGGCCGTTTGGGCAATGAACCAGTGAATGGAACACTTGTGTGTGTGTGTGTGTGTGTGTGTGTGTCCCTCTCTCTCCGTGTAACTCTTTTGAATAAATAAAAATAGATCTTTTTCTAAAAAAAAAGTTAAGCATCCTTCTTTAACAACATCTTTTCATGCAATTCAACATATCAACTAATCTGAATTATTTGGGACATTTCTTTAAAAAAATGCAACTTTTGGGCCCTACTCCAGACATCCTGGAGGAGAAACTCTAGGGGAGGGAACCACTAACCTGTGCTTTATTAGGCCCTCCAGCTAATTCAAGTTCATGCTAAAGCTTGAGGATTTCCTTTGAAGCACTAAATGAAGAAGCCCTGTCTGCTAATGGTCAGAGCAACTTCAAAAGTGGCTAATAACTCTGTGGCAGGAAAAATGAAAAGGTCAGAAGGAAACGCAGCTGTGTTTGTGTATGCAAAGGGAAGGAGCTGAAAAAGGTAAAGTATAAGCACACAGGGCTTGGAGCAAAAGAAATTCCCCTAAAAGGCAGAGGAAGAGAATGTGGGGTGGAGCATGTGGGGTCAGAGGAAGACGACTCAAAGCCCTGGAATACTGTGTGTGTGTACATGTACACATGGATGAGTTGTGTGTGCAAGTATGCATTAGTGTGCATGTGTGCATGCAAAGGTGTGTGTGCGCACATGAACATGAGTGTGCATATGTAGACATGCGTGTGTGTGCAAGCATGCATTAGTGCACATATGTGCATGCAAAGGTGTGTGTGTGTGCCAATGAACATGAGTGTGTATGTGTGTGCATGTGTCTGTGTATTTCTACTCTTTGAGAACCAAAAAGGGCAAGGTCTCCCTCAGCCAGGGACCAGAATAAGACTTAGACAGTTGTGGACCTCTGCAGGGTTGTTTAAGCAGAGTTCTTTTTCAAACAATTTTGAAAAATTATGTTCTTTTAATATGTTTAAGGTTGATATTTAAATTTTTCATCATAAACAAAGAATTGGAAGGATACAATTTCCAGTACATTGTAAGCAAATCTATTTCATCACTTTCGTAATTCTCCAATAACATCTGAATACCAGAGTATCTTGATAGCCACCAAATCCATTTTACAACAGATTTTGCTTTCACAGCTGAGACTTCTTTGGTTTTTTTCTCCTTGAATTTGTGTTCCCATTCCACTTCTTCCACAGATTTTAATCTAAAATGCTGTATTTCTACGCATGAAATATTTTATTATTATTTGAATAACAAAGAGAGAGAGACAGTTCATCCATCCACTGGTTCATTTCCCAAATGCTGACTAGAACTTGGTCAGGCTGCAGCCAAAGGCCTGGAACTCCAATGTGGATGGCAGGGACCCAGTACTTGAGCCATCACCTGCTGCCTCCCAGGGTGTGCATTAGCAAAAGCTAGACCAGAAGCAAAGTAGCCAGGACTCAAGACGAGGGACTTTGATATGGGATGCAGGTGTCCCAAGCAACAACTTTCCCATTGCACCAAATGCCAGCCTGAATGCTTGAAGTCTTTCATTGATCAATCTGTTAGTCAACAAAAATATATACATGTGTAAAATGAAAGTTAAAAAAGAATTCTGTGACCATAAATATATGCTACACAACTGAGCAAAATAGGCTCCATCATCAAAAATTCTAATAACTTATTAAACTTTAAAAGTAAAAGCAAGATAGGGCTGGAATTGTGTCATAGCAGGTTAAGCTGCCACTTGCAACATGGGCATCCCATATTGGAGTGCCGGTTCAAATTCTGTCAACTCTGCTTCTGATCCAGCTTCCTGCTAATGTCCCTGGGAAGGCAGCAGAAGAGAGCCCAATTACTTAGGCCCTGACACTCCTGTGGGAGACCAGGACAGAGTTCCTGGCTTCAGCCTTGCCCAGCCCTTGCTATTGCAACCTTTTAGGAAGTGAATCAGCGGCTGGAAGACCTCTCCTTTTCTTTCTGTCACTTTGTCAAATAAGTAAATATATCTTTATCTGAAAAGTTTTAAAAATTTTATTTATTGAGAGGCAGAGGGAGAGAGAAAGAGAGAGCACTCCCATCCACTGGTTCACACCCCAAATGCCTGCAATGACAAGGCTTGAAGCTGAGAACCAGCAACTCAATACAGGTATCCCACATGGGTAGAAGGAACCCAATTATTTGAGTCATCACTGCTGCCTCTCAGATGCATATTAGCAGGAAGCTAGAATCAGGAGTGGAGCCAGGAAGGGAACCCAGGCATTGTGATATGGTGCTTTCACACTTGCTTCATTCAGTATGCACAGCAAAGACTCATATAAAAGGCAGGGGTGATGATCATTAGTTTTTTTAAACTTTTATTTAATAAATATAAATTTCCAAAGTACAACTTTTGGATTATAGCAGCTTTTTCCCCCCATAACCTCCGTCCCACCCACAACCATCCCATCTCCCACTCCCTCTCCCATCCCATTCTTCATCAAGATTTATTTTCAATTATCTTTATATACAGAAGATCAATTTAGTATATACTAAATAAAGATTTCAACAGCTTGCACCCAGCACAAAAACACAGAGTGTAAAGTACTGTTTGAGTACTAGTTACACCGTTAATTCACATAGAACAACACATTAAGGACAGAGATCCTACATGGGGAGTAAGTGCACAGTGACTCCTGTTGTTGATTTAACAATTGCATTAGTATTATTTTTATTTCATTTATTTTTAAAGAGTTATTTATTTATTTGAAAGGCAAAGTTTCAGAAAGAAGGTGGCGGGGGGAGGAAGGGGAGAGAGAGAGAAAGGGAGAGAGCCAGAAAGATTGATCTTCTATCTGCCAGTTCACTCCCCAAATGGCTGCAACAGCCAGGTCTAGGCCAGGTTGAAGCCAAGAGCCACAAACTTCATCCAGGTCTCCCACATGGGTGGTAGGGAACCAAGTACTTGGGCCATCTTCTGTTACCTTCTCAGGTCATTAGCAGAGAGCTGGATCAGTAGTGGAGTAGATGAGATGGGACTTGAACCAGTGCTTTATTATGGGATGCCAGTGTTACAGGCAGCACCTTAATTCACTATACCACACAACATCTGCCCCATAGTGTTTCTTTTTATTTTTTAAAGTTTTAAAGATTTACTTATTTATTTGAAAGGCAGAATAAGAGAGAGAGAGAGAGAGAGAGAAAATCTTCTATCCACTGGTTGATTCCCCAAATGGCTGTAATGGCTGGGGCTGGGCCAGGCAGAAGCCAGGAGCCAGGAGCTTCTTCCAGGTCACCCACAAGGGTGGCAGGGGCCCAAGGACTTAGGCCATCTTCTGCTGCTTTCCCAGGTGCTTTAGCAGGGAGCTGAATTGGAAGTGGAGCAGCCGGGATACAAATGAGTACCCATATGGGATGCTGGTGTCATGACAGCAACTTCACCCACTATGTCACAGTGCTGGTCCCAATAGTGTTATTTTTAAACAGGAAAGCTGAGGCACAGCAGGTGAAGAGCCTAGGCTAGTGTCACACAACACATCAGAATGGATCCAGGATTCAACCCCAGCTCCACCCCCAAAGCTCATGCTGCAATGACTCTGCAACAATGCTTCCTTGAACAAATCATTTTCCCACTAAGGGCCTCGGGCATTCACCCATAAAATTACGGGAGATGAGTTGGAAGAACCTGAAAGTCACTTTTGTATTTGGCATCTGATGAATGTTTGAGTGGTAAAGGCCCATGTTGGAGGTAAAAAGGACTTCACAGAGATTCGCAGTCCAAGTGATTCAGAGTGATTTTAAGAAATCCAGAAATTCATTACCCTAAGTGAGTGGTGATTCCAAGAGAATCTTAGAGTCTAAAGAATTTGACCTGGCATTCAATCCAGACATAAACTCAGAACTGATGTGAAAGACAATGACTAGGCATCTAATGACTGGATAATGGAAAGAGAATGGGGTGGGAGGGAAGCAAGACAATACATGTAGCCCTTTTTAGGTTCACTGAAATTTATCTATAAAAATGTATTTCAATTTTTTCCCTCTTTTATGTAGTGAGATCTTTTGAATAATTGGCACAGTCATAAGACTTATAAAGTAACTAATTCTAGAGTCAGTTACAAATTGCAGTGAAGTAATAATTAACCTCATCTTATATTTTACAATAGCTGGATCATGTGGATTTTCTTCTTTTTACTTTACATTGATGAGCTGTATAATCTTCTCAAATTAGCAGTCTACATTTATTACCTTAACTTCATTGCTATGATTTACTCTTAAATTTATTTCTTAACTAGTTGTAATCTAGCTCTAAAGCATCACTGGAATTATTTTCTCCAAGGCTATTAAACTATTTCACTGAAAAACTCAGGAGTATCATTAAAATTTTTATTCTCTAGGAACTTCCTACAGCATTTAATGTGACTTGTTTTTTAAACTACTTCTTTTTTTGTTTTTAGCTACACATAGTAATTGTACAGAATACGGGGTTACATGTATTGACATTTCAACACATATTCAACATATTTCAACACATATATATACTGTGTAATGATCAGATCATCACGGTAATTGGCATTATCTATCACCTCAAACATCTACCATTTCTCTGTATTGGGAACACTGAAGAATTCACTTTGTTAGCTGCTTGGAAATATTCAATTAACTGTTGTCCACCACAGTTATATTGTGTTATAGAATATCAAAAGTAAGGCTGGTGATGTGGCATAGTGTGTAAAACTGCCGTTTCAGGCCGGCGCCGCGGCTCACTAGGCTAATCCTCCGCCTTGCGGCGCCGGCACACCGGGTTCTAGTCCCGGTAGGGGCTCCGGATTCTGTCCCGGTTGCTCCTCTTCCAGGCCAGCCCTCTGCTGTGGCCAGGGAGTGCAGTGGAGGATGGCCCAGGTGCTTGGGCCCTGTACCCCATGGGAGACCAGGAAAAGCACCTGGCTCCTGGCTCCTGCCATCGGATCAGCGCAGCGCGCCGGCCGCGGCGGCCATTGGAGGGTGAACCAACGGCAAAGGAAGACCTTTCTCTCTGTCTCTCTCTCACTGTCCACTCTGCCTGTCAAAAAAAAACAAAAAACAAAAAACAAAAAAACAAAAAAAAAAAACTGCCGTTTCAGTGCTGGCATCCCATATGGGCACTGGTTCAAGTCTTGGCTGCTCCACTTTGAACCCAGCTCTCTGCTAGGACCTGAGAAAGCAGCGGAAGACGGTCCAAGCACTTGGGCCCCTGCACCCATGTGGGAGACCCAGAAGAAGCTCCTGGATCCTAGTTTTGGATCAGCCCAGCTCCAGCCATTGTGGCCATTTGGGGAGTGAATCAGCAGATGGACGATCTCTCTCTCTTTCTCTCTGCCTCTGCCTTTGCTGCTCTGTAACTCTGCCTTTCAAATAAATTAAAAAAAAAAATTTTTTTTAAAAAGAATATTGGCCAGCACCGTGGCTCAATAGGCTAATCCTCCACCTGTGGCTCCAACACACCGGGTTCTAGTCCTGGTTGAGGCGTCGGATTCTGTCCCGGTTGCCCCTCTTCTAGTCCAGCTCTCTGCTGTGGCCCGGGAGTGCAGTGGAGGATGGCCCAGGTCCTTGGGCCCTGCACCCCATGGGAGACCAGGAGAAGCACCTGGCTCCTGGCTTCGGATCGGTGCAGTGCGCCGGCTGCAGCATGCCGGCCGCAGCAGCCATTGGGGGGTGAACCAACGGAAAAAAGGAAGACCTTTCTCTCTGTCTCTCTCTCTCACTGTCCACTCTGCCTGTCAAAAAAATATATATATATCAAAAGTTTCTCCTCCTATCCAGCTGTACCCCTATACCGTCCTTTCTTATCCCTCCTCCCTCACACCTTTCCCAGAGTCTAGCAACCACTACTCCATTCTCTATCTTTGTGAGATCAACTTATTAATTTCCACATGTAAGTGAGAACATGTGGTCTTTGGCATTCTGTTCATAATTTATTTCACTTAACATAGTGTCCTCCAGTTCCATCCATGTCACTGCAAATGACAGAATTTTATTTTTTATGGCTGAATAATATTCCAACATTTATAGATGCCATATTTTCTTTATCTATTCATCCATCAACAACACCTAGGTTAATTCCTTGCCTTGGTTGTTGTGTATAGTGCTGCAATCAACATGCAAGTGCAGATGCTTCTTTGACATGCCAATTTCAATTCCTTTGATTATATGACAGCTCTATTTCTAGGGCTTTGGTGTTTGAGAAAACACCAAACTGTTTTCCACAATGGCTACACTAACTTGCATTCTCACCAACAGTTAGAGTTTTCCTTTCTCTACATCCTCACCAGAATGTTACTTTTTATCTTTTGGATAATAGCCATTTGGGGCTGGTGGTGTGGTGTAACAGGTAAAGCCACCACCTATGACACCAGCTTCCCATATGCGTGCCAGTTTGAGTTCCAGCTGCCCCACTTGCAGTCCAGCTCCCTGCTGATGATGCACCTGGGGAAACAGCGGAACATGGCCTAAGTGCTTGGGCCCCTGCACCCATGTGGGAGACCCAGAGAAGCTCCTAGCCCCTGGCTTCAAATGTGCCCAGTCCCAGCCATTGTGGCCATTTGGAGAGTAAACCAGCAGATGGAAGATCACTCTCTGTCTCTGTCTCTCTTTCTGTAACTGTGTCTTTCAAATAAAAAAAAATTTTAAAAAGATAATAGCCATTTTAACTGGAGTGAGATGATATCTCATTGTGATTTGATCTGCATTTTCCTGATGATTAGTGATGTTGAGCATTTTTCATACACTCATTGGCCATTTATATATTTTCTTTCAAGAAATGTCTATTCAGGTCATTTTCCCATTTGCCCATTTTTGAATTGGAATACTATATTTTTATTTTGTTTCAGTTCTTTATATTATCTGGATACCAGTCTCTGAGGAATGAATAGTTCACAAATATGTTCACACATTTTGTAGGTTGTTTCTTCACTCCATTGATTGTTTTCTTTATTGCACAGAAGCTTTTAGGTTTGGTGCCTTCCTATTTGTCAATTTTTGCTTTTTTGCCTTGCTCTGGGGTAATATCCAAAAACTTCTGCACAGGCCAATGTCCTGAAGCATCTCCCCTATATTTTCTTCTAGTAGTTTCATAATTTCAGGTCTTACATTTATCTGATACTTTCTGACTTGATTTTTTAATTTATGGGAGTGAGATAGGGATCCAGTTTCTTTCTTCTGTATATGGAGATTCAGTTTTTTCAGTACTGTTTATTGAAGAAACATTCATTCTTGCTGTCTTTGTCAAAAGTATGAGAATTTATTTTTTGGGTTCCCTATTCTGCTACATTCATATATTTTATACCAGTACTATGCTGTTGTGGTTACTTCAGCCTTGTAGTATGTTTTTGAAGTCATATGTTGTAATGCCCCAGCTTTATTCTTTTTGTTGAACAAAGGATGATTTGGCCATTGTGGTTCTGTACAAATTTTAGGAGTGGTTTTCCTACTTCTGCAGAGACTGTCATCAGAAATTGCACTGAGTATGTACATTGTATAAGATGATGTGGGGCCAGCGCCACGGCTCAGTAGACTAATCCTCCACCTTGTGGCGCCGCACACCAGGTTCTAGTCCCGGTCGGGGCACCAGATTCTGTCCCGGTTGCCCCTCTTCCAGGCCAGCTCTCTGCTGTGGCCAGGGAGTGCAGTGGAGGATGGCCCAAGTGCTTGGGCCCTGCACCCCATGGGAGACTAGGATAAGCGCCTGGCTCCTGCCTTCGGAACAGCGCGGTGTGCCGGCTGCGGCGGCCATTGGAGGGAGAACCAACGGCAAAGGAAGACCTTTCTCTCTGTCTCTCTCTCTCTCACTGTCCACTCTGCCTGTCAAAAAAAAAAAAAAATAGATGATGTGGACATTTTAACAATATTAACGCTTACAACCCATGAACATAGGATGTCTTTCCTTTTTCCTTTTTTGATATCCTCTTTAATTTCTTTCATCAGTATTTCATATTTTTAAGTGTCCAGATCTTTCACTTTGTGGGCTAAATTTATTTCAAGTTTTTTTTGTAGCTACTTTGAATGAGATTGCTTTCTTGATTTCTTTCTCAACGATTTTGTTTCTGGTGTATAAAAAATTACTGATTTTATATGTTGATTTTGCATCCTACAACATCACTGAGTTTGTTTATAAATTCTTACAGCTTTTTGGTGGCATCTTTAGGTTATTCTACATATACAATCAAGTATTATGCAAAACGGGATAATTTGGCATCCTCTTTTCTTATGTGGATGCTCCTTATTTATTCTCTCTGCCTTATTGCGCCAAGACTTCCCATAGTATACTGAATAAGTGATAAAAGTGGATGTCTTTGTCTTCTTCCTGGTCATAGAGGAAATGATTTCTGACTTTCCCCTCAGTATGATATGAGCTATGGGTTTGTCATACATAGCTTTATTGTGTTGATGTAATTCCTTTTATACCCAATTTTTTGAGGGCTTTTTGCTCTTTATCACGAAAGCATGTTGAATTTTATCAAAGGCTTTTCTGTATCTATTACAATTTTCTATGGTTTTTGTCCCTCATTTTGTTGATGTGATACAGTATGTATATTCATTTACATATATTGAAACATCCTTGCATCTCTGAGATAAATTGAATTTTTTTGATAAATTGAATTTGACCATGGTATTTAATCTTTTTGATGTGCTACTGGATTCAATTTGCTAGTATTTTATTGAGAATTTTGGTATTTACGTTCATCAAGGATATTGGTGTATAGTTTTCTATTTTTTTGTTATGTTGTTGTCTGGTTTTGATAACTGGTTAATGCTGGCCTTATAGGATGAGTTTGGAAAGGTCCTCTCTCTTCTAATTCTGGCAACAGTATGAGATGAATTGCTGTTATTTTATCTCTAGAGATTTGGCAATACTAAGCAGTGAAGCCACTCAGTCCTAGGTTTTCTTTGTTGAGAGACTGTATTATTGATTCAATCTTGCTATTTGTTATTGATCTATTAAAGTTTTCTAGTTCTCATGGTGCAATTTTAGTAGGTTATATATGTTCAGATGTTCATCCATTTCTTCTAAGTATTCCAACTTGTTGGTATATATAGTTGTTCAGTATATAGCTGTTCATAACAGTTCCTAATAATTCTTTACATTTCTGTAGTATCATTTGTAATGTCTCCTTTTTCATCCCTGACTTTATGTGGATCTTCTCTTTTTCTAGGTTAGTCTAGGTAAAGGTTGTCAATTTTGTTTATCTTTTAAAAATCATGTCTTCCTTTTATTTGTTATCTTTTATATTTTTAAGTCTCTTTTATTTACTTCTGCTCTGAAATCTTTGTTATTTCTTTCTACTAATTTTGAGTTTGGCTTGTTTGCTCTTGCTTTTCTAGATCTATGAGTGGCATTGTTAGGTTATTTATTAAAAGTTTTTCTATTTTTTTGTAGGCATTTATTTCTATAAACTTCCCTCTTGGTATTTTTCTGTATCCATATGTTTGGGTATGTTGTGTTTCAATTTTCATTTGCTTTAAGAATATTTTACATTTCCTATTTACTTTATTCATTGACCCACTGGTAATTCAAGGTAATGTTGTTTAATTTCCATGTTTTTAAAATTTCTGAAGTTCCTCTTATTGATTTTTAGCTTTATTTTGTTATGGTCAGAAAAAACACTTGCTATGATTTTGGTTTTTTGCATTTGTTGACAGCTGTTTTGTGCCCAATTTATGTTCTGAGAAAATGTTTCATGTGCTAATAAAAAGAATGTGTATTCTGCAGCTGTTGCACGAAATGTTATATAAATGTCTTTTAGTGGGCTGGCATTGTGGTATAGTGGGTAGAGCTGCTGCTTGCAAGGCCAGCATCCCATATTGGTGACAGTTCGAGTCCTGGCTGCACCATTTCTGATCCAGCTCCCTGCTAATGTGCCTGGGAAAGCAACACATTAGAAAAAGTGCCCAAGTGCTCGGGCCCCTGCATCAATGTGGAAGACCTGAAGCCATGGCAGTTGGGACCATTTAAAGAGTGAATGAACAGTTGAAAGATCTCTCTCTCTCCCTCTCTCCTACTGTGCCTTTCAAAGGTTCACTTGGTCTATAGTATAGTGTAACACTGATGTCTCTTTGTTGACTTTTTTGTCTGAATGACCTTTATTGATTAAAGTAGTGTTTTGAAATCCCCAAATATTAGTGTATTAAAGTCTCTAGGTTTACTTTTAGAGCTAATAATATTTGCTTCATGCAATTGAGTACTCTAGCATTAGGTGCATATATGTTTACAATTGTGCTTTCCTCTGGTTGAATTTGTTCAATTTCTTTTTTAAAGATTTATTTATTTATTTGAAAGTCAGAGTTATACAGTGAGAGAATTAGAAGGAGAGAGAGAGAGGGAGAGAGAGGTTCTCCATCCACTGGTTCACTCCCCAGTTGGCCACAATGGCTGGAGCTTCATCAATCCAAAGCCAGAGCCATTTTCTCCAGGTCTCCCCCGCGGGTGCAGAGGCCCAAGGACTTAGACCATCTTCCACTGCCCAGGATAGAGCAACCGGGATACGAACCAGCACCCACATGAGATGCCAGCACTTCAGGCGGTGGCTTTACCTGCTATGCGACAGCGCCAGTCCTTGAATTGGTTCTTATATTACTATATAGTGCCTTTCTTTGCCTCTTTTTGACTGAAAGTTTATTTTGTTTGATGTAAGTGTAGCTACTCCTGCTTACTTTTGATTTTTGTTTGCATGGTATATCTTTTTCCATTTTCACCTTCAGTCTATGGATCTCCTTACTGGTGAAGTGAGTTTCTTGTAGATACCACATTGTTGTGCCTTATTATTTTTATCCAGCCAGCCAGTCTATAAAAATTTTATGGAAAGGCTTATATAGTAAGGTTTTTTGTTTTTTTTTTTTTGGCAATGTTTCCTAGGGCATTGTTTAGGTAGGCTGTATTGGCTTTGGTTTCACGTGTTTATTTTACTAAAGTGTCTGTGTAGCTTCTTTTTATAAATAACATTTATTCATTCATTTATTTTCAAATTTTATTTTATATGTCAGAATCTGGCAAGGAAATACCCAGAATGATGGCAGTGCACTTTATTTCTTTTTGTAAAATATTTATTTCATTTATTTGAAAGCCAGTGTGACAAGGAGTGAGGGAGAGAGCGTGAGAGTGAGCATGATCTTATTCCGCTGGTTCACTCCTCAAATGGTCACAACTTGCAGGGATGGGCCAGGCTGAAGCCAGGAGACTAGAGCTCCATTCTCGTCTCTCACATGGGTGCAGGGGCCCAGGCATTTGGGCCAACTTCGCTGCTTTCCCAGACACATTAGGAGGGAGCTACATTAGAAGTGGAGTAGATGTCACTCACATGGCATGCTGGCATCACAGGTGGTGACACAACACTGGCCCCTATTTATTTATTTGTTTGTTTGAGAGACAGAAAGAGAAACAGGGAGAGAGAAAGAGAAAGAGAGCTCTCACCCTCTGGTTTACTTCCCAAATGCCCACAATAGTTGAGGTTAGACGAGGCCAAAGCTGGGGAGCCAGGCACGTAATACAGGTCTCCCATGTGAGTGGCAGAGACTCAACTATGTGAGTCATCACCCACTCTTCCCAGGGTGCACATTAGCAGGAAACTTGTCTATTTCCTGGGGTTCTTGTGGACAGAGATGCTTAAGGTCAGTTTCCCAGATGCTTCCCGTGGCCATGGATTGGGGTGGGGGATAGGGCCACCCAACGGGTTTGCAGAGCTGGTCAGGCAAGTTACTGAGGGCAGCTGAAGACCAGCTCCACAGGGACTTGGTGGGCAGGGCCTCAGGATGGCTCCATGCAGCAGGAATCTGAACAGAGAAGGGCTCGGCAGGGCTTCGCCTTTTCTCCAGGACAATGCAGTGGAGTGGGAAGCTGGCAGCTCTTCAAACTGCCTTCAAGGTCTGTGAGGGCTGTAGGTTTCTCCAGCAGCAAATGCATCAGGTACCTGTGGCATGCGTGGAGACTTTTGGAGGCCTCATGCTCACCCTTCCCCAGTAAACAAAGGCCCTTTTGGTTTAGGGTTGATTTCTAGAGATGGGACAGTAGATGCTGTGTGCTCCGTTCCCTTTTTGATGGGGCCATTATGAATCTCCGTGCTCTGTGGAGTGTCTGCCTCATCCCCACTGCACACTGACATTCACCTCAAACCTTCCGTGATGTAGCCATTGTTTCTTCCTTGTTCTGCACCTTTGTTGTGGGGGGAAGCATGCCAGGCCCCTCTAGTCAACCATCAAGCTCCTGGTGTGAGAGATTTATCTTCGTTTTGCAATAATGTCCAGCTTTGGCTGATCTAATATTAAAATCATCGAGTTTTCCTCATACCTTCTGAGCACTCCTCTCTTTCTGGGAGATTCCTCCAAACATCCATTGTTTACGCCAATTGCTCCAGGTTTTGTTCTTAGCCTTGTCTTTTCTCTTTTCAGAATGTTTATTTTGTTTATTCGAAAGGCAGTGACAGAGGACACACACACACACACACACACACACACACCGATCTTCCATCTGCTGGTTCATTCCCAGTCAGAAGCCAGGAGCCTAGAAATCCATTTGGGTCTCCCACATGGATGGCAGGTCCCAAGGACTTGGACCATCTTCCACTGCTTTCCCAGGTGCATTAGCAGGGAGCTGGATCAGAAGCGCATCAGCCAGTGGAACTAGCACTCCCATATGGGATGCCAGTGTTGCAGGTTGTGGCTTACCCTGCTACAACACACTGCCAGCTCCCTTAGCCTTGTCTTTTTTCATTCTCATCCTGTGGGTAAAGCACCAATGATTTCTGTTGACAACATATATTTCAGTTTTGTCCTTCAGACCAAAATACTAAAAAATTTCTAACTCCTCAAGCTTCAAATTCAACATGTCACAAGCTAGGGCTTCATTTTCACTTTAGGCCCTGCTCCTCCTCTTGCACTTCTTGCATCTGTAATAGGACTTACCTTCCTTTCAGTCATCCAGGATAGGAATCTCGCTGCCTTTGACTTTATTGATTATGTTTCTAGGTAGTAACTAGGAAAAATATATAAAAGACTTAAAAAGAGTTGTATCCCTGCTTCAAGGGCAGATAGATATGGAGAAGCTGGGAATTTACTCCTAATTTATAAGTGGTCTGGAGGAGAGGCACCTCCCAAGAAATATGCTGGCAGCCACTGGATCTCATTGCCAGTGCCTCAGGTATGTCGCTCTTTTGGTCTCATCCTTTCTGGCTGCATTGTTCTAATTCAGTATCTTATGCTTTTCACCCTGGATTATTGTAATAGCTTTTAAACTTGAAGCCTTGGGCTTGGTTTTCAAAATCTAATTGGACAAGTCAAGACAGGAAAGCTGTGAGCAAGCAGTAGAACACAGCAAAGGGCGGAAGGAGTAGAAAGGCAAGTGGTTAGCTGCCCATTGGAGAAATACAAGGCAACTGTGTGAAGTCAGCCTCAACAGAGTTAGTGCTGCCTTGGGTTACAAGATCTAGGACAAGCAACATGATAGGACCTAACTAGAGGGTGTCACAAAGTTGGAGTACTATCTTCAGTTCTTGCAGCAACACATTAAAATAAATAAGGACAAAATTAGAGTTTATTTGAGAGTGTAATCAGAATAGTGAATGAGCCCAAAGTTTTTTATTTTTTCAGTGAGAAATTGTTGACTAACTGGATATTAAACTTGGAGAAGGTATGAAAGGGATAGTACAGTTGTCTTCATTCATGTAAAATACTGTCTTGTGGAAATTAACTAAGAATTTCCTAAACATCAGAGTTGTCCTGAGATAGAATTTATTAATTCCAACTAACATTTATTGTGTGCCTACTCTGCACCAGGCCTTGGGGTTATGTGATACAAGACAGTCTCTGCCTTCAGAGAACTTGGATTCTAGTCTGGCAGAGCAACAACAAGCAAATAAACAAAAGAGTAAAAGAATTTCAGAAAGTGATGGGGCCAGCTGCCATAGGAGATAATAATGTATTTGATGCTGGAGTTTTTGAGCCTAGCTTTGACAATCACTCTGTAGGGAAGTTTTAGAAGAGACTTAGACAGTGGATGGGTTATTGGATTAAATGACTTTTGGGGACCCTTTCAGTTCCTATATTTCATGATTTTTGCCTTCTTACTATCATCTTCCAAATTAGGACTTCCTTCCAGATGCTCTAAGGCTTGGAAACTCCAACCCCCTTGCTATTCCAGGAACAAGAGGTTCCTGAGGTTAGTGACTCAATAGTGACTCAGGGTGAGAATTTGCCCATGTGGTTCCCTTGCCTAGAATGTCTTTCCCGCACTTCTCTGCTTCTCAAAAATTCAACTTGTTCATAAAAGCTCGACTGAGAGATGAACTTTTTCATTAAGCCTCCTGGATATCACTGAAATGTGTTGTTTCCCTTTGGGCCCAGTGGCCCTTAGCTTGGAGCACTATTAAAGCACTCAGTGTATTTTATTTCTAGTGAAGTTCATTATTTCTCAATTTCCCAACTAGCTTATGATTTTTTTGAAGGCAAGGATCAGGTTTTTCTCTTTTCATAATCAAGCATATTGCAAGTCTCCTCTTGGAGGGAGCTTCATACCCAGAAGATACTCAACAATCCCATGGATGTCACACAAGGCAACACGTTCATTATCATCTGGAGTGAATTAGAATGACCACTGCTGGAAGTAAGAAAGAATAACCTAATGGCTTAATTAAGAACTTCTGGGGCCAGCGCTGTGGCATAGTGGGTTAAGCCTCTGCATGCAGTGGTACCAGCATCCCATATGGGCACTGGTTTGAATCCTGGCTGTTTCACTTCCAATCCAGCTCCCTGCTAATGTGCCTGGGAAAGCAGCGGAAAATGGATCAAGTGTTTAGGCCCCTGTACCCATATGGGAGACCCAGATGGAGCTCCTGGCTCCTGGCTTTGGCCTGGCCCAGCCCCAGACATTGCAGCCATTTGTGGAGTGAACCAGTGGATGGAAGATTCTCTCTCTCTCTCTCTCACTCTTGACTTTCAAATAAATAAAATAAAATAAATCTTTGGAGCCAGTACTGTGGCACAGCGGGTTAAGCCACTGCCTGAGGCAGCACCAGCATCCCATATTGGCACCAGTTTGAGCCCCAGCTGCTGCACTTCTGATCCAGCTCCCTGCTAATGGCCTAGGAAAGCAGCAGAGGATAGTCCAAGTCCTTGGGACCCTGAGTCCATGTGAGAGACCTGGAAGAAACTCCTGGCTCCTGGCTTCGAATCGGCCCAGCTCCGGATGTTGCAGCCACTGGGGAGTGAACCAGCGGATAGAAGACTTCTCTCTCTGTCTCTCCCTCTATCTGTAACTTTGCCTCTAAAATAAATAAATCTTTTTTTAAAAAAAGGAAAAAGAGGCCAGCGCCGCGGCTCACTAGGCTAATCCTCCGCCTTGCGGCGCCGGCACACGGGGATCTAGTCCCGGTCGGGGCACCGGATTCTGTCCCGGTTGCCCCTCTTCCAGGCCAGCTCTCTGCTGTGGACAGGGAGTGCAGTGGAGGATGGCCCAAGTACTTGGGCCCTGCACTCCATGGGAGACCAGGATAAGTACCTGGCTCCTGCCATCGGATCAGTGCGGTGCGCCGGCTGCAGCGTGCCGGCCACGGCGGCCATTGGAGGGTGAACCAACGGCAAAGGAAGACCTTTCTCTCTGTCTCTCACTGTCCACTCTGCCTGTCAAAAAAAAAAAAAAAAAAAAGGGAAAAAGAATAAATCTTTGAAAAAAAAATAACTTTCTTATTTCTGCTTACTATCTCTATTTACTAAGCTGAATGAGTCTGGGAAAGTTATCTAAAATCTTTATATCTTGCTTTCTTCACCTGTACAATACCAATATCTATTGTTTAGAAATATGAAAAAATAAAAAATATTTGAACAGAAATAACAAAAGAAGACAGAATAGTGATATTGTTAGGTAATGTTTCTATCATCACATCAAAGATAATTTGAGACATAAAATTAAGAGTGAAGCCTTTACTTTCATTCAACTTAAAAATAAAAATAGCATCATATAAATACTGAATATAGACACTATCAATAGTCTCTGTAATGCATGGAAACTGGAGACAATCATCCCTTGACAGTAAGGAAACAGACAGTGCAGAGAGGCAATTCTGAAAAATTTCCAAAAACCTGATGTGCTCAAGGCCACACAGCTAAGGGTCAGCTTGGGGAGATCAGCCTTAACTTTCCAACTCTGGCTCTCTATTTGCCACTCTCCCTACTACAATCTGTTGCTTCACAGTTGCATGGCTGAAGTCAACATAGATTAGAGGGACTGGCTCTGTGGCGTAGCAGGTAAAGCCGTCGCCTGCAGTGCCGGCATCCCATATGGGCACCAGTTCAATTCCCAGCTGTTCCACTTCCAATCCAGCTCTCTGCTATGGCCTGGGAAAGCAGCAGAAGATGGCCTAAGCCTTGGGCCCCTGCACCCACGTGGGAGACCCAGAAGAAGCTCCTGGTTTAGGATTGGAGCAGCTCCTGTCATTGTGGCCATCTGGAGAGTGAACCAGCAGATGGAAATATCTCTCTTTCTCTCTCTCTCTCTTTCTGCCTCTCCTCACTCTGTGTAACTCTTTCAAATAAAATGAAGAAATCTTTTTAAAAAAAGCATAGATTAGTCAGCACCGCGGCTCACTAGGCTAATCCTCCGCCTAGCGGCGCCGGCACACGGGTTCTAGTCCCGGTCAGGGCGCCGGATTCTGTCCCGGTTGCCCCTCTTCCAGGCCAGCTCTCTGCTATGGCCAGGGAGTGCAGTGGAGGATGGCCCAAGTGCTTGGGCCCTGCACCCCATGGGAGACCAGGAGAAGTACCTGGCTCCTGCCATCGGATCAGCACGGTGCGCCGGCCGCGGCGGCCACTGGGGGGGTGAACCAACGGCAAAAGGAAGACCTTTCTCTCTGTCTCTCTCTCTCTCTCTCACTGTCCACTCTGCCTGTCAAAAAAAAAAAAAAAAAAAGCATAGATTAGAGATGCTGTCACTCCAAAAAACCAAAAAACCAAAACCCATTGCTAGCACACTATGGGGCAGCAAGACTATTTCAAACTGTTGGAACTGAAGTTGCTGGTACTCTTTTGGCCTCAGGCAGAACTGTCTCCCAGGATAAGGCAGGCAGGGACCTGCAGGTGGAGGTTACCTGAGGTTCCATCTGTGAAGGGCTGGGGACAGGATAAAGGTAGAAAGTCCAAGGATTTCTGATAGGTGTGTAACCCAGGAGAAGAAAGAGCACTGCATGGGTTTTCATTTGATTTGTCAGGAAGACAAGTCCTAGAATAGATACACGCTTCCCCAAAGTGCCAAAGCCAAACAAAATGGATTTTCAAACTCTGTTCAGAGCAAGAACAAAAAAAGTATGAATGGATAGCCCTTACCCTCTTGCTCTTTGAGAATGTGTGTAAGCTTAATAAAGAATGGAAAGCGGCAGAGGAACTATGATCTGAGATAAGGGAATGGTATTCAACTGGACAGATTAGAATAAACACAGGGAAAAAACTGAAGCTCTTCTGAAGCCGGCTGCTTTCCCTAGGTCTTAGGCTTAAAAGGATTATATGTCAAAGAAATGCCTAACACTGATGTTCTTATTTAACCCATTATATTTATGTAAGGCTCTTCTGTTTCAAAGGGTTGATGTTTCAACAGTCAACAAATTCAATTTAATAAACATTTATTGAACTTTTCTCACATACAGAGCACAGCTACTTCCCCCCAAATCAAATGGGATGACATGACCTCCAAAAGTATCTATTCTAAACACAACTCAAGCACATTCTGTTTCTCACCCTGGCTTACACTCTGTGTACCCCTGCCATGTGCCAGTAAAGCAGAAAGCCATGGGTGATATGGAGTATCTCCCTAAAGACTCAGTTATTTGAAGATATGTATGTGGGTCTGTGGGTACACTTCTATAGTAAACAAACATCTATTTGTGGAGGAGAGGACAAAGTTTGCTTTATTGGGCTGTTTTGGGTTTTGTTACAGAAAGAAGGATAGTTTTCTAGTTGAAAACTTTGAAAAGTGGTAAATCTTAACCTGGCCTCTCAGACTAATGCATTAATTTGCAAGTATATTAAAAACTCATGTGCCAGCGCTCACTAGGCTAATCCTCTGCCTGCGGCACCGGCACACTGGGTTCTAGTCCCAGTCGGGGCGCTGGATTCTGTCCCGGTTGCTCCTCTTCCAGTCCAGCTCCCTGCTGTGGCCCGGGAGTGCAGTGGAGGATGCCCAGGTCCTTGGGCCCTGCACCTGCATGGTAGACCAGGGGAAGCACCTGGCTCCTGGCTTTGGATCAGCGCGATGCGCTGGCCGCAGCGGCCATTGGGGGGTGAACCAACGGCAAAAGGAAGACCTTTCTCTCTGTCTCTCTCTCTCTCTCACTGTCCACTCTGCCTGTCAAAAAACAAAAACAAAAACCTCATTAGGGGCAGCCTATATGGGCACTGGTTTGTGTCGCAGCTGCTGCACTTCAGATCCAGCTCCCTGTCAATGCGCCTGAGAAAGCAGTGGAGGATGACCGATGTGGGAGACCCAGATGAAGCACCTGGCTCCTGGTTTTAGTCTGCCCAGCCCTGGCAATTGCAGCCATTTGGGGAGTGAACTTTCTGATGGAAGACTTTCTCTGCTTCTGCTTCTCCTTTTTTGTAATTCTGCTTTTCAAATAAATGAATAAATCTTTAAAAAAAAAAAAAAAAAGCCTCAGGGCCGGCGCCGCGGCTCAATAGGCTAATCCTCCGCCTAGCGGCGCCGGCACACCGGGTTCTAGTCCCGGTCGGGGCGCCGGATTCTGTCCCGGTTGCCCCTCTTCCAGGCCAGCTCTCTGCTGTGGACAGGGAGTGCAGTGGAGGATGGCCCAGGTGCTTGGGCCCTGCACCCCATGGGAGACCAGGAAAAGCACCTGGCTCCTGGCTCCTGCCATCGGATCAGCGCGGTGCGCCGGCCGCAGCGCGCTGGCCGCGGCGGCCATTGGAGGGTGAACCAACGGCAAAGGAAGACTTTCTCTCTGTCCCTCTCTCACTATCTATACCTCTACCTGTCAAATAAATTAAAAAAAAAAAAGCCTCATTAATTCTGGTTCTATTTGTAACTTACAATAATTGGAATGAGTAATGTAGTTGGTATATAGTCATAATATTAAAATTATGATGAGATTTTAAAATTTTCAGTTCTGTGGTGATTATTTAAATAACAAAGAAAACTAAAAAAAAACCTTAACACATTACAAGCAGTAATTTATATTCAACTATTTAATACACAAATTGTAAGTATTCTTACCTACTCATCAAAGTAGAAGCTGAAATTTTGTCATTTTTTTAAAGATTTATTTAGTATTTATCTGAAAGGCAGAGTTACAGAGGCAGCGGTAGAGAGAGAGACTTTCTATCTGCTGGTTCAATCCCCAAATGGCTGCAAGGACCAGAGCTGGGCCCATCCAAAGCTAGGAGCCTGGAGCACTTGGGCCACCTTCCACTGCTTTATCAGGCCATAGCAGACAGCTGGATGGAAAGTGGAGTAGCCGGGACTTGAACTAGCACCCATATAGGGTGCTGGTGACACAGGAGATGTTTTAACTTTCTACGCCATAGTGCCAACCCCTGATCAATATTGTTTAGAATTACATTATGTAACTGAATACTCATACTTCGATTTGTTTTACAATATTCTTAGAATAAAGGCTTTCCTTTTTTCCCCCTTTCTTGCCATTTCTGATAATCTCTAAGCTTTAAATCACTAACCACCTCCCATTTTCTACCACATAAACTTTCTAAAGAAAATGTGGTTCCCTACCTTGTAGCTGGGCAAGTTGTAACCAGATCATTGCATTGAGGTTTCCTAATATTATCCTTGAAATGACCTTGTTAGCTTCTATTCATTGGAAAACAAGTGGCAAACAAAAATAATGCAAAAAATAATGGGCCGTTCTCTAGGGATACCCTGACATACCTTTAATTATTGCTAACTCTGAATAATATACTCTATTTAGGTAGAAGACAACTGTCATAGTGTCATTGTTATGGTACAATGGATTAAGCCCCTGCTTTCTATACAAGCTTCCTATATTGGAACTCTGGGTCAGGTCCCAGATGCTCTGTTTCTGCTCAAGCTCCCTACTAATGTGTCCGGGAAAGTAGTGGAAGATGGCCCAAATGGTTGTGACCCTGCCATCCATATGGGAGATTCAGATGCAATTCTGGGTCAGTCCTGGCTGTTATGGTCATTTGGGGAGTGAACCAGTAGATGGAAAATCTCTCTCTCTCTCTCCCTTCCTCCATCTCTCTATTGTTCTGCTTTTCAAATAAATAAATAATTTTTTTTTTAAAAAGAAGACAATCGTCAAAAAATTTCCCTTCCAAAGTCCATTGAACAAAAGTTTGCAAGTTCATTCCCAGTTTTATTGAATTCTCTAAGAGGGTGGCAAATTCAACATAGAGGTCATTTGCTGCAAATACAGCATGTTGCAAGCACAGTGGCATTTTAAGTTCTCAATATTGCTTCATCTATCATTTACCCCATGCCATCCCGGTCCCTGGGCACTAGTTTTATACACCCTGTCCCAGTGCTGAGGACCAGAGGAACAAGTTATAAGTGGAATGCAAAGCATATTATCATGGCCACAGTGTAAAGGCTGTGTGTTGTCTTGGGAATATCACCCAATCTCTCTGGCTTTCATTTTTTCCAACCATGAGATGTAAGAGTTGAACAAGCACCAGTTTTTGTTAGGCCTGCGAGCTCCAACCGTACTTGCTTCTAAATGTGGAGCACAAAGAGCTGGCACTGGAAAGATGGTGGAGGCTGGTGATTGAGTGGCAGGGATGGATAGCTGAAGGAGGACTTTGAATGCAAGACTGAAGAGCTTAGGTTTTCTGCAGCAGACATCAGAATCAATTTAGGTTCCCGAGAGGCAGGGTGAAGTGATGACAGTGGCATGAGAGTAAGATCAATCTGACGAATGTGTAAGATGTGCTAGAGCAGATTTGGGGATGTCACATACACAGCAACAGCAAAGTCAAGGCAAATATTCTTGTTATTTTTGCCTCCCAGAAGGGAAAAGATTCCACTCCAGTCCTCTTGAAAAGACCTAATTAAATAAGAAATAGTAAGCCCAAGGGGAGATTCAGGATGGAGGCCTTACCTTTTTATCTCCTGGTAATCATCCTCATTCACACACCCGACCCCCGCATGAGTACAGATCTTTAAAGTTTTCAAACAATTTTCTTTTTCTTTTTTTAACTTTTATTTAATGAATATAAATTTCCAAAGTACAGCTTATGGATTACAATGGCTTCCCCCCCATAACTTCCCTCCCACCCGCAACCCTCCCCTTTCCCGCTCCCTCTCCGCTTCCATTCACATCAAGATTCATTGTCAATTCTCTTTATATACAGAAGATCAGTTTAGCATATATTAAGTAAAGATTTCAACAGTTTGCACCCACATAGAAACACAAAGTGAACAATACTGTTTGAGTACTAGTTATAGCATTAAATCACAATGTACAGCACATTAAGGACAGAGATCCTACATGAGGAGTAAGTGCACAGTGACTCCTGTTGTTGACTTAACAAATTGACACTCTTGTTTATGGCATCAGTAATCACCCTAGGCTCTTGTCAGGAGTTGCCAAGGCTATGGAAGCCTTTTCAGTTTGCCGACTCTGATCATATTTAGACAAGGTTGTAGTCAGAGTAGAAGTTCTCTCCTCCCTTCAGAGAAAGGTACCTCTGTGGGGAGCAACCCGGACTGGACTGAGTTACTGGAATTAAGACTTATTCTATGCATCTGCTCTCCCACAATATGGCGCTGGGAGAGGAGAAAACAGCTTCTACGCAGCTGCCTCTTGCCAACTTGAGTGATGACCTCCAGGAGCTGATCCTGCTCCTGATTGGAGGAGAGCAGCATACTCGGCGTGTGGGCAGCCGAGTTGGGATTGGCGGAAGAGGACTATAAGGGAGGAGAGAGACAGCATGCACCAGGAACATCTAAGAGGAACACCTGTGCAGCCCCCGAGAGAGCTGGCCGGCGGTGTGCTGCTCCCCCGCGGAAGTGGGGAAAGTAGCCAGGGGGAACCGCCCTTCCACGGAGGTGGAAGGGTCGGTAGCCAACCCGGGAAGAACCAGCAGCAAACCCGGGGAGGGCCGAGCAGACAAAAGAACAGCGCAGGGTCCTGTGTCGTTCCTCCACGAAGACGGGGAGCGACATAATGGTGCCGTGACTTGGATAAGAAAACCTAGGAGGGAAGAAATGGGAAGAAGTGGAAAATACCGGAGAGAGAGACTAGCAAAGAGCCTAGGGAAAAGCCGGACAGAAAAGGTGCCGGAAGAAGCTATCGAAAGCCTAGGCATAGACTCAGATATGGACTGTGGGAAAGAAGTTAGGATTTAAAGTGAAAGCAAGAAGAAACTTAGACTCAGATACGGACTGCAGGTTGAAAGTGAAAGTGAAACCTATAAGAAACTTAGACTTGGATACAGACTGTGGGGAGAGGCCAGGAGAAATGAGGGAGGAATATTGTTGGAAGAAAACTTAGGGAAACATACCAGGTAGAGAAAAATATTAGGGAGGATGAAGCCGCGAGTGCAGGCCGAGGCGGAGACGGAAGCCATCTTGGAATTCTTCAAGTCAGCCCGGGGAGCAAAAGGCAAAAATCTGGAACCAGAGGCAGAGAAGTGGGCTGCCAGGTTGGAATTCGCCAGGTTAGTCCGGGGAACTTGGACTGAATACCGGTGGTGGTGGAAACGTGAGCTGGGGCTGTGTGATTCGCAGAAGCTGCCGTGTGCAGAGAGAGCACGGGGCGTGAGTAGATAGGGAACGTGGGGCTAGCGCGAGGCCGTGGTGCGGACGCGAAGGGCGTGGAGACCGCGGAGTGTGCGCACGAAGCCGAGCCGCGCAGAGCCGGGAGCCCGCCGCAGGGCGGGTGCTGGGAGGCCGCGCAGATGAGAGAAGCGCGGGCTGAAGCGGCGCAGAGCCGTGAAGCAGCCTCGGGGCGAGGCCCCGAGAAGCAGCCTCGGGGCGGGCGCCGGGAAGCCGCGGGAAGTTTAGAAGTAAAATGAGAGAAATAGGAATGCTGGCAGATAGAAGTAAAATAGGAGAAATAGGAATGCCCGGAGATGGAGAAGTAGAGAAAAGTAAGGCCTCCCCACAACACGGCAATGAGAGAGCTTGGATTCGGTCTGCCTGATTAGGACGATAAGCACCTGCGGGCGGCTAGCAGCTTATGCGCCGCAGGTCACCGAAGACAGGCACGAATTAACATCAATAAGTCTCCCCACAATACCGCAATGAGAAGGCTTAGATTCGGTCTGCCTGATTAGTAAGGCGGTAAGCACCAGCAGGCGGCTCGACCAGAGTATGAGCTGCAGGTCACCGAAGACAGGCACGAACCAACACTAATAAGTCTCCCCACAAGACGGCAATGAGAGGGCTTGGATTCGGTTTGCCTGATACGGCTTGTAAGCACCTGCATGCAGTTCTAGCAGAGCAGAGCATGCGCTGCAGGGCACCGAACTCAGGCACGCATCAGCGCCTAAAAACCTCCTCACAACATGGCGAAGAGAGGACCCGGATTCGGTTTGCCTGATTGATAGGACTTGTAAGCACCTGTGGGCAACTCTAGCAAGCAGAGCAGAGTGTGTGCCGCAGGGCACCGAAGACAGGCGCGTATCAACACCAAAAAATAAAAAGAAAGGGGGATCTGTGGGGAGCAACCCGGACTGGACTGAGTTACTGGAATTAAGACTTATTCTATGCATCTGCTCTCCCACAATATGGCGCTGGGAGAGGAGAAAACAGCTTCTACGCAGCTGCCTCTTGCCAACTTGAGTGATGACCTCCAGGAGCTGATCCTGCTCCTGATTGGAGGAGAGCAGCATACTCGGCGTGTGGGCAGCCGAGTTGGGATTGGCGGAAGAGGACTATAAGGGAGGAGAGAGACAGCATGCACCAGGAACATCTAAGAGGAACACCTGTGCAGCCCCCGAGAGAGCTGGCCGGCGGTGTGCTGCTCCCCCGCGTAAGTGGGGAATGTGGCAGGGGGAACCGCCCTTCCACGGAGGTGGAAGGGTCGGTAGCCAACCCGGGAAGAACCAGCAGCAAACCCGGGGAGGGCCGAGCAGACAAAAGAACAGCGCAGGGTCCTGTGTCGTTCCTCCGCGAAGAGGGGGAGCGACAACCTCCTTCTTTGATGACCTGTTCTTTCCACTGGGATCTCACTCACGGAGATCTTTCATTTAGGTTTTTTTTTTTTCCCCAGAGTGTCTTGGCTTTCCATGCCTGAAATACTCTCATGGGCTTTTCAGCCGGATCCACATGCCTTAAGGGCTGATTCTGAGGCCAGAGTGCTGTCAAACAATTTTCACAAGTGCTGTCTCATTGCATCCCCTTAAGAATAAAGCATTTTCCAACAACAGAAACAGTCTTAAGCCAGCACCAAGAACTAACTTACTATAGATTCTTTTAGGCAACTAGCCACTTGAATATTTCTTTACGGAATGATTCACTCAGCTGATGGCTACTTGGTGCAGTACTTTGGGGAAGTGGACCATTAGTATTAAAGCATAGAAATCCACCTCCAGGAGCCAACTGAATGGCAAGTGGGTCCCTGACCTGGACATCCTCATAGTATACACTGACTCAGTTATGCTGCCCAGTATTTTAGGAGATGAGATTCCCTCCCATCACCAAATGATTTTCAGGCCTGCTAACCTCTCATCTTATGGTAGATCAGGTCTATGTCACATGGGAACTATTCATAGTCAAGGAAAGAGGTTTAAAATGATCTGAAAATTCCCAGTGGTGGTAAGTTGTTATCGAAAGTGCTGTGTTGATTAAGAAAGATCCTGATTAGTTATGTTATCTGCATCTGCTGTGGATACAGAAGGGAAGAATGGTAGCAAAAGTCCTCATTCTTGTCATTCCTCCCCTGGGTCTTAACACTGAAGTCTTAAACCTCTTATTCAAAGATTTCCCTTTACCAAGGGGGTTTCCAATTTGCCTGGTCATTAAAATAAAGAAATGCCCAGTTACCTCTACTTTGATTTCAGTACAGCCTTCAGCAAGTTCTTTGTTAACAATCTGTAAGGTCTTCTCTAATGTAGGCTACCTTTCCCTTTCTGGGTTATGCTCCTTGGTCATTCATGATGGAGTTTGGTTTCTTCTTTATTTTTATTTTTTTAGCAAACCATCATTTGACTGTCACCATAGTATGCATCCTCTAAGTAATCCTGATTTTGGCAAGGAACACTTTGTTTCTTTAGGGAGCATGATGAGGCTTCTTTTATACATTTTCCTATGAATGCCACTAGATTATAGCATCAACACAGGAGCCCAAGTCAAGAGTCCAATCATTCTTTTAAATGTGAACCTGGCAAAAACACAGAAGTTTGTCCCTAGATTCACTGGATCCTGGGCTGCTTTCCAGAGAGGGAGAAAATCTATTAGACTGCTTGGGGAGGCTTCAGCCAGTCTCTAAAATTGGCAACTTTTGACTTATTAGCTTTGGAGAAAAACTGTAGTGTGCTATTGACAAAATCCTATAGATTACCAATGTCCTTGCAAATATACAAAATATCAATGCAGATGATCTCAATTTAACTTGCAATTTTTCCATTTGGGAGATTTTAAACCACTGTTCAATTTTCTGTTTTATTAGTGAGTAACACAAATCTGAATTTAGGTAGAAGAGTACATGTCTGTGTCAATTCTTGCCTTCCAGAGTGATCATTATACTCACCTTCCAAGATAGTGTGTGTGTGTGTGTGTGTGTGTGCATAAAATGGTGGAAGGCGGTGGTTCAGGACAATTTCTGTTTCATTTCCAAGAAAAACATCAATATTGCCATATCTTTTACTGTACTATTACCTACTTCTAGCTCTTTAATTCCTGCAGTGAAGTATTTTTTTATCTATTCAAATTGGTCCTGCAATGTGACCTCAGCTTTATAATTCTGACTCTACATGGTTCTAGATGCCTCTCAAGGCTACTTAGTGGTGAATTTAATATTCTTTTGCAGTCTTTAAAAAAAGTTGATATAACGGTTTACTGCTTGCCTTCTTTGCCTGTTCTACTGTTTTCATATCTTCACAATTCTTGAAAGTGAGGCAGTCATCATCTCAACTCTGTTTACTTTTTTTAAAAAGATTTTATTTATTTATTTGAAAGAGTAATACAGAGAGAGAAGGAGATGCAGACAGAGAGAAAGAGATCTTCCATCCTCTGATTCACTCCCCAGTTGGCTGCAATGGCTGGAGCTGCACCGATCTGAAGCCAGGAGCCAGGAGTTTTTTTCAGATCTCCCATGCAGGTGCGGGGCCCAAGGACTCCACTGCTTTCCCAGGCCATAGCAGAGAGCTGGATCGGAAGTGCAGTGGCAGGGACATGAGCCTGTGTTCTTATGGGATGCTGGCACTGGAGCTCAAGGCTTAACCTACTATGCCGGAGCACTGACCCCTATTTTATGCAGTTATCTTATACCAATCACTAAAATACATAAGGGAATAAATAGGACAATGAGAAAAAGAAGGACATGGAGGAAAAAAAAATGATGTCACATTATAAGCTACTTTCGTTTTATGAGATGGTTCTCTTGTCTGATCAGAGCATACTTTCATGCCTTTTCTTTAATATTACTCCAAGAAGATAGCAAATTCCATATACCTGTGACTACTCAAAAAATACTTATTGATTAATGTAATAAAGTTGAGCCATAAAATGTAATTATAGTTTTCTCTGCCATGTTTTATCTGTAAAATGGGAAAAATACCAGTGTTTTGCCCACCCTGTATGTCTCAAACCTATATCTAATACTATAATGTTCATTAAAAACTACTGAACACTATATGAAATGCAAAACCCTGGAATTTCCTCTTCAGCAAGCTTTAGATTCTTAAAATAGCATTCTAGCTGCAAATCATATACTTTCAAAATTACCTTTTAAAAGACTAGACAGATTTTTCCCACAAATATTGGAACATTTATCAGTTTCTTAACCTAACAGCAGATTAACCATATTTAACTTGCATTTGTGGATCATATTGTGGAAAAAAAATGCACTGCATTAAAAAAAAAAAGAAGGAGCAGTAATCTCGGCTCAGTGATATGATCACACAAATAAAACCTGGGTGGGGGGTTGGCATTGTGGTAGAGAGGGTAAAGCCGCTGCCTGAATGCAGTGCTGGCATCCCATATGGGCACTGGTTTGAATCCCGGCTGCTCCACTTACAATCCAGCTCTCTGCTATGGCCTGGGAAAGCAGTAGAAGATGCCCATGTCCTTGGGCTCCTGCACCCACATGGTAAGACCTCGAGGAAGTCCCTGGCTCCTGGCTTCGGATCAGCACAGCTCCGGCCATTGAGGCCAACTGGGGAGTGAACCAACAGATGGAAGACCTTTCTCTCTTTCTGCCTCTCCTTCACTTCCTGTGTAACTCTGACTTTCAAATAAATAAAAAATAAATCTTAAAAAAAAAAAAACAAAAAAAAACCTGCGACCCTGGGGACCAAGTGAGGAAACAGATTTACTTCTCAACAGCTCATGTTCTTTATCAGGTAAAAAAAGCAGTTGATGGTTTTGTAATCCATATTTCATTGGTTCCTGCCATTGCCTGCTGATGCTGGTGATGTTGGACTTCAGCTCCTTGCAAAGTCCCCTGTCCAAAATTTCTGAGAGCCCATGGGTTCCTGCTACCCACGTGGGAGATTGGACTGAGTTCTTGGTTCCCAGCTTTTGCCTTGGACCAGACCTGGCTGTTGCAGATACTTGGGGAATGAACCCTTCTGTCTCATGGGCAAATAAATAAATAAATAAGAAGCCTTATCTGTAGCCACATGGATATCTGCTGCTGAGGTTTCCATTGTCTGGCACTCATCAGTGAGACAGCCCCGTGAAACCAGGTCACCACTACCTTCTGTTGGAAATCCATCTCCTGATCTCCCATGTGACCCTCGAGTAATCAAAATGCTTCTGTGTTTACTGAAGTCTGCAAAATCATACCATATTTTCTGCACAAGTGGCCACAAGATGCAATCATTCAACTTTGGATTATATTTTGTGATGCAATAAATATTTTAGTGCTCTTATTTCTGTTTTTGATGTTCTCCAAGGGGAGTCCTTGGGGTTTGCATTACTGTATGAATCTTCAAGATACATAAGGAAGGGTGACATTCAGAACAGGTTAACAACTGGTATGATGTGAGTACTGAACAACTGGGACACTGGCTGGTGACTGAGGCAGTGCAAATTGAAGAACAGTGTGGCCAACCTCCCCTCACCTCTGGCACCAACCCTTCCTGGCAGTCTTTCTACCAAAACCCTTATTTAAACCACCTGTTGGCAGCCTGCGCCTACTAATTTGCCAGATATGCCAAGACATGTTTGAAGGCCAGTAGCGAACACAGCTTTGTTCTACATTGTGATTCTTTTTTAATATTTCAATGTATTTAATTTTTAAAAATTGACACCCAAAGCATATTATAGCAACAATACCGGAAATTTTTTTAATGTAAGGAAAACATTCAGAAAACCAAAAAAATTAATGAAGCAAATGTTTTTCTTTGGGGGCATTCCTGCTGAGTGCTTCCTTATATACAAAAACTTTATAAAACTGTAATTTTAATGGTTATAACTAGGCCTCATTTTCCAATTATAATCACCTACTCGTTTTGCAAACATTTACTGAGTTGCTACTACGTGTAACTGAGATCAAAAGAAATCCTTCATATATTCATGTAATTCTATCTAATGAGGAAGAAACTTAGATATAAAGGCAAATCATGTATGTGTTGTGCTTTCTGGCAACTCCCTGTTGATGAATTTTTTTCCTACTCAGTGGTTTCCCTTGTATTTAGAAGTACTTCACATTAACTCCTCTGATGCTAGATTAAAAGCTTAACCTCCACAAAATAGTTTACTCAGAGTTCCAGTTGACAAAGCTCTATAAGAGATTTGCTTTTAATTTTGAAAGAACCCATACCCGTTTCACACTGGAAATATTTAAAAAATGCAGTTGAATAAACTATAGTGAGGTTTTAAAAACATATCAGCAGTTTTCTCAAATACAGGCATATGTGTTTCCTACCACAAGTGACACAGTTTTGAGCTTACAGTAAGTAGATACACAGTGAGCACTTCCTGGTGTAATAAGGATACATTGTTTTTATCTTTTCTTGTATTTTTCAACACTGATCAATGTTTATGAAATCTTATACAACCACAAAGTGTTTCATGATTAAAAACTAAAATAATGGGAGTACTTCTGATAAGAAAACTAACAATTAAAACTGTATTCAAATTGTATTCTTTTTTTAATTTATTTATTTATTTTTGACAGGCAGAGTGGACAGTGAGAGAGACAGAGAGAAAGGTCTTCCTTTTGCCGTTGGTTCACCCCCCAATGGCCACTGTGGCCAGTGCACTGTGCTGATCTGAAGCCAGGAGCCAGGTGCTTCCTCCTGGTCTCCCATGCGGGTGCGGGGCCCAAGGACCTGGGCCATCCTCCACTGCACTCCCGGACCACATCAGAGCTGGACTGGAAGAGGAGCGAACGGGAGAGAATCCGGCGCCCCCACCGGGACTAGAACCCAGTGTGCTGGCGCTGCAGGCAGAGGATTAGCCTAGTGAGCCATGGCGCCGGCCAAATTGTATTCTTAAAAATGGTTAGAGAGTGTTCCAGTGTTGTGGTGGGTTAAGCCACCACCTGCAATGCTGGTATCCCATATACAAGCACCAGTCTGAGTCCCAGTGTTTTGTTTCTGATCCAGCTCTCTTCTAATGTACCTGGGAAGGCAGAGGAAGATGGTCCAAGTACTTGGTTTCCTGCCATTTATGTGGGAGACTTGAATAGAGCAACTGGTTCCTGGCTTTGGCCTGGCCCAGCCCCAACCATTATGGCCATTTGAGGAGTAAACCAACAGATGGAAATCTCCCTCTCTTTCATTTTTTTTTTTTCTAATTTATTTGACAGGTAGATATATAGACAGTGAGAGAGAGAGAGAGACAGAGAGAAAGGTCTTCCCTCTGTTGGTTCATCCCCGTATGGCCACCACGGCCGGTGCTGCACCGATCCAAAGCCAGGAGCCAGGTACCTCCTCCTGGTCTCCCATGTGGGTGCAGGGGCCCAAGCACCTGGGCCATCCTCCACTGCCCTTTTGGGCCACAGCAGAGAGCTGGACTGGAAGAGGAGCAACCGGGACTAGAACCCAGTGCTCACATGGGATGCTGGCACCACAGGCAGAGGATTAAGTGAGCCATGGCGCCGGCCCTCATCTCCCTCTCTCTCTGTCTCTCATTCTGCCTTTTCAATAAATAAATAGATCTTTAAAAGAAAACTGGTTAGAGAAAGTAGAAATGTACTGAGAGAAAAATGTAATTAGCTATCTCAGGCTGATTCCCTAAAAAGAAAAAAAATCTAAATTGTTGTTTTCCTGAGATTCCCAAATGCTCTTAAAAGGGAAATAAAAGTCATTTTGGGAAATATAGTTATTATTTTTATAAATTATTATTCTAATCTTCAAGTACTGGACACTACTAATACATATTAATTATAAAAATAATGACTGGGTTAATGGGCTTCCAAAATGGGAATATAAACTGGTTGTAGCCACTGCGGAAGACAGTATGGAAATACCTCAGAAATCTGAATATAGACCTACCATGTGACCTACCCATCCCACTCCTGGGAATTTATCCAAAGCAAAAGAAATCAGTATTTGAAACAGTTATTTGCACCCCCATGTTCACTGCAACACAATTCATAATAGCTAAGATAGGGAATCAGCCCTGAACTGCAAAAACCCTCTCCCGTAAGAATCCTTTCTTTTCCATAGTATCTAGCACTTTCCACTACTGTCTGATCTGATGTTACATTCCTCAGAGCTTTTCACATTCCCTCCCATTTGCTCTTAGAATTCCGTCCTGCAGGGCACAGTAATGAAGTTACAGCGATGATGCATCTTGTTGGCCACAATCCAAGAGACTCTGGCCTTACTGGGGGAAATAGGCCGTATGCATTTTGGAATTGGTCTTTGGATAATCCAGGGGACTTCATTTTTTCCCCAACTTTTTTTTTCTTTCCTTACCCTTAAAAAATTCAATAGTTAAAAATGAAATGCCAATTTTCTTGTAGCTTTCACATCTACATAATATAAGGAGAAGTACTTTTATTCTGTTATGAGAGATGTGAATCTTATTCCCTTGTGAAGAAAATCTGACCATTTCTGATTTACAGCTGACTATTAAGGTACTAAAATATTTGTTCTGAGAATTTCTCAGACTTGTATTTATTACCTCCCTCTCTCTCCTCCTTTCTTTCTTAGTTGGGTTGCAGGAATCCAAATACTTGAGCCATCACCTGCTGCCTATCACAGGCACATTAGCAGGAAATTGGAATCAAGAGCAGGGCCAGAACTTGAACCTAGGTATTCCAATATGGGATGTAGGCATCTTAAAAGTGGTATCTTTTTTTTTTTTTGACAGGCAGAGTGGACAGTGAGAGAGAGAGACAGAGAGAAAGGTCTTCCTTTTGCCGTTGGTTCACCCTCCAATGGCCGCCGCGGCCAGCGCGCTGCGGCCGGCGCACCGTGCTGATCCGATGGCAGGAGCCAGGAGCCAGGTGCTTTTCCTGGTCTCCCATGGGGTGCAGGGCCCAAGCACCTGAGCCATCCTCCACTGCACTCCCTGTCCACAGCAGAGAGCTGGCCTGGAAGAGGGGCAACCGGGACAGAATCCGGCACCCGACCGGGACTAGAACCCGGTGTGCCAGCGCCACTAGGCAGAGGATTAGCCTAGTGAGCCGCGGCACCGGCCAAAAGTGGTATCTTAACCACTTTGTCAAACCCCTGCCCCTACTTATTATATTTCAATGCATATGAAAACAAACCTGAATTGTCTAGAATTTGCTGTAAAAAAGTATGCCTAGGGATGGACATTAGGAGCATCTGTGAATATGTGGTTTGGGATGCTGGCAGCCCATCTTGGAGTGCTGTGTTGAAGTCCCTAGGGCCTCCACTTGATTCCAGCTTCTTGCTAATGCATACTTTGGGAAGCAACAGATGGTGGCTCAAGTCCCTACCACCAATGAGGGAGATTCAGATTGGGTTCTAGGCTTCTGGCTACTGCCTGTTCCAGCTCAAGCTGTTGTGGGCATTTGGGGTGTGAATCAGAGGGTGGAAGATATCCATCTTTCTGTCTCTGTCTCTTTCAAATAAAGTGAAAATAAAGTTTTTAAAAAATTTAATTGATCCACACTTTTAAAATCAACAACAACAAACAATCCACTTAAGAAATGGGCAAAGAACGTGAATAGGCATTTTTCAAGAGAGGCGATACAAATGGTCAACAGACACATAAGAAAATGCTCAGGATCATTAAACACCAGGGAAATGCAAATCAAAACCACAATGAGGTTTCACCTCACTACAGTTAGAATAGCTCCCATACAGAAATCAACAAGTAACAAATGCTGGTGAGGATGTATGGGAAAAGGTACTCAGGTCCGCTGTCAGTGGGAATATAAACTGGTGTAGCCACTGCGGAAGACAGTATGGAAATACCTCAGAAATCTGAATATAGACCTACCATGTGACCCAGCCATCCCACTCCTGGGAATTTATCCACAGCAAAAGAAATCAGTATTTGAGTTATCTGCACTCCCATGTTCACTGTAACACAATTCATAATAGCTAAGATAGGGAATCAGCCCAGATGTCCAACAACTGTTGACTGGATAAAGGAATTATAGTATATATACACTACAGAGTACTATCAGCTGTAAAAAAAAAAAAATGAATCCTGTCTTATGCCATAAGATGGACGCAACTGGAAACCATTACACTTTGTGAGATAAACCAATCTGAAAAAGACAGATATCATATGTGTTCCCTGATCTGAGGTAACTAATAGAGTACCTGAAATGCCATGTATTGGAGTGAAATAGACATTGTGAGATTCAGTGATCATTTATAGCCCTTGTCTTTTCCATTGAAGAACAGTGTTTTTGTTTTTTTTTTTTTTCTCTTCATACTATTTTTTGAACTTTTTATTTAGAGTAGAGTTAACTATATGATCATTAAGCATACTGAAAATAGATGTTTGCAAAAAGAGTGGGGATGTGAGAGAAGGGGGAGGAAAGCTTGATGCATGTGCTGGAGGGAGAGTAGAGGAGGAAGTGCCACTATGTTCCTAAATCTGTATATATGAAATATATGGAACTTGTATAACTTAAATAAAAATTTAAAAAATTAAAGAAAATGGTGTACTAGATACTTTAACACTTTGTATTGGAGAGTACAGTAATGTAAAACCTAAAAGCATTGTTACATCTTGACATAATAAATGAATGTCCAAAGTGCTTCAATATATAGACTACTCCAGATAATTTTGCTACTTTGCTACTTGTAGCTTATTGTATTTTTTTAAAGAAACTCAAGGTCATTATCATTGTATCACACAAAATAAGTGCTTTAATTGGTACAGCTATATAGTTTTTTGATTTTTGAAAAACCCATAGAGACAGCATTCTTGTCCTTAAAATATGATAGTCCTTTCAGTATAATGTCTTAAAGTCTTTGCCTTTAAAATCCGTTGGATGGAAATATGCAGACTTTTCAAATCTCCTTATGTTTATTTTTTGTTTACATAGGGAACAATGTTTATGGTTTTGTGTACAGTAGGGGTCTACAATAGGAAGAGCATATTTTCAAATAATTTTTAATGATTTAGTATTTTTATAAATCATTTTTGTCTTCTTCTGCTGTAAATTCTGTGAATCCCTTGCTTACTCATGCATAAGTGTACTTGCAAAGTGTACCAAATATACAGGTTTAGTTCCTTTGCCTGCTAGTTATTGTTTCACATGTGTAGTATTTTAATTGAGATGTTAAATGGTGGACAAGTACTGTGGATGTGAATGTGGGAAGTAATTTTAATCATACGCCATTGGTCATAAGACCTAATTTCTAGTAATCATTGCTGTTTTATTTAACAATGCCTTGTTGCTTTGTATGCATTAACATTTCAGTGTAAAGACTGTGTGTTTATCCAACAAGGAAATACAGTATTTAAACTGACCAACCTAATATCACAAGTACTTTGAGATTGCCAAATGTAAACTAATAGCCTTAATTAAAATGATGCAGTTTTATATAACTTAGCATCAATAGTTCAATAAATCTGTATTGGCATAAAAGTATGCTTAGATCAAAGTATTTAATCAACACATCCTGATTTTAGTTCATGTGAATTCATTTACTTAACTCAGTATGAAAATATTTGCACTTTTATCTAAAAAAGCTCTCGAGGAAATGCAAGTAGAAATGGAATAAAATAAATAAAATAAAAGTAGTGTGAGATAATGTAATCAGTTCAATAAGATAATAAACTTATGGTGGCCAGTGCTGTGGCGTAGGGGGTAAAGCCACCACCTGCAGCGCCGGCATCACCTATGGGCCCCAGTTCAAGTCCCAGATTCTCCACTTCCTGTCCAGCTCTCTGCTATGGCCTGGGAAAGCAGTTGAAGAGGACTCAACTACTTGGGCCCCTGTACCCACGTGGGAAATCCCAAAGATGCTCCTGGTTTTGCATCGGCCCAGCTTTGTTGTTGTGGCCATTTGGGGAGTGAACCAGTGGATGGAAGAACTCTCTTTGCCCTCTCTGTGACTCTGCTTTCCAAATAAATAAATAAATCTTTTTACAAAACTTATGATTATACTGTCAGAAGCAAAAAATGTGATAAGCATAAACAACTAAAAGGATTCCTCAAGGCTTTGCTTTTATCTTAGTACCAGCTGTCTTTGACAATTAAGAGTATTTGGGACAGTTTTGTGTAGCTATTAAAATACTGCTTGAGATGCCCCTGTTTCATATTGAAGTGCCCAGATTTGAATCTCAGTTTGGCTTCTGATTCCAGCTTCTTGTTAATGCACATCTAGGAAGCAGTAAATGATGGCTCAAGTACTTGGATCCTTGCCACCAACATGGGAGACCATGATTAAGTTTCTGGTTACTTGAGGATAAGAGTAACAACCATACTTATGTTGGCAAATTACACTGTTTGACAACTTTCTGATGAACTCAAAATATAACTTTTAGAATTTATTATTTAACTTTTCATGTAGTTGTTCTCGAAAGGGTTAATAAAGCTCCCTAAGAGCATAGGACCATTCATGTATTTCTTTGTATCAGATGCCTACCAGATACCTTGCATTTGTATGTACTTAATAAATATTGCCTGGTTTTCTGAATTCAATTCATGACAAAAGAATTATCAGTAAAAACTTGGTTGGAAGGCTCTGCTGAGATTTGGAGTTTTTGTTAAAACTTCCATTGTATTCAGAGGCTGCTGAGGTACGTGTGAATTACAGTGAAGAGATGTGTTATTTTGAGAGCCAATTCCTTTTAAAATCAAGAAAATAGAAATTTATTACAAAAATACTAAACAAAAACATTTGGAGTGAATATTTCCATGTATAATTAAACATGAAAATATACTAACAAAATTATTTTGTTTTTCTTTTCAATCTTCACCTAAATGTATTTATATTTTGCAGAATTGGAAATATGGTACATATATATATATATATATATATGAGTATAATCTGCAGTCTGCATTTTTCAAATAGTATTGTTTCCTAAATATATTTTTTAGTTGCCTTTAGTCCTTGCTGGCTACCTACTATGGAGCTAAGATAGCATAGCTTAGTTCACTGCTCTTCTATTATCCATTATTGGCTTCTTTATTTTCTCTTGGTTCTAATATTTTTTTTTAAAGATTTATTTATTTATTTGAAACAGTTACAGAGAGACAGAGACACAGAGAGGTTTTCCATCTGCTGGTTCATTCCCTAAATGGCCACAATGGCTGGAGCTGGGCTGATCCAAAGCCAGGAGCCAGGAGCTTCTTCCAGGTCTTCCATGTGGGTGCAGGGGTCCAAGCACTTGGGACACCTTCCATTGTTTTCCCAAGCCATAGCAGAGAGCTGGATCATAAGTGGAGCAGCTGGGACTTGAACTGGTACTGAAGGTAGCTTTATCTGCTATGCCACAGTGCTGGCACCTGGTTCAAATCTTATATGCTACATTAATTTCACAGTACCTTTAGGTTTCTGAATATCTTGTTACATGTATTTCTGTCATTGCATATCCTCTTGTCTTTGCCTGGAGTGTTCTTCCCTTTCTTACCCATCTGGACAACTAATTTTATGTAAGCTAGTTGTCAACAAACTTTTTTATCTTAATCTTGAACTAATATAGTATGTATATTATGATATATACAAAAATAAAAAGGAAGAAAGTATAATAAAGAACATTTTAAAAATAATAAGATCCTAAATCTTTTTTTTTTAATATTTACTTTACATATTTGTTTGAAAGAGTTACAGAGAGAGGTAGAGACAGAGAAAGAGGTCCTCCCTCCACTAGTTCACTCCCCATATGGCTGCAATGGCTGGAGCTGTGCCGATCTGAAGCCAGGAGCCAGGAGCTTCTTCCCGGTCTCCATGTAGGTGCAGGGCCCAAGGACTTGGGCCATCTTCTACTGCTTTCCCAGGCCATAACAGAGAACTGGATCGGAAGAGGAGCAGCTGGGAGTAGAACCAGCGCCCATATGGGATGCCAGCGCTTCAAGACAGGGCTTTAACCTGCTGCACCACAGTGTTGTCCCGTATTTTATGTATTTGAGAGAGAGAGAAAGAGAGAGAGAGAGAGATCTTCCATCTGCTGGTTCACTTCCCAAATAGCTGTGATGGTCAGGGCCATGCCAGGCCAAAGCCAGGAGCCAGTAGCTTTACCCAGGCCAGGTCTCCCACATGGGTGGCATGGGATCAAGAACTCCAGCCATTTTCTGATGCCTTCCCAGGCATGTTAGCAGGGAGTTGCACTGGATGTAGAGCAGCTGGTGCTTTAACTGGCGCTCTAATATGGATGCTGGTGTGGCAGGCAGTTAACCTGAAGTACCACAATGCCAGACCCAAGACCCTAAACCTTTTTGTTCTCCAATTACTCCCTTCCCCTTTAAAAACACTATTAACACTGTCCCAGATGCTGAGTTTTTAAACATTTTGGTAATCGTGAAGACTTCATGCTAGCATAACTACAGCTCCATCATACTTCAATTTAGGATAAGGTTTGACTCTAATAATAGTAGACAGTAGGAGCTGGCCCTGTGGCAGAACGGGGTGAGCCACTGCCTGCAGTGCAGGCATCCCATATGAGTGCAGGTTTGAGTCCCGGCTGCATCTCTCCCAATCCAGCTCTCTGCTATGGCCTGGGAAAGTGGAAGATGGCTCAAGTCCTTGGGCCTCTGCATCTGTGTGGGAGACCTGGAAGAAGCTCCTGCTTTGAATCTGCCCAGCTCTGGCTATTGTAGTCACTTGTGGAGTGAAGCAGTGGATAGAAGACCTCTCCCTCTGTAACTCTGCCTTTCAAACAAATAAATAAAAATCTTCTAAAAAAATAGTAGTAACTTCTATTACAAAAATTTTTATTAGGAATTTCAGAAATTTGAGGATTTCCTCCTGTCAAATTTGATTAGCATATTATTATTTTTACCCAGTGATGTGGCTGATTAAGAGCTCTTACCAAGAGAATGTCAGTGTCATTTTGTTTGTTCTTGAACAACTAATAAAATCTGTAATCTATACTTATTTGCAGAAATCATTTTTCGTCACCTATGGGAGTCAATTTAGTTAAAACCAAGTAATGATCTAGAAATGCACTTAAAAATGCGGCTCACTAGGCTAATCCTCCGCCTGCAGCGCCAGCACCCTGGGTTCTAGTCCTGGTTGGGGCGCCGGATTCTGTCCTGGTCGCTCCTTTTCCAGTCTAGCTCTCTGCTGTGGCCTGGGAAGGCAGTGGAAGATGGCCCAAGTGCTTGGGCCCTGCACCCTCATGGGAGACCAGGAGGAAGCACCTGGCTTCTGGCTTCGGATCAGCACAGCGTGCCGGCCGTAGCAGCCATTTGGGGGTGAACCAACGGAAGGAAGACCTTTCTCTCTGTCTCTCTCTCACAGTCTAACTCTGCCTGTCAAAAAAAAAGAGAGAGAAAGAAAGAACGAACGAACGAACGAATGAACAACGTTGCTGAACATTTCAAAAAGCAGGGCACCTCACTGTGGGATTTGCCCACTTCCCTCAGGATAGTTATATTGTAGACCATGTAACATCTGCTTCTTTGATGTAGGAACTAAGGCTGGGGCCAGTGTCAACAAATAAATTAACCATTGTAAAGGTAATTTTTTTAAAGATCTATACATCTTATTTGAAAGACAAAGTGACAGAGAAGGAGAGACAGATTTTGTTGTTGTTGTGCAGGCTTGCTTGATTTATTCTGATTATTTAATATAAAATGATGCAACTGTGACCCCAAAGTGTACAAAGTAAAAATGCAGCTGCAAGAAGGGGGCAGGAACAGGGCTCTGGGGATTTTGGCATGTCAGGAAGTGAGGCAGACTCCTCCCCAGGGCCAGGGCAGGAGCTTGACAAGCTGGGCCCAGGGGGAACTTTGTGCAAGGAAGGGGAGAAAGACCTCCCCTGGCCTAGTCAGGAGCCCAGAAGTGCCACATGGAGCCAGGAGAGTACCATTTCCTGGGATGGAGCAGGGAGGGAGTGCTCTTGTAGTAGAAGCTAGGAGGGGCAGCCTGCCCAGGAGATGCGAGCTAGGTCACAGCAGCCAGAAATGCCTGAGGAAGGCACAGTGCCTGAGAACCTGGCTGGCAGGGCTCATGGGGGAGCTGAAGGGGCAACCCAGGGCAACCTGGCCCAGAAGGATGCCCAGTAAGGGTCTGCAGACTCCTTGGGGCTGCCCTTCTTAAAAAGAGAAAATCTTCTGTCTGATGCTTCACTCCCCAAATGCCTGCCAACAGCTGGGGTCAGTCCAGGTTGAACCCAGGGACTCCATCTGAGTCTCCCACATGGATGGGAGGAACCCACATACTTGGGCCATCATCCATTATCTGCTGGCTCCCAGGCCCACTAGCAGGAAGCTGTACTGGAAGAATGAAATAGCTGGGACTCGACTCCTGCCTTTTAAAAAATTTGAGGCAGAGAGACATACACTCAGAGATGGACAAGGAAACAGAGAGAGACAGAGAGTGCCCATTCCCACTGGTTCACTTCCCATATGTCTACAACATCTGGTCCTGGGGTCAAAGCCAGGAGGCAGAACACAATCCAGGTTTCCCTTATGGGTGGCAGGAATTCAGTCACTTGAGCCATCATCACTGTCTTTGGGTCTGTGTGGGCAAGAACCTGGAGTCAGGAGCTAGGGCAAGGTATCTGATATGGGGATCTTAACCCTTCCTGTTAATCTTCACATTGGTCCTGCTATTGGTGGGCTTTCCTAGGGTTTATCACTTAACAATTCTTTCCATCTCATTGTATCTCACTGCAAGTACCTGGAGCAGAGTGAATATCCTATTACATTTTAAGCACCCAATAACATTTAGGTGTTTGATTCATATTGGCCAAATAAGTGAAATCCTGGGAAGAGTTGGCTCACATTCTGTTGGGAATGGTTCACTCTGGCTTCAACAAAATAAAGTGTACCTTATAATCTATGTGTTCCTTTATTATTAATCCCGCCTTCAGGGGCCAGTGTTGTGGTGCAGGTTAAGCTGTGACTTTCGACACCCGCAGAGAGGTGAGGACTATGTACAAGAAAGAGGTATGTGAACCTTGGTTCTGCATTTTAGTTTTGTGAACCTTGGGTAAGTTAGTGAACCTTTACTGCGCCTCAGTTTCCACATGCAAAAATTGCAAGTGATAACAGTACTTAACTTCACAGGATTATTTTAAAGTTTAAGAGGGTTATGCACAAGGAACTGAAGAGCGCATTGGAACACTGATACACTGTAAACAATAAATATTAACTGTTAAAATTATTATGACTTTTTATGTGATTAACAGCATATGACAGGTAGAGTAGGTTTGAAAGTTCAGAGAAAATGACAGAATGTTGTTTTCAATAGTTCTGTATTCTCACACAAACTTTGTCCTCAAGTCCTAATTTTAGACTGAAATACACCCTTTTTTCTCCTATAAAATTTCCCCCACTTGGTCAAGTCTTTAAACAATATCAGTTCAAAATATTGGAAGGCAGGACAGCAAAACTAATTATAACCTTAGAGTAGACTACTTTTGTATTTATATACAAACAACCGTGTTTCCAATTTGTATAATTAAACATTTGTTATTTATTTTCCTGCTGGTGTAACTGAACAGGGATGGGAAGTACAGAAGGAGGCAGGATTTAAAGCTTTGCATCACAGGACATTCAGGAAACAGTGGCAAAGGTCTTTCATAATAGCATGGAGAGGCACGATTAAGATGACAGAGTTGCCAAGCACTGAGTTTGCTTTTAACATTCTTTACCCTCCCCCATAGCATCCATGACCTCATGTTCTCTTTTAATTGCAAAGAACAAGAGTCTCTACTGCTATAAAAATGCAATCTTAGGTTTGAGATTACAAATTGATTGCCTATTGGTCACATCTAGCCTGAGATGTTTTTAGTTTGGCCTGCAGGGTTTTAAAATGCTAGTAGCCAATACTTAAAAAATCCAGAGACTTTGCACAAAAATCCAACTTCAAGGTTTCTTTTGGAATAAAACCGAGTGTCTCTGAACAGAACCAACATTTTGCAAGGGCAACAACCCGCTCGCACTCAGCAGCTAGTCCCTTTAGTTAAGCATGTAAGCTCCAATTTGTCATATTCCCTATCATCCCCCACTGTCTTGCACCAGGCCAGTCTCATTTGTTTTCCTGCAAGCCCTATCTAGACTTTCCTGTCTCCCATCAAAGGTTACTTCCTTACCTCTCAAGCCCTTCATTAGTTCTGCAAAGCAGCAGCCAGGTAATCTGATCAAGTATGGGTTCTTTCACAGGTGCTTTCTGGAGATAGCATCTTAACAGAAAGGGATGACTCTGCAGGTGGAAATGACAGGCGCCACTGGATTACAGTCGGGATGGCAACTGCCCCCTCTACGTTCTCTGCTGTCCTAACACAGCCCCACCTTACTGGACGAAAGGAACTGCTTCTCTGGCAGAACAATAGACACTGGTTTATGTATGAGGCCTTCTCCGAAACCACTTCTATAGTTCAGTGAGGCTCCCAAAGACCCAAAGCTACTATGGGCTCTTCCGACTCCCCGTTGCCTCGGAGGCTTCAGGAAATCCGGCTTGACCGCATTTCCCCTCACCTGCTTTCGGGGCCAGTTCTGAGCCGGGCGGTCGCGCCCAAGGAGCGCGCGCATCCAGCATGAGCTCATCTTTCGGGGGGCGTTTCCAGAAGGCCCGGCCCGGGCGCGCGCACCAACCACAGTGAACCCCACTCTGTCAATGGCCCCGGACAGGGCGAGGCGCGGCCGCCCATAGGCGCTGCCTCTCTGGAAGCTTTGTTCGTACTTTAGCATCTGAGGGCTCGCACCCCGCTGGGGAGACCCCTTCGGCCGTCAGGCCCTTTCAGGAAAGACGCCGCTGACACTCGGCAGGCGCGATCTCGGGCTGAGGGCAGAGCCAGCCGCGCCCCGCGGAGAGCCTCTCGTGGGCGGGGGGAGCCCCTGGACCCTCTGCTCATTTGAGCGCGCCTCAGAAACCGGCCCCGCCGACCGCAGCAGTTTCGGACGGCTGAGGGGAGGGCTCGTGCTTCCTTAACTGCGGTTTCCACACCGGTCGGGAGCAGCCACAAGCGAGCCCGACACACAAGTCCGCCCCAGCCCAGTCAAGCTTCTCTCAGCTCCTGGGACCGCCGCCGAAGGCCAAACGCCAATCACGCTGCAGCTAGGTCTTGCGATTGGATGGCAGTCAGGGCCCATTGGCCACCGCTAAGGGTTTCGGCCTCCCTCCCTTTCTCTTTCGCCACCCCTCCCGGCTCCAAAGCTTCCGGCCAATGAGACGGCACCTTATAGACATCCTCCCTCCGCTTTCCTCGCCCCACCTTGGCGAGGGGGGAGGTCTTCTGACTGGCCACATGTCCTCGGAAGCCCCCTGCCCTTCGCCAATCATCGAGGGAGGTTCACTCCCAGCGGAGTTTTCCAGCCAATTACGAAGCAGCCCCAACTCGCAGCCCTGCAGCTTCACCAGCGACTCTGGGTTTCACCGTCCTTAACTCTTTAATGCTTATTCGCGAGGGCGACGACTGTGATTGGCCCCTGTTGCCCTCGTCGAATTTGTCCTCCAGCCAGCCACAGAACAAGCCGAATCCACCTTCTTTCCGTTCGGATGCCTTCGGCATTTTCCGCTCTCTAGGCGAGGCTTCCCGGGGGCCCTTTCTAATTGGCTCTTCAGGCCGATCGGCTTTTTCCGGGAGGAGCCGCAAAGAAACGACGCCCGTGATTGGCTTCGCTGGGGGTTCGGCTCCGCCGCCGAAGAGGGCGGGCGTTGGGCTCGGCCGGCGATTCCCAGACGCCTGTTACGCGGGCGGCGGGGCGCGGGGCGGTATAAGGCTGGGTGGGGGAGGAAGGAGGCGGAGGACGAGTAGGAGGCGGGGAGAGGGAGGGGGAGGGGGAAGGCGCTAGGCGGCTGCGCAGACGGAGCTCCTCACACAGAGCAGCCCCCGACCCGGGCGAATGCGGGTTTGTGCTGCCGCTGCCGCCGCCGCCGCCGCCGCCCGGGCCGAGTGACAAAGGAAGGAAGGAAGCGAGGAGGAGCCGGCCCCGCAGCCGCTGACAGGGCTCCGGACTGGGGGCACAGCACGGACACTTCCTCAGCGGACACGGAGCTGAGGCGCGGGGCGTGAGGGCGGCCGCGCTGGTGCTTTGGACGGGGGAGGGGGCCCCGAGGGAGACGGAAGCGGTTGCCGGGTTCCCATGTCCCCGGCGTATGGGGAGCAGTCGAGGAGCCGCTGCCTGGGGTCTGAAGGGAGCTGCCTCCGCCACCGCCGCCGCCATGGCCGCTGGATCCAGCCGCCGCCTGCAGCTGCTCCTGGCGCAATGAGGAGAGGAGCCGCCGCCGCCGCCCGCCTCTGACTGACTCGCGACGCCGCCGCCCTCCAGGACGCCGGGCCCCCGCCGGATCCCGCCGCTGCCGGAGCCGCAGCGTTTCCCGTCGCATCTCCGAGCCGCCCCCTCCCTCTCCCTCCCTCCTTCCCATCCCCCCTTCTCTTCAAGCGTGAGACTCGTGATCCTTCCGCCGCTTCCCTTCTTCATTGACTCGGAAAAAAATCCCCGAGGAAAATATAAAATCCAAAGTACTTACTTTCAATCAAGTATTTGTCCCCATTTCACGTGATTTTTTTTAAGGAGTCCCCCCTCCCAGGAAAGGGAGGGGAAAGAATTGTGTTTTTTTTTTCCCCTCCCCCAGCCCCAAATCATCTATATGTTAAATATCCGTACGGATCCGTCTTGAAGGAGAATACATCGCTCGTGTTTTTTTTTTTTTTTTTTTTTTTTTTAATATAGCTATACAAAAGGAGTGAAAAGCCAAGAGGACGAAGTCTTTTTTTTTCCTTTCTTGTGGGAGAACTTAATGCTGCATTTATCATTAACCTAACACCCCAATATAAAACAAAAGGAAGAAAAGGAGGAAGGAAGGAAAAGGTGATTCGGGAAGAGAGTGATCATGTCAGGGCGGCCCAGAACCACCTCCTTTGCGGAGAGCTGCAAGCCAGTGCAGCAGCCTTCAGCTTTTGGCAGCATGAAAGTTAGCAGTGAGTATTGATTTTATTTTACACCCCTTCTCCGTCTCACCCCTAAAATAAGCAACCTCGAAGTCCTAGAACCTTAACATACTAGACCTGATGGAACACTCACCAGAGCTAATGGAAAAGAGCAAGACCTGTCTTCAGTCGAGGATGAGGCAGCTCCCTCTTTTCTCCTCCCATAACCCCCTCCCTCGGTCTCATTAACCTTGAGTTCAGAGAGTACGATTTTTATTTCGATGATTCGATTTGAAACGTTTCTTGTGCTTTCCTTGCTACTGATGGTCGCCTTTATCCAGTGCTTGGGTGTTTCCACTTGGAAATTGTGATGGAAGCGTTTGCTTGCCGACCCTTTTGAATAAAGAGGACTAAACGACTCATAAACCATTATGTGCATTTGCAGAGTGTTTGTCTTTTGGAACGAGGGAGGAAATTCTGGTTAGCTCAAGTCTCGGGTTATCACAGCTTTGTGTACTTCATGGAGACATGAAATGTCCCAGTCTCCTAACGTTTCTCTTCGTGCTGGTGTAACTATACAAAGTATTTGTTCTTAACCTGGGGATGAACTTGCTCAGTAACCAGCATTCATGTGTGGAGGTGATCATCGCTCCCTCCCTTTACAAGGGGCTGATGGGAACAGATAAATATCCAGCAGCAGTAGCATCTCCAAATACATTGTCTTGAATTGGATAAGTGGTTTAATCTGTTATCTCTTAACCTTCCTGTTTTGGCATTACCAATCTGCCACCATATAATTTGTTTAATCAAAAGGTAACTTGGAAGGAGGTCCAAGTTTTGATTGAGGCGTATGTTGTCATAATGCCAGATACTAAGTTAAATGTTAATTGTCACTGACTCATTGTCATTTAAGTTCAATTTTGACGTGCTGTTGCATTTGTTACTTGTTAAAATATTCTAGAGTACAGAGGATTCCTTTTTAGGAATACTTAAAATATCCTTGCATCAGTTTTCTTGTAGATAAGATTGAATTTAGTTAGAGGAACATAGATTTAGTCTTTTCCATCATAGTTTTTGCAGAAGGTTGTCCTTCTGGAAATGGTAGGGCTGTCTGGGATGTGGTCTCAGGGTTGTTACCAGACTGTACTTTCACAAAGTCTGTTTTCTTGAGGTGTTTGTTATACTAAGTATCCAGTGATACCACAGAGCTCTGTTTGTGAAGGGGTTTGTGTGGCAATTAATGGCAGGTTATTTAAATATACTTCCAGATTTTGACAAAAAAAAAAATGTTTATATTGTTTCCTTATTCTCTGAGAAAGGGGCATGAAGAGGGCAAACTATTTTGTTGCCTAGAGGAGCTAAGAGAACTGAAGAGCCTTAAACAGTAGATTCTGTTATGTGGACTTGATTACATCCTTAAGCAATATAAAATGTTTACTTTTAATTGAACTCAAGATTCCAATCACTTTGGCTTTTGGAACTTGCCTGAAACAGGATAGTCCAAGGTAATAGCTGAATGGGAGATTATTTTTGAGTTAATTTTTTTTTCAGTGACTAGCTAGTAGAGAATGCAGAGTATGTAAAGAGGGAAGCTGATTATGCATCTTTTTAGAGAAGGGTCATGCTTTCTAAGCCCTTCATGGGGTCATTTGAAAGAAGTTTTTTATTCTGGGGGTAATTTTTAGCTATGATGAAGCAAATATTACAATAGCTAATTAAGAGCCTCTTGTGATACTGCAGTGATTGTATGTTTTACATCTTGGTAATAATTAAAAAACACTGAAAGTCAGTTTTAGGAATATAATTATTAGATGTATTTCAGAGATCTATAATGCTAGTGTATAATGCTAAATTCTGGGATTTTATATTTTGTTTCTAGGATTTTCTTTGAAGATGACTCCTTAATTCTTGATGGCATACATGTTGACCAAGAATGGTGTGATTTTTGTAAAGTATGTAGGTTAAAATGTTTGATTTTCTGTTATCATGTCCTTCAACTTAATATTTAAAAAGTTGGAATTTATTGCTGAATATGCATTTTTGATAAGCCTAGCTTTAGGGATATTTAGAAGAAAGGGGAGTCATTAGGCATTTGTTAGGTGCTGGTGTTTTCAGGACCCATGTTCAAAAGAGATACATATGAAATTATAGTCCTTGGCTTCAAAAAAAGCTGGTCAATTAGTAGTAGAGGCAATTTATGGGAAAAACAATGAAAACAATGGCATTACGACTGCAAGGCAAAATACAAATTGAATCCTTTGTTCAGAGGGACAAAGAATAAAGGGGTGAGACATGCATTGGAGGGAGAAGGCTTCCTGTAGAGAAGGTGTGCTTTTAAGACAGGTGTTAAAGAAGGCTGTGTCTTGAATTGGTGGAGAAGCATGAAAGATTCTAGGTGAAAGGACTCCAGGCACAGAGATGGTGAGTTTTGTAGGAGAGGCAATAAATAAGCTGGTAAATCTGAATTATAAAAGCCTAAGTAGGAAAATAACAGGTAAAATTTGAGAAATATTGGAAGGATAGCTGACAGAGGGCAAGGGGTCTGAAAAAGTTTGACATTCATGAGAGCTCTGAACAGTTTTTTTTTTTTATAAACTTTATTTATTTTAATTTTATTGGAAAGGCAGAGAGACAGATCTTCTCATCTGCTGCTTCACTCCACAAATGGTCACAACAGCCAGGGCTGGACCAGGCCTAAGGCAGGAGCTGGAACTCAGTCTGAGTCTTCCACTTGGGTGGTAGAAACCCAAGTCCTTAAGCTTTCATCTGCTGCCTCCTTGGATGTGCATTAGCAGGAAGCAGAGGAGCTGGGACTAGAACTGGCCCTGCCATGTGGGATGTGAGTTGTACCAAACACCCACCCCTGAACAAGGTATTTGAAGATGATTTGGGCAGCTAAGTTGAATTAGAGTAGAACTATATTAGAGCCCTTTAGGGAGATGCTAGTGTATGTTGTGAATCATGAGGGAATAAAATAAACTGAAAATGGGATGAAAGGAACAGATTTGAGAGATGGTGTGAAGAAGAACTGGCAGGGTTTTGGATTGGACTGAAGGGGACTATTTGTGAACAAGTCAGGAGTTAAAAATAAATTCTGAGGTTATTGGTCTGGAAGACTTGACCGCTGAGTTACATTGTTAATTGTAATGGGAAAATTGAGAAAGTGCTGAGATGCAACTGTAGATGAGTTAACTTTTTAAAAAAAGTTTCATATAGGATAAGTTGCCTTGAAATTCATCAGACAGCAGTTATTGGCAATTATATTTAACTTTCCAGTCTAAAATTGCACTAATTCTAATTTTTCTATACCTACAAATGTTAGATTTATATTAGCATTAAACTAAAGGTTTTTATTTCCAGGCTTTTCATTAAAGTCTTAAAAAATAATTTGAAATTCAAAAGCCTCACATTTGAAACTAAGTTATAATAGTTTCATGGTAACTTACTTAAAAACAATGAGTATACTTTTTGGAGTAAATTGTGACTTAAACATTTTAAGTATTTTCAATATCAGTTTTTAGTTTCTGTCGCATACTTAAAACTTTTTCATAAATAATGTTTTTTTCCGGTAAACCTTACATTAAAAATGATAGTAATAATACTAAGAGCCTTCATTTTGCATGTGAAGATTCTTACAGAAATTAAAAGTTGATTTTCTAAAAAAGTAATTTTTGTTGAGTTAAAGTATTTATTCCAAGTTTAAATTGGTATATGAGTGTTGAAATCCTTACTTGCTATGGTAAAATCGGTTTCTTTTTCGTTCACATCAGGTTTATGTGTTATTACCTAATGTTAATATTATTATAATTCCTTCTTTAGAATCATGTGATCTTTTACTCAAAACAGAAAGTAAGGGGCTACCAACTTATGGCAGTTTCAGTTAAAATATTAGTAATGAATCCTTTTGACAAACTTTTGAAAAAATTTAGCTATTTGTCTAGGTTCAATGTTTAAATAGAAAATTTGTAAAAGAGGAAAATAAGCCAGTGAGTAGCACTTAAATTGTTTCCTTATATAAAGCTTTTTTGTAAAAAAGATTTACTTATTTGAAAGGCAGAGTGATAGAGGAAGAGAGAGAAAGACACACAGGTGTACACACACACCTTCTATCTGCTGGTTCACTTGCCTGAAACATCCAGAGCTGAGCCATACTGAAGCCAGGAGCCAGGAGTTCCATTCAGGTCTCCCATTTGAATGGCAGAGACCCAAATACTTGGGCCATTATCTGTTGCCTTCCCAGGCACATTAGCAGGAAGCTGAATAGGAAGTGAAGTAACACCATCATGGGATGCTGGCATTCTAAGCAGCAACATAACTTGTCATGCCACAATGCCTGCCCCTCATGTAAAGCTTTTTTGGATCAAAAATGTTATTACCAGAGAGAATAATTCATAATGGTATGTTTTGCAGTATTAAGTTGTGTGATAGTTGAAACTGAAGAGTAAATAAGTAGCAACTTAATCTTTGTGACATCTAAAAATTAGATTATTGGAATTCAATCAATTTCTTGATTATCCTGTAATAATGTAGGAAAGAGCTCATGTTTGAGAATGAAAACAGGAACCTCATTTTTACTCTTCTCCCAATCAGACTTAGCTCAGAATTGTTATAACAGTTAAGATGGTAATGTAAGAATTACATGCTGTCTTGTTTTATGCACCTGTAGAATGACGATATGACATAGGCATTAGGAAAAACTTCAGTGGCACCCAGTGATTGACAGTTCAATTGCTGACTGGGCATCACCTTTAGAAAATGACATCTCATTCCACTGATATAGTTCAGCTGAAAATCAGACTGTACTTGCATCTGTCCTGTCTGTCCCTTTAATTGTACTTCAGTTGCAGGAATAAGATACTATTTTGTAAAAAACAGCAACGCTGGGAAAGCTGTGTTTTTTTTTTTTTTTTTTTTTTTAAGTGCCAGCAGCAGACACGGAGACAGCTCTGTTTTTCTGTGTGCTTTATGCACAGAGAAGGCTGTGGAACGGTATATGCTGACCATGCTGCCACAGTTCCATACTTTTAAATAAAACTCACGGGATTGTGAGAGAGGGATGGAAAAGGGAAAGATGTGAGATTGTGGTGCTTCTTGTGATGCCCCATCTTAAAATGTAGAATGGTAGGGCAGAGCACATGGGTGTGACAGGAGTGTGTGCTGTGCTGGCATTAACAGGACTAACCTGATTGCCTGGATATTGTTCTACTAAAAACACAATCATCATTAGTATATGAATTTGGTGGAGCATTTAAGATCACTTTCTAGCTGATTTGGAGGTGGGAGGTGGAAGGGGGAGTTTTGCATAACTTCGAGAATAAAAGCATTTTAATAGTTTGTGGATTTAAAAGTAGAGGTTGCATTCTTTGCTTCTGTCCTCAGTTGTACAGCTATTCCTTGGCACAAATAGTTTTTGAATCATGTTGGAGGTGATGTTGAGCCTGTGTGGATAGAACAACAAGGCAAAATTGACAGTAAAATTAAAAAATAACTGTTTGTGTTTCCAAAAGTTTCCTGCCATTAAAATTAAAAAATAAATGAATATGTTTATTCTATTTTAGTTTTTTCTTAAGAAACACTTAAGATATAGTAGACAGTTAGTAAATTATTTCAGTATACACTTGCATCTGCAATGCAGTGGTTTTGATATACGATACAAAGACACACAGCTTTGTAGATTTGGGTTGTTAGTTTACAGACTCTTCCAACTTTGGGGGAGAAAAGCCTGCATTCAAAGAGTTCTGTTTTGTAAATTGTTGAATCTCACTTTTGTGTTGGGTCGTGTATTTGCATTTTTGGTTTGATCACCTAGAGGTAATGATGTATTTTTCTTGAAATTGATCTTGTAAAGTTGACTTCCCCTTTTATTTCCATGACACTGTGGCCAGCAGTGGCACAAAGCAGCACTCTTATGTTCCTATATTAACATGATTATCCTTTCAAATCAATTTAGTAATAAAAGTAAACATTGCTGAGAAAGGAGGAACTTTTTATCCTAGAAACCTGTATTTTATTTTTAAAGATTTTTTTTTTTAAGATTCATTTATTTATTTAGGGGCTGGTGCCATGGCTCACTTGGTTAATCCTCTGCCTGTGGCACCGGCGTCCCATATGGGCGCTGGATTCTAGTTCTGGTTGCTCCTCTTCCAGTCCAGCTCTCTGCTGTGGCCTAGGAGGGCAGTGGATGATGGCCCAAGTGCTTGGGCCCCTGCACCTGCATGGGAGACCAGGAGGAAGCACCTGGCTCCTGGCAGTGTAGCTAGCTCCAGGGTGAACCAGATCTTCTACTGCTTTTCCAGGCCATAGCAGACAGCTGGATCGGAAGTGCAGTGGCAGGGACTTGAACCGGCGCCCATACGGGATGCCAGCACTGCAGGTGGCAGCTTTACCTGATACACACAGTGCCGGCCCCTTAAGTTAGTTTTTAGGCTTACCACTTTACTAATTCATCCACTTGTTGGTTTCTTAAAAACCACAACTCTGAGGGGAATGGATAGATGCTGATGTTAAGTATTACGCCTACCAAAGAGAATAGATAAATGATTCAGGAAAACAGTATATTGGGATTACTTAGTATAGGCTTATGCAGCTTCAAGGGTAATGATTGTTCAGAATGTTCACCTAGAGAATGTTAGTTATACTAACTTAACTATCTTTTAAAGGGGCAGGAGGCAGGAAAGTCTCTACTGGAGAACTGGGGTTCTTCAGTAACTCTTCCCTAAATCAGACATACTCTAGTTTATTGGTCACTGAAGTAATGATGAGGAAGAGAACTGGGTTCGTCCGTCCGTCCTTTTCTCTTCTCTTCTCTTCTCTTCTCTTCTCTTCTCTTCTCTTCTCTTCTCTTCTCTTCTCTTCTCTTCTCTTCTCTTCTTTCTTTTTTCTTTCTTTCTTTCTTTCTTTCTTTCTTTCTTTCTTTGAAAGTCAGAGTTACACACACACACACACACACACACACACACAGAGGTCTTCCATTGGCTGGTTCACTCCCCAAATGGCCACAGTGGCTGGAGCTGAGCAGATCTGAAGCCAGGAGGCAGGAGCTTCCTTTGGGTCTCCCATGCAAGTGCAGGGGCCCAAGCACTTGGGCCATCTTCTACTGCTTTCTCATGCCATAGCAGAGAGCTGGATTGGAAGTGGAGCAGCCAGGACTCGAACCAGCGCCCACATGGGATACCAGTGCTTCAGGCCAGGGCATTAACCCACTACACCACAGCGCCGGCCCGGAGAACTGGGTTATTTCTGATTGGCCAACCTCCAGTTAGATTTCTGTGATATGGTCAAAGGTACTAAAATTTTTAGAATGCTAGCCAGGATATTGTTACCAAGTCTTTCTTCCATTGTCCATGTACATTTGTTACCCAGCAACAGAATTATCTGTTTTAATGTTTGTTGGTCTTGTTTTTTTCTCCTTGGTGCATGTGGAATTAAAATTCAGATTTTGATCTGCCTATACCTTGTTTGTGGAATGCATAGAAGGACTTTCATGGAGTCATTTAAGCTTTCCTAATGAATTATGAATAGCTGTTTAGAGGGTAACATTACCCAATACATTTATAGGTGTAATGAAAACTGAAAAGCTAGGTTTCTTAATTGATAAGCTGAAGAAAAAAGGATTGTCATGGCAAAGTATTTTTTCTTTTGCAGGTCTGAGAAATTTTTAGAGGATTAATTGGCTGAATAACTAAAACGGTTATGTGTCTTAAGATCTCTTTGAAGAGGGGCTGGTATTGTGACGTGTTAGGTAAAGCCTCCACCTGTGATGCCAGCATCCCCTACTGGCACCAGTTCATGTCCTGACTGCTCTGCTTCTAATCTAGCTCCCTGGAGGTGCACTGGAAAGAGCAGTGAAAGATGGCCCGAGTATTTGGGCCCCTGCTACCCAGGTAGGAGACTTGGAAAAAGCTCCTGCCTTCTGGTTTCAGCCTGGCCCAGTCCTGGCCATTGTGGCCATCTGGGGAGTGAGCTAGTGATGGGAAGATCTCTCTCTTCTGTTGCTCCCTCTCTTTGTAATTCTGCCTTTCAAATAAATAAGTAAATAAAAAACAAAAGAAAAAATTTCTTTCAAGGAAGGCTATAGCCTATCTTTAAATGTGACTCCCTCTACTACTTATTATACAAAATTATGAATTCTTTTTATTTGATCAACAATTTTCTTCATGATTTATGTTCAAGTTATTGAGTTTAGTCAAATAAATTGCTAGTGGCTGGTCTTTTGTGTTTGTGGAGACGCACCTAAAGAGGTCGAATTGTTGGAGTTATACCTGGAATCAGAATGACAGTATTCCAGATACATCTCTGGCTTATTGGAATTTCAGAACTTTCATACTCCATTCATTATCTAACTCTGAAGAAAAGGGGAAATTTTTGAGTTGAAAATTTCAATAAAATATGTGATTTTATATAGCAGAGTATGTCATATCTACATGATATATGATAATAACCACAATAAAATTAGTTTGGTCCTATATGCTAGACAGTTACATGCTTATTTATATGTTTTACTTTAAATTAAGAAAAGTTATAAGCAGTGATTCAAACAAATAGAAAAGGTATTCAGTGAAGTTTTCCTCCTCTCCTGATCTGTAACTATCTGTTTCTTTTCCTGGAAAAGCTAACGTACAATTTAAGTGTCCTTCCATAGATTTTCTGAATCCTTACAGAGTACTGATGTCTATCGTGGGCTTGATTTTGTATATACATACCTAACATAATACTGGCTTTAGCAGAAGAGTGTTGGAATTACAACAAAATTTTAATCAATTATTCTTGAAAATTGTTACTGCTTTTCAACTAGTAGATTACTGAACTTTTATTTCTCTGAATATGAGTTAGATGGAGAATAAGTGCAAAGATAAGAGAGCTTCCCTCTTGGCTGTTAGAGGTAAAATGTAATATTCTTAACCAGTGAACACTTGGAAGCACTTTTAAAATACTTTCCACCTTGTGTGTATTTATGAAACTATTGCAAAGTAGATACTGTATCCTTCCTGGAAATAAATGTTTATTTCATGATAAAGAGAAAGACAAAGGGTGATTTTTTTTTTCTTTTAGCATTTCATATTTTGGACATCTTAGATGAGAAAACCTGTTCTCTTGAGAGATCAGAGGCGCAGAGTGCGTCAATATCAATGAAGCCTGTGCCTTTTACCTCTTTAAGAGCGCACGGTTTCATTCTGCTCCTAAACTAAGCATTTGTTAATCTTTAAAACATATTTTGTTACTTTTATAAGTAATTTATTAATATAATTTTAAAAAATCAAATCATACAAGAAGGCTTGCAGTGAAAACTTATATTCTGCCTCCAGCCCTGCTTCTCAGAAGCAACTTTAATTATGATAGCTTCTTCTCTACTAGGTGTGTTAATATTTTTAATTAGTATGTTCCAAATATATCTCTAAGTTTAGATATTTTTATCTTCCCATTGTGGTGGAAATCATTTATTGTTGAACATTTTCTTTTTGCCATCATGCTAATATAATTATACCACTATTTTTAGTCAACCTATTGTTTAAATTAAGTATAATTTAGTATCTAGACACCAAATAATATTTTTAGCAGAACAAGTAGTGTACAATGACCACATTACTTTTTTTTTTTTTTTTTAAGATTTATTTATTTATTTGAAAGTCAGAGTTACACACAGAGAGAGGCAGAGAGAGAGGTCTTCTATCCGATGGTTCACTCCCCAACTGGCCGCAACTGCCGGAGCTGCGCTGATCCAAAGTCAGGAGCCAGGAGCTTCCTCTAGGTCTCCTACGCAGGTGCAGGGGCCCAAGGACTTGGGCCATCCTCCACTGCCTTCCCAGGCCACAGCAGAGAGCTGGACTGGAAGAGGAGCAGCCGGGACTCGAACCAGCGCCCATATGGGATACCGGCGCTTCAGGCCAGGGTGTTAACCCGCTGAGCCACAGCGCCAGCCCTGACCACATTGCTTTTTAAAAACAGATTTATTGAGATATAATTCACCATAGAATTCACTCATTTAAACTATGCATTTTAGTGGTTTTTAATATATTCACAGAGTTGTGTAACCATTACCACAATCTAATTTTAGTGTACGTCTATGGTCCCAGATAGAAATCTTGTACCCATTAGCAATCATTCCCCATCTTTTCACTTCCCCCCAGCTTTAGGCATCCATTAATCTCTGTGACTCTATAGATTTGCCTATTCTGTGCCTATTCTGTGTATTTCATATAAATGAATTTATATAACATGTGGCCTTTATATGACTGGCTTCTTAGTATAATGTCTTCAAGATTCTTCCATGTTGTATCATGTGTGAGTACTTCATTGCTTTTTTTTTTGCCAAGTAATATGTCATACAGTGGATATACCATAATTTATTTATTCATTTATCAGTTGATGAGCCTTTGGGTTCCCTCTGCCTTTTTTGTTGTGTATTTTAAAGATTTATTTGTTTATTTATGTGAAAGAGCAACTGAGAGAGACAGAAAGACAAATCTTAGATCTGCTGGTTCACTCCCCAGGTGGCTACAACACCCAGGTCTGGGCCTTGCTGAAACCAAAAGCGAATTACTCCATCCTGGGCTCCACATGGGTGGCAGGAGACCAAGTACTTGAGCTATCACTGGCTGCCTCCTGGAGTATTAGCAGGAAGCTGGATCAAAAGCCGAGTAGTCAGGTGTGTAGCAGGCACTGTGATATGGGATACAGATGTAAAAATTAATTTATTAAGTTAAACCTAGGGTTTTTGTTTAAATGTGAGGAAACAGTAGTCGAGAAAGGTAAGAGACAGATATAGATGCTTCTCTTACACTCTGTGCTTAGCACTAAGTGGCTGTGAACTCTTTCGATGGCTGAATGAATGAAAGAACTCAGATGGCAAGTTGCACTGGTTGGTAAGTGTCAGTACTTGGGAAACGAGGGGCATGTGTGGTTATTACAGTATTCAAGGCTCCTATAAAGCTTCCCGGATTTTATTTGTAGTGGGTGAAGATAAAAGAGAGATTTAGGCTAGTGAAATCTGACAAATCAAGTTCTTTCTTTTCACCAAGTAGCTTATCCTGCAAAAGAGTAGAGGTAAAATAGACAGTATTTAAATATGAACAGTTCCTTTCATCATGGATGTACTTAGGCCTATGTAATTGTCCTATTGTGGAAATCATGAAAACTTTGATTTTTACAGAACCTGGATCTTAATAATATTTGTTTGACATACTAGTACATATTAGTGTTTCAATTCTAGAGCTTTCCCAGAGAGTAAGATATTAATAAATAGTATAGATTCTGTTGCTAAGTAAAACAGCTTCTTATATTGCTGTAAAATATGGCTGTCGGTTTTTGGGAAAACTGTGTTCTACTGATCAGCATAGTATCTGCTTCTGTGACTAATTGTGTACTTTATGAGGTGTTTGGCTGGCCTAACATACAATTCTTAGACATGGATGGAACAATTTGTTTTCTGTGTTACATAGCAGATCTTTGTTATGTCCTTCTTAAACCAAAAGGAGTTACTAGAGAACAAGGTTTAATTCTATTTAAATTGAATTGAACAGCAGGGGTAACTTCTATTGTGAGACTTTTGAGACCTTTAAAATACACACTTGCTTGCATGTAGAGCTTTGCTACTTTATGGTACTTGAAAGCAACCAATTTTGAGCCTGGTTAACTCATTAGCTTGATTCAAGGCAGGAATAAAAGTGATAGATTTTGCCTGCCTCCATCCTTATTATTTCCTATGGCTGCTGGTCTTAGTATTTTTTTGTTGTTTCTTTATATTATTCTTTCACACAATGATTCTATTTTATTTTTTTACAGATTTATTTATTTACTTGAAAGGCAGAATTACAGAGAGAGAAGGAGAGATAGAAAGAGGAGAGACAGCGAGAGATCTTCCATCTGCTGGCTCACTCCCCAGGTGGCCTCAAGGACCGGGGCCAAATGCGCCAGAGCCAGCAGCTTCTTCTGGGTCTCCTGTATGGGTGCAGGGACTCAAGCACTTGGGACATTCTCCTCTGCTCTCCCAGGCTCATTAGCAGAGAGCTGGGTCACGAGTAGAGCAAGTGGGACTTGAACAAGTGCCCATATGGGATTCTGATGCTGCAGGCTGTGGCTTAACCAAGTGAGCCACAGTGCTGACCCATGATTCTCTTTTATTTAGTTGGCATTTAATGAATAATGAATGTTAGAATATAAAACCATAAATTTAAGACTTTGAATCTTAAATATAGAGACCAGATTGTGATATGTTATTTCATGGTCATATTTTCTTTTTAAGAAGTGCTTCTGTGGCCAGCGCCATGGTGAGTAGGTTAATCCTCTGCCTGCAGTGCCGGCGTCCCATATGGGCGCTGGTTCTAGTCCTGACTGCTCCACTTCTGATCCAGCTCTCTGCTGTGGCCTGGGAAACCAGTAGAAAATGGCCCAAGTCCTTGGGCCCCTGCACCCACATGGGAGACCGGGAAGAAGCTCCTGGCTCCTGACTCCTGGCTTTGGATTGGCACAGATCCAGCCATTGAGAAAGACCATTTGGGGAGTGAACCAATGGACGGAAGACCTTTTTTCTCTATCTCTCCCTCTCACTGTCTGTAACTCTACTTCTCAAGTAAAAATAAATAAATAACATCTTTATAAAACAAAGAACTGTTTCTTTGGTCTTTGGAGGTAAATATTAACAGGAGAGGTTGATATATAGTTTTCATGATTTGCAGAAAATTTTCTGTACCTCTTATTTGAGGAATCTTTTAAGTATCAGGTTACAAATAAAATCCTATGGTGATTACAGAATTCAGAAACAGTGTAATTGGCTCTGCTGTCCCTTTTGTCTGCAAATAAGGGCCCAGGTACACATTTCGTTTGTAATAATTAACTTATTTCATCTTAATTCATACATTTCTTTTCTTTTTTTCTTTTTTTAAGATTTATTCATGGGCCAGTGCTGTGGTACAGTAGGTTAAAGCCCTGGCCTGAAGTGCCAGCGTCCCATATGGGCTGTGGTTCTAGTCCCGGCTGCTCCTCTTCAATCTAGCACTGTGCTATGGTCTGGGAGAGCAGTGGAAGATTCCCAGGTGTTGGGCCCTTGCACCCACATGGGAGACCCCAAGGAAGTTCCTGGCTCCTGACTTCAGATTGGCTCAGCTCTGGCTGTTGCAGCCATCTGGGGCGTGAGCCAGCAGATGGAAGACCTCTCTCTCTTGTCTGTACAGAGAGAGCTCTGTAACTGTCTTTCAAATAAATAAAAGAATAAATAAGATTTTTAAAAAAAATTTATTCTTTATTCATTTTTTAAAAAAAGATTTAATCATTTATTTGAAAGGCAGAGTTATAGAGAGGCAGAGAAAGAGAGGCCTTCCATCCGCTCGTTCACTTCTCAAATGGCCACAATGGCCAGAGCTGGGCTGATCCAAAGCCAGGAACCAGGAGCTTTATCTGGGTCTCCTACGTGGGTGTAGGACTTGGACCATCTTCTACTGTTTCTCCAGACCATAACAGAGAGCTGGATCAAAAATGGAGCAGCTGGGACTTGAACTGAACATATGGGATGCTGGCACTGCAGGTGGCAGCTTTACCTGCTACGCCACAGCACTGGCCCCTATTTCATACATTTCTAATACGAAAATCAATTTATGAACTTTTTTCCTTTCCTTCCAGTATGTAACTGAAGACTAGTGGGAAATGCTGTTTTGTGTTAACCTTGTAATAAGAAGCCCTGTTTTTTTATGAAGTTGGATTTTTTGGATGGTACTTTAAAGAGTATACCTGGGCTTTAATGTACAGTATTTATTATTATTTAGAGTACTTATATATTTGGAAAGTATTTATTTGCCAGCTCAACTGTCCAAAATGAAGGTGAGAAGTAAGTAGCAGATAAAAATGAGCATTGGTTCCTGAAGTTTTGTTCTTCCTGGGATATTACTATTCTGTGATGTGATTTTATTGAACTACTGCCTATTGGATTTTATTTCTTAATAAGAGCAATTTAGTAGCAATATAAGGAAAAGACTAAGCTGCCCTTTTGAAGGAAGAAGAAAAGATAAAAAATTGACACAAGTCCCACATTTTTGCTTTGTATTAATGAATTTCATGTCCCATAGGGAAAATTTCACTGTAAATTAAGGTGCTTCTTGAGTGATGTTTGATATTGTCTTTGAGTTTCTTGAGCTTTTTCTCTGTTTTTTGACATCATAAGGCCATCTGGTTTCTTCTCTGATCAGGTTTAATAGAATTTAAGAAAGTTACTAGCTTTAAAAGTTTCCTTATTTAGAAGTGTTAGTAATAATATCTATTTTTCTGAGTGATGAGGCTTAAAGGAAGTAATTATGCATGTAAGGTGCTTCGCGTAGTGTCTGACACTTAGTGATATTAGCTGCTATTTTTTTTATTTATTTTTTATTTTTTTATTTTTATTTTTATTTTTTGACAGGCAGAGTGGACAGTGAGAGAGAGAGACAGAGAGAAAGGTCTTCCTTTTGCCGTTGGTTCACCCTCCAATGGCCGCCGCGGCCGGCGCACCGCGCTGATCCAATGGCAGGAGCCAGGAGCCAGGTGCTTTTCCTGGTCTCCCATGGGGTGCAGGGCCCAAGCACCTGGGCCATCCTCCACTGCACTCCCTGGCCACAGCAGAGGGCTGGCCTAGAAGAGGGGCAACCGGGACAGAATCCGGCACCCCGACCGGGACTAGAACCCGGTGTGCCGGCGCCGCTAGGCGGAGGATTAGCCTAGTGAGCCGCGGCGCCGGCCTTAGCTGCTATTATTATTACCAACACTAACAATAATAAGGCTTAGGTGGAGTTTATTAACCTTTCTGTAGCCTGTTTTTTTTTTTGTTCTTTAAATTGGTCTGTGTAAGGTGGTTATAAAGAAAGCCTCCATATCTTCTTTTTCCCTTGTGTTCTGTTGAGAAAAGAAATCATCACAGGGTGCCTTTTTTTTTTTTTTTTTAAGTAACAGAAGGACATTAAAGAAAGTTGCAGTTCTCACCTGGATGTGGCACCTTTTTAGCCAGTATTAGGTGTAATCAGCAGATGTTGGTTGGCCTGGTTGCCTTTAAACTTTTGTTTTTAATGTATTTTAAGTAGATCTGATGTTTATAGAGTTTAGTCTTTTTAGACTGCATACTTTTCCTCTTAAAACTTATTTTAGGGGGGGAGCTGGCGCAGTGGCTCACTTGGTTAATCCTCCGCCTGCGGCGCCCGCATCCCATATGGGCGCTGGGTTCTAGTCCCAGTTGCTCCTCTTCCAGTCCAGTTCTCTGCTGTGGCCCAGGAAGGCAGTGGAGGATGGCCCAAGTGCTTGGGCCCTGTACCTGTACCTGCATGGGAGACCAGGAAGAAGCTCCTGGCTTTGGATCGGCGCAACGCCGGCCTTAGTGGCCATTTGCGGGGTGAACCAATGGAAGGAAGACCTTTCTCTCTGTCTCTGTCTCTAACTCTACCTGTCAAATAAAAAAAAATAAAATAAATTAAAAAATTAAAAAAATACGTTTTTTAGGGGCCAGTGCTGTGGGGTAGTGGGTAAAGCTGCCTGTAATGCTCACATCCCATACGGGTGCCAGTTCGAGTCCTGGCTGTTCCACTTCCAATCCAGCTCTGCTATGGCCTGGAAAGCAGTAAATGGTCCAAGTCCTTGGTCCCTTGCATCTGTGTGGGAGACCCAGAGAAAGCTCCTGGCTTCAGATCATTGCAGCTCCAGCTGTTGTGGCCTACTGGGGAGCAAACCAGCGGATTGGAAGACCTCTCTCTCCCTCCCCCCCCCCCTTTCTGCCTCTCCTTCTCTCTCTGTGTAATTCTTTCAAATAAATATATTAAAAAAACTTATTTTACTCTGATTTGTATGCAGTGGCAGTTTGCTTATATTGATCACTAGGTATTAAATGTTTAGTTAAATGTTTAAATGTGTTAGACATACCAGATTACTATGGGATGTAAAGATTTTTTTTTTCCAACTGTGATTCGTTGTAAATGAGAAAATATACCATGGCCAGTGTTTCCAAGTCTACTTTTGTTTTAGGATTAAGTGTCTAGAATTAGAAGATTTGTCTTTAAAACTTTTTAGTTTTAGACTTACAGTTCTTTTATGCTTAAAATCTTGAAACTAATAAATTATTTGCTATATTATTTGTTTGTACATATACAGGATAATACTGTTATCTTGATATTGTAAAAAATTGTTGTTAAACAGTTTATTATTTTCAATTTAAAATCTAGCGGGGATGTATACTCAAATTATTATTTTTAAATCATTCATGAAGATTGTTCTCTGTGTGGTTAAGCCACCCATTTGACGTGTGATTAAGTTCATTTTAATGTCAGCTTGTAAGAATGGCCATTTTTGGGGGCCGGCTCTGAGGCATAGCAGGTAAAGCCACTACCTGCCAGTGCCGGTATCCCATATGGGCACGGGTTCAAGTCCTGGATGTTCCGCTTCCGATCCAGCTCTCTGCTATGGCCTGGGAAAGCAGTAATGGCCCAAGTCCTTGGGCCCCTGCACCCGCATGGGAGACCTGGAAGAAGCTCCTGGTTCCTGGCTTCAGATTGGCCCATCTCTGGCTGTTGTGGCCAATTGGGTAGCAAACCAGTGGATGGAAGACCTCTCTCTCTTTGCCTTTCCTCTCTCTGTGTAACTCTTTCAAATAAATAAATCTTTAAAAAAGGTGTTCTTAAATTTTGATTTAACTTTGTTTTATAATTGTAAGGAATGTTTACATGGCTCCAAAACCAAAGGTGAGATAAAATCAGAAAAGTGCTTTTATGCTTTACTTTTCCCATAGATAGCTATGTTTATTAGTTTTTGGTTATTTTAAAAATAAATGTATATGTTTATTCATATTTCTCTCTCCTTTTATATTGCTTTTTTTTTTCTTTTTTAACTTATCAGGTCCTAGGGATCACTCAGAAGTATATGTGGAACTCTTTCTTACTGCCTTCTGTACAGCTTAGTACTCTTGATTTTTTTTTTCTTTCAAGCAGTTTCATTTTCATGGGTATTAGTGTTACACAGTAAAATTTTGATGGGGCTAGGTGCTTGGTTCAAAGATACTTAAGATAGTATTGGAAATGTATACAATAAAATGTTTCAAACTTTCTCTTATTTTCATATGCTCTTTTTTTGTGTGTTTCATTCTTCAGAAATTATCACTAGTAAGTTAGTTCAAACCGTTTTTCTAGACATGTATAGCATTTATATATTACAGATGTTTTTTAAGCAAAACTGGGGTATATCATGAATATTTATAACTTGATTTTTTTAATGCACTTAGTTGAGCTTTAATTTTGGATAATAAGAGATTGCTGAAAAAAATTGAGCTTTAAAGCATGATTTTTGAGAGATTTTTTTCTTCTACCCTTAGTACTAGATATGGATTGTGTATGTGTATGTGCATTTCTGTATATGTACTTCCTAAATATTCTATTTTGCAATCATTGCTCTAAAATCCAAAAAGTGGTGTGTGCAGTTATGTTCTCATATACTTTTTTTATAGACTTAAACTTACCTTTAGTAAGAAACTCAGCAAAATCTTACCTGTTATGGTTTAATACTAAAAGTAAGTCCAGATAAAATTGAAAGGTTCCTATTGACCATCAGTTTAATGTAATTTATTTAAAAGCAGGGAAGAACCGTCTATCTTGTTCATAATTGGGTCTTTAGCACCTGGGACAGCAACTGATACTTCATTCTTCAATTTTCTATTACTTAGGTTTTGCCATATAAATTATAACTGAATCACATTTTACAAGCCATTCTATGTTCTTTTTTCATTTGTCAATATATCATGGACATTTTTCATGCTAACACTTAAGTATTTATTCCTTGAGTGTGTCACTGGAGATACTGTAGATTACATAATTAGCTAGTTTCAGATTTTAAAATTTTTTGAAAGGGGGAGACACACTGAGACTGATACAGAGAGAGGTGTTCATCCTCCAAATGCCTGCCAAAAGTATGGGCTGAGGCTGAAGCTGGGCCTGGGGAACTCAATCCAGGTCTCCCATGTGGGTGACAGGAACCCAGTTACGTGAATCATTACTGCTGACTCCCAGGGTCTGCATTAGCAGGAAGCTGGAGTGAGGAGCAGGAGCTAGAACTGGGAATTAAAGCTAGATACTCTGATGTATAGGACATGGGCATCTTAACTGCTAGACTAAATGCCCACCCCATAGGTAGTTTTAAAGGAGCCAGCACTGTGGTATAGCAGTAGTGGCATCCCATATAGGTGCTGGTTCGTATCCTGGCTGTACCACTTGTGATCCTCCCAGGTAATGTGCCCAGAAAGCACTGGAAGATGAGCCAAGTGCTTGCGCCCCTGCACCCACTTGGAGACGCGGAAGAAGCTCCTGGCTTCTGGCTTCAGACTGGCCCAGCTCCCAGCCATTGTGGCCATTTGGGGAATGAACCAATGAATGGGAGATATCTCTCTGCCTCTCCCTCCCTTTCTCTCTGTGATTCCGTCTTTCAAATAAATAAATCTTTTTTTTTTTTTTTCGAAGACTTTGAGCCATTTATTTTCTCTTGGTCTTTGGCATTAGTGTTTTGTTTTTAAGTATTAATGAAAGATACTAAGTTGGGGGTTGTGATGGAATGAGAATGTAACTTTCTATAGATTCATGAGGTAAATATGTTGTATTGCAAGGTAGTACATAGAACTTGTTTTAAACAAATCCAATCTGATTATTCTCACTATGAATATTGGAATAATTCACTTTAAAATTTCTGACAAGCAGTTCATATAAGAATAAAAGTCAACATGTGAAAGAATGTTTAGTTTAGGGTGTGTATAATTGTAGAAGCAAACTAAAGTAAGATTAAATTATATTTCTTGTTCCCTAGTCAGATTGTTATTGATTAGAAATGCAGTCACTTAGTGACAGTGGTGATGTATTGCTGAAGGAAAATAAATTTGTGTATTTTTTCAGAGGACACTTTAACAGGCTTCAGAAGTTCTACTTCTGGGACTTCATTTGAAAGAAAAAAATTAAAGATATGACCACAAATTTAGATATACTTGGATATTTATTAAAAGTTTAATCCTGGGACCAACAATAGTAGTAGTACAGGTATTTCTCTGTTCTTTGAGAGGTTGGTTCTAGGACTCTAGGTAGACGAAAATCTCTGGTTGTCCCTTATTTTTGTATAAAATTGTGTAGTATTAGCATGTGACTTAGACACATTTTTCCATGTACTTTAAATTATCCAGATTAAAAATTTTAAATTTTTAGCCGGCGCCGTGGCTCCATAGGCTAATCCTCCACCTTGCGGCGCCGGCACACCGGGTTCTAGTCCCGGTTGGGGCGCCGGATTCTGTCCCGGTTGCCCCTCTTCCAGGCCAGCTCTCTGCTATGGCCAGGGAGTGCAGTGGAGGATGGCCCAGGTGCTTGGGCCCTGCACCCCATGGGAGACCAGGAAAAGCACCTGGCTCCTGGCTCCTGCCAGGATCAGCGCGGTGCGCCGGCTGCAGCGGCGGCCATTGGAGAGTGAACCAACGGCAAAAGGAAGACCTTTCTCTCTGTCTCTCTCTCTCACTGTCCACTCTGCCTGTCAAAAAAAAAAAAAAAAAAAGAATTGTTTTAAAAAAAAAAAATTTTAAATTTTTATAACTAATGTAAATACTATGTAATAATAATTGTTAACACTATTTGGTTAGGTAATGGTGATAAGGAAAATAGTCTACATGTGCAGTAGGAATGTAATTTATTTTTTCAAAATTTTTTAAAATAATTTTTTAAAAGATTTTATTTATTTATTCGAAAGTTGGAGTGACACAGAGAGGAGAAGCAGAGAAAGAGAGAGAAAGGTCTTCAATCCCCAACTGGCCGCAATGGCTGGAGCTGTGCCAATCTGGAGCCAGGAAGCCAGGAGCTTCTTTCTTCTGGGTCTCCCATGCAGGTGCAGGAGCCCAAGGACTTGGGCCATCTTCTGCTTTTCCAGGCTGTAGCAGAGGGCTGGATTGGAAGTGGAGCAGCCGGCTATCGAACCGGCACCCATATGGGATGCTAGCGCTTCAGGCCAGGGCATTAACCCGCTATGCCACAGCACTGGCCCCTATTTTTTCAAATGTTTTCAATCTCAGGTTCATTGAATCCATGGATGCTGAACTCATGGATATAGAGAGCCATTGTGCTTAAATAATGCTTTCTGTGTGCCAAACAGTATGCTTACTTCATACTCTCAATAATTTGGTGATTTTAAAAAAAGATTTAATTTGAAAGGCAGAGTTAGAGAGGCAGAAACAGAGAGAGGTCTTCCATCCGGTGGTTCACTTCCCAAATGCTTGCAATGGCAAGAGCTGGACCAATTTGAAGCCATGAGCCAAGTGCTTCTTCCAGATCTCCAATGTGGGTGCAGGGGCCCAAGGATTTGGGCTGTCATCTGCTGTTCTTTCAAGCACATTAGCTGGGAGCTGGATTGGAAATAGAGCAGCCCATATGGGATGCCAGCACTGTAAGTGGTAGCTTTACCCACTGTGCCACACCGCTGGCCCCTTGTGATTTTTTTTTTTTAAAGATTTATTTATTTATTTGAGAAGCAGAGTTACGGAGCCAGAGAGAGCCAGAGAGAGTGTGTGCTTCCATCCACTGATTCACTCCACAAATGGCCACAATAGCCGGAGCTGGGCTAGTCTTTTGCCCAGAGCTTCTTTGAGGTCTCCCATGTGAGTGCAGGAACACAAGCACTTGGACCAACTTCTGCTGCTTTCCCAGGTGCATTAGGAGGGAGCCTGATCAGAAGGGGAGCAGTAAGAACTCAATTGGTGCCCATATGGGATGCTGCATTGCAGGCAGTGGCCTTACCTGCTTTGCCACAGGACCAGCCCTGGTGATTTTTTTTTAATACAATAGGATTACAAATGGTGATTCATGACAATAGTGAGTGGAAACAATAGATTTCAAAGGAATATGTGATTACATTGACGAGCAACAAAATCTAGGGAATAACTTGTGAGAATATTCTCCAGAATATTTTGTCAGTTTTACTCTTGATACTCAAGTTACAGAATTTCTTTTGGCTGTTTTTTATTTTCTGTGGTAAACCTATGTTATCTAACAAGAAACTTGTTATTTTTAAAAGTGGCATTTGATTTTTTTTTAAAGATTTATTTATTTATTTGAAAGGCAGAGTTTCAGAGAGGCAGAGGCAGAGAAAATCTTCCATCTGCTGGTTCACTCCCCAAATAGCTGCAATGGCCAGAGCTGTGCTGACCAAAAGCCAGGAGCAAGGAGCTTCCTGCAGGTTTCCCATGCGGTGCAGAGATCCATGTACTTGGGTCATCTTCTACTGCCTTCCCAGGCCACAGCAGAGAGCTGGATCAGAAGTGGAGCTGCCGGGACTTGAACCCGTGCCGATATGGGATGCAAGCACTGCAGGTGGTGGCTTTATTTGCTTTGCCACAGTGCTGGCCCCTTGATTTTTCAATAAGATTTACTTCAGGATTCTTATAAACAGTAAATTCTGTGAAAGTACCTTTAAAATAGAATTCCGAGTAAAAACTAAAATCTGTAAATAAGTCTTGGAGAGCATATAAATGGATTAAAATGAAGTACATTTTGTGCAGCCTTTAATTTTTACTAATTTGAGTTTTTATTTATTTGAGATGCAGAGACAGATTTGAGGGACAGAAAGGGAGCGAGTATGCATGCATGAGAGCTTGCATGTGCTGGTTCACTCACTACAACTGTGATTAGGCTGGGGCCTGAGCCATAGAGGAAATCTAGTTTTCCCAGGTGGGTGACAGGAACCCAATTATATAAGCCATCACCATCTTCTTCTGGGGTCTGAGTTGGGGGGATAGGTGGAGATTAGAGCTGGGTTTCAACCACTAGGCAAAATGCTTCTTTCCTGATAATTTTTTCTTATTGTGTGTAAACTATTTATTTAAAAAATCTCAGTAAAGCTGATAAGGGTAAAAAGACATGCACAATTTTGTAATGTAGCACTTCTTGAATAGAAATAGGTAAATAAGGCGGCTGGAAGAATGTGTATGAGGTTTTGTGTTTTGGTGGTATTTTTTTTGTTGCTAGAAATGGAAAAATGGAAAGTTAAGCTTAAACATCCAAAGTTTGAAGGCTGACAATGGCAAAATGGCAGATTTTTTTTTTTTTATTTGACAGGTAGAAATATAGATAGAGAGACAGAGAGAAAAGCCTTCCGTTGGTTCACCCCCCAAATTGCCGCTGCAGCTGGCACTGGGCCAGGTGCCTCCTCCTGGTCTCCCATGCAGGTGCAGGAGACCAAGTACTTGGGCCATCCTCCACTGCCCTCTGGGCCACAGCAGAGAGCTGGACTGGAAGAGGAGCAAGCGGGACTAGAACCCGGCGCCCATATGGGATGCCGATGCCGCAGGCAGAGGATTAACCACGTGAGCCACGGAGCTGGCCCCAGAATTTTTAAAATATTAATTTTGTGGTTGTTGGCAATGAGCTTCACTAAAAATAAATTAATGAACTTGCAGTATTTTCGTGATACTGTAATTAGATTTTTTCTTTCTCAATAACTTAGCAACTCCTATAATTGTTGTTTCATCTTGTTTTTAAAAGTATTTAAAACACTTAGAACACATATGCAGAAACACACACACATACACATGCAGATTGAGAGAGACACAAAGAGAAAGAGAAATCTCATATGCTGGTTCACTCCCCAAATAATAATAGTTGTTATACTGTTTGTTTAAGAAATAATGACCAGGCCAGGCTGAATTCAGGAGCCTACAGCTCAATCCAGGACCCAGTCTGGTTAGAGGGATCCAACTACCTGAGCCATCTATCTGCTGCCTCCCAGGCTGCACATAACTAGGATGCCATGTTGGGGAGCAGAGGCAGGACTCAAACCCAGGAACTTTCATATTGGTTGAAGGAGTCCCATTCTGCATCTTAACTGCTGTTTTAATGTCTTCCCCTGTTGTACCTTCTTAAGAATTGATTTTTCAGGGCCGGTGCCATTGCTTACTTGGTTAATCTTCCCCTGTGGCGCCAGCATCCCATATGGGCGCTGGGTTCTAGTCCCGGTTGCTCCTCTTCCAGTCCAGCTCTCTGCTGTGGCCGGGGAGGACAGTGGAGGATGGCCCAAGTGCTTGGGCCCTGCACCTGCATGGGAGGCCAGGAAGAGGCACCTGGCTCCTGGCTTCGGATCGGTGCAGTGCGGCAACCGTGGTGGCCATTTGGGGGGTGAACCAACTGAAGGAAGACCTTTCTCTTTGTCTCTCTCTGTCTGTAACTCTACCTGTCAAATAAAAAAAAATAAAGAATTGATTTCTCAAATCATCTATGTCTTATGCTTTGTCTTGCTTCCTACCTTTTTGAAGATTCGAAAAAAATTAGTTCACTACATGGCTGTTAATGAATCTCATCTATCTAGAACTAAAACGTGTTAATATTATATAGTTTCATTTTTAAGACTGTTTAAATATTTTTCTTAGTAGTGAAGTTTTAACTCTTATTTTAAACATTGCAAGTATACCCCTTGACCCTGCACTTCATTTCCCTGCTCTGCTTTTTTTTCCTTTTAAATATTTGCCATTTTAATATAAGATAATTTACTTATTTGTGTCTACTATTATCTCCTCTGTTTCTCAGCTTTATGTAAACTCTATGAGTATAGGAATTTTTGTTATTAGTTCATTGTCTATTCTCTGAATTCAGAATAATGCCTAGTACCTGAGGGATTTCAATAAATTTTTTTAAAGGTTTATTTATTTAGGGGCTGGCGCTGTGGCACAACTGGTTAATGCCCTGGCCTGAAGCGCCGGTATCCCATATGGGCGTCGGTTCTAGTCCTGGCTGCTCCTCTTCCAGTCCAGCTCTCTGCTGTGGCCTGGGATGAAATTTGAAGATGGCCCAAGTCCTTGGGCCCCTGCACCTGCGTGGGAGACCCGGAAGAAGCTCCTGGCTTTGGATCGGCATAGCTCCAGCCATTGCAGCCATCTGAGGAGTGAATCACCAATGGAAGACCACTCTCTCTTTCTCTGCCTCTTCTCTCTCTGTGTAACTCAACTTTCAAATAAATAAATTTATTCATTTGAAAGTCAAAGTTACACAGAGAGGAGAGGCAGAGAGAGAAAGAGGTCTTCCATCCAATGGTTCACTCACCAGTTGGCCACAATGGCCGGAGCTGCACCAATCCGAAGACAGGAACCAGGAGCTTCTTCTGGATCTCCCACACAGGTGCAGGGGCCCAAGGACTTGGGCCATCTTCTACTGCTTTCCCAGGCCATAGCAGAGAGCTGGATGGGAAGAGGAGCAGCTGGCTCTCGAACCGGCACCCATATGGGATGCCGGCACTTCAGGCCAGGGCATTAACCCGCTGTACCACAGGGCCGGCCCTCAATAAATATTTTAAATAAATGAATAATGGGCACTAAGTATTTGTGGAATGATTGTATATTCTATTTGGTTGATGGAGTGAAATTTATTCTAAGTATTTACAGAAGAGGGTTAGGTTTGCATAGTTGTGTAGTGTGGCTGTTGCATTGTGGGTCTAGTAGTCAAATTGTATGCAAGTTGGAATTTCAGAACTTTGCTCCCTGACACATAGTAGGTATTCCTTAATTATTGCTAAATGAATACCACAAAACACTAATTGGCCTTTGGGGGGAAAAATCTACCTTGCCATGAGATTCTGACCCGTTGGCATAGCCTTTTTGGTAGTGGAGTTGGACTATGATTTCAGAGCTCTTCTGCTTTCTTGATCTGCTCTCACTCATGTTAAGATTCTCTCAAGCGACTTTCTAAGTATATTTCTTTAGAAACAAGAAGTTGTGAGGAGGTGAATTGGATGAAACTTCACTCAGATTGCTTTTTTGGATCAAAACTTGTTGAATCTTATTTAGCACCACAGCATTGTGTGAAGGCTTTTAGACTTGAGTGCTAATGAAACTTGTTATTAGAGAGCCAAGAGTGTTAGATTTTCAATGGCCTCCACATTTATTTATCCAACAGTTAAGGCACTCTGCTGGATGACTGAAGATAAAAAAATCAAAAAGGCCAGATTCAGTAATGAATCAAACATAAAAATATTTGTTCCACGATACTACTTCTGGGCTTGAGGTTTTCCAAAAGGCAAGGGAAATTTGTTTTCTAGGATATTTTGATTTTGCTTCAATTTAAATTGAAAGTACATATGAGCCATTAACTATTGAGAGAGTATGTAATTAGGGTATACTTATCAATTTTGTGTTAAGCTAGAGTTTGCATGGTTCTTTTTGACAGAGTGAGCATTTACTAAATGTTTCTTATTTTATTCTTTTAAAGTATATTGTGATTGTAAACCCTTCAGGTTTTTTTAAGATTTATTCATTTGAGGCCGGAGCCGCGGCTCACTAGGCTAATCCTCTGCCTTGCGGCGCTGGCAAACTGGGTTCTAGTCCCGGTCAGGGCGCCGGATTCTGTCCCTGTTGCCCCTCTTCCAGGCCGGCTCTCTGCTGTGGCCAGGGAGTGCAGTGGAGGATGGCCTAAGTGCTTGGGCCCTGCACCCCATGGGAGACCACGATAAGTACCTGGCTCCTGCCATCAGATCAGCGCAGTGCGCCGGCCGCAGCACGCCAGCCGCGGCAGCCATTGGAGGGTGAACCAGCTGCAAAGGAAGACTTTTCTCTCTGTCTCTCTCACTGTCCACTCTGCCTGTCAAAAAAAAAAAAAAAATTTATTCATTTGAAAGTGACAGGGAAGATAGAGGTCTTTCATCCTCTGGTTCACTCCCCAAATGGCCACAATAGTGAGATCCGGGCAAGGTTGAAGCCAGGAAATCCATCCTATCCTGATCTCTCATATGTGTGACAGGGTCCCAAGTATTTGAGCCACCTTCTGTTGCCATCCTAAGAGCATTGGCTGGAAGCTGGGTCAGAAATGGAGCAAGTGCTGTGCCAAAATGCTAGGCCCTAGATCTTACACTCTTTCATGTATTATTGTTTTAACATAGAGCTCATAACAATCCTGAAAGATAAAAATTATTACCTGTATTTCACAAATAGGAAAATTGAGTGTAGAGAGGTTAAGTAATTTGATTAAGGTTCTCAGCTTGCAAGTTGTTGATTTTAAAATAGGTTTCTTTGATGCCAAAGTCATTTACATTTTGTGACACTTGCCAAATCATCAGACAGTAACTTATCCATACAATGGAATGCTATAATATTTTCAACCATCTATTTTTTATTAAAAATTTTATTTAAGTTATACAAGTTTAATATGTTCATATATATATATACATTTAGAAACATAATAACACTTTTCCCCTACCCTCCCTGCCGCCTGTGCTCCAAACCTTCCCCTTTCTCTCGCAATCCCACTCTTGATTTTTACAAAGATCTATTTTCAGTACACTTAAATGATTGTATAGTTAATCCTATATAAGTAAAAGAGTTCAACAAATAGCATGAAGAGAAAACAAAAAACCAAAACAGTGTTCATCAGTGGAAGAGACAAGGGCTATAAACAATCATCGAACCCCAAAATACCTATTCCATTCCAATACATTACATTTCAGGTACTCTATTAGTTACCTCAGATCAGGGAAAATATTTGATATCTATCTTTTTGGGGCTGGCTTATTTCACTAAGTGTAATGGTTTCCAATTGTGTCCATCTTGTTGCAAAAGACAGAATTTCATTTTTTTTTTTTTTTACAGCTGACTAGTACTCCATAGTGTATATGTACTATAATTTCTTTATCCAGTCAGCAGTTGATGGACATCTGGATTGATTCCATATCCTAGCTATTGGGAAGTGCACTGCAGTAAACATTGGGGTACAGATAACCCTTTCAATGTGCTGATTTCTTTTGGTTTTTCAACCATCTTCTTGATAGACTTTTGTTCCCAGGTTTCTTATCTGCAATTGAGCGTAATGCTTCAGTGAATATTCTGGTAGCAAAACTTGTCATATGTTCTTTTTTTTTTTTTTTTTTTTTTTAAACAGGCAGAGTGGACAGTGAGAGAGAGAGAGACAGAGAGAAAGGTCTTCCTTTGCCGTTGGTTCACCCTCCAATGGCCGCCGCGGCCGGCGTACCGCGCTGATCCAAAGGCAGGAGCCAGGTGCTTATCCTGGTTTCCCATGGGGTGCAGGGCCACTGCACTCCCTGGCCACAGCAGAGAGCTGGCCTGGAAGAGGGGCAACTGGGACAGAATCCGGCACCCCGACCGGGACTAGAACCCAGTGTGCCAGCGCCGCAAGGCGGAGGATTAGCCTATTGAGCCACGGCGCCGGCCCTTATCATATGTTCTTACTCTGGAGTTGGTTGACTGAGAAGTATGTGCACTTTTAATATTTTTAATACATTTTGCTTGATTGTCTTCTAGAGAGGTTGAAATAATTTATATTCTTAGTAGTAATTTATATGGGCACCTGCTTACCTGCATTATTACTGAATTAGATAGCTAATTTAAAAATATCATTGATTAGTAAGTTTCAGATTTTTTTTTAAGGTTTGTTGTATTTATTTGAAAGGCAGAGCTACAGGAGAGAAGGAAAAATGGTGATCTTTTATTTGCTGATTCACCCCCCAACTGACTGGAATAGCCAGGGCTGGGCCAAACTGAAACCAGAAGCCAGGAAGTCCATCCTGGTCTCCTCCTGGATGACAGGGGCCCAAACACTTTGAACCATTTTTTGCTGCCTTCCCAAGCACATTAGTAGGGAGCTGGATTAGAAACAGAGCAACCTGGACTTGAATTGGCTTTTTTTTGAAAGGTAAAAGAGAGAAGGGGAGGAAGAGAAAGAGATCTTCCATCTGCTGGTTCATTCCCCAGATGGCTGCAATGCCTAGTGCTGGCCTAGACTTAATCTTTTTCCTGGTCCAGACAGGATCTTCTTCCTGGTCTCCCATGGGTACAGGGGCCAAGCACTTGGGTCATCTTCTGCTGCTTTCCCAGGCCATTAGCGGGGAGCTGGATCAAACGTAGAGCAGCTGGGACTTCAACTGGTGCCCATGTGGGATGCAGGCATCGCAGGTGGTGGCTTTACCAACTCTACCACAACACCAGCCCCCCAGACCTGCACTTTTAATAAGGGAGTTGTAGTTCTAAGTGGTAGCTTAACCTGCTGTGATTAACAGCGGCACCAAGAGCTCTTTTTTTTTTTTTTTTTTTTTTTTTTTTAAGAGTTTATGTATTTGAGAGAGTTACAGAGAGAGCGAGAGACAGAGAAAGGTCTTCCATCTGCTGGTTCATTCCCCAAAAAGCAGCAACGGCCAGAGCTGGGCCAATCCAAAGCCAGAAACCAGGAGCTTCTTTTGGATCTCCCATATGGGTGCAGAGGCCCAAACACTTCTCCAGGTCATAGCAGAGAGCTGGATTGGAAGTGGAGCATCTGGGACTCAAACTGGCACCCATATGGGATGCTGGTGATGCAGGCAGAGGCTTAGCCCACTGTGCCACAGTGCTGGCCCCCACAAAGAGCGCTTTATAAATGAATGCTGTGAACTTGTTACTTGTTTCAAGTATTTTCTTGCCCAGTTGTCATTTTTTCTTATAATTTTGCTTAATTTTTTAAAAGATTTATTTATTTATTTGAAAGGCAGAGTTACAGAGAGGCAGAAGCAGAGAGAGAGAGGTCTTTTCATCTGCTGGTTCACTACCCAAATGGTCAAAATAGCTGGAGGTGGGCTGGTTCAAAGTCAGGAGTCTGGAGCTTCTTCCAGGTCTCCCACGCGGGTACAGGGGCCCAAGGACTTGGGCTGTCTTCTGCTGCTTTCCCAGGCACATTAGCAGGGAACTGGATTGGAAATGGAGCAGCTGGGACTAGAACCAGTTCCCATATGGGATGCCAGCACTGCAGGTAGTGGCTTTACACACTATGCCACACTGCTGGCCCCAGTTTTGCTTGTGTTTAATTTTGAATGCATAGAACTTTAAAATATTTACCTGTCAGTCTTCTGTCTGGGATGTCAGAATTTTGCTGCTTCCCAAACTGTAAATTGACAATTCTCAAACTTTTGCTATCAGGAGTCCTTCATACTTTTATTGAGGATTCTAAAGAGCTTGTGTTTATCTTGGTTAATCTGTAAATGTTTGTTACTTTATAAATTAAAAGCAATAAATTTTTAAAGCATTATTAACAGAAAGACCTTTCCATACCAAAATAAAAAATATGTACATTTTATTTTATTCATTTGAAAGAGTGACAAAGAAGGAGACAGAAGAGAGAATAAGAGAACACTCTCTATCTGCTGTTGCCTTGTTTGATTCCCCCAAAAGCGTGTAACAGTGAGGTCTTGGCTAGGGATAAGCCAAGAACCAGAATCTCCTATCTGGATCTCCCAGATGGGGTGGCAAGGAAATCAAGTACTTAAGCCATCATTCGCGGCTTCTCAGGAGTTTCAGCAGGAAGCTGGGTCACAAAAGGCAGAGGCAGGACTGTATTTCAGGTGTTCAGATGTGGGATATGGGTGTCTCCAGCTATGGCTTAACCCCAGGTGCCAGAAAGGCTGACCTACATTTTTACATCTCTTGGACTTAATAGAAGACAGCTAGATTCTGTATTTACTTCTGCATTTTACCTATTAAAATATTACATGACAGCCCTATTATATACTTCTGAGAAAATGAGAGTGAAAAAGGCAAATGTTATTGTTGTGAGGTTAATTTTGGCCTATTATTCCCTTGATTTCTGGACCACACTTTGAGGACCACTGATATAAATAATTACTTACATATATGTTCCTCTTGTATTTTTATGGCTGAATTTAAATCTGGGGTGAATTCTAGTCTATGTTTTCTAATCTCCAGCCTGCCTCCACTCCCATTTGCTATTATCATTCATTGAAAGGTTCATTTTCATGTAAATTACTGATTGACTAGGATGGAATAGTAAATTTGTCCACCTTTTTCCATTTGTTACCAGGTGAGCTAAATGTACAGTTGAGAGCAGTAGTGTTAACTGACTTTACTTAATGTTGTATTTTGTATCTTTATTTTGGTAGGTTCTCTTACTTTCCTGATGTGTCCTGCCAACCCTCATTCCAAGTTTCATAGCATACTGTCATAAGAACTTAAAAGATTTTTCTTTCGTGTCAGTTGTGACATTTTGCCCTCAAAAAAGTCTCCTTTCTAATTATGAAAGTGATGCATAATCATTGTAGGACATATAAACTGTACTTGAGAGTAGGGGTGTTTGGCCTAGCAATTATGACACAGGTTGGGTTACCTGCATCCCATATTAGAGAGCCTGAATTAGAGTCCCATCTCTGATCTTGATCCTAGCTTCGTGCTTAATGTATACCCTGAGTGCTCTGTGTGCAGTGGGGAAGTGAGTCAGGAGACAAGAGCTCTGTCTCTGCCTCTCAAATAAATAAAAAAGTTTTTAATGTACTTAGAAGTATAAACAAGTACAATCACTTTTAATATACAAAGTGCTGCTGTAGTACTGTTTTTACTGTGGTAGAGGTTACTTTTATAGTTCTAGGAAATTGACTATATACAAATTCCTACTCCAATGTTAATAAACTGTATGTCTCTCTTTTTTTAAAGATTTATTTATTTATTTGAAAGTCAGAGTTACACAGAGAGTAAAGAGGCAGAGATAAAGAGAAGTCTTCCATCCGATGGTTCATTCCCCATATGGCCGCAATGTCTGGAGCTGCACCGATCCGAAGCCAGGAACCAGGAGCTTCTTCTGGGTACTGGGGCCCAAGAACTTGGGCCATCTTGTACTGCTTTCCCAGGCCATAGCAGAGAGCTGGATGGGAAGAGGAGCAGCTGGGACTAGGACCAGCGCCCATAGGCGATGCTGGCGCTTCAGGCCAGGGCGTTAACCTGCTGCGCCACATCACTGGCCCCAGTATGTCTCTTTTTAAAAAGCAAAAATCTTTGTTTTCCCTTTTTGTTTGCAAGGCAAAGAGAGGGAGAAAGAGAGAGAAGAGATTTCCATTTGCTGATTTACTTCTGAAATGCCTGCAGCAGCTCTAGCTAGATAGGAGCCTGGATCCCAATCTGAATCTCATGTGGATGGCAGGGACCCAAGTACATGAGCCATCATCTGCTATCTCCAGGGTGCTAGTTAGCAGAACGCTAGAATTGGAAACAGAGCTGTAACTTGAACCCTGACACTCTAATATAGGGATATCCCGAGTGGTGTCTTCACCATTGCACCAAATACCCACTCCGAATTCTCTGTTTTGATATGTCGCTTAGCTTCTTGGAACCCTTTATTCATTGGACTTACTGATAGCTCTTGTGTGTGTTTCAGAGTACTTGGGATAAAAAGAACAAGACAGTTTCTCCCGTAATGAGGTTTGCAAGTTAACAGAAAAGCATGTATGTTATGTGATAGGTTATTGTAGCCATAGCAATTGTGAATATTATTGGGAAAGCTTAAGCAAGCTATTGTTGAAGTGATGGAGGAGAGAAGACATTGATTTGAAGACTAAGGTTATGCAATCTTTTTAGTGTTTGAAGTTTTGTTTGAATGTCTGAGTCAAGAGAAAAAGGAAATGAGTGACTCTTGAGAGACCAGATGGATGATTATGTTTGCCAAAATATACCCAAACAAAACAAAAACTCTTTTGCATATCCTACATTTTTCCAAGACTCTAATTGTTCTGCTGCTTTCAAGGGTCATTTGCTTTGTAGACATGTTTAGTTTGATGGACCTGAGGAATCCTCAGGTGCTGATGTGTAGGAAGCATTTGAACAGCTGCCAGGAGTCTTAACTGCACTGAGTGAGTAGTGTAGCACCAGTGGTTAAATAGAAGTTAAAATCTTTCTTTGAGAATTTTTATCAGGAAAAGGGAGGAAAGCCAGAGGCCATTCAACATTTGAGGGACAAGGAGAAAAAAATGAAACCAGCCAGAAGTCATTAAAGGAAAACAAGAGTGATGTGTAGAAGGACTGACCAGAGTTTAAAGAAAGGAGGAGGACAGTAGGGGAGAAAGAGAACTAAGCGTTAAATCCTCCTTAAAGTAAAATTAACCCCTCAGAAGTATTCATTAGATTTAGGAATCAGGAGGCATTGATGACTGGCAAAAACAACTGGGAATTTGGATAATAGAGATCAGAGTAGAGGATAGAGGTGAAAAAATAGAAAATGAATGTTGAGTGCTTTGGAGAAGTTAGCTTATGAAATGGGAGTGCAGGTTAAAAGCAGTTAAAAAATGATTTCACTATATATATATATATATATTCTAAGGAAGAACAGAGATGTTGGGGGGAATCATCTTGAACTTTTTAGAGAAAAATTATTTAACAGTTATGAGATTTTTATTCTAAAAGCTATAATTACAGTACCTGTTGTAATGAAAACTGAAAACAGACATACAGAACTGTTGATTCCTAATCTTGTATTGAAAGCAGTAAGAGGTTCCATGACACCAAATAAAATAGTTTTGTGATTTTCCCCAAGATAACTTTAACAGCTATAGGTTCTTCAGTTTATGAAAATACAAAAACAAAACAAAGAGTTTATCTTTTTTTCTATGGCATATGGTGAAACCCCACACACAACGTCCCTGTGTTTGGGCAAGGCGTTGAGGGACTGGGTCCTTGAAACTATGGACTCCCACACTGGGAACACTGGGAATGTGCTTATAAAGGGCACCTCCCAGCTCACACACCCACCCCCCCAGCCCCGTAACTGGGTGGGGCACAATAGAAGCAAAATGCTATGGAATGCAAGGTGGCTCAAAGACAAGTAAGCCACAGGGATCTCTATTATGACCATGCACAATGGCTCCCGGTTGGTTTTGTCTTCTTATGTTTCCCAAGGGGAACTGAGGATCCCATGGACCAACGCTCAGCCTGTTAACTGCAAAACCTACGCTCTAGGCGTTCTCCCTGCTGTGTGTTCAAGTATTCCCTTCATCTTGTAATTGTAACTGTTTTAAAAAATGAGCAGAGTTCAGATTAAAAGCCAACTGCCAAATGGATTTTTAACAATCTAAGGCCCAGAAGCTTGTCCAGCTCTTAATATAACAGGGTGGCAGATTTTAGGAGGTCAGGTGCCAATGTGCCTAAACCCCTTCACCCTACTGAACAGTGAGTTGATTTTATTTCTATAATAATAATAATAATAATAATAAAAGTGAGTAATATTGCATAGGAGTACCAGAAACTGCCTTGGTAGGAATAGAAACTATTTACATTAAATAAAAACTTGGCTGTGCAGGCTGCATCTGCACAGGGACAGAATGGTGCTGGGAGGAGGAAGTGTGGGGGTTGGGGAGATTCTCATTAACATCTGGCTCCAGAGCTTTTTGGATAGCCAGTCCATCCTTCATAGAGCCGGCCCCTGCTGATTGGCATAGGTAGCTGGAATGTATCAGTTCTTGTTGTTATAGGGGGTGTAGCCCCAGCTTGTCTGTGATTTTAGCTGCGTTCATGGCATTCGAGCGGTTCTACTTGTTGGCAAATACTAGGAGGACTGCGTCTCATGACTCATCCTCATGATCTCCCGCACTTCGTTTACATGCTCTCTGTCATTGCTGTCCACCACAAAGATTTTGGTGTTGCAGAAGTTTGTGGCACCACAGTGGCTGAATCTCTTGTCCTGTCCACCTACATCCCCCATGGTGAAGCTGATGTTCTTTGACAGTCTCCACAGTGAAACCTATGGTGGAATGATGGTCAGATTTCAACGAGCTTCTCTTGTACAGAATCATTCTCTTCCCTTCCGCATCCAGGCCCACCATGAGGATGTACACTTCCTTTTTGCCAAAAAGGCCCTTGAAGAGGTTTGCAAAGATATTCCCATGCTTGTGGACAAGTGGAAGCTAGAGTGGCCAGAAACCTCGGTGGTGGCAGGTCAGAGCTAGGTGTGTGTTGTGCTTCCACAAGATGGCAGCTCTGGCTGCAAGAAAGGTTTTTAAGTATTTTTTACTCGTTTAAAAAATTATTCTAAAATGTCTGTGGCATATAGTGCTGAATATGATTTTTTATATCTATTTACGATACTTAAGTCATCATGAACATTAGTTCTTTTTTTTTTACTGTCCTGTTGAAATATATAGGGCAAGCCACATTCTAAAATACAATAGCTTAGGGCCATTTAATACAATCATATAATAGCTTTTTAATAGTCAATTTAATCTTTTCCTTGTGTGTGTACTACTCCTACCCGGCAATAACTTGAGTGTGATTATCCTAGCAGTTGGTATCACCTTTTTTCTATAAGTATAAATAGCCACTAGCTGGGAAATCTATATTACGAAGTTGTTAGAATTGTGCTCTTAATGAAATTATTGATTTTAATCAGTAGATTGTAAGGAATATCTGGGTATTGCTTCCATAAAACTTAGTCTGATATTTGTGGTTTTTCTATTGCTATTTCACTTAAGAATGTATGGGAAACGGTGACTTGATCAGCATAGCCCTGACTGTTAATGAACAACTTAATACATTATCCCTCTTAGTAGTTTTTTTGTCTGTTCTACTTAATATGACTGGTTTAATTCTGTAATTAATACACAGTTATTCTTAAGTGTTGAAAATTAACTGAAATGTGATCCCTGTTAAACATAAGAGTGGGAATAAGAGAGGGAAGAGATGTATAATTTGGGACATGCTCAAGCTGACTTGCCCCAAATGGTAGAGTTAGAAACATACCAGGGGATTCCAATTCAATCCCATCAAGGTGGCATGTACCAATGCCATCTCACTATTCCAAGTGATCAATTTCAGTTCACAATTGATCATAATGAAAGGACTAAGAGTCAAAGGGAGCACATAAACAAGTCTAGTACCTGCTAACACTAACCGATAGAATAAATAAAGGGGAGAGTGATCCAACATGGGAAGTGAGATACTCAGCAGACTCATAGAATGGCAGATGTCCTAAATAGCACTCTGGCCTCAGAATCAGCCCTAAAGGCATTCGGATCTGGCTGAAAAGCCCATGAGAGTATTTCAGGCATGGAAAGCCAAGACACTCTGGCAAAAGATCTCTGCGAGTGAGATCCCAGTGGAAAGAACAGGTCTTCAAAGAAGGAGGTACCTTTCTCTGAAGGGAGGAGAGAACCTCCACTTTGACTATGACCTTGTCTAAACAAGATAAGACTCGGAGAACTCAGAGGGCTTCCATAGCCTTGGAAACTCATGACTGGAGCATAGGGAGATTACTGATGCCATAGACAGGAGTGTCAATTGGTAAAGTCAACAACAGGAGTCACTGTGCACTTACTCCTCATGTAGGATCTCTGTCCTTAATGTGCTGTGCAATGAGATTTAATGCTATAACGAGTACTCAAACAATATATTTCACTTTGTGTTTCTATGGGGGTGCAAACTGTTGAAATCTTTACTTAATGTATACTAAACTGATCCTCTGTAAAAAAAAAAAAAAAGAAAAAGAAATTATCAACTCCCAACTTGACTCTCACTGGGATTAACCATGACAATAGGTCTGATCTGATTTCATCATCATTTAAAAAAAATCATCTATTATTTTTCACTTTATGTTTCTGTGTGGGAGCAAACTGTTGAAAGCCTTACTTAATGTATACTAAGCTGATCTTCTATATATAAAGAGAATTGAAAATGAATCTTGATGTGAATGGAAGGGGAGAGGGAGTGGGAAAGGGGAGGGTTGTGGGTGGGAGGGACGGTATTGGGGGGAAGCCATTGTAATCCATAAGTCGTACTTTGGAAATTTATATTCATTAAATAAAAGTTAAAAAAAATGAGTTGAAATTTAAAAAAAAAAAGAATGTACAACTGTGTAGTTAGACTGCTTTCTAATGCCAGCTGAACTCTGAACCAAATGACTGACTTTACAAATTTTATCTAAGAGGGTGATAATGTATCTATTTCACAGGGCTGTAGTGGAAATTAAGTTAGATAATGTATGAAAAATACAAGTTGGCATAGAATTGGTACTTACTCAATATGCATGACCTGTTAATATTTTCTCCTTGTCTCCAGGATTTTTATTTCTCAGCCTTGATGTTATTGGAAGTCTTCTTACAGGATTTTACTAAATTTGAAAAGGGACTAGACTCCAATAGAGTCAAAATTCAGACTTTTTATATGTCTGGGAGGGAAGTAAGAATCTGCAGCATATATAGATAAGGAGTTCTTTTCTTAAGGTTGATTGGTTATTACAGCTGTTTAGGGAAGCTGCATTTCTTTTGTGAGTTTTGTTTATTTTCATCTACTGAAAGTCAGAAGAGGAGAGCACAAGTGTGCAAGCGAGAGAAAGAGGGAGGTCTTTCATCTCCTGGTTTACTATGTGAATGCCCATGACAACCAGTACTGGGCCAGGCCAAACCAAGAGCTAGGAACTCCATCTGGGTCTCTCACATGGGTGGCAGAGGCCAAAGCATTTGAGCCACCACCATCTGTTTTTTTTTTTTCCCCCATCTGCTTTAAAGGCAGAGTGTCAGAGAGTGAGGGAGAGCTTCCTGTAGATGATGTGGCAGTTGATGTGGGCATCCCAAGCAGCAGTTTAACCTGCTCTGCCACAAAGCCCATCCTAACACTCCATTTCTGGAAGCCACTCTGTAATCTCTTTCTTTTTGATTGAATACTAAAAAATATTTTAAAATAAGAGGGGAGGAAAAGATGATGTAGAATATTGTATGGGATATTTTACTTGAAGAGTTGGCTAGCTGGAGAGTGGGTATAGAGTTATTTTGGACTAGTTATTTTAGGGCAGGAAGTTAACTAACATGACCTGCTGAAGCTCATAAATATTTCAGACGTAGTATCAGAACTACTAGGTAACATGTAATTTAACACAGGGCAGTACTTAGAGGGCAGAAAGTTAGGGGTTTAGGCCGCAGTCTGAGAAGGTCTCATTCATTCACCATTTTATAGAGACTTGTGATCTCAGAATGAAATTTTGTAGGTTCACCTCTTTGTATGAGATTTGTTGGTCTTAAAAGAGAGAACATAAAATTTCTAGGGTATTTCATAACCATCAATTTAGTCATTCTTTTTTTTTTCCTTCTGTCAAGTCATTTGTACTATTTTGTTAAATGTTTTAAAGAAACTGTACCTTTGGTACAAATGGTATAAAATGTTAATGGATGTCAAATACGAAGGGTGGCCCTTTCCGTTGGACCACTCCAACACCCACAGGTCCTATTTTGTATGTTTAAAAGTAATAAACTAAATTGTTTCTTTTTGTTAATTTCTCAGCATTTGTTAATGGTGTTTAAGGCTACTGAATCCACAAAGAAAATTTTCACTTGTTTTTAATGCCACAAGAGCAAGGTTTTTTTTTTTTTGTTTTGTTTTTTTGTTGTTGTTGTTGTTGTTGTTGTTGTTTTTACTTTCTTAATAATTTGTTAAATTCAGCAATGGTTTAACACATTATTAAAGGCTTCATTTTTTTTTATAAAGTGCTTTCTGTTTTCATGTCTCTCTGTCTAGTCATACCAAATGACTTGTCAGTGCTTGGTTCTTGCTGCACATTTAAAATTATTCTCCCAGCAATAGGTAGAGCTTGTTGGTCTTGGCAGTAATTGGTCAGTGATTTAACCATTAAAGCGATGCTAATTTTTTATAGAAGAGGAAAGAAGAGATGGTATCTCTGTGGTCTGGTGAAATAGGTTAGATGCCTGTCAGTTGAGGAAACTATTATACTATTTGTGATGAGTATTTAATTAATATGGTTTAGTATTTTTGACTTGGTAGAGTAAGATTTGATTGCCTATATTAGAAAGTTTCTCCTGAGGCTTTGATATAGCAGGTAAAGCTGCTGCCTGAGTGCTGGTCCCATATGGGTGCCAGTTTGAGTCCTGGCTACTCTACTTCGATTCAGCTCTTTGCTATGACCTGGGAAAACAGTAGAAGATGGCCCAAGTCCTTGGACCCCTACGCCATGTGGAAGACCCAGAGGAAGCTTCTGGCTTCTGGCTTCTGGCTTTGATCTGCCCAGTTCTGGCTGTTGTGGCCATTTGTGGAGTGAACCAGCGGACAGACGACCTTTCTCTCTCTCTCGCTTTCCCTCTCTCCCCCTCATCCCCCCTCTCTCCCTCTCTCCCTCTCCCTCTCTCTTTCTCTATCTGCCTCTGTCTCTCTGTAACTCTGCCTTTCAAATAAATAAATCTTCAAAAAATGTTTCTCATGATATAGTGCTTTTGAAAATTAAAAGTTTCAGTAATATAACGGACAGTCAGTTTAGTAATCTCTGTGGAATTCCCTTTCTTTTTTCTTCCTTTCTTTTTTTCTTTTTTTTTTTTTTTCACGTAGAGTTATAGACAGTGAGAGAGAGACAGAGAGAAAGGTCTTCCTTCCGTTGGTTCACTCCCCAAATGGCCGCTATGGCCAGCGCTGCGCCGATCCGAAGCCAGAAGCCAGGTACCTCTTCCTGGTCTCCCATGCAGGTGCAGGGGCCCAAGCACCTGGGCCATCCTCCACTGCCCTTCTGGGCCACAGCAGAGAGCTGGCCTGGAAGAGGAGCATCTGGGACCAGAACCCAGCACCCATATGGGAAGCCAGTGCCGCAGGCGGAGGATTAACCAAGTGAGCCAAGGCGCTGGCCCCCTGGAATTCCCTTTCTTAAACTAAAGCAAAGCAACCTCCCATAATTCCAATTTCAGTTAGTCATGAAAATAATTGCCCTTTTAAATATGTCAGTTGTTATAGTGTGATAATTATTTTCCAAAGATACATCAGTGTTATCAAAAATTACATTTATATTTTTAATGGTATAAAGTTACTGTAATTTTAGGAAAAAGGAAGGTTATGACTTAGTAGTTCAACATTTAGATTTCCAGTCAAAAAGTTAATTTTTTTAATACAGGAATTTGAATAGTAAAGTTTTCTTTTTTCCTGTAAATTATAACTTTATATGTACAACGTAATTTACACTGAATAAATAAGCTGGATGACATAAATGTAGCTTTTACACCAAATCAATGACCTTTTTCTATCATCACTACTGTCATTATTATACAAGATAGCTATAGCTACATAACTAATCAGTCTAAAACTTGGCTTCAAAGTACCACCATTTATTATTGCTCATGAGTGTTTGGATCATCATGGTAGTTTTGCTAAGGTGGATCAGAGTTCAGTGATTGTACAGGCTTGGTTGTTTGGTACCTTAACCGGTGGATTCGCCAAGGTTAACTTGTCTAGGGAGGTCTCATTTGCATATCTGGCAATTGGCTGGGTGTCAGATGGGGTAATAGGGTATCTGAGTCATGTGTCCCTAAATATCCATCTGTCTGGCTAGAGCTTATTCAGTGGTAGCTGAGCAGATTTGCAAGAGAAGAGAGTGGAAGTACTCAAATGTTCTTGAAGCTTAGGCTCAGAACTGGCATAATGGCTCCCTCATGTCCTTGTGTTAGCCATAGCAAGTCATCAGGCCAGTTCATATGGATGAGGTAGGGAATATGTAGCCTCATGGATAGATTATAGATGACATGAAAAACTTGGAATATTTTTATATAATCCTCCCCACTTTAGTAGAATGCTTTTTATAATTACCCAGTTATTTACTTTCAAAAAAAAACTAATTAATGATAGAACCCAGATTCACTTTACTGACTGGCTGTGCTATACCTGTAATACCTATTTTATCTTGTTTCTTTCATAGTTGCAGCTTTGGGGTGGGGGTTTGGCCTGGCAGTTGAGAGTCCAGAATCCTACATCAAGAGTTATTAACAGCGTATGGCTCCTGGCTCCAGCTAATGCAGATCCTGGGAGATAGTGATAATTCAAGTAATTGGGTCCCTGCCACCCACAGTTTTATTTTCCAGTGTTTTGTTCTCTGGCTTGCCCACTGTGTTTTCTGCTTTTTTTTTTTTTTTTTAAGATTGAGGTGGAAATGAATATAAAAAATTAACCATTTTCAAGTGTTCAATTTAGTGACTTTTGGTATGTTCATAGTGGCCATCTACTAGATTTATCAAGTTCCAAAACATTTTCATCACCCTAAACAAAACTAATCCCATTAAGCAAGCCCTGGCCATTCCCTCTGCCTCCAAGAGCTGCTGGCAACCACTGGTCTGCTTTCTGTCCCTATGAATATACCTGATCTGATTTATTTTAATCACTGTGTATCTATCTGTTTATATTCTTTATGCCTAGAGTAGCCTAAATCCTACTACACCTCCTTGGTGTTTGGCCCACTGATTTCTTTCTCAGAACGATTGTATTGTGAAGCATAATTTAACTACAGTGATCCCTAGCATTCCACTTCACGGAAATTGATTTTCTCTGTGATTGTTTTTTCTGTCTTCCTTGCCAAATACTTCCCTACCCATCTCACCCTTTAAATGTTTATATTTAGACCTCAGCCCATTGTTCTTTTTCTACCCTCTTTCCATTTCCTCTTTCTTCTTCCATAACCAAAGCTGGATCTGTAATCCAGATCTCTTCAGAATCCCAGACCTGCTGTGAAAACCATTTAGCTGTTCCACAAGTACATTAAACTGAAGACTGAAATTATTTTCTCTTTCATCTTTTTTCCTTCCCTAAACTAAATGAAGCCTCAGCATTGCCTTTTTTTTTTTTTTAATCTTGGTGGAAATTCTCTTTATTCATAGCAATCTCTGGCTTCATTCCTTAAGATCTTCTTACCCTTTGCCTAGAGCAGAGGTTCCCAAATAGTAGCTCACAAGACTAAACTAAATACTGGCCAGCTACCTTTAAGTTTTATTAGAATACAACCTTGCTTATTAGTTTTATGTATTCATTATTGATGGATGTTTTTATGCAGCAGAGTCTCAAGTATTTACTGTTTGGTTGTTTATAGAAAAGGTTTTCCTATTAGACTGGTAACTGATTTTTTTGTCTCCAATCTTGTCTACTCTTCTCCTTAACTGCAGGTAAACATTCAGAAGTCTGATCATATGTCCTTTTATATGAATCTTTTATTCATTATTCCTTCCTTAAAGAGTAAAGTTGGAGACGTTTATCATGGCATAAGAAAACTATCTCCTTCTCTGGGCTTATTTTCTTGTTCAGAATGCATCTCAGTCTCTTTTTGTTAAGTGCTCTGTTTCTGCCTGAAATACCATTTGTTCTCTTTTCTTGGTAATTTTTTTTTTTTTGCTTTTTTTTTTTTTTTTTTTTTTTGACAGGCAGAGTTAGACAAAGAGAGAGACAGAGAGAAAGGTCTTCCTTTTCCGTTGGTTCACCCCCAAATGGCAACTACGCTGGTGCGCTGCGCCAATCCGAAGCCAGGAGCCAGGTGCTTCTCCTGGTCTCCCATGCGGGTGCAGGGCCCAAGCACTTGGGCCATCTTCCACTGCCTTCCCGGGCCACAGCAGAGAGCTGGACTGGAAGAGGAGCAACCGGGACAGAACCTGGCGCCCCAACCGGGACTAGAACCTGGGGTGCCGGCGCCGCAGGCAGAAGATTAGTCATGTGAGCCGCAGTGCCATCCATTTTCTTGGTAATTTGTCTGTTTCTCAAAATTTGATACAATTGTTGTCTTCCTAGGAAGTTATCTGACATTACAAACTATTCCCTCCTCCTTGACTCCCTTCCGACTTCTACAACTTTTGTGGTACTTACCATGCCAGTTGTACAGTTTTTTTCCATTTCACAATATTTTCCTAGTAGATTAAATACCAACCAGGGTCAGGCCTTGAGTGAGGCACTGAGTACTCTTTCAAAAACTGTTTGTTGACTGAATGAATAGCTTTCTTTTATGTTAAACTCTTCTTGATTTGTCTGCCAGTTCAGGAAGTATGTCTCAAACAACTTTTCATACCTAAATCCATAGTAGTTTTAGTTATTGGTTAAATTGTTGATTTGAATTGTCATTTACATTCAGTGAAGGGGCACTTTTAGAGGTGGTAGACATTAATCAGAGTAAAACTGTCTGGCTAATCAGCCTGCTTAAAAAGGAACATGATTTGCCTTGACTACTAGTTTTCCTCTCATATAGGCATTTCCCCCTTGCTTTGTACTTGGGAATTTGATTGGCTTTCATTGAAAATTTTGTGTCATTAGGCATCATTTGATTTCTTCTGTATAGTGTATGTATAAGCAGCAATTTAGTTGGAATGTGTTGATACATTATCATATCACAGATTGCTGAGGTAGTCTAGATGTATATGGGAATAGAAATGGAGGGCTGTTGATACTATTAACTGTTATCCACCTATCCTTCCCCGCCCACTGCATCAGTAAGCAAGCTTGTAAAGTTTATGAAGAGAATACATCTGGCAGGCCAGGTGGGCATCCCAGCAAAGAACTGGGTTTTGTTTATTTTAACTGGATTGATTTGCCTGTTTGTAGTATGTAGGTACTTTTGGTAGAATTCCTAGTAGTAGCAGCAGCAGCAGCAGCAACAGAAAAAAATCTATCTAGTGCTTTTTATGTGCCAACCAGTATTCTAAGCACATTATATAAATTAACTCATTTAAATCCCCATAACTACCCTATGAGATAAGATCCTGTTATTTCTGCTTTACAGATGAGGAGCCCCAAGGCAAAGGGAATTGAAATAAATGAACTTGGCCAAAGTACAACTAGGAGTGATAGAGCCAGGATTTAATTGAGGTTGTCTAGCTCCACAGTATGTGCTCTTAATGGCTACCCTAGACAGTCTCTGTATGGATCATGGGAAATTTCGATTGCATAATTATTTATTTTTATCTACTTGAAAGGCAGAGCAGCACACAAAGAGAGGAGGCACTTATGAGAGTTTCTGTCCTGTGGTTCACTCCCCAAGGGCTAGGCCAGGCTGAAGACAGGATTCTGGAACTCCATCTGGGTCTTCCACATGGGTGGTAGGAACCCTATTACTTGGTCATTATCCCTTGCCTCCCAGCATGCATTAGAGGAAGATGCATTGGAAGTGGAACACCTGGGACTCAAACAGGACTCTGATTTGGGATGTGGGTATTCCAAAGAGCAGTTTAACCCACTGCACCCCAGTGCCTACCTGGAGTGCAGAGCTTTTGAGTTCCTTCTCTCCCTTCTAACAGAAGCTCTAGCTGTGGGTTTGGGTTGGTGTGTTGTTGAGGGGGGCAGGTGTGGTGGTTGAAGAAATACTAATTGGTTAAAGATTGTTTTTTTGTTAAGACTTACATTCGGCCGGCGCCGCGGCTCACTAGGCTAATCCTCCGCCTTGTGGCTCCAGCACACCGGGTTCTAGTCCCGGTCAGGACACCGGATTCTGTCCCGATTGCCCCTCTTCCAGGCCAGCTCTCTGCTGTGGCCAGGGAGTGCAGTGGAGGATGGCCCAAGTACTTGGGCCCTGCACCCCATGGGAGACCAGGATAAGTACCTGGCTCCTGCCATCGGATCAGCGCGGTGCGCCGGCCGCTGCGGCCATTGGAGGGTGAACCAACGGCAAAAGGAAGACCTTTCTCTCTGTCTCTCTCTCTGACTGTCCACTCTACCTGTCAAAAAAAAAATTTAAAAAAGACATACATTCTGTTTTAAATTTATCGAGATTAGTTGTAGGACTCAACTTCTTAGCACCATTCTATTTTTTAATTTTTACTAAAAGTTGAGATAAGAGTTTGGCTTTCTTTTGTCTTGCCTTTATCCAGTAGGTGCAAATGGTTTGCTTTAAGTAAAGAACTACAAGATTAAAATGCATTACAGTTGGAAAGTTAAAGATATATAATGAAACATAAAATCAAGTATGTGGTTCCAGAAGTTATAATTTTATTTAGATGTGATGATACTGAGTCCCTGCATCTAGCAGAATATTAATATCTGTAAGTGCCAAAGGAAATCATTTAAGCAAGGTGAAATGCAGGGTTAAAACACTTGGGGTTACAACTTAACATACAGAAGATTGCATGAAGACTGAGTATATAGCTCAATGAATAAATATACCACCACCCAGATCAAGTTAAGTGTGGAACATTTTCATACTTGTTTTAGAAGACTTTCCTATGGCTCTTTCCAGTTAATATCTCACTATTCACTTAATTTTTTAAAAATTGTATTTATTTCCCCTTTCTCTATTTCAGTTTTTCTTCCCTTCTGGAGTGTAAAAACTTGGTTTTGCTCACCATTCTTTTTCACTGCTCAACATAGTGTCTGATGTACAGTAAATGTTCAGCAACTATTTTGTTGAATGCCTCTATTGAAAAATATTTGATTGTTATATACAGTATTTTATGGTAAAAAGGTGCTGTTTTATGTATTGTATTCTGAGGATGATTGATAAATTTTATATTTTTTGGATGAGACTTGATATTTAGCTTGTTAGACCAATTTTAAGACAGAGGAATTAAACCGTGCTGGAGTGTGTATTTGAGCTTTGCTCATGAATATTAGGAAATAGGAGAAAGTTGCTACTAGTAACAGATAATGCCAGCCTATTGGATTACCTTCTTGAGTGTATCTGATTTCTTATAGTTGTCTTAAATTCTTAACTTACACTCTTGATGATCTTTTTGAATACTTTAAATAGCCATGAAAGACTAAAGAGAGAATTGTGATAGGAAAAACATTAAATTATTTCATCATTTATTTTATTTATGACAGTATAACTGTACTTTATAGGTCTTTGTGTCACCTTAGTTGAAAAAAAATGAAAATTGTTGGCATATCGATTTATCTTGGTTTAAGATAATAAAGGAATATGGCTTATAAGTCATTTTTATTCAAACTTAGACATTTGTGGACAGGAGAAAGAAACTGTGATCTCGGTACTCTAATTCATGTTCCTATCTGTGAAGTTTAGCCTTGACATTTTACATTTGACAGAATTATGATGTCAAGAAGTTATGTTATGTTCTGGGTTAGTAGATAGCAGCAATCAAACCAGTTTATTTAACTGAAAGTTGCTATATTTTTTGCTTGATGTTAACAGTAGTATTACCTAGGAAGCCTTTTAAACTTACACATGCGAGGCTCCCACAAACAAAGGTTTCTATTATTTTGGAGTGTGATCTAGGCAGTGTAAAGAGATAAAAAAGCAAAGCAATATAACAATTCCAAACTACTCTATCCCCTTAAAATTTTAATAATAAATAAACTTTCCAAATGGTATGTACTCTTGTGTCAGAACCATTATGCTGTCATGACTTTTTCTTTTTTTTAATTTATTTATATGAAATGCAGAGTTACTGGTAGGGGAGAGAGGGAGAGAGAGAGAGAGAGAGATAAAGAGAAAGAGGGATATCTTCCATCTGCTCCTTCACTCCCCAAATGGCAGCTGAGCCAAGAGCTTCTTCCAGGTCTCCCATGTGGGTACAGGGACCTAAGGACTTGGACCATCTTCCATTGCTTTCTCAGGCACATTAGAGGGAGCTGGATCAGAAGCGGAGCAGCTGGAACTTGAAACATGGCAGTGCCGACTTAAGCCATTATACCACAACACCAGCCCCATGTCATGCCTGCCCCCCCCACAAAGCTTAGTAGACTGTTTCTTAAAGCAGCTTTAGGTTTTCTGAAAAAGTGAACAGAAGGTATGTAGAATTCTATAAAACCCTTTTTTTAAATATAAATTTCCAAAGTATAGCTTTTGGATTACAGTGGCTTCCCCCCCATAACTTCCCTCCCACCTGCACCCCTCCCATCTCCCGCTCCCTCTCCCATTCCATTCACATCAAGATTCATTTTCAATTCTCTTTATATACAGAAGATCAACTTAGTATATATTAAGTAAAGATTTCAACAGTTTGCACTCACACAGAAACACAAAGTGTCAAGTACTGTTTGAGTACTAGTTATAGCATTAGTTCACATTATACAACACATTAAGGACAGAGATCCTACATGGGGAGTAAGTGCACAGTGACTCCTGTTGTTGACTTAACAATTGACACTCTTGTTTATGGCGTCAGTAATCACCCCAGGCTCTTGTCATGAGTTGCCAAGGCTGTGGAAGCCTTTTGAGTTTGCCAAATCCAATATTATTTAGACAAGGTCATAGTCAAAGTGGAAGTTCTCTCCTCCCTTCACAGAAAGGCACCTCCTTCTTTGATGGCCTGTTCTTTCCACTGGGATCTCACTCACAGAGATCTTTCATTTAGGGTTGGTTGGTTTTTTTTTTTTTTTTTTTTTTTTTTTTTTCCCAGAGTGTCTTGGCTTTCCATGCCTGAAATACTCTCATGGGCTTTTCAGCCGGATCCGCATACCTTAAGGGCTGATTCTGAGGCCAGAGTGCTGTTTAGGACATCTGCCATTCTGAGTCTGCTGTGTATCCCGCTTCCCATATTGGATCGTTCTCTCCTTTTTAATTCTATCAGTTAGTATTAGCAGACACTAGTCTTGTTTATGTGATCCCTTTGACTCTTAGACCTATCAGTATGATCCATTGTGAACTGAAACTGATCACTGACTAGTGGGATGGCCTTGGTACATGCCACCTTGATGGGATTGAATTGAAATCCCCTGGCACATTTCTAACTCTACCGTTTAGGGCAAGTCAGATTGAGCATGTCCCAAATTGTACGTCTCCTCCCTCTCTTATTCCCACTCTTATATTTAACAGGGATCACTTTTCAGTTAAATTTAAACACCTAAGAATAATTGTGTGTTAATTACAGAATTCAACCAATAGTATTAAGTAGAACAAAAAAATACTAAAAGGGATAAAGTGTTAAGTTGTTCATCCACAGTCAGGATGAGGGCTGATCAAGTCACTGTTTCTCATAGTGTCCATTTCACTTCAACAGGTTTCCTTTTTGGTGCTTGGTTGTCACCGATCAGGGAGAACGTAAGATATTTGTCCCTTTGGGACTGGCTTATTTCACTCAGCATGATGTGTTCCAGATTCCTCCATTTTGTTGCAAATGAACGGATATCATTTTTTTGACTGCTGTATAGTATTCTTTAGAGTACATATCCCATAATTTATCCAGTCTACTGTTGATGGGCATTTGGGTTGGCTCCAGATATTAGCTGTTGTGAATTGAGCTGCAATAAACATTAAGGTACAGACAGCTTTTTTGTTTGCCAATTTAATTCCCTTTGGGTAAATTCCAAGGAGTGGGATGTCTGGGTCGTGTGGTAGGGCTATTTCAGGTTTCTGAGGAATCTCCAGACTGACTTCCATAGTGGCTTTACCAGTTTGCATTCCCACCAACAGTGGTAACTAACATGTGCTTTTATCCCCCACATCCGGCTGGCGCTGTGGCTCACTAGGCTAATCCTCCACCTTGCAGCGCTGGCACACCGGGTTCTAGTCCCGGTCGGGGTGCCGGATTCTGTCCCGGTTGCCCCTCTTCCAGGCCAGCTCTCTGCTGTGGCCGGGGAGTGCAGTGGAGGATGGCCCAAGTCCTTGGGCCCTGCACCCCATGGGAGACCAGGATAGGTACCTGGCTCCTGCCATCGGATCAGCGCGGTGTGCCGCCCGTGGCAGCCATTGGAGGGTGAACCAACGGCAAAGGAAGACCTTTCTCTCTGTCTCTCTATCTCAGTGTCCACTCTGCCTGTCAAAAAAAAAAAAAAAAAAAAAAAAATTAAAAAAAAAATATCCCCCACATCCTCACCAGCATCTGTTGTTGGTAGATTTCTGTATGTGAGCCATTCTAACCAGGGTGAGGTGAAACCTCATTGCGGTTTTGATTTGCATTTCCCTGTTTGCTAGTGATCCCGAACATTTTTTCATGTGTCTATTGGCCATTTGGATTTCCTGTTTTGAAAAATGTTTTTTGAGGTCCTTGGCCCATCTCTTAAGTAGTTTGTTGGTTTTGATGTTGTGGAGTTTCTTGATCTCTTTGTAGATTCTGATTATTAATCCTTTATCTGTTGCATAGTTTGCAAATATTTTTTCCTATTCTGTTGGTTGCCTCTTCACTTTCCTGGCTGTTTCTTTTGCAGTACAGAAACTTCTCAATTTGATGTAATCCCAATTGTTAATTTTGGCTTTGACTGTATGTGCCTCCGGGATCTTTTCCAAGAAGTCCTTGCCTGTGCCTACATCTTGCAGGGTTTCTCCAGTGTTCTCTAATAATTTGATGGTGTCGGGTTGTAGATTTAGATCTTTAATCCATGTTGAGTGGATTTTTGTGTAAGGTGTAAGGTAGTGGTCTTGCTTCATGCTTATGCACGTAGAAATCCAGTTATAAAACCCTTTTCTTCCACTAAAATTTCTCCTGTTATTAACATTTTCATTGGTGTGGTACATTGTCTACTATAATTAACATCTTGGCTTTGGTGTGATCTGTATGATACAATTGGTAAACCAATATTGATCCTGTGTTATTAACTAAAGTCTTTAGTTTATTATTCATTATTGTCGTCAGAGCCCACACTTTTTGTTCTATAATTCTGTGAATTTTGACAAATGCATAATGTCAGGAATCCACCATTAATGTTGTCTATAAACCATTAATTGGTATACAGAGTGGTTTTACTGCTGTCCAAATACTGTCTTCTACCTTTTTGTCCCTGTTTCTTATTCCTTGGCAACCACAGAACGTTTTGCTTTATCTGTGGTTTTCTTGAATGTCTTATATGACTACCATTTCTTTCAGTTTTTCCTGGGGACTGGTCCCAGGAAGACTGTGCGGAGTATACCAAAATCTGTGGATGCATATGTCCCTTATAAAAAATGGCATAGTACTTGCATGCAACCTATGTACATCTTCCCTTATGATTTAAATTGTTTCTAGATTACTTATAAAATATCTAATACATTATAAATGTTATACAAACAGTTGCTATACTGTATAGTTTAGGGCGTGATGGCAAAGTCTGTCTATATTCGGTACAGATGGAATAACTCTTCACCCTGCCCAAACATAGTATTTTTGATCCAAAGTTGGTGAGTCACAGATTTGGAGCCCATGGATAGAGAGGACTGATTATAGTTGGAATCATAGATGTGTAGCATTTTTAGACCTGCTTCTTTAACTTACCAGTGTATATTTAATGTTCTTTCATGTCTTTTTTTGTGGCCTGATCCCTTTTCTCTTTATTCCTGAATAATACTGCTTTGTATGGATGTAACACAATTTGTTTATTCATTTGCCTATTGAAACATCTTGATTTCTTCCACATTTTGATGAAAAATTTTTAAAAATTTACTTGAGCAAATATCTGTGTAATTGCTGGATTGTATGACCTTTCCAAATTGGCTGTACAATTTTGCATCCTCACTAACAATGAATGAGTGAGAAATGCCTTTGCTCTACATCCTTACTAGCCTTTGGTGCTGTCAGTGTTTTGGATTTTAGCTATTCTGATAGGTGTTTGATGACATCTCCTTGTTTTAATTTGCAATTCTCTAGTGATATATGATGTTGAGTATTTTTCATATCTGTATATTTTCTTTGTTGAGGTATCAATGTAGATTTTTTGTCTTTTTTTTTTTTTTTTTTTTTGACAGGCAGAGTGGACAGTGAGAGAGAGAGAGACAGAGAGAAAGGTCTTCCTTTGCCGTTGGTTCACCCTCCAATGGCCGCCGCGGCTGGCGCGCTGCGGCCGGCGCACCGCGCTGATCCGATGGCAGGAGCCAGGAGCCAGGTGCTTTTCCTGGTCTCCCATGGGGTGCAGGGCCCAAGCACCTGGGCCATCCTCCACTGCACTCCCTGGCCACAGCAGAGGGCTGGCCTGGAAGAGGGGCAACCGGGACAGAATCCGGCGCCCCGACCGGGACTAGAACCCGGTGTGCCGGCGCCGCTAGGCGGAGGATTAGCCTAGTGAGCCGCGGCGCCGGCTGATTTTTTGTCTTTTTTAATTATGATACTTTATTTTTAAAAAATTTGAGAGGCAGAGAGACAAGAGAGAGTGTTCTTATGTATTTTTTCATTCTAAATGCCAGCAACAAGTGGAGCTGGACCAGACTGAAGCCCATAGTCAGGCACTCAGTCTAGATCTCACGTGGAAGTGGCAGGGATCTGACTACTTGAGCCATCACTTCTTGGCTCCCAGGGTATGCATTAGCAGGAAACTGAAATGAGAATTTGACTCAGGCACTCCAATATGGGATGCTGACGTTCCAACTGGTGGCTTAAACCCTAGGCCAAATGCCTGTCACAAGTGGTTTTCTTACTGTTGAATTTTGAGTTCCTTGTATATTTTGGATGAATTCTTTATTATTAAATAAATGTTTTGTAAATATTTTCTCCTAGTCTTTGTATATCTTTTCATTGCACTGCCTGTGCCTTTTGTAAACAGAAGTTTTTAATCTTAAGCCTATCTTAACAATTACTGTTTCATGGACTATGTATTTGGTGTTGTACCTAGAAAGTAATCACAAAGGATAGACATTTGACCTAGTGGTTAAGCTGCTAGTTGGGATGCGTGTGTCCCCTAAAGGAGTGCTTGGGTTTGATAACCTGGCCCTGGCTCCTTTTTCCAGCTTGCTGCTAATGCAAGTTCTAGGAGGCAGCCTTGATGGCTCAAATAGTTGGGTGTCTGTTACCAATGTGGGAGACCAAATTGATTTCCTGCCTCTCAGCTTTGGCCTTTGCCCGGGTTCAGGAGTGTTGGTGGACATACAAGGAATGGATCAGTGCATGGGTGCCTTCTCTCTGTGTATCTCCTCTCAAATAAATAAGGAACATTTTCTAAAAAGATTTTTTTTTAAAGTCATACGTTCAAGGTCACTTAAATTTCTTGTAAGTTAGCTTTTAAACGTGTATAGTTTCGCGTTTTAATTTAGGTCTGTGCTGCATTTTGAGTTAATTTTTAAGTGAATTTTTGTATATCAGATTTTACTTTTTTTAAAAATGAATTATTTATCTGAAAGGCAGTTACAGAGAAAGATAATTTTTTGCTAGTCCATTCCCCAAATGGCCTCAATGACTAGGACTAGGCTGAGTAGAAGCCAGGAGAGAGTAACTCCATCTGGGTGTCCCATTGTAGCTAGCAGGGCCCAAACACTTGGGCTATCCTCTTCTGTTTTCCCGGGTGCATTGGCAGGAAGCTGGATTGGAAGCAGAGCAGCCAGGACTGTAGTTCTCCAGTATGCGATGTTTGTAAGCCAGGTGATTGCTTAACCTGCTGTGCCACAACACTGGCCCTGACATTTTATTTTTGTATAAGGTCAGGGTCTATTTGTGTTTTTGCAATGGGATATCCATTTGATTCAGTACCATTTTTGAAAAAGATTTCATTCTTTTTTTTTTATATTCTCTGTCAGTGATGTGCTTTTGAGCATGAATTGTGATATGAGAAACCTGGGATTATCATAATAAATTGACTTTAAATTATGTCTTTAAAAATAGTGTAGTAGTGGGCTGGTGCTGTGGCGTAACAGGTAAATCTGCCACCTGCAGTGCCAGCATCCCATGGGGGATGTTCAAGTCCTGGCTGCTCTACTTCCAATCCAGCTCTCTGCTATGGCCTGGGAAGGCAGCAGAATATGGCCCAAATCCTTGGGCCCCTGCAGCCAAGTGGGAGACCCAGAAGAAGCTCCTGGCTCCTGGATTCGGATCAGTGCAACTCCAGCCGTTGAGGCCATCTGGGGAGTGAACCATCGGATGGAAGACCTCTCTCTGCCACTGCCTGTCTGTAATTCTGCCTTTCAAATAAAAAAATAAATTTTAAAAAAGGTATAGTAGGTGGCAAAAAATGACCTAAATGAAAGATCTCTGTGAGTGAGATCCCGGTGGGAAAAAGGGGCCATCAAAGAAGGATGTACCTTTCTCTGAAGGGAGGAGAGAACTTCTGCTTTGATTATGGCCTTATCTAAATAAGATTGGAGTTTGTGAGTTTAAGAGGCTTCCATAGCCTTGGCAGCTCATGACAAGAGCCTAGGGGATTACTGAGGTCATAAATAAGAGTGTCAGTTGGCCGGTGCTGTAGCTCACTAGGCTAATCCTTCGCCTGCAGCACGAGCACCCTGGGTTCTAGTCCCGGTTGGGGCGCCAGGTTCTGTCCCGGTTGCTCCTCTTCCAGTCCAGCTCTCTGCTGTGGCCTGGGAAGGCAGTGGAGGATGGCCCAAGTGTTTGAGCCCTGCACCCGCATGGGAGACCAGGAGAAGCACCTGGCTCCTGGCTTCGCATCGGCGCAGCACGTCGGCCGTGGTGGCCATTTGGGGGTGAACCAACGGAAGGAAGACTTTTTCTCTGTTTCTCTCTCTCTCAATGTCTAACTCTGCCTGTCTAAAAAATAAGAGGGTCAGTTGTTAAATCAACAATAGGAGTCACTGTGCACTTGCTCCCCATGTAGGACCTCTGTCCTTAATTTGTTGTACTATGAGAATTAACGGTAAAACTAATCTTCAAACAGTACTTTATACTTTGTGTGTCTGTGTGGGTGCAAATTGCTGAAATCTTTATTCAGTGTAGAGTTGATCTGTATATAAAGATGATTAAAAATTAATCTTAATGAAGAATTAGATGGGAGAGGGAGTAGGAGATGGGATGGTTTGCAGGTGGGAGGGCGGCAGGTATGGGGGGAAGAACCGCTATAATAGAAAAATTATATTTTTGAAATTTATATTTATTAAATAAAAGCTTTCTTTTAAAAGCAAATGGGGGAAAAGGAAGAAAAAATAAAAAAGGTATAGTAGGAGATAACATGTGAGTTAAGTGTTTGGGCTCTGGAGTAAGTTGTTTTTTTTTTTTTTTTTAAGATTTATTTAGTTATTTGAAAGGCAGAGTTACAGAGAGGCAGAGGCAGAGAGAGAGAGAGAGGGCTTCCATCCGCTGAATCACTCCCTAAATGGCTGCAACAGCCAGAGCTGAGCCTATCCGAAGCTAGGAGCCAGGAGCTTTTTCTAGGCTCCCATGCAGGTGCAGGAACCCAAGCACCAGGGCCATTTTCTACTGCTTTCCCAGGCCATGGCGATGAGCTAGATGGGAAGTGGAGCAGTCAAGACTTGAAACGGTGCCTATATCAGATGCCAGCACTGCAGGTGGCAGCTTTACCCGCTATGCCACAGTGCCGGCCCTGTAAGTCAGTTTAATTCAGATTCTGAATTTACCATTTACTACCTGTGATCTTGGACAAATTACTGAGCTGTGCCTCGGTTTCCTCATATATAAGAAGTATTCATTTTCTTAAATTAAATGTATAAAATGTAATACAGGGGCCAGCGCTGTGGCTCACTAGGTTAATCCTCTGCCTGCAGCACCGGCATCCCATATGGGCGCTGGTTCTAGTCCTGGTTGCTCCTCTTCCAGGCCAGCTCTCTGCTGTGGCCCAGGAGGGCAGTGGAGAATGGCCCAAGTGCCTGCATGGGAGACCAGGAGGAAGCACCTGGCATCTGGCTTCAGATGGGCACAGCGCCTGCCATGGCAGCTATTTGGGGGGTGAACCAACGATAGGAAGACCTTTCTCTCTGTCTCTCTCTCACTGTTTAACTCTGTCAAGAAAAATAAATACAACTAAATCTAAAAAAAAAAAAGTAATACAAAGCATTTAGTGCAGTACTTTACATATATATAAGGTTATTCATAAAGAGCCCTCCATGTTTTGAATACTTTTAATTTATTAATATTTATTATTCCTGCAGGACATTCTTGGGAAATAATAATGGTATTAACCTAACCAAGAATTAACTGCATACCTGCACTGCTTCTGTCATTTTTGATGCTTTCTGGCAGGGGCAGATTTACATAAGAAAGTTCAGTTACAGACCTAGAATAGTCATCAGTTAAACAACATTAACTGTAAAAAATCTGAATGCTTCTGCATGTTCAGTGTTTTCTAAAATCAACACCATAAAACAGTTGAAAGAAGAGCAAAAGTGCTTTATAAAATATTTCATACCTTTGCATATGATACATTATATACTGTTTGCTTATATATTTTGAATCATTTATTTTTTTTTCAATATTTATTTATTTGAAAGGCAGAGTTACATAGAGGTGGAGAGAAAAGAGGGAATGAGGGAGGGAGAGAAGGAGGGAAGAGAGAAAGAGAGAGAGAAAATTAAGTATGAGTGAATCTTCCATCTGCTGGTTTGCTCCTCAAGTGGCCACTGGAGTTAGGTCAGGCTGAAGCCAGGAACCTAGAACTCCATCTAGTTGTTCTACATGGGTGGAAGGGGCCCGTGCATTTGGGCTATCTTTCACCACTTTCCCAGCTTTCCCACGTACATTAGTAGGAATCTGGATCAGAAGTGGAGCAGTTGGGACTCTGACCGCTGCTCATATTTGGCTGTGGCACAGCATTGACCCCTGTTTCTAATTGTTTCTTAATTTAAGGTCTATTTGAGTTCTCTCTCTAGAGTATAAATTCTTTAATATGGCTTACCCTTTCTAATGCTTGTCACAGAACTTTTGGATAGAAAAACACATTGCTTAATTTGACGCTTTTTTCCAAATGGTGGTGAAAGTGTTTACAGTTTAAGAAATTTTTGTCTGTTTTTAAAATTAGGTCTGGGTAGGCCAGGTGGATAAACAGGGGTTCTTTTGGGTAATACCCTGAATAAAAGCTAAGCAGTTCCTCGTTTGCTTTAAGCAATTGCTAGTGAATAGGGATATTTCTAAACTACTGTATATTTAGCATTTCACATGTTTGTTTAGAAAAAAGGAATTGAGATGTTAATTATTTAGTGCACTGATAGAAATTGCTATCTAGCTGAGTTACCACAGAGTTAGGTTTTGTCAGCTAAGGCAGATGAGTTTTAGTAATTCTGTTTCTTTGTTTAGGACCTTGTAAATGCATCTGACAGTGATTGTAAAAATTTATTGCTATCAGGGCCAGCACTGTGGCACAGCAGGTTAAGTAGCGACCTGCAGTTCTAGATCCCATATGGGCACTGGGTCTAGTCCTGGTTGTTCCGCTTCCAGTCCAGCTCCCTGCTAATGGCCTGGGAAAGCAGTGAATCATGGCCCAACTACCTGGGTGGCTGCACCCACTTGGGAGACCCGGAAGAAGCTCCTCACTCCTGGCTTCGGTCTGGCCCAGCCCTGGTCCTCCCAGATGTTTGGGGAGTTAACCAGCAGATGGAAGATCTCTCTATGTGTGTGTGTCTAACTTCTCTGTAACTCTTTTAAAAAAAATGTGTTGCTATCGTACTATAAATTTGATCTCTGTGACCATTTCCTTTTCCTAAAATTGCTGGATGGCATACATTTGTTTCTTTAATTAAATTTTTGTTCTCAGAATCATTTAGTAATTTAATGAACCATAGTACCTCTTCCCTTAGGATACTTTCATTGGTGACATCCTGAGGATGGTAAAAACAACAGCAAAGACCAGGGATCAAAATTAGTTTGAAAATGTAAATATTCTTAGTGAACATATCTTGTGAATTGTTAAACTGGTGTTTATATTGTTCTGCTGTATAAAAAGAAAAACTAAAACTTTTTTGTTAAATTGTCCTAATACCAGTTTAAGTAATTCAGTACATCACAAAATATCAGTAAGCTTCACATTATGTAGAATACAGGGACTTTTTTTTTTTTTTTTTTTACAGGCAGAGTGGACAGTGAGAGAGAGAGAGACAGAGAGAAAGGTCTTCCTTTGCCATTGGTTCACCCTCCAATGGCCGCCGCGGCCGGCGCGCTGCAGCCAGCGCACCGCGCTGATCCGATGGCAGGAGCCAGGTGCTTCTCCTGGTCTCCCATGGGGTGCAGGGCCCAAGCACTTGGGCCATCCTCCACTGCACTCCCTAGCCACAGCAGAGAGCTGGCCTGGAAGAGGGGCAACCGGGACAGAATCCAGCGCCCGACTGGGACTAGAACCCGGTGTTCCGGCGCTGCAAGGTGGAGGATTAATCTAGTGAGCCGCGGCGCCGGCAATACAGGGACTTTCAAAAGTATATTCTATTATGGACGGCGCCATGGCTCAATAGGCTAATCCTCCACCTTGCAGCGCCGGCACACCGGGTTTTAGTCCCGGTCAGGGCACTGGATTCTGTCCCAGTTGCCCCTCTTCCAGGCCAGCTCTCTGCTGTGGCCCGGGAGTGCAGTGGAGGATGGCCCAAGTGCTTGGGCCCTGCACCCCATGGGAGACCAGGATAAGCACCTGGCTCCTGCCTTCGGATCAGCGTGGTGCGCCGGCCGCAGCATGCTGGCCGTGGTGGCCATTGGAGGGTGAACCAACAGCAAAAAGGAAGACCTTTCTTTCTGTCTGTCTCTCTCACTGTCCACTCTGACTGTCAAAAAAAAAAAAAGTATATTCTATTCATGATAAAAAATACTCATTAAACTAGGGAAAGATACTCTGATGAAGAACATCTATGAAAACATCCTAAGCTAGAACTTAATGGTGAAAGACTAGATAGTTTCCTGCAAACATTAGGAGCAAGTAAGGATAATTGTATAAATTTTATTTCTGTACAGAAGTGAGCAAAATAAAAATGAAGAATGGAAAATAAAATTAAGGAAGCAATTCTATTTACTTTAGCATGAAAAGCAATAAAGTATGTAGGGATAAATTTAGCAAAATACATTTTTATTTGGCCTAGCAGTTAAGATGCCTGATAGGATCCATCCCATATTGGAGTACCTGCTTTAATTCCCAGCTCTACTCCTGATTCTAGCTTCTTTTTAATGTGGGCCCTGGAAGGCAGCAGAGATGGCTCAAATAGTTGGATTCCTGCCACTCATGATAAGTTCTGGCTCCTGGCTTTGACCCTTTGGCTGTTGTGGACATTTGGGGAATGAATGAGCAGATGAGAATCCTCAGCCTTGCTCTTGCTCTCTCTGCCTCTCAAATCAATAAGTTAAAAAAAAAAAAGAATGTAAAATGTACTTCAGAAATTATAAAATACTTATTAAAAATTAAAGAAGACCTTAATAGAAATACATTTCATGTTTATGGATTAGAAGACTCAGTATTATTTAGAAAGCAGTGGTCTTCTAATTGATAAACAGATTTAGTGACTTATCAAAATTTAATTGCCTTTTGCAGAAGTTGATAAGTGGAACTCTGTATTAGTTTCCTAAGGCTGCCGTAACAAATTACTAAAAGCTAGGTGCCTTCAAAGTACAGAAATTTATTGTTCCACAGATCCAGAAAGTAGAAGTCCACAATCAAGGAGTTGATCAGGGAGCGTACTCTTTGATAACTATGTACAAGGATGATCAAGGATACTTAAAAAAAAATTCTTGAAAAAATGGAATAAAAGTAAGAGTTTATTGTGCTGCAATGTTATGAAAAAAAAATTCATGGATTTAAGAAATTGCATCAAAAAACCCTCACTTAAAATTTTTTCCATGAATTTTTTGGTATCTCCCTGTATTGGTTAGTTTTTCATTACTATAATGAAATATTCTAGGCAGGCTAACTTTAGAGAAAGGAGGCTTATTCAGCTCATAGATTGGGAGGCTCAGAGTCCAGATAGCATTGTGCAGGCTTGTGCAAGGGACCTCGTTGGCTGCATTTACCTCATTTAGATGGCAATGGTATGTGCATGTGTAAAAGAGAGATAAGCTTGTGAATCAAGAAGCTAGAGAGTATATCAGTGATTGGGCTTGCTCCTAAATTTACTCTCGTGAGAGGTTAGGTGCTTCCACAAGAACTACCTTAATTTCGTCTGAGGGCAGTTCTCCCAGTAATCTAAAAACTTCCCACTAAATCCCGACTCTTAAAAGGTCCACACCATCTCCTAACATCACCATACTAAGTGCCACACCTCCCATATATCAACCCTTTGGAGAACACACTCAAACCACACCTGAATCGTTGTAGGGAATAATCTTCCTTGCCTCCTAGTGCCTGATGTTTGTGAACAATCCTTGGCATTAGTTGTCATGGTCACTTCGATGTCTTCTTCCTGTGTCTTATTATATCATCTTCTCTCTGTGTGTCTGTGCTTAAAATTCTCTCTTTATACAAGGACACTAGTTGTATAGGATTAGAGCCCACCTAAATGACCTCATTTTGACTCAATTACTCCCATAAAGACCCTTTTCTAAATAAAGTCACATTATTAGGTACTCAAGGGTAGAAGTTAGTGCTTCCAGTTCAGCCCATAACTGACTCTGAAAAGTTCAAATGAAAAGAACAGACTTGGAAGTCTCTGATTTCTCCATTTCAGAATTTACTAAAGCTATAGTAATCAAGCAGTGTGATACTTATGTAAGGATAGACATAGAGATAAAAGGAGTGCAGGGGGCCAGAGTTGTGGTATAGCTGGTAAAGTTGTGGCCTATGATGCCAGTATCTCATATGGGCTCCAGTTCATGTCCTAGCTGCTCCACTTCCAATCCAGCTCTCTGGTAATGGCTTGGGAGACACAGTAGAAGATGACCCAAGTGCTTGGGCCCCTGCCTGCTATGTGGGAGACCTGGATGAAGTTCCTGGCTCCTGGTTTCAGACTGGCCGCCGGTTCTTGTCCTGGCTGCTCCACTTCCTATCCAGCTCTCTGCTGTAGCCTGGGAAAACAGTAAAAGATGGCCCAAGTCCTTGGGCCCCTGAAACCGTGTGGGAGACCCAGAGGAAGCTCCTAGCTCCTAGTTTTGGATTGGCCCAGCTCACTCCGTTGTGGTCATCTGGAGAGTGAGCCAGTAGGTGGAAGACATCTTTATCTGGCTCTCTGTAACTCTGCCTTTCAAATAAATAAATAAAGCTTAAAAACACACACACATGCATACACAGTGTATTGTATAGCAGGATCCTTTACCCTTGTGATTGCATGACTGGCTGGGAACTGCGGCTCTCTGCCACTGCCAAACCTCACAAAAGAGTATCATACTACATACCACTTTTTTCTAGCCCAGGAAAAGATCAGAATTCACAATTGGAAGTACAGTTTCTACTGAATACTCTCACTTTTGCACCATTGTAAAATAAAAAAATCTGAGGTCAAATCATCGTTAGTTAGAATTTGGTTGTATTTGCAATCTATTAGTGAAATATAGTAGGTATAATTTAATGGTTAAATGGTTGAAAGTTGAAAGGTGAAAACTAGGTTTATAACTCAGTGTTTTCAATTTATCATGTTCATTTGGCTGCCATGAAATCTTGTACTCTCAAGGCAGAAATGCATCTAAAATTTGTATTTGTACAGTCTTTTCAGTTTATAGATAGGGAAACTGAAGCCTAGAAGAGGTTTCTTTATGTCCCCAAGGTCATAAACCAAACAATAACATTGTAAAAGATTGACCTGCTTTTGTTTTTTAAAAAAATAGCATATTGGTTTTTCTCACAAACATTTCCTGCCTGTTGTGCCCCACTGAACCTTTTACGTGACTTTTTTTCTCATTCTGATGCCTGGGAGACTCTTTTTCTCCTTAAGTTTAACAAGGATACTTTTTTCATTCTGAGTCTCTCCTTTTTGGCATATAGTACTTTTTTGTCCTATAGACAACATTTCTCTCAATTTTAAGGAAATTTGTCTCTTTTGGTACTTTTTCTATTTATTTGTAGAATTTGTAGAATTCAGACTTCCAACAATAATTATTCTTGTGTAGAATCATCTTTCTTCTCTACATTTCTCATCTTTTCCAGTTAATCTCTTGATTGATTAAATTGGCTGCGATTTCCTCTTCTCCCCTCCATTGATTTTTTTAGTATATTTTTTTTTCCTGTTTCTAACTTATAGATTTGTGATTGTCTTGCTAAGCTAAAAAATAAATTGAGAACTGTGGTAGCTCTGGCTGCTGTAACAGAATATCATAGACTTGGGTGGCTTTAAACAGAAGTTTTTAGTTTTGAAGGCTGGGAAGGCCCAAGATCAAGGTGCTGGCAGATTCAGTTCTTGGTGAAGAACCTCTGGCTTTTAGATGGCTGTCTTCTCACTGTATCCTCCTATAGTGGAGATACTCTGGTATCTCTTCCTCTTGCAAGGGCATTAAACCCTTCATGGGAGCCCCACCCTCATGACCTCACCTAAACTTAATTGCCAAAGACCCCACATCCTGATACCATCATAATGGGGCTTATTGCTTCAACTTGTTTATTTTGGAGAGGGTACAGAGATTCAGTCCCTAACAATATCTGTGATCCAATCCCTGCAGGTTTATTTGGAAAAAGAGTTTTTTCAGATTTTAGTTAACCTAGGATTCTTGGAATTTCAAGATCATTGTAGGTTGTTTGGATGAGACCTAATCCATTGACAAGTGTCCTTACAAGAGATACATAGAAGACAACAGACACAGAGTGGAGAGATCTGAACGTAGAACCAGAGATTTGGATTATGAAGCCACAAGGACACAATTCAAGTAATACTACCAGCTACCCACAGCTAGACGAGGGAAGGATTGGATTCTCTCCTAGTGCTTCCTGAGAGAATACAGCCCTGTCAACATCTTGATTTTGGATTTCTAGTCTTTAGGACTGAGAATAATAATTTGTTACTTTAAGCCACCCGGTTTGTGGAAATTAATTACGACAGCCAAAGGAAACTAATATAAACACCAGCAGTATCCTTTTTTAAATCTGTTGTTTTATCACTTTATTTTTGGACTCTTGTTTTACTTATTTCATATTCTTAAGTTCTTCTGTAGCGCTATACTCTCGGAAGGAAGTTTTTTTCCTCCTTAGATTTTCTCCCAGTTATACTTTTTGGTTTGTATTTGTATGTTTTTCCTGCCGTATTTGTGTCACATCTTTTATTTTTATATAATACTCATTAATGAATTCTTCTTTTTCATTCTGTTCTTAATCTTTTACTTTTCTCTTAATGTGGCTGTTGTTTTTAACCCACTGTTTTGTAGCCTGATGGGTGTGATAGTGTGGTAAAGAGGGAGGTGCCTGTAGTTGATTGCAGTCTTTTTGAAGATCTGTTTGAGCATCAAATCATAGGTTTGTTCCATTTTTCTGGGCTTCCTTTTATTTCTTCTACTTAATACACTAACCTGTAAGATTATGGTCTTACAGATTATATATTACGAACTTTCTTGAGTGAAAAATATTAAGGGTAGATCTTTCCTACTCTACCATGCTCTCTCTCAACAGCTGCCTATGGCATTTTCATGGCCCACCTTTACCATATCAAAGAATGTTATGGACAGTTGTCAGTAAAAACAATTTTCTTTTTTGTTGTTACTGGAAGAAAAAGAATAGTGATACTGATTAATTTCACTTTTTCTACTTACATGACAAATTTTTTTCACTGATCATAGTTTTCTAAGCATAGCATGGCAAATATGTCTCATTTTATAAATAATTAGAGGCCATTGACTTCTCATTAACTTCAGTTATATTTAAAATATTTGGTAGCTAAAGTAGTTAAAGTATTTATCTGATTTTTTTTTTATATAGCCAGTATGGGGGAGATGGTGGATCTTCTTGAGTTGCAGTGACTATGTATTATCAGTCATTTAATTAGACTTAGTGCTACTAATATGGCCTGCACTTTCTGTCAGTCAGCCTACTAACATTAGAGAATACTTAACAACAAAACACAAGTGATGTACATAGCATAAATAAATGAAAGTAATATTTTATAATAAAGTCATACAAGTGACTAAAATGCAAGTACTTAAGTGTAAGGTTACATCTCTTTTTTATTTTTTCACTGACTTTCTTTTTTTATGAGTATGTGTTCCAGTGCTTCTACAGAGATATAAACGGGCTTAGCCAGCAGACGCTTAGCAGGCTTGTGCTGGTCTTAATTCTAGTTAATCATTAAGTCAGGTAGATAATGGTAGGAGATGATAAATACCACCTGAAAACAGGCTATATTAAGAATGTAGGTATTTCCCACAGATAGAGTTCTATTTTAAGAGGAATTGTCTCTTAGCTTTATGTCCTTCTTGGGACACTTCAAGTTATGAGTAAGCAGTGTGGGAGATACTTTCCTCTGGTATGGATCTCCTAGGGTGTTTTTTTCCATGACCCAGTAACGAGAGGATCCAGCCAAACCTGATAGGCAGCAGCAGTGGAACCAAGTCCTATTGTAGATCCACTGTGAATGTAGGAATGTGTCATTTCAGTGGCCTTCATTTAATAGAGCCTAGTTAGCATCTCTACTAGCAAGTTTGGTACGGAGAAATGGTATACTTGGACTAACCTATTTGAATTATTGCTGGGTTCTCTTAAAGTCTGTTTGTGATGGGGGGAGGGGATTGGAGAAATGATAAGCCAGGTTTTAGAGGCAGGAAGATTGGTGCAAATTTAAAACTCAATATGGATTTGAATCCAGGAATTAGAATTAATTGTGACAATTATTTATTTTCCTATAGACATTTCCTTGTTAACAATAAACATAGCACTTATGTAGTTGTAAATTAAAAATTAATCATCGTTGAAAAATGTATGGTATATCTTGTAGAAATGAAATTAATGACTGATCTCTTATTACCGGGCTGTTTTATTTTCCAGAGTTAAAGAGATTCTTTTAAAGTTGTTAGGAGGTACTCTGACTTGTAGTTATTGTTTAAAAAGTTAAATTGTGGGGCCAGTGTTGTCATAGAGGGCCAAGCCACCACCTGCAGTGCTGACATCCTATATGGGTGCCCGTTTGAGTCCCTGCTGCTGTACTTCTGATCCAGCTCCCTGCTAATGTGACCGGAATAGCAGCAGAAGCTGCCCAAGTGCTTGGGCCTCTGCACCAACTTGGGAGACCTGGGAGAAGCTCCTGGCTCCTAGTTTTTGGCCTGGTCCAGTCCCGGTCATTGCAGCCATTTAGGAAGTGAACAAGCAGGCGGAAGACCTCTCTGTCTCTGCTTGTCTCTCTGTAACTCTGCCTTTCAAATACATAAATTATTTCTTTTTAAGTTAAATTGTAGGGGCCGGCGCCATGGCTCACTTGGTTAATCCTCTGCCTGTGGCGCCGGCATCCCATATGGGTGCTAGGTTCTAGTCCCGGTTGCTCCTCTTCCAGTCCCACTCTCTGCTGTGGCCCAGGTGGGCAGTGGAGGATGGCCCAAGTGCTTGGGCCCCTGCACCCGCATGGGAGACCAGGAAAAAGCACCTGGCTCCTGGCTTCGGATCGGCGTAGTTCCAGTGGTAGTGGCCATTTGGGGGGGTGAACCAACGGAAGGAAGACCTTTTTGTCTGTCTGTCTCACTCTCTCTCTCTGTCAAATAAAAAAAAAGTTAAATTGTAATGTTAGGTGTATTTTCCCCTCCCCCTCAATTATACAGAAAAACTTTGGCTGATAAACAGATTATATTTTATAAGGAAGTTCATCAATTATTTGGGAATTTAGAATACATTTTTCCATAGGAATTTTTCTTACAGATTTATTTTATTTATTTGAAAGAGTTACAGAGAGAGGTAGAGCCACAGAGAGGTATTCCATCTGCTGGTTCATGTCTGAATTGGCTACAATGGCCAGAGCTGAGCCGATCCGAAGCCAGGAGCTTTTTCTAGGTCTCCCACGCAGGTGCAGGGACCCAAGCACTGGGGCCATCTTCTACTGCTTTCCCAGGCCATAGCAAAGAGCTGGATCAGAAGAGGAGCCTTCAGGACTTATGAAACGGTGCCTATATCAGATGCCAGCACTGCAGGTGGCAGCTTTACCCGCTATGCCACAGTGCCGGCCCTGTAAGTCAGTTTAATTCAGATTCTGAATTTACCGTTTACTACCTGTGATCTTGGACAAATTACTGAGCTGTGCCTCAGTTTCCTCATATATAAGAAGTATTCATTTTCTTAAATTAAATGTATAAAATGTAATACAAAGCATTTGCAGTACTTTGCATATATTATAAGGTTATTCATAAAGAACCCTCCATATGTTTTGAATACTTTTAATTCAGTAATATTTATTATTTATTATTCCCACAGAATATTCTTGGGAAATAATAATGGTATTAATCTAACCAAGAGTTAATCACATACCTGGCTGAGCCAGGAGCCTCTTCCTGATCTCCCACTTGGGTACAGGGGCCCAAGGACTTGGGCCATCTTCTGCTGCTTTCCCATTAGCAAGGGAGCTGGATTGGAAGTGGAGCAGCTGGGACTCATTGGGATTCCATATGGGATGCTAGCGCTGCAGGCTGGGACTTTAATCGGCTGTGCCACAGCGCTGGCCCCCATAGGAACTTTTATAAATACATAATATTAAAATGGTTAGGTTCCCAGGCTACCCTTTAACAGCTTAATAATTAAGCTATGATTAGCTTAAATGTCTCTGTTTACAGTGACAAATTATAAAGAGTAAATAAAAAAGGCAACAGCACCCTGTATGAAAAATAGACTCACTGCCCCCCCCCCCAAATTGTAGGAATAGTAATTAAACAAAATTTTTTTTTAAAAATGAGGATTAGTTTTGAAAAGTTATCCAGAATGCTGGTAATGGATTGATATAGGGATTTAATCAGAGGGAGCTAAGCAGTGGAGATTTGTGGGAGTCTAACAGGCCTTTCTGGGTACTTTTGAGGGCTTTGCAGGAGATGGCATTGTTTTCTCTTAATATTGGTACAGAGTGATTGGTACATAGTGGAAGTGCTATCCTTTGCTTACCAGCTATGGTTAGGATTGCTTTTTAACTGTTGAAAAATACGTTCTAAGTTAGAATACAAATACAATCTGTTTATCCACTAAAGCTTTTCTGTTTAATGAGAGTAGGGGAGATACACCTAAAATATTAGTTTATCTTGTTAAACTGTTGTTATAGAGATAGGATACCTCCTAACAACTTTATAAAGATAGTAGGGAAAAGGAAGAGTGAATTTCCTTAAGTAGCTGAGATTTGAAGGCACAAAGGTAGAGTAAATCTGGGATGTAGGTTTGAAAAAGAAGTTGCTTGGGGTAGATTTAATGGTTGAGGTAAGGGAGTGTGTGGAGAGTGTAACGTGTGAATGATCCCTGATATAAAAGAGAAAAGGTGATAATATTAAAGTGATGCAATCCTGGTGTTGGTCAGAACTGGTGCTGGCTACTTTGGTGTTTTTGAACAAACTACTTGAGAGTTGTTTTTTCATCATGTTGAACAGCAGCCCCTAGCAATACTTAAATAGCTTTATATATATTTAGAATATTTCTCTTTAATAAATTCAATTATTTTTAAGCAATATGTTTCTTGAATTTATGAAAGGTAAAATATTGCGCTTTAGCTAAATTAATAGGAGTTTCCTAAAACTATTGTATGAGTGGAGGAATTTTTTCTTCATATTCCTCTTTTATTGATTGATCAGAAAAATGATGCTCCCCTACTTTTTCACTTCCCAGTATTTTTCATATTTAGAATAAGCCGACTTCAACGCCCTCCCCATGAAAAAGCAAAGCAGGAAGTATTCCTTCTAGTCCTGCAAAAAGCAGTTGTTTTCAAGTAGTGGATTATTGCTTTGTATCCTAACAAAGTTGTTCAAATGTTTGCTATCAGTTTACTGATTTGATTTTCCTCAGGGGAATTCTGTCTCGCCTTTTACTCATTTAGATGATTTGCCTCTCAGGCTTATATCTGAAGTAAAATGAAGCAGTTTTATTTTAAAAGGTATCTGTGATTTATATTAAAAAGTATAAGGACTCTTACTGAAAATATGATTATATTGGGCTGTTAACTTTTATGGATTTCTTTTGAAGTATAAAAGGTTTGTCATTTCCATTTTTATAGGCATTGGAAAGTATACTAGGATTGGAGAACCTACTTTGGTTGTAGTCTTCAATATTACTAAATAATCCTTAGCAATTTTAGCTATTTTTTTGAGCTTCTGTTCAGTTCCCTGTTTTGGTGTTGGTTCTCTCTTTCATAAGACTATTGCTTGGATGAAAATATGCTTGATTCCAGTTCATAGATTTTAAGTAACATAATGTTTAAGTTCGGACTTGAAAATTAACATGATATATTCTAATTTTTGGTTTATTGTTTGGGTTTTAGAAGAAAATTAATTAAATTAAAATTAGTTCAAAGAAAGTATGGATATTTCAAAGTAAAAAGTTGGATAGGTAATAGATATTTGAATCAGAATCTTGTAAAATACTTGAAATTTTCAGTTTTGCTGAATACAAGATTAATTTGAGGACCTGAACACTTGTGTGATGTTTATGGCATGGTCCTTAGCAAAATTATATAATAGGGCATAGGTGTTTGGAGTAAATGGGCAGATTTGAATATTGTGGGTATGTTTTGTTGAAGGGATTACTTTGCGCGAATTATCAAAACCTTGAGTGTCTTAGATTCTCTCATTTTAAAAATGATTATTTTGAGTATGTCACAGGATTGTTGTATGAATTATATAGTATATTATGATTCTTTCTCAAAATATGGTGGGACTTAATTAAGAATCATTTGTATTAAATATATTAAAATATAGTTTTTTAAAAGAGATATATTTATTTGAAAGGCAGAGTGATGGAGGCTGGGGGAGTGGGGGAGAAGAGGAAGAGAGAGATCTTCAATCTGCTGGTTCACTCCCCAAATGACTACAATGGCAAGTCTGAATCAGGCTGAAGTCAGGAACCTGGAACTCCATCTGGTCTCTCAAGTGGGTGGCAAGGAAAGCTGCTGCTTTTCTTGGTGTATTAGAAGGGAGCTGGGTAGCTGGGTCTGAAACTGGTGCTCAGATATGGGATGGCCACATTGCGACAGTGGCTTAACCTGCTGGTTTACAACACTGACCCCTGTAGAGTTTGTTTGTTTCCTTCTCTCTTTCTCATCTTTTTTGGAATGTATAACTATTTATTTATTTCCCCATATAGTTTCTTGAGTCCTACTGACCTTTCTGGGGCTCAACATCCAGAATTGTCATTTAGTAAATCCTCTCAGGCTATTCTTACTTCCATTGTGAGTGTTGCTTGTAAACTATACAATGATTCTCAAGGAATATACTTAATATATATTTGCTATAAATTCACTTAAGACCTGAGATACGTCATTTGCCCAGTTCCTACCCATTGCTGTATATTGATTCTCCAAAGACACCAGAATTGTTTGGAGAAAGGTTATAAAATAGAGTAATTCTCTTGCTTGTGAACAAATACACATGTGTCAGATTGGGTTATTTATTTTTGCTACTTGTTGTTGGCATGTTTTCATTAAGTCCTCTGTTCTGTTCTACTACTTGTAAAGACTTTTTCTAGATTCCTCATCCCCTCAGATTTTACCTGAACAAGGACAACCATAGGAAGAAGCAAAAGCACTGTCGTGTTTGCATGAAGCAGTCACTTGTCAAATCTTAACATTCTTTCTGTTTGAATGATTCTTAACATAAATTCAATAGCAAAGAGAGTGCTGAGTACTTTACTTTGTTTTTCCCTGCCTGCTAATTAGGAAATCAAATTCCCATGCCCCACCCCATCTTCCTGAATCAGAACCTGTGTAGGATACCTGTCATAGTTGCAATCTGGGTTTTAACAGTGCCGCTGGGTGGTTCTGATTCACACTACAGTTTTTTTTTGTTTGTTTGTTTGTTTTTAAGATTTAATTATTTGGGCCTGCGCCGCGGCTCAATAGGCTAATCCTCCGCCTTGCAGCGCCAGCACACCGGGTTCTAGTCCCAGTCGGGGCGCCGGATTCTGTCCCAGTTGCCCCTTTTCCAGGCCAGCTCTCTGCTGTGGCCAGGGAGTGCAGTGGAGGATGGCCCAAGTACTTGGGCCCTGCACCCATGGGAGACCAAGAGAAGTACCTGGCTCCTGCCTTTGGATCAGCGTGGTGCGCCGGCCGCAGTGCGCTGGCTGCGGCAACCATTGGAGGGTGAACCAACGGCAAGGGAAGACCTTTCTCTTTGTCTCTCTCTCTCTCTGTCCACTCTGCCTGTTTAAAAAAAAAAAAAAGATTTAATTATTTGAAAGGTGGGTAGAGTTACAGAGAAGGAGAGACAGAGATCTTGCACCCACTGGTTCACTCCTTAAATGGCTGCAATGGCCAGGGTTGTGCCAGGAGCCAGGAGACTACCCCATGTCTCCCACGTGGATTGCAAGGGCCCAGGAACGTGGGCCATCCTTCACTGCTCTCCCAGGTGTACCAGCAGAGAGCTGAATAGGAAGTGGAGCAGCCTGTGCCCATATGGGATGCTGGCACTGTAGGCTTCGGCTTAACCCTCCACACCACAGCACCAGCCCTGCTTGAATACTTCCTTATGCTGAGTAATAAGCACTAGGGAACTGTAAGTGACTGAGATAATATCTGATTTTCCTGAGACCTCTTAGTGAAGTGAGGGCTCACACTCTTAGTAGGGCCCAAACAGATTGGTAAAAGGGTATAGGGGAGCAGAATTATGGTTGTTTTTTTTTTTTTTCTGTTCCCACTGCTAATAATTGAAGTTGAGAAAATCTTTGAGTTATATTTCTAAAGGAAATACAAAGTGAGGAACTGAGGACTGTAAAGTTGGACAAATTTTAAAACAAACTTATTCTTGTAATGAAGTAGAGGCTTCATGAGCATTCACTTTTAAAAACGTAACTGACTAACCTATGTTATTTAATCATCACAGTAGCCCTGTGAAGTAACAGTTTCTGTGTTTTACAGGTATTAAGCGGTAGAATGCATGGTTTAAACCTTGATACAACTTCAAAGCCCGTATTTTTACCACTACACCAATTATGTTTCTCTCCAGGGACTTTTTTTTGGAGAGATTTTATGGATTAATATTGTGTCTTCCTGTGTTTGAAAAGAACTCTGGAGACCTTTGTTTATCTCCATCGTCTGCCACCCTATGTTTTTCTGTTCGTTTCTAGAAGTGTGATATACAGGGAAAACATTTCCAAAAGCCAGTCTCTATGATAATGTTTTGGTTTCCCTTTCTCCTTTTGTTTATTCTTTCCATCGCTGTAGAATATTTAGTAATTCTTTTCTTTTTCGCAGTCTCTTGGATAGAATCATATGGAATCATTTGTACATGAGTAGTATCTTAGGGAAAAGACCTTATTAGAAAAAAAATTTATATCATAAGTTTACATAGAAATTACCCTGAATTTTTTTCCTCCATGCTGTTGATCATTAAAGTTGGTTTGATTGATTCAGCTGTTCAGATTGTTACCTGCCCTCTTCCCTCCTCCTGCATGGGCTTGTTAAATGTTATTTATTATCTTCATGTATTTTAAAGAATAGAGAGAGATTCTTTATTTGCTGGTTCATTCCCAACATGTCTGCAATAGCTAAGGCTGAGCCAGACAAGCCAGGAGCCTGGAACTCAATGAGTAGCAGGAAACCAACTGCTTGAACCATCATCTGCTGCCCAAGGTGCATCTTTTCAGAAAGCTGAATCTGAATTGGAACAGAACCTGAACCCAGGCACTCCAGTATGGGATGCAGGCATTCTGTGTGGTGTTTTAACCACGGTGCCACAACAACTGCCTGCCCCCTTTTTCTTTCTTTGAAGTTTTATTTACTCCAAGGTATGTGAGCAGTTGCACTTGTAAGCTAGGATTCCATATCATAGAATAGAGCCCCTGTTTCATGACAATTCATTCTAGAATTTGTCTGATTCTGATTCTGTGAGCCTCACTTCTTTATTACCTTTATTTTTATGTTGTGCTCATGTTTCTAGCAGTTTTGTTTACTATGGAGAGAGCATCTTGCTTTAATAGAGGTTCTTTAGGTAGTTGCTTAGAATAAAGAGTTGTTTGAACTCTGATTTTAAAATCCTGAAAAATTGATAGTGGCCAGTGCTTCCCATCTGTCAATCTTAATCTTATCTGACAACAAAGTTTTTTTTTTTTTTAAGTAATTTATATAATTAAAAATATTTATTTATTTATTTGAAAGGCAGTTACAGAGAGACAGAGGCAGAGAGAGTGAGAGAGGTCATCCATCTGCTGGTTCATTCCCAAATGGTCGAAACGGCTGGAGCTGAGCAGATCTGAAGCCAGAAGCCAGGAGCTTCCTCCGGGTCTCCCACGCAGGTGCAGGGGCCCAAGGACTTGGGCCATCTTCTGCTGCTTTCCCAGGCCATAGCAGGGAGCTGGATCAGAAGTGGAGCAGCCAGGACTCAAACTGGCACCCTTATGGGATGCAGGCACTATAGGTGGTGAGTGTTCCTGCTTTGCCACAGCATCGCCGTCTATAATCATATTTTTAAAGAGTACTGTCTTACTGTTAAATATTCTTTAAAAATAGCTATCTTATTTTTCTACATGATAAAGAAACAATAGTGCTATTTTTCCTTATTAATACTATTGTCAGGTTGAAAATGCTTTGTATATTCTGCATAATTACAGGTGGCATGCTGGTTTCTTTGGGCTTCTCTTACAGAATTTTAGCTCTCTTATTTCTATGTGGAGTTGTTGTTCTTGGGGTATAGGAAGATTTGATAGAGGCAGTCATTGCAGACTCATCTTTCTACATCAAATCAACAGGGTATTTCTTGGATTGTAGCATGACTTTGCTCAGTTTTTTTTTTTTTTTTCCAGTAGTGTGGCTTATTGGTATCTTACAAAAGCCTCTACATTAGAAAGTATTTCAGTTCTTGCTTTTTCTTAGATCTGAATCTTAAAAATTTAAGATTAAAAGAAAAACATCAAATTAACTATCTTTGTTAAAAGAGTATTTTCACCTTTGGTATTTATCATTCATATAAAATTAGAATATCAGTGTCAAAGACCTCCTAAATATTTAAACATCTTTAAAGTGTCGCATTGATTTCTGGGTGCTCACTCAACACTTTGGATGTGGTATATGTCATATTGCTACATTTGTTCACTCAGGGTAGATTGTTCTGGAGAAAGCTTCAGAAGACTGAAACTAAGACCACAAGATGTTGTTTCAGGTACAACCCAATGTTTGAGAGATTGATAACTACGCTACATAAAGCATTTTGGGATATGCTTAAATTTGCCAAGACTTTTGTAAAATAGGTGTTCTTTCTTTCTTTTTTTGGGGAGTGGGGGTTTATTTTATTTATTTGAAAGGCAAAGTGTGAGAGAGATCCATCCATTTTCCATCCACTGGTTCATACTCCAGATGATCACAACTGCCAGGGCTGGGCCGAAGCCAGGACCCAGGAGTTTCTTCCTGGTCTCCCATGTGAATGTAGGAGCCCAAACACTTGGGCCATCGTCTGCCATTTTCTCGGGCACATTAGCAGGGAGCTGGATGGGAAGTGGAACAGCCAGGACGCAAACTGGCGCCTATGTGGGATGCTTGTGTTGCAGGTAGCAGCTTTACCTGTTACACCACAATGCCAGCTCTGTAAAATATATATTCTATATGTAACAGCCTTCAGTAGACAGTTATTGTTCTTTGACACAATGATTGCATGTCTTTTGGATATATACCTAGTAGTAAGATTGCTGAGTCATAGGGCAGTTCTATTTCTAGTTTTTAATGAAATCTCAATGCTGTTTGCTGTGGGGGCTGTACTAATTTACATTCCCACAAACAGTGTATGAGTCCCTCTTTCTGCACACCTTTGCCAGCATTTGTTACTTTCTGTTTTTTTGTTTGTTTTATAATAGACATTCTGGTGGGGGTGAGGTGTTATCTCATTGTGGTTTTGATTTGTATTTCCCTGATGGCTAGTGATACTGAGCATTTTTTCTTAATTTGAGATCTGATCAGGTCATTTGCCCATTTCTGAACTGGATTGATTTTTCTTTTTTTTTTGTCATTAAGTTTTTGAGTTCTTAATGTATTTGGGATATTAACCCTTTGTCAGATAGCTCTAAACATTTTCTCCATTGTATTGGATGTCTGTTCACTGTTGATTGTTTCCTTTGCTGTGCAGAAGCTTCTGATTTTGCTATAATTCCATTGTCTAGTTTTTCTTTTGTTTTCTGTGCTTTTGGGATCTGATCAAAAAACAAAACAAAACAAAACAAAACCCACTTATACCAGTGTGTTGAAGTGTTTGTCCTATATTTTCTCCTAGCATGTTCATAGTTTGGATTTTACATTTAGGTCTTTGATCTATTGTGAGTTTATTTTTGTGTATGGTAAGAAGTCCTGCTCCATCCATCACGTTTATTACAGCAGTGTTGACAATAATCAAGGTATGGAATCCACCGGAGTGCCCATCATTAGATGAGTGGACAGAGAGAATGTGGTATATGTACAATATACAATGGAATATTATTCTACCATGAAAAGAATAAAATAGCTGTCTTCTGCAGCAAAAATGGATGGAACTGAAGATCATGTTAGGTGACTTAAGCTAGACACAGAAAGACATAATACTGCATGCTTTACTTCACATGTAGAAGCTAAAAAATACCTCAATCTGAACACAGAGTGGTGATTATTAGAGACTGAGAGTTGTAAGGACAGGTGGAGGGAGTTTGAATAGTGGGTTCCAAATCAGATCAAAGGAATAAGCTCATAATGCAATGTAATGGAAAAGACTATAGTTGATGATAACCTAGCATATATTATATAAAGTAGATAAAAGAGGCTTGAAGCCTTCAATCATAAAGTAATGTCAAAGAAGGGGAAATGTTGATTGCCCTGTTCAGATCAATATACATTGTATACATGTATTAAAATAACATACTATATTGCACATAAATATCTATAATTATTAACTTTAGAAGTAGTTGTTCTGTTCGTCCATTGCTCTATGAGGAGTCTATTATCATTTATATATTTAAGATCTATCTGTTGTAAGGAGTAGGGGATTTAAATCTATTTTCTAATTATAGTGGGAAATTCCTAGTGGATTCCAGTTGTAATAGAGAATCCCAGGAGTGCTGTGGCCAGGGAGGAGGCCTGGAGCTGAGTTATTTCCCATTGCTATACTGTCGTTGCACCAATGACATTTTTTGAAGTCCAATTTTATTATAATGACTGGTGTTTTATAGTTAGTGTGAGATTCACTGTCCATGTGTTCTGGGAAATTTAGTGTTGGGTAAAGTGTTTATTGTTTTCAGTGAGACATATTTGTTATGACTTCTAGTCTTACATGAGGATTTGGTCTCTTGAAGCAGTGCTCCCAAAATAATCCAGTATTTAATGGCAAATTTTAAATTATTTGGTTGTCACAGAATCAAGTACTTAAAATTTTTTCACATGTTTTTGCTTTGGGGTAAGTTTCTAAAACCTAACAATGCCAAAGTATCTTTGGAAATGGATCTGTTGCTTTTAAGGAGTAAATAGTTGAAGCCTGAAAACTTTAAAAGATTATTCATTTATTCTCTTATTGCTCTGGAAGTGATTTTTAAATATTATTACCAGAAACATTGTCTCTTTTTTGGGGGAAAGGTGGGAAAAATACATAAAAGTTCATCTTTCAGTGGTAGTAGAAAGGTAGTAAAGTAACAGTAGAAGCAGCATGAGGCATGTAGATTCTGCTGCTTAAAACTGTATGATCTGTTACTCAAAACCCTAAGTTAATCTTTCTTAGTCTTTGTGTAGTAGATACAACAATATATCTTTGTTTGTTTTAAGTGTTAGATGAAGCAATGAATCAGAAAGCTTTTTAACAATACAATTTTATACAAATGTTACCTTATTGGTAAGTAGGCTAATTACAATGCCAAATGATGACATACATTTTTTTTCCCTTGGTATATTAGCTAACTGCTGTGTGACATTATTGATGTTCATACCAGGTCATCTCTGGTGTTATTTACCCTGCTGCTCAGCAGTTGCAGCTGTAGCACTCTGAAGAGCTTGACGATTTCAGACTAAAAATACCAGGTTGCTTGAGCTCTATAGAAAACCTGAGAGCATTACTCCAAACATACCTAGACAATCCATGTTAGTAGAGATGGTAGTTCATAAGAGTTCTAAGAAATTTCGCTATGCTTGAAAGAGAGGAGAGGAAGTGTTTTAATTCTTGCTAAGATAGTAATAGCCCCCTGCCTCGTGCAAGAAGATGAAAGGAATCAAACCTCAGTTTAAAGAGGCCTCAAGAATCTTTCAGTTATAGCATCCATAAGGACCCGTTTTATGTTTCTATTCTGTTGTTAATATTTTAGCAGAATTATTTCATTTCCCATTTGCAAATCATAATGTTGGGATAGGCGTTCTTGGTTTAGTAGATAGTATGTGGAGTGAAGAGATGCTAAATCCCAGGATTGTAATGAATGTCTTTCATGGCTTGTTCTTCAGTCCCTGGATTCTAAAGATTTTTAAAGAAATAAACCTCAGGGGGGAAGAAGAGAAAGTCTTCCCAAATGTTGACATTGCTTGTGTTCTCTTACTGAACAAGCACAAAGGTGTGAGTTGTTTTCTTTACTGAAATATCATCATAACGTAGAAAAGCATAATTTTGTGGTATACCCCAGTTTTTGTTTTCATATAAAATTGTGTAGTATAGCAGCCGATCTCCAATTTATTCATTTATCTTAATTAAGATAATGATGGTCTGTTTTGTGAGTTAGACATGTAAGATTTTGCAAGCAATTTGTACAGTGAAATTAATTCATAGTTCTTGAAACTTTCTGATGATCGAGTTTTAACTTCAGTGGTAGAGGGAAGAGTCAGACTGTGTTTGAAGTCACTCCAGCTTTTTGTCTTCTTTGGGACCATTGGGTTGTAAGAATATATTCAATACCTTGGATTTTAATCTTTCCGAATGAAATCTTCCTGGGCTTGTTCATTTTGAGTTTAAGTTCTCAAAATTAAGCTCTGTCCTTAGTAGTACTAAAAACAGATAAAAAGAAATTTATTTTGCAAATGAATAAGAAAATAACATAAGGTTTATAGTTTTTTGTTTTTAAGATTTACTTATTTATTTGAAAGTCAGAGTTAAACAGAGAGAGGAGAGGCAGAGAGTGAGAGAGAGAAAGAGGTATTCCATCTGATGGTTCACTCCCAATTGGCCACAACAGCTGGAACTGTGCTGATCCAAAGCCAGGAGCCAGATACTTCTTCCCGGTATCCCACGCCGGTGCAGGAGCCTAAGGACTTGGGCATCTTCTACTGCTTTCCCAGGCCATAGCAGAGAGCTGGTTCAGAAGTGGAGCAGCCAGGGTGTTAACTCGCTGCGCCATAACGCTGGCCCCAAGATTTATAGTTAACTTGGAAAATTATAGTTAAGATTAACACGGATATTTTGGGGGCTGCTGAGTCATGAAAACTAGAGCTCTAGATTAAACTAGATTTTTAGTAAATGTATCTGAGATTTATTTTACTAGGAAATGAGACTTAAAGTGAGCATTTGGAAATTTTGGGAACAGCTATGTATGTGTTGGTTTGTGCTAGGGTTTATATGCATTTAAAACATGTAATGTAAAAAAAAAATCACTCTTTCAAGCAGTAGCAGCTTAGTGCTAATTTAATCTTACCTGCTTGGGTAATTTTACCTTGAAACAAGGTATATGTGTTCAAGAGTTGTCCATGATGACTGCCTGTAAATTACCTATGCAGGGGTGGGAAATTTTTTTCTGTCAAGAGCCATTGGATATTTATAATATCATTTGCAGTCCATACGAAATTATCAGCTTAAAAGTTAGTCTGCCATAGATTTACTGAATTTGGAGTCCTAGTGGTTGCCTTGGCAGGACCAGATCAAATTTATTGGGCCTTGTATGGCCCAGGTGCAGGACATTCTCCACCCCAGTAGGAATCAAATCATTTCTTTGTATCTGTTATGAAGATTGTTTTATAAGCAGGAGAGTAAATCTCAGTCATTGTTTATTGTCTTTTGTTTATATTAATGTTTCTATGAATTTAAATGGTTATAAATCTGGAATATAATGTTCCACCAACATTTTAGATATTAATTTATTTAACAATTTAACTTTTGGTGATGAAGAATACTCCAAAAATATTACATTTCTTTTACTGGGTTAGTATGAATTAGGTAAGGATGGCAGAGGAAATATACAGTTCAGTCAGTGAACCTGAGGATTTAATTTATTCTGAAAATTGGTTTTAGATTTGTCAGTGAAGAGATAAAGTAGGAAGCACAACTGCTATTTTAAGATGATTTTAGTCTTCTAGAGTCTATGTGTATTCTGAAATCACTAGGAGAACAATATGATGCTTTTAAAAACCAGGGAGTTAGCAGTGCAATTTAGAATAATTTAAGAATTCGGAGAACATGGTGATTCTGGGCTATGCCTAGTCAAGTACACAGTAGGTCTTCAGCTTGAATTGAAGAGAGCTTTTAGGATTTCTGCTAGGAGGGGAGGCACAAGAGGGCTGTGAAAGTTCTTTCCATTACCTTTAATATGGTAACATCTTCTTCATGGGGTCCTGTTTCCACTAAATAAAATTATACATATAAACTAAGTAAGATGCCTGGTCTACAGAATGATTAAATAAATGGTGGCTTAAAAATTACTTGTAATTGAAATGTATAACTGAAATAATTTTATATGATAAACTAAGATGACTATTAAAAATTTATTTGTAGTAAAGAATATGGTGGTCTTTGTAGTTTGGGGGAGTTTTCTCAGTTTAACTTTGTACACTTCTAATTTTTTTTTTCTTTGAATCCCTTTCTTCCTTTAGGAGACAAGGATGGCAGCAAGGTAACTACAGTGGTGGCAACTCCTGGGCAGGGTCCAGACAGGCCACAAGAAGTCAGTTATACAGACACTAAAGTGATTGGAAATGGGTCATTTGGTGTAGTATATCAAGCAAAACTTTGTGATTCAGGAGAATTGGTTGCCATCAAGAAAGTATTACAGGACAAGAGATTTAAGGTAAGAACATTTGTGGCTATCTTTTTTTTTAATTTTTTTTTATTTTATTTATTTGAAAGAGTTACAGAGAGAGGTAAAGACACAGAGAGAGGTCTTCCATTTGCTGGTTCACTCCTCAAATGGCTTCAATGGCTGGAGCTGTGCTGATCCAAAGCCAGGAGCCAGGAGCTTCTTCCAGGTCTCCCACATGGGTGCAGGGGCCCAAGGACTTGGGCTGTCTTCTACTGCTTTCCCAGGCCATAGCAGAGAGCAGCCGGGACTTGAACTGGCGCCCATATGAGATGCCGGCGCTTCAGGCCAGAGCTTTAACCCGCTGCGCCACAGTGCTGGTCCCATTTGTGGCTATCTTAATCAAGGGTTCATCAGAAAGTTCATGAAAAAATGGAATGAACAGCTAAGTTTATTTTGATGTAAAAATACTTGAAATCCAGATGGCCTAAGTGCTTGGGCTTCTGCATCCAAATGAGAGTCCTAGAAGAAGCTCCTGACTCGTGGCTTTGGTCTGCCCCAGCCCTGGCCATTACAGTGATTTGGTAAGTGATCCAGCAGATAGAAGAATACACACACACTCTCTCTCTCTCTGTCTCTCTCTGTCTCTCTCTCACCTCTCTGTTTTCCTGCCCCCCCCCAATGTAATTCTGCCTTTCAAATAAATAAATCTTAAAATACTTGAAATCCATTATACCTTTTCTATAATATGCATTTTCATGAAATTTTTGAAGAACATTCATATGCATGAATTTATTTTAAGATTTATTATTTGAAAGAGAGAGAGGGAGAAACAGAGAGATCTTCTATCCACTGGTTCACTCTCCAAAAGGGCTGCAATTGTCAAGGCTGAAACCAGGAGCCAAAGAGCTTCTTCTGGGTCTCCCATGTGGTGCAGGCTTCCAAGCACCTGGGCCTTCTTCTGTTGCTTTCCCAGGCACATTAGAGAAGCCAGATCAGAAGTGGAGTAACCTGGACTCAAACTGTTGGCCATATGTGATGCTGGCATTGCAGGCAAATGCTTTACCTGCTATGCCACAACGCTGTCCGCTCAAAATTACTTACACCTAAATAAATTTATCTTTTAATTCTTTTCCCCCAGACTTTGAATTAACTGCATATGTAAATTATTATTTTATTATAGTGACTTTTAATTACTTCTAGTGATATATTTTGTAGAGATAAAATTGACTGAGGTTTGCAATAATACTTTGTAACCAATACTGTGAATGATCTATGTATTTAAAATCCCTTTAAAGATGTTAATAAAAAAGTCACCCCACCCCCACCTTTAGAGAAGTACTGCCTGTAGCATATAAGCATTTGATACAGTTGACTGTGTTTCCTTTCTTGAAAAATTCCCTTGAAAAATTAATGAGATGCAACACTATAATTTTTCCAAATAACTTATCTTTCTTTGCTATCTTACCCTGTTTTTTTTTCCTTCTGCCCCTAGCAACCAGCAATTCTCAAAGCTCAATTTTTGTCATTTATTTTCATTTCTTACACTCCATAGGGAATCCTGTGTGTAGAAGCTTAGATGTTATCTTAGATGTAGGCTGTAATTAATGTTCTGTCATTAACAATGTATGTAACCTTGCTCCTTTCTCTTTCTCCCACCTCTACAATATTTTTCTGTGAATATCCTATGTGCTTAAAACTTTGCTAAAGGGGCCAGCACTATGGTGTAGCCGGTAAAGTCAGTTCCCATATGGGTACCAGTTTGAGTCTCAGCTGCTCCTTTTCTGATCCAGCTCTCTGCTATGACCTGGGAAAGCAGTAGAGGATGGCCCAAGTCTTTGGGCCCCTGCATCCACTTGGGAGACCTGGAATAAGCTCGCTAGCTCCTGGCTTTGGATAGGCCCAGCCGTGGCTGTGGTGGCCATTTGGGGAGTGAACCAGTGGATGGAAGGCCTCTCTCTCTCTGCCTTTGCCTCTCTGAAACTCTGCCTTTCAAATAAATAAATAAATCTTTAAAAAAAAAAACAAACAAACTGTGCTAAACATGAAGGTACATAAAAGTAAGAGTTACTCTGAAGATAGCACAAGGTCTGTCGTCTACCTATTTTGGAATGCCTTGAACATTCTAAATAGAAATTTGTTTGTTTTTAATTCTAAAGCTTTTGTTTGTAGTTCTCACCTTTCCTAAGCACTAGTCTTATGTTGTTAAATGCCTACTGGATCCTTTTAAAAACATTTTATTTTTTTATTTTCATTTATTTGGAAAGCAGAGCAAAGGTCTGAGGGGAGGGGCAGAGAAAGCAGAGAGGGGGATCTTCTATCCACTAATTCACTGCCAGATGCCCACAACAACTCAGGCTGGGCCAGGCTAAAAGATAATAGCCAGAAGTCTGGGTCTCCTGGTGGGTAGCAGGGATCCAATTACTTGAGCCATCACCTGCTGCTTCTCAGGGTGCAGATTATCAGAAAGCTAGATCAGAAGCGAAGCTGGGACTCAAATCCAGGCACTCTGACATGGATTGCAGGTATCCAGCTGACGTCTTACCCACAATGCTAAATGCCTGCTCCTGCCTACTGGATCTTAGTATCTGAATGTTGCACTATTATCTTAAACTGGCAAGTTCTCTTTTCTTAAAAATAAGATTTATTTTGTTAGTTTGAAAGGCAGAGATACAGAGAGAAAGAGAGGGAAAGACACAGAGAGAGATTCTCCATCTGTTGGTTCACCTCCCAGATGGCTGCAGTGATGGGACTGGACCATACGAAAGCCAAGAGTCAGGAGCTTCAGGTATCCCACATGGGTGCAGGAGCTCAGAGCCATCTGCTGCTGCTTTCCCAGGCGCATTAGTAGGGAGCTGAATTGGAAGTGGAACAGCCAGGACTGGGATGCCAGTGTAGAAGATAGCTGCTTTGCCTACTGTGCCACAACAGAGCCCCAAGGGCCTCTTTTCTAACCCTGACTTAACATTAAGCCCCAGTGGAAATCTTAATTTTTTTTCTTTTAAATATTTTATCATTCATCCTGTCATTTGGATTACTTCATTCTCTCATTTCTAATATCTAATCAGTGTCAAATTTGGGTGACATCCCACCTCCAACCCCTTACCCTGGTTTATGTGTTCCTTCTTTCCTTTGTCGTTATAGCTATTCTAGTCAATCCTTTACATTAGTCTTCTCCCTTCCAGGTGCTTTTATATGTGAACACTAGAATGATCCCCAAATTCTTTTTTTTTTTTTTTTTTTTAAGATTTATTTGTTTATTCGAAAGGCAGAGTTACAGAGAAGCAGAGGCCGACAGAGAGAAGGCTTCCATTTTCTGGTTCACTCCCCAAATGGCCGCAATTACTGGAGCTGGGCCGATCTGAAGCCAGGAGCCAGGAGCTTCTTCCTGGTCTCCCATGTGAGTGCAGGGGCCCAAGAGTTGGGCCATCTTCTGCTGCTTTCCCAGACCGTAACAGGGAGCTGGTTTGGAAGTGGAGCAGCCAGGACTCAAACTGGTGCTGGTATGGGATGTAGGCATAGCAGGTGGTAGCTTTACCTACTATGCCACAGTGCCGCCCCCCCACACCCCCAATTCTACTTGTTCATGTTATTCCTCCTTCTATGGTTCTTCATAGTTAGTCTAGGAAAAACATCCTCTAGCTAGTTCAGATGTGCACCCAAGAGGTTCTCTAGATACTTAGTTTACCTAACCGTCTACATCCGGTTCTTGAAATATGTTGGTCTTTATGGCCTCTCAACTTTTATTCATCTTCCTGTCACTTCCATTTTCTTATTATCTGAATCCTGTGCATGTGTGTATGTGTGAAGACAGGTCAAATTCTTCTTCTGAAATTTCACAGATGATTTCAAACAGCTCTATGGATCTTTTATTTTGAATTTCTTGAACCCTTATTGTCCAGACACTAGGAAATTGTTTTTTATTTCTATGAGAAAGTATCCATTTTTGTAGTGTTTGTCTCCTGGATACTCACACATTAATGTTTTTAAATTAGTAGTTAATGATGATAGTAATTACCTAACAAATCCTTATTATTTGGATTTTTTTTACCCCTGTGAGTAGTAATACTTAATCCTTATCATTGGTTTTCTGACATTGATAAGTGTTACTGTTTGGATAAAGAAAAGTAAGTACAAAAAGATTCTAAATTAACTTTTCAAGGGTCACACAGCAGGTAAATGAATGGTCAAGGATTTGAATCTGGACAGTCTGACTCCAGAGTGGCTTAGTGTGTTTTGTTTTAATGTGTTATCACTGTGTTAAACTCTCCTCCTTTTTGCTTTTTCAGACAGAGTTTTGAACTTCTATTTTGAACTTCTATGTTACAATATCAGATTCTTAACAGGACAAATCTCTATCACAAGATTCAAACGTACTTACTCCTTCCTCTTCCCCGTGTGGTTACTTATAAGAGAAATGGGCTTTAAGATCCTCTGCTAATGATTACATTACAACTTATGAAGTGAATATGCCCTGATTTGAGTCATTATGTTATTGATAGCTATTGAGTTTGGATTTCTTTTTCTATCAAATAACAAATATAAAGGTACTTCAGAAAGATTGTGGAGAATGGAATTAAAAGATTTTTTAAGATTTATTTATTTAAAAGAGTTACAGAGACAGAAAGAGACAGAAAAAGAGATCTTCCATCTGCTGGTTCACTCCCAAAGAGCTGCAATGGCCAGGGCTGGGCCAGGTGAAAGCCAAGAGCCAGTAGAATTATCCGGGTCTCCCATATGGGTACAGGAGCCTAAGCACTTGGGCCACCTTTCACTGCTTTTCCAGCCACACTAGCAGGGAGCTGGATTGGAAATGGAGCAGCTAGGATGTGAACCAGTGCTCATATGTGATGCTGGCATCGCAAGTAGCAGCTTAGTCTATTATGCCACAACACAGTTCTGGAATAAATTTCTTAAAACTCGAATTCTTGGGTTTAACAGTTGGAGAATATTTTAAATTTTAATACAATCTGACTTTCAGTTAAATTTCATCAGAATAAGTATACATTATTTGAGTGTGAGTAAAACCAATTTTCTGTGTAGTCTCTAGATATTAGTAATATTTTTAAGTTTCTCAAGTAGTTGAAAAATTATCTCAATTTATAACATTTACATGCTGTGACTCTTTTTAACCTCTCCTAGATGTCTTCCTTATTTGTTAAGCATTCTGTTATCTATTGTTGCAAAATACATTACCTAGAAAACCAGAAACTACAAAGAGATCAAGAAACTCCACAACAACAAAACAACCCACTTAAGAGATGGGCCAAGGACCTCAATAGACATTTTTCAAAACAGGAAATCCAAATGGCCAACAGACACATGAAAAAATGTTCGGGATCAGTAGCAATCAGGGAAATGCAAATCAAAATCACAATGAGGTTTCACCTCACCCGGGTCAGAATGGCTCACATACAGAAATCTACCAACAACAGATGCTGGTGAGGATGTGGGGAAAAAGGCACATGTTAGTTACCACTGTTGATGGGAATGCAAACTGGTAAAGCCACTATGGAAGTCAGTTTGGAGATTCCTCAGAAACCTGAATATAGCCCTACCACACGACCCAGCCATCCCACACCTTGGAATTTACCCAAGGGAAATTAAATTGGCAAATAAAAGAGCTGTCTGCACCTCAGTGTTTATTGCAGCCTAATTCACAATAACTAAGACATGGAATCCACCTAAATGCCTTTCAATAGAACACTAGATGAAGAAATTATGGGATATGTACTCTATAGAATACTACACAGCAGTAAAAAGCATGAAATCAATCATTTGCAACAAAATGGAGGAACCTGGAACACATAATGCTTAGTGAAATAAGCCAGTCCCAAAGGGACAAATATCTTATGTTATCCCTGATCTGTGACAACTAACTGAGCACCTAAAAGGAAACTTGTAGAAGTGAAGCTTGACACTATGAGAAACAATGATTTGATCAGCCCTTGTCCTGACTGTCGAGGAACAACTTAACTATTTTATTCTTTTTAATATTTTCTTTTTCTACTTAATTCCATTGGTTGTACTCTTTAATTAACACACAGTTATTCCTAGGTGTTTAAATTTAACTGAAAATTGATCCCTGTTAAAAATAAGAGTGGGAATAAGAGCGGGAGGAGATGTACAGTTCGGCACATGCTCATTTGGACTTACCCCTAAGGGTAAGGCTAGAAACATGCCATGGGATTCCAAATCCGATTAAGTTGGCAGGTACCAATGCCATCTTAGTACCAATGCCATCTTAGTTAAAGTGATCAGTTTAAGTTCATAATTGATCATAAAGATATGATTAAGTGTCAAAGGGATCATGTAAATAAGACCAGTGTCTGCTAATAATAATTGATAAAATTAAAAAGGAGAGAACAATCCAACATGGGAAGCAGGATACACAGCAGACTCATAGAATGGCAAATGTCCCAAACAGCACTCTGGCCTCAGAATCAGCCCTTAAGGCATTCAGATCTGGCTAAAAAGCCCATGAGAGTTTCTCAGGCATGGAAAGCCAAGACACTGTGGCAAAAAATGACATAAATGAAAGACCTCTGTGAGTGAGATCACAGTGGAAAGAAGGGGCCATCAAAGAAGGAGGTACCTTTCTCTGAAGGGAGGAGAGAACTTCCAGTTTGATTATGGCCTTGTCTAAATAATGTTGGAGTTTGTGAGTTTAAGAGGCTTCCATAGCCTTGGCAGCTCATGACAAGAGCTCATGACAAGAGTGGTTACTGATGTCAAAAATAAGAGTGTTAGTTGTTAAATCAACAGGAGTCACTGTGCACTTACTCCCCATTTAGGATCTCTGTCCTTAATGTGTTATACTATGCGAATTAATGGTAAAACTAGTCTTCAAACAATACTTTATACTTTGTGTGTCTGTGTGGGTAAAAACTGTTGAAATCTTTAGTTAGTATAGAGTTGATCTTCTGTATATAAAGATAATTAAAAATGAATCTTAATGAAGAATGGGATGGGAGAGCGACTAGGAGATGGGATGGTTTGCGGGTGGGAGGGTGGTTATGGGGGAAAAATTCCTCTATAATATAAAAGTTTTACCCTTTTTTTTTAGAAAACTTTTACTTAATTATATTTATATTAATAAATTTATATTAATAAATTGTTTTTATTTTTATTTTATTTATATTAATAAATTTATTTAATAAATATAAATTTCAAACAACTTTTGGGCCCTGATTAGCTTCAGCAGTCTTAAACAACAAAATCAAAGTTGGCGGCATCACAATACCAGATATTAAGAAATACTACCAGGCAGTTATAATCAAAATCGCTGGTACTGGCACAAAAACAGACATGTAGACCACTGAAATAAAGTAAAAACTCCAGAAATCAAACCACACTTTACAACTGACTTATCTTTGACAGATGAGCAAAAATCAATCTCTGTAGCCAAGACAGGCTCGTCAACAAATGGTGCTGAGAGTACTGCATCTCTTCATGCAGAAGTATGAAGCAAGACCCCTACGTTACACCTTACACAAAAATCCACTCAAAATGGATCAGAGACCTAAATCTGCAACGTGATATCATTAAATTACTAGAGAACTTTGGGGAAATCATGCATGACATTGGCATAGGGAAATATTTCTTGGAAAAGACCACAGAAGCACAGGCAAAGCCAAAATTAACAAATGGCATTACATCCAACTGAAAAGGTTCTGTACTGCAAAAGAAACAATCAGCAAAGTGAAGAAGTAACTGACAGAATGGGGGAAAATATTTATAAACTATGCAACTGATAAAGGATTAATTTCCAGTATCTATAAAGAGCTCAAGAAACTCAACAACTACATTACAAACAACCTAGTAATGAAATGAGCAAAGGACCTGAACAGAATTTTTTTTTTTTTAATTTATTTTCAGGTAGAGTTATAGGCAGAGGGAGACAGAGAGAAAGGTCTTCCTTCTGTTGGTTTACCCCCCAAATGGCTGCCACGGCCGGCACTGTGCTGATCCGAAGCCAGGAGCCAGGTGCTTCCTTCCTGTCTCCCATGCAGGTGCAGGGGCCCAAGCACCTATGCCATCCTCCACTGACCTTCTGGGCCACAGCAGAGAGCTGGACTGGAAGAGGTAGTGGAACCTACACGGTGGCCATTGGAGGCATTTTTCTATAAAAGTATTAAGCACTCCTCATAGGATCTCTGTAGTTGGTTGTTCAGGAGTGAGTTGTTAGAAAAGAGCAAGCCTCTCCTCCCCCTCTGACTTCCAGTTCCCTGTGTTATATTCTGCTTCCTGCATGCTCCTACCATAATTCCATCCCCATAGTTTGCTGGAGTCCAAGCTTTCCTAGGTTAGACTTTCACCTTCTAAATTGTGAGCTAAATAAATTTCTGATCTTTATGCATTACTCAACCTTAGGGATTTCATTATAGCATGTGAAAATGGACCAATACAAATAGTTTATCTAGATGACAAAAATGAAGTGGTGTGGGCAAACCAGAGTGATGATGATGTTCTGTTTTCTATTCTTACATTACCAGTTTTTATTAGGATTAGATGTTGATTTTATATTGGTATTAATTATTTTAAATGTAATAATAAATTATATAAATATAATATTCAATCTGTTTTTTCCTTCTTATAAAATCCTACTTTTTTCTTTGTTAAACATTTTAATGTGTGCATGTGTATTTTACCTTTTATTTTCCCTGGTCAGTCTTGCTATATAACTTTAATTATCTTTTTTAGGAATGAGCTGTTTTATTTTTTACTTCTGTATTCTAATTCATTATGTCTTCCATCATTATTCCCTTTTTAAGAAAGTTCTAAACATATCAAACTACTTTCATCAAAAAATGAAATATATGCTTACATAAATGAACTGTAATCTGAAAATGAACATTTAAATGATAGAAAACTGCTCATGTTGGGTGGCTAGGGTAGAGCACAATAATAACTGTGATTGTCCTCACTGGGAATTGTCCACCTTTTGTACGTCATGCATTGCAGTGAGGAACAAGTACTCTGGCCGGAAAGAAAAGAGTGAGAGTCAGGAAAATAAAATAAAGCAAAAGAACAATCAGAGACTTGACTTTCAAGAAATTGTGTATTGGATATTGTATATTTTATGTTTATTTATTTTAAAGATTTATTTATTTACTTTGAAAGGCATAGAGACAGAGAGAGAATTTTCCATCTGCTGTTTCACTCCCCAGATGGCCTCAACAGCCTAGCTGGGTCAGACAATAGCCCAGAGCCAGGAGCTTCCTCCTGGTCTCCCACATGGGTGGCAGGGGCACAAGAACTAGGGCCATCGATTGCTGCTTTCCCAGGCGCATTAGTAGGGAGCTTGTTTGGAAGTGCAGCAGCCAGGACTTTGAACTGGTGCCCATATTAATTGCCAGTATTGCAGGTGGTAACTTAACCCATTATGCTACCACTCCAGCCCCATGTCATAGGTTTTCTTTTTTTCTAGTGCCCATATGGGATGCCACTGCCACAGGCAGTGGCTTTACTCGCTGTGCCACAACACTAGCCTCTATGTGTATTTATTGATGAGGAAAGATAACCGTGATCCATTGTTAACAAAACAATGGATCTAATATTTTGTTACAATTTTTGTTTTTGATGTTTTGATGGAGGAGAACTGTATAGTGTCAACAAAGTGGTGTAAGAGTACGACATAGAAACTATGCAACCTACCCCAAACTAGCATTGCTGGGTATGTTAATCAGTATATAACTGTCCAGGTAATTAAGATGCCCTTTAAGTAGTTAATTTAATTGATATTGGTTGGTCTTTTGATGATGGAAAGTAATTGAGCTGTCATATAGCATTTATAGTTTTAAAAATTACTTTCATAAACATCAGTTATTTGATTCTTACGACTTATTTTGAGATAATTTTAGATTTAAAATAGCCAAATACTGCAAATAATTCCTTGAATCTATTCCTCTAGATTTCCCAAATATTTACATTTACCACACTTGCTTTAATTTATTCCTATATATACATTTTATTTCATGAAATGTTTGAATGCAAAATGATTATCTCTAAATTATTCGGAGTATTTTTCAAATTCAAGGAATTTAGCTTATATTACCACAGAACATTTATAAAAATCATAAAATTAACATTTATCCAATACCAATTATTGTCTAATACACAGACCTTATTGAATTATCTCCAGCCACCCCAGTACCAAGCATGTCAGCAAAAGAAAATCCTGAGCTGTGTATTTAGTCATCATATTTCTGTATTCTGTCCTAGGAACAGTTCCTCAGTTACTGTCTTATGACATTCATATTTTTTAATAATATAGGCCAATTATTTGGTTTATCTGCTTATTTATAGTTAGATTCAGAATATTTATTTTTGGCAGGAATACCATAGAAATGATGTTTTGTTCTTCTTAATGCATCATATCAGGAGGTCCATGATGTCTCTTTGTCCTGTTACTGATGATGTTGACTTCCATCACTTAAGGTAGTGTCTACCAGGTTTCTTTACTATAGAGTTATGATTTGTCCTCTTGTGATTGATAAATATTCTACGGGGAGATATTTTAGACTATGTAAATAACACCTGTTTTTCATCAAACTTGGCCAGTTTTAGTATGCATCAATCAATTTGTTTTGACTCACTTATAATAATAGCTGCCAAATGGTGATTTTCAAATCATTTATTCCTTCTTTATTACTTGATATTCTACTCTTAAGTATTATAAGAAGGAAGACATTTTTACTTCTCTTGTCCTTATTTATTTGTATATGTGCAGACTCATTTTATTAAGTTAGAATCATTAGCCTTTTTTTTTTTTTTTTTAAAGATTTGAGTGTCAGAGCAAGTCACAGCTAGAGAGGGAGAGATTTCTCATCAGCTGGTTCACATACAAGATGGTTGCAGTGGCTGAAACTGGTCTTGGCCAAGCCAGGAGCTTCATCTGGCTCTCCCACATGGGTGACAGGTGTGGGGAGCAACTCAGACTAGACTAAGTTACTGGAATTAAGACTTATTCTATGCATCTGCTCTCCCACAATATGGCGCTGGGAGAGGAGTAAAACAACTTTTACACAGCTGCCTCCAGTTCAACCAGTAACTTGCAGGAGCTGATCCCGCTCCTGATTGGAGGAGAGCAGCGTACTCGGCGTGTGGGTAGCAGAATTGGGATTGGTGGAAGAGGACTATAAAGGAGGAGAGAGACAACATGCACCAGGAACATCTAAGGGGAACATCCAAATAACATCTGAGCAGCCACCGAGAGAGCCGGCTGGCGGTGTGCCCCTCCCCCGCGGAAGTGGGGAAAGTGGCAGGGGGAACCGCCCTTCCACGGAGGTGGAAGGACGGCAGCCAACCCGGGAAGAACCAGCAGCAAACCCGGGAAGGGCCGAGCAGACAAAAGAACAGCGCAGGGTCCTGTGTCGTTCCTCCGCGAAGAGGGGGAGCGACAGACAGGGTCCCAAGTACTTGGGCCCTCTTCTGCTCCTTTTCTCAGGTCATTAGCATGGAGATGGATTGAAAGTGGAGCAGCCGGGACTCGAACTGGAGCTTATATGGGAAGCTGGCACTGCTGGTGGCAGCTTTACCCACCACGCCACAGTGCTGGCACTTCCATTATTATTTTTTTAATTTATTTTTTCACTTGTTATGAAGCACTAATATGGTTCCAAAACTCAGAAATTAACAATTATCATTCTTTACTCCTTTTGTTCTGTTGCCAGTTACTTCCTGTGCATAGTTACTTTCATTATGCTCTGATATACTTCCCAGGTTTCTTTGTATAAATGAGAAGATATGTGTGATTTTCTTGATGTTTTTCTTCTCCTTTTTAAAAGAGTTACTTACTTATTTGAGATGCAGAGTTATAGACAGAGTGAGAAACAGAGAGAAAGGTCTTTGATCTGCTGGTTAACTCCCCAAATGGCTGCAGTGACCAGGGCTGGGCTGATCCAAAGGCAGGAGCTTCTTCCAGGATTCCTACATGGGTACAGGGGCCCAAGCACTTGGGCCCTCTTCTACTGCTTTCCCAAGCAGATTTCTGATGAGAAGTCTGCAGTGAGTCTAATTGGGGTTCCTCTGAATGTGTTACAGCATTTCTGTCATGGACATTGTAAGATTTTTTTCTTTCAGTTTTACTGTGGAGAGTTTTACTACAACGTGTCATGGTGAAGATCTTTTCTGGTTGTGTCGATTGGAGTTCTGTGTTCTTCCTCTACTTGTATGTCTTTCTTCCTCCAGATCAGGGATGTTTTTCCTTATTACTTCACTAAAAAGGTCTTCTAATCCTTTCTCTCTTTCCATGCCTTCTGGAACTCCAAGGAACCATACGTTGGGTCACTTAATAGCATCTTGTAGGTCTCCAACAATGTGTTTCAGTTTCCTAATTTCTTCTTCTTTCTTTTTGTCTGTACTATTTCCAGAATTTTGTCTTCTAGTTCTGCTATTATTTCTTCTGTCACTCCTGTTCTGTTGTTAAGGCTTTCCATTGCATTTTTTTTTATTTTATCTGTTGAATTCTTCATTTCTAGTATTTCATTTGACTTCTCTTAAATGTCTCAATTTATTGGGGAACTTTTCATTTAGATCGTGAATTTGCTTCTGATTACTTCTAAGTAATCTGACAGTTAATTTTCTGAATTGCCTTTCTGGCATATCCTCAATCTCTTCATCTTCATCTTCACCTTCTATTATTGAAGTGTTGTAGTGTTCCTCTAGGGGTTCATTGTGTCTTCCTTATTCTTATATAGTGTTTTTGCTTTGTTTTTTGCATTTATGTATTTTTTTTTGTCTAGTTGCTTTTCTCTTTAATTTGTATCTTTGTGATTTAGTGGGATATGTATTCTTTCAGTGAGTTCCAAGAGGAGTGTGCTGGATGTGGCCTGGGTGTTCTGTTCCATATTCCAGGGTAGAGCAGGTATCTAATGTAAGGCCCCCATGGGGCATTGTAGTTTTCCTCTGATTTTCTGTTTAGAGGAGTTTGTTCATTTTTATTGGTGTGACCTACCCTTTTCCTCACAGTTTTAGGATGCCCTGGGTTTAGGCTCTAGTGTGTTCAGGATTATATTGCCTTGCTTATTGAACTGTACCTCTAATCTATGGAGATTTTCTTGTGGGGAAGTTTCCTTCAGTTATGATCTCCTATGGGTCTGTGCATTTCAAATGGAAGCCAGAGCCCTGCCTACTGGAGCCCAGCTCAGTTCTCAATCGTGGTGGAGGGGGTTAAGAGCTCTGGTGCAGGGAGCCCCATGTACTGGAGCCCTGCTTACTTCTCCATGGTGAATGAGGTGGGCTGGAGTTTTCCATATTCAGGACTTCTCCTTATTGCACAAGTTATGTGGTACTGAAGAAATTCTTCTGAAATGTTGTGGTCCTTGTTCCTGGGTGGGGTGTGTTGTGAGGTGGTCCCCACTATTAATGGGCGTATGTGTGGAAGGCAAAGGCAGCAGACCCCTGCTTACATTCAAAAATGTAAACAAACAAAGTGGCTTCTTCCGGCTGGCTGCAGGTCCAGGTGGGGTGAGGGGTGGGAGGTAGGTGGGCTTTGGGGTCCCCAGCCTCTCTATTTGTTCTTCTGTACCCTCTCTTTTTTTCCATTCAAAAGCAGTTCACTAAGCTTTCCTTCCCGCTGCTATGATTCCAGTCTTACCTGGTTCACTGTGGACTGGCGCCAACCTCCCCAGTCCAATCCTCCACCACTTCCCTCTCTTATTTGCTCTTTCTGCGTGGACCTGCCCAGTCTCTGTTGCATTCTTGGGCTTCCTATTGGGAATTTCACATGGCTCTATCTCTGGAGCGTATCTCCTCCTCTTTTTAACTATCTATTTGCCCATGTGATTTGGATGGTCCTGTTTCTGTACCACCATCTTGGGACCCAAACCCCAACCCCGACTCGTGTAGTTTTATTTGATATTATTACTAAGTTTCACTCTATAATATTTGTGCCAGTTTGCATTCCCTTCAGTAATACATGAGTGCCTGTTTCTCTATAGCTTTCCATACTGCAGTTGCCCTATGTTTTCAGTTTTAAAAAAATCTGATAGGTAAAAAAATGGTATCTCATAGTGGCTTTAATTTATAGCCTTTCTTTGAATGCAGCAGACATCTTTTCATCTATTCTGGGTCTGTTTGTTTTCATTGTAAGAGCCTCTTTTTTCTCCTTTGCAATTGAATTTATTGGTCTTTTATCTGGATTTTGTGTTATGATTAGAAAACATTTCCTCTGTACTCTGGTTATAGAGAGTCATAGGTATATTCTGGTAGTTGCAAGGTTTCACTTTTTATATTTAGAACTCTGCTCCATTTGGAGTTTTTTCCTATGCATGGAGTTTATTTTTGTGTGTGGTATTAGTTACTGATTTAATTCTGTGCTTTCTAAATCATTAATCTGTTATATAATTATAATTTATTAGAAAGTTTGTCTTTGTTCCAGTGATTTAAAATGTTAAATATTGTTACATGCTAAGTGTGTACTTGTACTCGATCGTGTTTCTAGAGTTTCCATTCCCTTCCACCAAATTGAATAATCTTGTGCCGCTACCATACTGTGTTAATTACAGAGGCTTGACAATACGGTTTTATTGTGTGATATGACTAATCTGCCCTTTTAGCTTTCCTTTTTGGTGTTTTTCTACCTATTTTTGGATGTTTATTTTTTCTGTCTAACTCCATGAAAAAGCTTCTTGATATTTTTAGTTGTGGTTTCATTAAATTTATGAATTAAGAAAAACTGATGTATTTGTGATATTCAGTTATCTTATCCAGAAATAAGAAATGTCTTTCCTTTTGTTCAAGTCTCTTGTATCTTTAAAGAGTTTTAATTATGTAAGCTTTTGACATTTCTTGTTAAGAATATTCCTAATTATTTTATTGCTGTTAAATAGGTTTTTTTGTTTTTTGTTTTTTTTTTTGTCTACATACTAAAAAATGAAAAATGGCAAGCTTGTTTTTTCCCACTGTTTCACCCATTCTATTTTGGATTATTTTTTTTTTTTTTTTTTTTTTACAGATAGAGTTAGACAGTGAGAGAGACAGAGAGAAAGGTCTTCCTTCCATTGGTTCACCCCCTCAAAGGGCCGCCAAAGCCGGAGCTGCACTGATCCAAAGCCAGGAGCCAGGTGCTTCTTCCTGGTCTCTCACGCAGGTGCAGGTGCCCAAACACCTGGGCCATCTTCCACTGCCTTCCCAGGCCACAGCAGAGAGCTGGACTGGAAGAGAAGCAACCGGGATTAGAACCCAGCGCCCATATGGGATGCCGGTGCCGCAGATGGAGGATTAACCAAGTGAGCCACGGTGCTGGCCCCATATTTTGAAATTTAGATATGTGCTTTTTGTTCTCTCTCTCTCTTTTTTTTTTTGGACAGGCAGAGTGGATAGTGAGAGAGAGAGACAGAAAGGTCTTCCTTTGCCGTTGGTTCACCCTCCTATGGCCGCCACAGCTGGCGCGCTGCGGCCGGCGCACCGCACTGATCCGAAGGCAGGAGCCAAGTGCCTCTCCTGGTCTCCCATGGGGTGCAGGGCCCAAGCACTTGGGCCGTCTTCCACTGCCTTCCCGGGCCACAGCAGAGAGCTGGCCTGAAAGAGGGGCAACTGGGACAGAATCCGGCGCCTGGACCGGGACTAGAACCCGGTGTACCGGCGCCGCTAGGTGGAGGATTAGCCTATTGAGCCATGGCACCAGCCTGTTCTCTCTTAATGTTAACTAGTTATAAATTGTTACAGACAAAATTGATATATTGATTAATTCTCTTGATTGTCAAAATAGTAGGAATTTTTCTGAATTCTTAAAAATCTGTAGTTTTAACTTTGTGATTTACATAGCTACTATTTAGTCTTGTATGAAATATGTAGGTTTTTTTCTGGAAGAAGGTTGAAATTAGGTCTTCTTGCTCAATTAAGTAAATGCCTGTTGAGCCTCTTAGTAGCGCTATGAGAAGCGCGAATTTGGTTTTGGTAAAAAAAAAAAAAAGAGAGATGAGAGGTGTAATGGTCAGCGATACAAAGAAAACAAATAATTATCCTTCTGTCAGAAGTCACATAAACCATATCTAAGACACTGAGTTTTTAAGAATTTCTGGAATAATAAGCTTCATTTCAGTAGTGTTTTACCTAAAATTTGAATTCTTCCTTTTTGTATCTGTCATTCCATGACAAATTATTTAACTGACATAAATCACCTTACTTTGGCAGTTTGGAAGTGCTTTTGATAGAAAACCCTTGTGGAACAGGCATTTGTCCCAGTGGTTAAGAAACTGCTTTGGACACTTACATTCCGTATCTGAGTACCTACGTTCAAGTCCTAGCTACATTTCCAATTCTAGCTTCTTAGCTCATGTGCACCTTGGGAGGCAGCCCGTGATGGCTTACATAATTGATTCCTGCCACCCATATGAGAGATCTGGATTGTGTTGGTGACTTACAGCATCATTGTGGCCTGGTCTTGGCTGTTGGAGGCATTTCAGTAGTGAATAAGCATATGGGAGAGCTCTCTTTGTCTTTCTGTTGGTCGATCTGCCTCTTAGCCTAGTGAGCCGCGGCACCGGCCGATCTGCTTCTTGTTTTAACTGCTTTCAAATAAAGCAGTTTAAAAATTTAAAAATTCTGCTGGCACTGTGGCTCACTAGGCTAATCCTCCGCCTGTGGCACTGGCACCCCGAGCTCTAGTCCCAGTTGGGGCGCTGGATTCTTTCCCGGTTGCTCCTCTTCCAGTCCAGCTCTCTGCTGTGGCCTGGGAATGCAGTGGAGGATGGCCCAAGTGTTTGGGCCCTGCACCTGCATGGGAGACCATAAAGGAGTGCCTGGCTCCTGGCTTTGGATTGGTGCAGCACGCCTGCTGTAGCTTCCATTTGTGGGGGGTGAACCAATGGAAGGAAGACTTTTCTCTCTCTCTCTCTCATTGTCTAACTCTGCCTGTCAAAAAAAAAAAAAACCATAAAAATTTAAAAATCCTTATGATAAAAGGATTAAAATTCAGCTTGATACCTAATTAATGAAGGAACCTTTCATATTAGAACAGAGAGAGAGGATCATTTAGTCCTAAAAGCTACTTTCGGTTCTTGAGGCTGGTTTTTCCTGTTTGAAATTCAGTAAGTTACATTTTTAATTAACTTAATGATCTTAGTTGCATGAACTATTAACTTCAGTTCTTCTTTGAGCTATATATTATGAAGACAGCATGCTGGAGGAAGACCATGCTCCACCACTTAATAGTTATAAAAAAATTGAGTCTATCTATTAAGTCTGTGAATCTCAGTTTTATCACCTGTAAAAGAGATGCTACTACTACAGTAATACTCCAACTCAGTGCTTGGTACATTAAAAAATTCAATATTATTTTGCTATTTGATATTATGTGGATTAAATGAAAGTATTCTTGGCCCATCTTCCACTGCTTTCCCAGGCCATAACAGAGAGCTGGATCAGAATTGGAGCAACTGGAACTCAAACCGGTGTCCATGCCAGCACTACAGGCGTCAGCTTTACCTACTACACCACAGTGTTGACCCCAAGATTTATAACTCCTTATAATTAAGCTCTATTTTTATAGTTAGGTATGCATTACTAGAAACTGCTATGTACTTGGATTTTCTTGAAGTTGATAATCCTATTTTAATGTGCCAAATTATGTGCATTTATATTTAAGTCATTTGTGGGAAATGTGTCTTGGTCAAACTCACAACTTGAAAGAAATAATCATCTTCATTTATATCCATATTGCAATGTACTTTGGCTAATAGAAACTTATGTTTTTCAAGTAGAAGCTAAAATCCAGGTGGAAGAGAAGGTATAGACAGTAGCAGGTTGGATATGAAAGCTGATAGGAGTCCTCAAATCAGAATTACCCTGTAGGTAGTCTATGTAGAAAAGGCCTGGGAAAGGCCTCCTCCATTAAGTATACCTGCCATGTTCATTGGCTGGTAGTAATCTGTGGGAAGCTTGACCTGGCAACAGCAAGAGAATGAATTTGAGATCTCAGCACTTAGGACCATTGGACCAGTGATGTTCTTTCCAGTGGGAGATTTGAGAGACACATTTTCATGGTTGCCATACCAGCGTTCTTAAGGATACAGTCTGTTACATAACCACTTTTATACTTTCTCTAGTGCTTAATTAGTGTAACCGTTAAAATACAAATTTTTAAATTTGAGTTTTCAAGGACTGTAGCATGGCTAATGTGGGTGAGGTCTATTGAGTTTTCTGGTAAAATTATATAATCTAATTGCCTCCATTATTCCAGAAGTGGGAAAAATGGAAGGATTATATTTGTGGTTCTGAATGTCCTATTTCTCAAGTTCAGTGGTTTAAATCGCTTAAGAGACAGAAGAATAAAACTTGATAAAAGATATAATATGCTTTTTAAGTTTTCTGATTTTTTTTCTTTATTCTTATGTGGTGTTTATTGTTTCAAATTTGGATGAAGCTTTAGTAAATTCAAAAGCACTGTCTGGGGGCCAGTGCTGTGGTGTAGAAGATTAAGCCTCCGCCTTCAGTGTTAGCATCCTATTTGGCCTCTGGTTGAAGTCCCAGCTGTTCCACTTCCTATCTACCTCCTTGCTAATTCACATGGGAAAGCAGCAGAAGATGGCCCAAGTACTTGGGCCCCTGCACCCACATTGGAGACCTGGAAGAAGCTCCTGGTTCCTGGCTCCTGGCTCCTGGCTTTGGCCTGGCCCAACCCTGGCTGTTGTGGCCATTTGGGGAATGAACTAGTGGCTAGAAGCTCTCTCTGACTCTCCCTCTCTCTGTAACTCTGCCTTTCAAGTAAATAAATAACTTAAAAAAATAAAGAATTAAGCCAATTTAAAAAAAATTTGTACTAAAAGATGTAGTTTTTTTTTTCTTGTCATGATTCCCCCAAAGAATACTTATTTCTTTACAGTGCTTATTGAGTGGTTTCAGTACCATTTTTTAAAAATGATCCTTTCTCCTTTGAAATGTATTTATTCCTTTGTGAAAGTTAGTTGACTATATTTGTGCTATTTCTAGGCTTTCCTATTCCAATAATGTGTGGATGAACAGTAAGTCTTGAAGTCAGGTAGTTAGACTGCCATTTTTTCTTCAGTCTTATATGTTGGCTATTCTGGATTGTTTACCTTTCCATACAAACTTTAGAATAAGTTTATTGATATCTACAAAATAATTTGATTGGGATTATGTTGAATTTGTAAGTCAGGTTGGGCCAGGCTTAAGACAGGAACATGGAACTCCCTGTGCATCTCCCATATGGATAACAGGGAGCCATCTTCCACTGCTTTCCTATGCAGTCTAGCAGGGAGCTGTATGAAAAGTGGAACAAATGGGACTTGAACCAGCATCCATATGGGTTGCTGGCATAGAAGGCAGGGCTTTAACCCACTGTGCTACAGCATCATCCCCTATAAAATGATTTGAAATCAGGAAGTATGATGCCTCCAACTTTGTTTTACTTGCTCAAACTTGCTTTGGCTACTTGGGGTCTTGGGCTGCATATAAATTTTAGGATTGTTCTATTTTTGTAAAAGATGTCATTGGGATTTTGATAGGGACTTAAATTGAATCTGTAGATCACTTTGGATGATATGGATATTTTTTACAATAGTTACTTCTTCTAATCCATGAACACAGGATATCTTTCTCTTTGAATTTGTGTCTGCTTTAATTTTGTTCATCAGTGTTCTGTAGTTTTTAGTATATAAGCCCTTGCTTCCTCTGTGAATTCCAAGTATTTTATTCTTTTCACTGTTAATGTAAATGGTAATTTTTTGTTAAATGTTTGAATACTTTATTGTTGGTGTAAAGAGGTCTTCCATCCGTTGGTTCACTCCCTAGATGGCGGCAATATTCTGGAACTGCGCTGATCCCAAGCCAGGAGCTTCTTACAGGTCTCCCATATGGGTGCAGGGGCCCTAGGAGTTAGGCCATCTTCTACTGCTTTTCCAGGCCATAGCAGACAGCTGGATAGGATGTGGAGCAGCTGGGTCTCAAACCAGCGTCCATATGGGATGCCGTCACTGTAGGCTGCTTTACCCTCTTACACCACAGCGCTGGCCCCTGGAAATATTCTTTACTACTTTCTTGAAGTGTTTAGGAAAGATTGGTATTAATTCTTTAAATGTTTGGTAGAATTCACCTGTGAAGCCATCTTGTCCTACTTTTTTTTTTGACAGGCAGAGTGGACAGTGAGAGAGAGAGAGAGAGAGAAAGGTCTTCCTTTGCCCTTGGTTCACCCTCCAATGGCTGCCGCGACTGGCACGCTGCGGCTGGCGCGCTGCGGCTGGCGCACCGCACTGATCCGATGGCAGGAGCCAGGTACTTATCCTGGTCCCCCATGGGGTGCAGGGCCCAAGTACTTGGGCCATCCTTCACTGCACTCCCGGGACACAGCAGAGAGCTGGCCTGGAAGAGGGGCAACAGGGACAGAATCCAGCGCCCCAACTGGAACTAGAACCTGGTGTGCCAGCGCTGCAAGGTGGAGGATTAGCCTATTGAGCCGCGGCACCAGCTTGTCCTACTCTTATACTCTGTTATGGTGTTATAGTCTTTCTTACTTCTTTTTTTAAGATTTATTTTATTTATTTGAAAGGCTGAGTTTCAGAGAGAGAGAGAGAGAGAGAGGTCTTCCAACCACTGGTTCACTCTCAAATGGCTGCAATTACCGGGACTGGGTCAGGCCAAAGCCAGGAATCAGGAGCTGCTTATGGGTCTCCCACGTGGGTGCAGGGGCGCAAGCACTTGGGCCATCTTCCACTGCCTCTCCAGGTGCATTAGCAGGGAGCTGGATTGGAAGTGGAGCAGCCAGGACTCAAACTGGAGCCCACATGGGATGCCAGTGCTGTAGGCTGAGGCTTTAACCTGCTGTGCCACAGCGCTGGCCTCGATCTTTCTTACTTCTGTTGACACAAGTTGTAAAGTCTCTATGCTTTCATTTCTGATTTTATTCATTTCTGTTGTCTCCATTTTTCTTAGTCTAGCTAAAGATTTGTCAATTTTGTTCCATCTTTTGAAAAAAAAACTTCTTAGTTTTATCTTTTTTCCCAGTTTTTCTATTCCTTATTTCATTTAATTCTGCTATAATCTTTATTATTATTTCCTTTCTTCTGCTGATACTGGACTTTATTTGTTTTTATTCTGGGTTCCTTGAATTGTAAATTTAGGTTGAAATCTTTTTAAAATATAGGTATTTATCAGTATAAATCTCTTGGTACTGTTTTTGCTGTATCCCAGTTGGTTATGGTATATTTGTGTATATCCAGTTTGATGTATTTATTTTTTTTTTTGTTTCATTTGCCCTGAAATATTTTCTGAGTTCCTTTTGATTATTCTTTGGCATAGTGGTTGTTTAAGACTATGTTGCTTCCACGTATTTATGAATTCCCCAATTTTCCTTTTTTTTTTTTTAAAGATTTATCTGACAGGTGACAGTGACTCTGGTTCATTCCCCAAATGACCATAATGGGCAGGGATGGGCCAGTCTGAAGCCAGGAACCTAGAACTCCATCTGGGTCTCCCATGTGGATGTCAGGGACTGAAGTACTTGGGCCATTTTCTGCTGCTTTCCCAGGTACATTACCAGGGAGCTAGATAGGGAATGGAGGAGCCAGGACTTGAACCAGTGCTCATATGGGCTGAGACAATGTTAGTGCTGCTTCCATATTGAGAGGAAAATCTTGGGGATATTTTGGTTAGCAGGTCAGTTAAATAAGGGGATTTTTCCGTTGGATTAGTAGCTTCCTAAAAATCAGTGCCTCTTGGAAAGTTTTATTAAGATGATTATTGTTCCTTTTTAAGATTATGTGTCAGGCCGGTGCTGCAGCTCATTTGGCTAATCCTCCACCTGCGGCACTGGCATCCCAGATTCTGTCCTGGTTGCCCCTCTTCCAGGCCAGCTCTCTGCTATGGCCTGGGAGTGCAGTGGAGGATGGCCCAGGTCCTTGGGCCCTGCACCCGCATGGGAAACCATGAGGGGGCGCCTGGCTCCTGGCTTTGGATCTGCACAGTGCATGGGCTGTGGCAGCCATTTGGGGGGTGAACCAACGGAAGGAAGACGTTTCTCTCTCTCTCTCTCTCTCTCTCTCTCTCTCTCTCTCTCTCTGGCTAACTCTGCCTGTCAAAGTAAATAAATAAATAAATAAAAATTAAAAAAATTCAGGGATAGAAAATAGCACATTATTATATGTATGGATACCTTCCTTAACATGTGAACTAAGAAAATGTCTCTGGGTTTGGAGAAGTTGGAATGAGGTTTTATTTTTCTCATCACTGTTTTAATGTACCAATAATGAGGAAGTGAAGAGTATGGTTATGTGGTTACATAATTTTTGGTGGGCCAGAGTTTGGATAAAGGGTTGTATTTTCCATGAAGGATCTCTGTGAGTGAGACCTCAGTGTAAAGAAGTGGTCATCAAAGAAGGATGCACTTTCCTCTAAAGGGAGGAAAGAACTACCACTTTGCTTATGGCCTTGTCCAAATGCTGATGGAATTTGTGTACTCAAAAGGTATCCATAGCCTAAGCAGCTCAGTTCAAGAGCCTCAGCTGGGTGCCAGGCAGAGCTGGTTAACACCCTGGCCTGAAGTACAGGCATCCCATAAGGGCGCCAATTCGAGATCTGGCTGCTTCATTTCCTATCCAGTTCTCTGTTAAGGCCTGGGAAAACAGTGGAAAATGGCCCAAGTCCTTGGGTCACTGCACCTGTGTGGGAGACTCGGAAGAGGCTCCTGGCTCCTAGCTTTGGAATGGCACAACTCCGGCCATTGCGGCCAATTGGGGAGTGTACCATCAGATGGAAGACCTTTCTCTCTCTCTGCCTGTCCTCTCTCTGTGTGACTCTGACTTTCACATAAATAAATAAATCTTAAAAAAAAAAAAAAAAAAAAAAAAGAGCCTCAGGTCATCACTGACATCGTACATAAGAGTGTTAATTGTTTATCAGTTAACCAGAGTCACTGTGCACTAACCTCCCCATGCAGGACCTCTGTCCTCAATGAATTGTATAATGGGAGTTAATTGTAAAACCAGTTCTCAAACAGTTGTGTGTGTGTGTGTGTGCATGCGTGTGTGTGAAAATTTGTTGAAATCTTAACTTAATGTAGAGTTGGTCTTTTGTGTATAAATTTAATTGAAAATCAATCTTAATGGAGAATGGAACTGGCAAGGGCAGAGGCGGGACGTGGCAAGTTTGTAGTGTTGCACTGTGAATATTGGTGTGTGGATCAATTCTTAGTTGTTATTGATCAGTTGGAGAGTGATTTGGGAAAGTGGTATATCATAGCTGTATTCCTCTGAATGGAAAATATTCTCATATGTATGAGCGTTTATATCCCCAATTCACATATTCAGCAGTTGAGTTGATGTATAGGTTTTCAGCATATTAACAGTCAACAAAAAAGGCCCCAAGACTGTTACTTTAAGCTTATATTCTTGTGGAGAGAGGCAATAATTAGTAAATATATGAAATAGATTTGTTAGATACTTTTTTTCTCTGGAGAGGAATGCAGGAAAGAAGTAGGGATTGAGGTTGCAATTTTAAATGATGTGAGAATTTGGTATTTGAAGAAACACCTGGGGGCCAGCGCTGTGAGCGCAGCAGGTTAAAGCCCTGGCCCGAAGCACTGGCATCCCATGTGGGCACTGGTTCTAGTCCTGGCTGCTCCTTTTCTGATCCAGCTCTCTGCTATTGCCTGGGAAAGCAGTAGAAGATGGCCCAAGTCCTTGGACCCTTTCACCCTTGTGGGAAACCTGGAAGAAGCTCCTGGCTCCTGGCTTTCTGATCAGCTCAGCTCAGCTCAGCTCAGCTCCGGCCGTTGCGGCCAATTGGGGAGTGAACCAGCGCATGGAAGACCTCTTTTTCCATCTCTACCTCTCTCTTTAACTCTGTCTTTGAAATAAATAAAACAAATCTTTTAAAAAAAAGGAGGAGAAGAAGAAGAAGAAGAAACACCTGAAGTAGATGAGGGTTACTAGCTATTTCGATGTTTTATTAAAAACAATGGGGAGGCCGGCGCCGCGGCTCAATAGGCTAATCCTCCACCTAGCGGCGCCGGCACACCGGGTTCTAGTCCCAGTTGGGGCGCCGGAGTCTGTCCTGGTTGCCCCTCTTTTCCAGGCTGGCTCTCTGCTGTGGCCCGGGAAGGCAGTGGAGGATGGCCCAAGTGCTTGGGCCCTGCACCCCATGGGAGACCAGTTGAGGCACCTGGCTACTGCCTTCGGATCAGCGCGGTGCGCCAGCTGAGGCGGCCATTGGAGGGTGAACCAAAGGCAAAAAGGAAGACCTTTCTCTCTCTCTCTCTCTCTCACTGTCCACTTTGCCTGTCAAAAAGAAAAAAAAAAAAATTCCATGTACCCTCAACCCACTTTCTGTCAATGATCTTACCTTGCAAAACTATGGCAGGATATTGGCATGAATACATTCCTCCAGTTTTGTTCAGATATATTTGCATTCCTTTGGGGGCAGTATATTTAGTTCTATGCAGTCTTACTGTATGTATAGGCTTTTGTATTCACGGTGACGATCAAGATGGAAAATATAGCAGGGAGTTTCTTACTTTCCTTTTAGAATCACACTGACTTTATCTACCAGCCCTCTGCCCCTACTACCCAGAATACATCTGTTCTCAATTTCTATACATCTTTTTATTCATGAATGTTACATAAATAGAAGCATACACAGTATGGAACTTTTGGGATTGGCTTTTTCTTTTTTTTCCTTTGCTCTGCTTACTTCTCTGGAGATTCATCCATGTTGTCACAATGTATCAATAATTATTTCTTTCTTACTGCTGCATTGTATTCCATGGCATATATGTACCACAGTTTATCCTTTCACCTAGTGAAGGCCATCTTGTGGCTATTCTGAGTAATGCTGTTTTGGACATTATTGTGTAAGTTTTTATGTTAAAATACATTTCTATTTCTATAGAATAAATACCCCAGATGGTAAATGCTGGGATCCTGGGTGTATTTTGAAGATACAGCTAGTAGATCTTGACATATTGAATGTGAAACCAGAAAGAGAGGATTCTGGATTGCAAGCATTTTTGCCTGGGCAGCTAGAAGAATGGAATTGCAAACAATTGAGGTGGAGAAAACTACAGCTGGATCTGGTTTAAAGAAGACCAGGAATTTTCATGTGACATGTGTTGCTTATGTATGTGATATGTATGTACTAAGTGCAAAGTTCAGAGTGAATATAAGGAATTTTTTTTAACTTTAGGGGCATGTGGACCAGCTACTTATTTTTGTAAATAAAGTTTTATTGGAACACAGTCATATCCATTATTTTCTATAAGATCAGGGACTGCTTTTTCCACTGCACAGAGTTCAGTAGTTGCAATTGAGTCCATATGACCTACAAGACTGAAGAATTCATTATCTGCCTACTGCTATTTGGGGTCTTTTGTTACTCTTCCATCATAACTTTGCTGCTTCTCATTTGTTTGTTTTGATTCCCCTTATCTGCTTAAATGGTGGTATTCTCCAGAATATTTCCTTGAATTTCTCCCCTTTCTTAGTGCTTATCTGATATCACTGTCTATGTTCTACTTTTTTCCTAGTTTCTTTTTAGTGCTCTTTATAGACTTTTCTACAGCTCAGGAATCTTGCTGCTACTTATTTTACAGGCAAATTGTATATACTCATACAGTTTCAGGAACTACCCAAAGATCTCTTGTTAAGAAAACATGAACCATGTTTGCTTTCTAGACCTTTCCATTTCATTGTCCCTCAGTCATTTCAAACCGAATGTCTTTCAAACTGAACTCATTCCTTCTTGCTTCCAAAACAGTATACTAAGCCAGTGAAAACTACTGCTATTTAATAGTCTCATGAGTCAAGCCTAGTAGTTATCACCTACCCTCTCCCAGTTATGAATCCAGTAGTGGTAAGTGATTAAGTAACTGTTGATCTTGCCTCTTAGAGCTATTTTCTGCCTTCTGTTTCCACTGTTTCTACCTCCATGCTGGTTTGGTTTTATTTCAGCACCATTTCAGTAGCTTTATTTTCCCAGCCAGTGATCTTCCCAAAGCAAATCTTTTATTTAGAGCACATCACTGGTTCTTTATGTTTGTGATATTTAAAACTTTTCCGGGGGCTGGCACTGTAGCATAGCAGGTAAAGCCAGTACATGTAATGCTGGCATCCCACATGGACACCCATTTGAGACCTGGAGCTGCACATCTGACCTAGCTCCCTGCTAATGTGCCTGGGAAAGCAGTGGAGGATAGCCCAATTGCTTGAGCCCCGGCACCCATGTGGGAGATTGGAGGAGGTTCTTGACTCCTGGCTGTGGCCTGAGCCAGCCCTGGCCATTGTGGCCATTTGGCAGGTGACTAAATGGATGGAGGATAACTCTCTCTCTGTTTCTTCCTCTCTGTGTAAATCTGACATTCAGATAAATAAATCTAAAGAAAAAAAATTTCCATGTGTTTGACATATATTTTACATTGCAGTGATAAACGGAAAAATCACTAAAGAAAACGCCAAGTTTCACGAAAAATTCCTCATCCTATATACAAAGTTCTGTTGTATTCTCTGTTTTGCTTTCCCACTCCTTTCTTAATATTGTTGGGCTGGGATCCATGGTTTGGAAAATGTTGATCTACAATAGTTTGGAGGATGAAAGTAATTACAGAAAAAGAATTTAGTTTGTTAGCTTAAAGTAACCTGGTTTGAGAGCTCTGTGGGTGATAGCAGATAGAAAAGATACTGAATTTTTGTATTTTTCTGTTTAGGCATTTATAGTAAGTTGATAGGTAAGGTATGTATGTATGTGACTTTATAGTAACTATTGTATCTGTTTTTCATAAACTACTTTTGAAAAATACTCATATATCATTTAACTATAATTCTAAAAATAAAACCCAGAGAGTATATAATAAACTCTAAAATATTTGTAAGTGCTGCAGGAAAAGATTAATGTGAGTTATAGTGGCTGAGGGGCATGTAAGTAGGAACTCAAAGGAAGGATGGAAAGTGTGTAATCAAGGAAGAGAGTCAAGACATTCCAGTGATGGTAAGTGTGATCAGTGGCTTAGAGTTGGAAATAATACATTCATGAAGAGTGAGAAGTAGTATCTAGCTATATAATATATAGTTTATATTTGTCCAGAATGGAAGATAGGATAAAATTGATGAGAAGGAACCAGATTATGAAGTGATTTACACTTTGTTTTGTAGAAAATAAGGCCTTCCTTTTGAAAATAGGATTCCCTTTAATGCTTTGATTATAATTGTACTAACTACTTTTTTTTTTTAACTTTTATTTAGTAAATATAAATTTCCATAGTACAGTTTATGGATTACAATGGCTTCCCCCCCATAACTTCCCTCCCACTCGCACCCCTCCCATCTCCTGCTCCCTCTGCCATTCCATGCACATCAAGATTCATTTTCAATTATCTTTATATACAGAAGATCAATTTAGTATATATTAAGATTTCATCAGTTCGCACCCACACAGAACATAAAGTGTAAAATACTGTTTGAATATATTTTTTTTTGTGGACAGTGAGAGAGACAGAGAGAAAGGTCTTCCTTTTGCCGTTGGTTCACCCTCCAATGGCCACCGCGGCCGGCGCACCGCACTGATCCGAAGCCAGGAGCCAGGTACTTATCCTGGTCTCCCATGGGGTGCAGGGCCCAAGCACCTGGGCCATCCTCCACTGCACTCCCGGGCCACAGCAGAGAGCTGGCCTGGAAGAGGGGCAACAGGGACAGAATCCAGCGCCCCGACCAGGACTAGAACCTGGTGTGCCGGCGCCACAAGGCGGAGGATTAACCTACTGAGCCGCGGCGCCGGCCTTGTTTGAATATTAGTTATAGCATTAATTCACATTGGACAACACATTAAGGACAGATCCCACGTGAAGAGTAAGTACACAGTGTAGTAACTGCTTTGTATTTTTTGTTTGCCAAGTCCATAAACTGTGTCCACCAAGAATGAATTCCTATTGGCTGCCTTAAAAAAAAAAAAAAAGAAAAAGAAAAAACCAAGTATAAGTCAACTTTTCTTGTTGATATATATAACAATTTTTTAAAGATTTATTCATTTTACTTGAAAATCACAGTTACATAGAGAGAAGGAGAGGCAGAGAGAGAGAGAGTTCTTTCATCTGCTGGTCCACTCTCCAAATGCCCGCAGTGGCCTGAGCTGAGCCGATCTGAAGCCAGGAGCCAGGAGCTTCTTTCAGGTCTCCCACATGGGTGCAGGCGCCAATATTCTACTGCCTTCCCATGCCATATCAGAAAACTGGATTGGAAGTGGAGCAACTGGGAACCAGCACCCATATGGGATGCTGGCATTGCAGGCGTCAGCTTACCTGCTATGCCACAGTGCTGGCCTCTGTTTTTTTTTTTTTTTTAATTGAATATTTTATATAAAATATTGTAGCACCTCTGGATTCTGCTTTTTACCTCCTGAAGGTGATTGTTTTGGGTTTCTGTTTGTTTGGTAACTTACTTGGATATAATCTATAGAATCTTTGTCGCCACCTGAACTCTGAGGTCTGTGTTAAAGTTTAATTCTAGCTTTCAGTGTTTACCTTAACTTCCTAGGAGTCAGCTTTTTATTTTCATAGCTTAATGAGTAGCCAGTTATTTTTTTTAAGATTTATTTATTTGCTTTGAAAGTCAGAGTTATAGAGAGGAGAGGGAGAGGGAGAGAGAGCGAGAGCGAGCTTTCATCTACTGGTTCACTCCCCAAATGGCTTCAAACAGCCAGGGCTGGGCCAGGCTGAACTAGGAGCCAGGAGCTGTATCCTCCACTGCTTTTCCTGGGCCATTATTAGCAGGGAGCTGGATTGGAAGTGGAGCAGCTGGGACAAGAACTGGAGCCGTTATGGGATGCTTGTGTCACAGGCAGCAGCTTAACCTGCTGTGCTACATCGCTGGCCCTTGGTTAGTCAGTTACTGGTTAGAGATTGTGCTTGATCATGTTGAGTTTTTAAGTCTTCCATCATTTTTTTAAAAGATTTATTTATTTATTTGAAAGGCAGAGTTACAGAGAGGCAAGGGCAGAGAGAGAGAGAGATCTTCCATCCTCTGGTTCACTCCCCAAATGGTCTGTCTCAATGGCTGGATCTGCCCCATTCCAAAGCCAGGAGCTTGGAGCTTCTTCCGGGTCTCCCACACAGGTGCAGGGACCCAAGAACTTGGGCCATCTTCCACTGCTTTTCCGGCCATAGCAGAAAGCTGGATCAGAAGTGGAGCAGCCAGGACTCAAACTGGTACCCAATCATATGGGATGCCAGCACTGCAGGCAGTGGCTTTATTCACTACTCCCAGTGCCAGCCCTTCCATCATTTTTTTGGTAGTTATTCTCTGTGTAAGTAGGGAGCACATTGAGAAATCCATTTTTTTTAAAGATTATTTATTTGAAAATCAGAGTTAGAGGGAGAGAAAGAGAGAGAGAGAGAGAGAGCTTCCATCTGCTGGTTCACTCCCCAAATGGCTTCAATGATCAGGGCTGGGCCAGGCCAAAGTCAGGAGCAAGGGGTTTCTTCTGTGACTCTCACTTGGGTGCAGGGGCCCAAGCACTTGGACTGTCCTCCATTGCTTTCCTAGGCCATTAGCAGGGTTCTGGATTGGAAGAGAAGCAGCCAGGACTCTAAACCAGAGTCCATATAGGATACTGGCATCACTGGCGGCAGCTTTACTTGCTATACTACAGCACCGGCCCAAGAAATTCACTTTTCAAATTGGACTCAGCTTTTGCTTTCTCTAAGGCTCTCTCCTGTTAATCTGCCAGGGATGTGTGGGGAACTGATTTAGGCCCTTTATACCTCTCTCATTCCTAGGATCTGCCTGTTAAATTTCAGGATTTCTTTCCAGTCTGTTACTTGCTCAGCTGGGATTGCAGCCTCATGATAGCTGAACTGTGGGCCTTTCCCTTTGTTTCCTATAAAATGTGCAATTTTTACTGCTAGTGCAACTGCACATAGGATTCTGCTCTCTTCTCACTAGTAGCCCCAACTGGAAGCAAAATTCTTGGTTTTCGTGGTCAGCCCTGCTTGGTACAACTACTTCCTCACTGGCTGAGTTGGGTGGTAATAGGGGAAGGTAGCATCCTCTGAAGTTTATTTTTTCCATGTCTTAACTGTAATATCTAGAAGCTTTTCATGACTTATCACATCTCAATTTGTTGTTGTCTTCGATAGAATTCCAGAGCCCTGAAATGTTTGTTTTCTATTGAATAATCCAGTTATATAGATGGTTTAAGGGAGTGAATTTCCTGATTTCTTCGTTCAGTTACAGCTGAAATCTCTGTTTTTTAAACTTTCTAATCCCTTTCCTCCTACTTTAATTCAATCTACTCAGGCATTTTCACTGCTGTCCTGCTGAGACTTCTCTGTTGCTGTATCAGCTCTTTAAGTTTTCTGTTTCTGTCTTAATCTCTCAGCAGCTTTTGACATAATTTTTTCTGAAAATTCTTTTCTTGGCTTCTAAGGTAGATTTTCTCCTTTTTCTCTTAAGTTACTAACTACTCCACTTCACTCCTTTCACTCCATGAAAACATTTTTTTCTGTATGAACTTCTTAGGTGAAGATTTTGCAGATGCCCCCTCAGATACATATTTCCAATCTTTGAACCAAACTTGGCTGTTTGATAAGGATTTCAAATTTAATAAATGGAAAAGAAAAATCTTCATTTCCTTTCTCCTTCAGACTTACTATTATCAATTTTTGAATGCTGTTTTGCGAAGATAACTCAGAATGTATCATTTGCCATGCCAGTGGTTTCCTTTTACATTTAGGATGAAATTTAATGGTTTCCTTGTACATGCAGAGTGAAATTGAATTTCTTCCTGGATTGATGACGATTTATATGTTATTGCACCTACCTACCTCTCTGCATTAATTTCCTTGCTCTGTCCTCTTATTCATAATGATGAAACCACGTTATCCTTCTGTCTGTCTGTTGAATATGCCATCTCCATCTTTAGGTATTTACATTTGGAATCCCTTAGAATTTTTCCCTCAGCTCTTCACATGGTTCTCACCTACATGTCTTTCAGGTTTGTGTTCATATCCCAGCTCCTTCATGCCGTCTTCTCTGACTTCATTTTCCAAAGTAGAGCCTCTTCTCCCTTTAATGTTCTGTTGTCTTACCCTGACTGAAAATATACTATTTATTCTTCCTTTTCCTCCATAGACTGTAGGTTTCTTGAAAGTAGGAACTTTTTTAGTTTTGTTCTTACAAGATCCTTTATAATGGACGATATACTGTATTTGTAGAGTAACAATGTTTCCTATAGAATGAATATGTTATTAGTTAACTAATGAAGAGTGCTTCAATAAAGGTGGCTAGGGGCCCACACTGTTTCATAGTGGGATAAGCCTCTGCCTGCAGTGCTGGCATTCCACATATGCACCAGTTCAAGTCCTGGCTGCTCCTTTTCTGATCCAGCTCTCTGCTATGGCCTGGGAAAGCAGTAGAAGTTGCCTGGGCCCCTGCACCTGCATGGGAGATCAGGAAGGAAGCCTTCTGGCTCCTGGCTTCAGATCAGCCCAGCTCCGCCTGTAACAGCCATTTTGGGAGTGAACCAGTGGATGGAAGACCTTTCTTTCTGTCTCTCCTCTCAAATAAATAAATATTTAAAAAAATAATAAAGATGGCTAAAATTGTGATAGTTATGTATTTCAATTCATTAAATTTAAATGAAATAAGGCCGGCACCCCGGCTCAATAGGCTAATCCTCCACCTGCAGCGCCGGCACACCGGGTTCTAGTCCCGGTCCAGGCGCCGGATTCTGTCCCAGTTGCCCCTCTTCCTGGCCAGCTCTCTGCTGTGGCCAGGGAGTGCAGTGGAGGATGGCCCAAGTACTTGGGCCCTGTACCCCATGGGAGACCAGGATAAGTACCTGGCTCCTGGCTTCGGATCAGCGCGGTGCGCCGGCCGCAGTGCACCGGCTTCAGCAGCCATTGGAGGGTGAACCAAGGGCAAAGGAAGACCTTTCTCTCTGTCTCTCTCTCTCACTGTCCACTCTGCCGTCCAAAAAAATAAGTAAATAAAATAAAATATGAAATTTCATTTGCCTAATACTTTATTAATGCTTACAAAAATTGCTCCACTAAGGTTATATTTTATATTCTTACAGAATTTTATAAAATGAGGAAATTTAAGCCTTCTTTCTAAAGGAATGGTCTGTGAACAGAAGAATGAGGATAGATGAATATTTAGGTCTTTGTTTCACCTATTTTTTTTTTAAGTCAAAGGTAATATTCACAATCTTATACAACTTTATTATCTGAGAATTTAGAAGTTCATTGTTAGCTTTGTTCATGAGTCTGAAAGAAAAAATAGCTAATTTTAACTTTGTTGGTCTTGCTTAAAATCACTCAACTTTTACTATCTACATATCCATGGAAAAGATAAGTCTCTACTTTTTAGCAGCTCTCTTTGAAAGCTAACTACCTAAATGTGAATTGGTGAAGTGTAGATATACTTCCAGGAATAGTGTAAATTTGGAATAGAAATGGACACCATTTTAAAATTGTTTTTTCTGTATTCTCTCTGTGATGGTCAAAAATTAAGAGTTTGATATCGGCTACTGTCTTCGTTGTAGCCATTATACTGTATTGTCTACATTTCTATTTACTGCCTCGCTTATTTTATAAGTAATGGAATGAAAACTTGATGTCTTGTAAAAGAATTTTGGATATCACTGTATATGTAAGCCTAGCTCTGAAGATCAATTTAAAGGAATGTTTGGTTATTTCTGTTCTCATCTTCTTAAGGACTAGAACCACCTTGCTTTAGTATATACTAATGCTTGTCAGGCTCCTTGGTCCCTAGGCATTTCTACCTTCATCTCTTTTTGTCTCTTCTAACTTTAACACCATTTCCCTCCCAAATTTTCAGGTATATTAATTCATGTTTTGTAGCTCTTAACTAAAACTTTATTTTCTGGCTACATAACTGGCATTTTGGTATTCTTTCCATTATTTGACTTTTAATCACTGGATTTTTCATAGCCAATTATTTTATTGTTATGTATCTCATTTGTTAAGAAATTATATTGTTGTATTTTCTTTTCATGAAGAATGAGCATAACTTTGCAACTTGCTAAAGGAAAAATTGTGTGGGCTGTAAACCCATCAGGATTATGTAAATATAGCATGCCATATTTTAATTTTTCCTGAAGCATAGTTTCTGAGCTCATTTCATAGAAAAATACTCTCAGTATTTTTCATTGTGTCTTAGAAAGTAATGGGATTGTAAGAACTTTCTTTATTCCCAAATTCATCTGTTTGGTTTGAAGTTTAACTTTTTTATTATAGTTGCAAAAAATTACACTAGTAACTTCATTTCTCATATTTCTTACATATTGTAGACTTACAGATCTCAAAGTATTTGTGGTAAAGTATTACTTTTTATAATTTCCAATTCATTAAAGACTGATTTTTTTTTAAGATTTATTTATTTATTTGAACAGAGTTACACAGAGGAGACAGAGAGGTCTTCCATCCAATGGTTCACTCCCCAGTTGGCCACAATGGCCAAAGCTATACCAATCCGAAGCTAGGAGCCAGGAGCTTCTTCCAGGTCTCCCACATGGGTAAAAGGGTCCAAGGACTTGGGCCATCTTCTACTGCTTTCCCAGGCCATAGCAGAGAGCTGGATTGGAAGAGGAGCAGCCAGGTCTCGAACCGGCACCCATATGGAATGCCGGCATTTCAGGCCAGGGGGTTAACCCGCTGGGCCACAGCACCGGCCCCTAAAGACTGATCTTTTTGCAAAATACAATGCCAAAGAATTACTCGAAAAGTGAGATCTAAACTATGTAAAATATAGGTTCCATTCTTATTATCAGATTCATAGATATCAAATTCTGTCAGATTGCTATAAAAGATTCCAAACATTCTCAGTTTGCATGTTTATCTTATTTCCATATTTATCTTATTTCCAAGGAATAACATAGTTCATGGATTAGTAACAAATAGTTTGCAGATCAGTACTGATCCACAGGTCACACTTTTAATAGCAAACCACAGCCTGCTGTTTGTAGTGTTTAATGTTACTTCAGAAGCATCTTTGTTAATATGATGAACCACTGTTAAACTTTAAAAAAAAAAAAATTTTCATGTGTTTCCTTTTCAGAACCGAGAGCTCCAGATTATGAGAAAGCTAGATCATTGTAACATAGTCCGTTTGCGTTATTTCTTCTACTCGAGTGGTGAGAAGGTAGGTCTCACAGTAAATCTGTACTGAATATTGTGATAAATTTGTTACTCTTCTACAAATAATGCCTGTTCTCCCGAAGTGAGAAAGTTTTGTTAATTGAATGGAAGAATTCCAAAACACATGCCCCAGTGATTCTGAGTCCAAGATACAGTTATTGAATATCAGGAAAATGTTAATGAGAAGAGAAGGTGTGTATGAATGTCTAAGAATTTTATGGGTTTTTTTTTTCAATTGTCAAGTAAATTTATATATTTTATTTTATCTTTTTTATTTTATTCATTTTTTGACAGGCAGAGTTAGACAGTGAGAGAGAGAGACAGAAATGTCTTCTTTCCGTTGGTTCACCCCCCTAAATGGCTGCCAGGCCGGTGCACTGCGCCGAAATAAGCCAGGAGCCAGGCACTTCCTTCTGGTCTCCCATGCAAGTGCAGGGCCCAAACACTTGGGCCATCCTCCGCTGCCTTTCTGGGCCACAGCAGAGAGCTGGACTGGAAGAGGAGCAACTGGAACAGAATCTGGCGCCCCAACCGGGACTAGACCCCGGAGTGCCAGCGCTGCAGGTGGAGGATTAGCCTAGTGAGCCGCGGCACTGGCCAATTTATATATTTTATTAAGCCTTCTCTGTTCCTTATGTGCTTTTGGAACTCTCTCCAATAGTTCACCTAATTATTGGAGGGAAGAAAATTATGTCATTTTGTTAATTGTATGTTGATTATAGGGAATAGGAAGAGGAAGTAAGAGGATTTTGGAGGACTAAAATGAGAATTAAATGGCAGGGGAAATGTTGGCAAAGGTATAGTATTACAGAGATGATTCTAAGTGGTTACTAGTTATGTTCATATTTATTTCTGTGAAAGCAAAGGATAGTTAAAGGCTTTGTGCTGTGAATCTCTACCCATTCTCACTACTCCCTTGGTCATTCTCCAGAGGATACAATAACTAATGTCATTGTACTCACTAGAGTTGGAAGCAAAACCAGTTTTTTGATGCTCTACATTGATCTTTTTCTTTGTGCCTGTCATTCTCCCATTTCCTCAGATTCAGTCTTTCTTACTTGCCACTGATTCTTTTTTTTAATTTGGTTAAATAAACATGATTTTGAGTAAGTTAATTTTTGTATTTTGGATTTCAGGTTTCATGCATATTAACATCTAATGTTGTTAGATCCGTAATGCCTCTTGATTTCTACCCCAGTTTTCTTGTGACTGTTTTTTATCGTTTTCCATTATACTCTATTTTGATTGTTTCCTTAGGATTTCTTTTTATGACAAAGCCTGTCATGGTTGTGATATACATGCTTATAAATCTATAATTGTTCTATATATATGTGTGTCATACCAAATATGTTTTAATAACCATAATTAGCAAATTGGCCCCTATTTACACTTGTTGTTCAGTTTAAATGATGCCTCTGTTATTGTAAGCCTTCATAAGTATTTGAGCTATTTTGTTTTTAAACTCAATTGTTTGATTCATGCTACTTTTATTTTAACCTAGCAAACTGCCTATTATTGCCTGTAATCTTATCTGTTTGGAAATGTCTTTACTTTTTCCTGTCCCTTCCTAATTAAAATTATAGAGCATCTGTTACATTCACAGCATTCTTATAATGGAATTTTGCATCCTCATGGCTTTTTGTTATTAGTTGGTAGACATCATAATGCTCCAGGGAGTAAAGGAAAGGTCAGAGTTATTTGTTCCTTGAACCACTAAACCACATACAGATTCATTTGTAAGACTTTCTTATAAAGTCCCTAAACAGGTTGTCTTGATTACTTATTTTAATTTATATATAGCATTACCTGTTGCCAGGCATAGTATTAATGCTTTGTAAATATTGACTCACTTAATTCTTATGAAGTTAAAGAGCAGAAAAGAAAGATGTCAAGCCTTTAGTATACAAGAAACCTAATGGCTTACCTGTCCAGTTTGGGTTTTATGGGAAGCCCCGTCAGAGTCAGCCCCTTTACCTTGACTTAATCCTGCCTTAAGGAAGACACCTGCCTGGCTACTACCTGTTTCCTTCAGGGGATGATAGTTCTCCCTGCTGCTGCACACAACTTCCTATTTGTCTTAAACATTCTTACAGATAAAGAGAAACCATTAACAGAGGTTAACCAGATTTCAGATTTGTCTCTTGTTAAAAGGAATGCACTTTCTAATGTTTTATTTGTCACACTACTTTCTCTTGAGCACTGTGAATTTTCCAAAATAAAGACACCTCTTAATTTTGGTTAGCTCTGTCAAAATAAAGACTGAAGAAAAGGTTGTAATACTGGACTGAAAGTAATGGTGGTTCTTTGTCTAAAAAAAAAAAAGTTTTATCAAGACAAGACATCAGTTCACAGGTACAAGATGTACCATAATCCTCCAGTCACCACAAACATAATTTCTTCTTGTCCCACTTATGATCACTTCTTCAAAATATTCTGGCAAGACTAACATATCATTTCAGATACCGAGTAATAAACTTCTTTTTATTGAAAATGAGTTTTGTTCTAGGGCTGAGAGCTCCAGTTATTTATTGTCAGTTATTACTCTCCAAGAATGGATTAAATGAGAACAACTACTGCTGTTAGTAAAGAATCTAAATATTTCTGGGTGTGGCAGTGCTATATTTGATATTTTTCTATCAGAAACATTATTTATTAGTTTTGTCTATATGATGTTTCAAACAGATTTACATTAGAACATTTGTAAATTTAACATTTGTTTGAGCCCCCATATTTCTCAAAATTCAGTAAATCAGGGTTTTCATCCTATAACATACATATAACCTTTCTTTGATGTATTCTGCTTTGTTGGTATTATGAATAAAATATGCTGCCTAAGAGGGGATGGCCTGTGTACTTCAAATGAGGCCTGAACTGTACAGAGTAGAATTATTGGATGTTGATATGAACACAGTATTTCTGCTTTAACATAATATTTCATAAATTTTTCATTAGTTGCATCTCAATTTTGATTCCTTTGGAGTTAAGTACAGTTACACTTACCACTTAATTTCTGGATGAATTACTCTCAAGTCCAATTTTGATTTTGCCTGATCTGTCATTCTATGTAATTATTACTTTGATTTTAATCATAGGTCTATTTATCTTGGTTAAATTTCATATTAGTCTATCATTTCAGCCTGTCAGAGTCTTTCAAATTCTTGTTCAGCCGTCCATTTTAAACCGTTTTTCCTAGGTTTATGGCATTCTTAGGTGACTGATGAAATGAGATTGTAATCTGTCAGATCTATCCTGGGGTGTGATGTATTTGGCTAACACTCTTTGTTTTGTTTTTGTTTTTTCAAATTGGAATGTTTTTATTGAAGTCTTTATTAGATTTATCAACTGCTGCCTCTTCCAACATTATACTTTTGGCTTCACCTTTACTTGCTTAGCTGTTGAACAGTTGGCTTTTGCAACCCCTAAAACATGAAATCACCTACATGACTAGGACTAGGGAAGGGCAGAGCTTAGACTCTTACAACTAGAAACATCTGTTGAACTTGACATTCATGTTTTAATGTTTTTAGTGTTAACTTATAGTATGATTCTTTAGCAAATGAAGTAACTTGTAATTCAGTGCTGGTTATTCATGTTTAAATTCATGATTATTTGTCAGATGTTTGATTTATGAAAATTAAGAATTGCTTTAATTTAGTAATTGATTTTTTAAATAAAAATATAGCTTCTACATTTATATAAATGACCTTTTCAATACCTGAAGTCACTATTCCTTGAATTCTACTTACCTACCTTGAATATTCAGAATCCCTAGGGACCAGAAGTTTTCAGGAGTTCAGATTATTTTCAGATTTTGGAATATTTTCATGTGTATACTGAAATATCTTGGGGATGGGACACAAGTATAAACACAGAATGAGTTTATTCATATTACCTTGTTCAGATTGTGGGGAGCAACTCGGACTAGACTGTTACTGGAATTAAGACTTATTCTATGCATCTGCTCTCCCACAATGTGGCGCTGGGAGAGGAGCGTACAGCTTCTACCCAGCTGCCTCTTACCAACTTGATAAGCTGCAAGAGCCGCTCCTGATTGGAGGAGAGCGGCGCGCTCGGCTTGTGGGTAGCAGAGTTGGGATTGGTGGAAGAGGACTATAAAGGAGGAGAGAGACAACATGCACCAGGAACATCTAAGGGGAACACCTGAGGAACATCTGAGCAGCCCCCGAGAGAGCCGGCTGGCGGTGTGCTGCTCCCCCGCGGAAGTGGGGAAAGTGGCAGGGGGAACCGCCCTTCCATGGAGGTGGAAGGGACGGTAGCCAACCCGGGAAGAACCAGCAGCAAACCCGGGAAGGGCCGAGCAGACAAAACAACAGCGCAGGGTCCTGTGTCGTTCCTCCGTGAAGAGGGGGATCGACATAATGGTGCCGTGACTCGGATATGAAGCCTAGGCAGGGTTTAGTGTCGTTCCTCCACGAAGAGGGGGAGCGACATAATGGTGCCGTGACTCGGATATGAAGCCTAGGCAGGGTTTAGTGTCGTTCCCCCACGAAGACGGGGAGCGACACAGATAGCTTGACATAATTTTATACAATAGTTTTAGTGTGCATATGTTTTCACTGTGATCTGTCATGTGAGGTCAGGTGTGGAATTTTCTACTTGTGGTGACATGTTGGCATTCAAAAAATTTCAGATTCTGAATTGTTTCACATTTCTGACTTTTGAATTAGTGATGTTCAACCCGGCATCTTTCACACCAGTTCAGCATTCTGTCTGTTCATTTTATTAGATCTCACCTTCACTGATTTTCTTTGAACCTTGATCTCTGAAGTTTTCTTAGTATTTTCATTGCCTCTATTCTGTTTTGCATATTATCTTATCACAAGAAATAGGATCATCAGACATATGCTCAATTTACATTTGTTTCCCTTTCTTTAATACATTTATAGAATGAAGTAGTACTCTTCTTTGAGGTTGATAATGATTAAAACTTGAGTCCTTATTATGTGCCATGTAAAAATCACTTCATATGGATTAATCTGAAGACATTCTAAGGTATATACCACCATTTCCCCTACTTTACAGTTAGGAAACTGAGGCTTGAAGAGGTTAGGTTACTTATTCATGCTCACATAACTCATAGCAGAGTTAGGAATTCCATGTAGTTTTTTTTTTTTTCTTACCCAGAAACCTTTTATTTAAGGTATACAGACGTCATGCATTTCATAAATACAACTTTAGGAACATAGTGATTCTTCCCATCCTACCTGCCCTTCACCCTTTATGTGTAGTTCTGTGTGATGGGTACTAGACTCGCTTCTCAATGACTACACTGTGTAGCTAGTTTCTGTTCTTTCCTTCTCTTAATGTTCTCAAACCTTGTTTCATCAGTTATCCATTTTCTGTCCCTTATAAGTAGATTCTATCCTTATCTACTTGCCTACAAATAAATTTGAGTGTCTTTGTAACTAGTAAAAAGAGCAAGTAAAAAGGACACCAATTTTTCTTTTTGTATCTGCTTAAGTTATCAAATCCCAGCTGTATCCTCACTTCTACCAGCAAAGATTTTTTTAAGAGCAAACTGAATTAACTGTCTCTTGTTACTTACCTGCCATCTCCTACTCTTGAATTCAGTACAGTTTGCTTGCTATTGGTATCAAGGTCTTTCAAAGAGCAACACTGAACGAAGATACACTAGATGCAACAGCTTGTCATTCCTCATTATCTCTTCCTATTGACCTGGCATCTTGAATATAGTTTTCCTATTGCCTGAAATGCTCTTTTCATACTCAATTTAGATCTTCTGTCTTTTATACCTATGTCCTGAGTGGCTAGTGACATTTAGAAAATGCTTTGTTAATACTGAACATTGAAATTCTCCACTTCAGTTTGGCAGGCAAGATGATTTAAAATTGTGACATTATGAAAATTTGTTTACTGGTAGTTTTTCCCACTCAGCACCTGATTCTAATATATAGTGATTTTCAGCTTTGTTTTGTGCTTCAGTTTGCTTAACTAACAGTGTTCACAGGAAACAGGGTAGAGCTAGTGCCCTGTTCCTCTTTCCTACTTGGTTAGAATGCCTTTCTTTCTCTCTACTGATCTTGGATTGATATCTTTATACTTCTGAGAATGGTTATTTAAACACAAGAACTATAATAAGCTTGTGAATATGGTAACTTCACTGCCTTATAAGTTATTCTTTTTATTTTAGTTAATTATAGAAGACAAGTGGTTGTTCTACTAATTACAGGCTATCAGATAACTGTAGGATCTTTTTTTTTTTTTTTGGTGGGGGTTAGAGACATTTTGAAGAATCTTGTTCAACCTTTCATATTATAGTTGAAGAAACTAAAGCCTCCAGAGATTAATTGACTTGCATATACCAATTAGCAGTAGAGTTAGGGCTAGAAATCTGCGTTTCCTAGTTCTCAATTCAATGTTCTTCCTACTACCATGCCACTTTTCTTGATAGGCTATGAGGCATCAATTATTAGTCTAGAAAATATGAAATTTTATGAAAGGTGATAGCCTCTGAAATCATGGTAACCAAAGAATAGTTTAAACCTATTGGGAACCTTAACAGCATTGAATTGGCCATGTTTTTCAATGGAATTATTAGTAAAAAGATGTAGTAGACTTGTTTTTACTGTTATATTTATATTCTGAAGTAATTTTGTAGAATTGAAATTGAACCATAATGTTTTCTTTAAGATCGGAATAAGTGAATATATTAAGAATTTAAGTTGAAATTTTAAAGATAAATGTCTGATTTTTTGCTTATTTTTGAATATACTCTTTCAGAAAGATGAGGTCTATCTTAATCTGGTGCTGGACTATGTTCCGGAAACAGTATACAGAGTTGCCAGACACTATAGTCGAGCCAAACAGACACTCCCTGTCATCTATGTCAAGGTATGTAAAATAGAACAATTTCCCACTTTAGAACATATTTGCTATGAGCAAGGGATTGTGCTGAGTATGTTTTAGCAAAATTGCACTTATTTCTCAAGAGGAGAAAAACCTACAATGTGGATATTATGAGAGTGTTATTGACATTTTATATAGTTTCATGACTCAGATACTGAAGATATATTATGATAAACTGAAGTGACAGTTTTTAAAAATTTTAGATTATTTATTTATTTATTTGAGAGGTGGAGTTACAGAGAGAGAGAGGGAGGGAGGGAGAGATAGAAAGGTCTTCCATCTGCTGGTTCGCTCCCCAAATGGCGGCACAGCAGGAACTAGCCTGATCCGAAGCCAGAAACCAGGAGCTTCTTCCAGGTCTACCATGGGGATGCAGAGGCCCAAGCACTGGGGCCATCTTCTACTGCTTTCTTAGACCATAGCCGAGAGCTGGGTCAGAAGAGGAGCAGCCGGGGCTAGAACTGGCACCCATATGGGATGCTGGCACTGCAGGCAGAGGCTTAGCCTACTACACCACAGCACCAGCCCCTACAACTATTACATTTTGAAACTTCACAATAATTTAATGGCTACCAGTGCAGGAACATTAATATTAGAAATTCTTTTAGGATTCTTGGTAGTTACATCATTTTGACAGAGTCCAGGATTTCTATTGAATTCAGTGCTAGAAACTAAAAACTGATCCCTGTTTAATTTTATTCGGGTTTATTATAATTTGGTTGGGGTTGTGGATACATTAATGATAGTAGGAACTAAAAAAGTCACAGTTTTGTATTATAAATTTACTCTAGTAATTGTTAGGATTTTAGAATTGCAGATCTTGTTCTAGATGACTAGCCCAGCAGTGGATCCACTGTGAACTCCTTGGAGTAATCTTTTATATATTTAGTTTAGATGATTGTGGTTTGGATCTGCTTACCCTCTATCTCTTATTATTGCCAACGAGAGCAGTGGCACATTTATGAACCAGAAGAAACCCTAGATTTTGTTCCTAAAGACCTAATTTTGAAGCCTCATGATTTTAGCCAAGTCACTGATCCATTCTCTACTTAACATCCATGTTTTTCAAGTTACACTTATTCCTTTTCTGCCCACAATATAGAACTGTTGGTCTAAAGATAAGTTTAACACACAAGAAAACATTTTTGGGGCTGTAAATAGAAGTAATAGAAAGTCTTGAACATGATCAAAAATGACATGTTGTGGACATTTCAGAAACAGGTACAGAGTGGTTAGACTAGTTTTTTGTTCCACCTCTTTAATTTGGCAAATGAATGCTTAATGATTGTAGAATAATCTGAAGCCTAATTAAATATTTTATTCCTTCTCTAATAGGAAAAATCCATCAATATTCATAACTATAAAACAAGATATGTGTGTTATAAAGTGGTTCAGAGGATGGTAAATTGATACTTTGTTGAATCTGCCCTCCAGATTTACTTACTTCTTCATAGATTTATAAGCTAAGCAATACCTATTTTCCCACTTCTTTTTTAGATTTATTTTTATTCATTTGAGAGAGAGAGAAAAGAAAAAAGAAACAAAGAAAGAAGGAATCAAAGAAAGAAAGAAAGAATCTTTCATCTGCTGGTTGATGGCCATCTCCCTAAATGGTCTCAAGGCCAGGGCTGGGCCAAACTGAAGCCAGGGGTCAGGAGCTTTTTTCAGGTCTCCCATATGGAGACCCAAGCATTTGAGCCTTCTTTTGCTGCTTTCCCAGGCGCATTAGCAGGGAGCTGGATTGGAAGTGGAGCAGCTGGGAATTAAACTGGTGCCCATATGGGATGTTGGCATTTACAGGCAGTGGCTTAACTGGCTATACCATAATGCCAGCCCCTTGCTCTATTTCTTTTCTTTTCTTTTTTTTTTTTTTTTTTTTGTTCTTGACAGGCAGAGTGGACAGTGAGAGAGAGACAGAGAAAAAGGTCTTCCTTTGCCGTTGGTTCACCCTCCAATGGCCGCCGCGGCTGGTGCACCACGCTGATCTGATGGCAGGAGCCAGGCGCTTATCCTGGTCTCCCATGGGGTGCAGGGCCCAAGCACTTGGACAATCCTCCACTGCACTCCCTGGCCACAGCAGAGAGCTTGCCTGGAAGAGGGGCAACCGGGACAGAATCCGGCACTCCGAATGGGACTAGAACCCGGTGTGCTGGCGCCGCAAGGCGGAGGATTAGCCTAGTGAGCCGTGGCGCCGGCTGCACTATTTCTTAACATGTGATGTGCAAAATGATTTTCTGTTCTTCTGTCTGCAGAAATTTTGCTTATTTCATAATCTATTTTAGTCACTCTAAACATTTGTTTTTATTGTTGAAGATTTCAGACATACATGAAATTAATGAAAAATAGAATCATAAACCCTTATGCACTCATCACTCAGCTTCAACAATTATCAGTTCATAGCCAGTCTTGTTTTATCTGTAACACCCTCTACTCTGCTTTCCTTTTATTTATTTTGAAGCAAATCCTAAATTTTTTTTCTTACGTAAATACTACAGTATAATGTAAAAGAGCCTTTTTAAAAATAAAATTACAATGTCATAATATGCATAGATAAATGATATTTCATTGGTGTTATTGAATATCCAGTTAAAATTTAAATTCCTTATATGTCTTAAATTTTTTACAAGTTTGTTTGAATCGGCCGGCGCCACAGCTCAATAGGCTAATCCTCCGCCTAGCGACACCGGCACACCAGGTTCTAGTCCCGATCGGGGCGCCGGATTCTGTCCCGGTTGCCCCTCTTCCAGGCCAGCTCTCTGCTGTGGCCCGGGAAGGCAGTGGAGGATGGCCCAAGTGCTTGGGCCCTGCACCCCATGGGAGACCGGGAGAAGCACCTGGCTCCTGCCTTTGGATCAGCACGGTGCGCCGGCCACGGCAGCCATTGGAGGGCCATAGCAGAGAGCTGGATTGGAAGAGAAGCAGCCAGGACTCAAACCGGCACCCATATGGGGTGCTGGTACCACAGGCAGAGAGGATTAACCTACTGCGCCACTGCGCCAGCCCCTGTAACGTTTCTTTTAATCTATACTTTGTCTTCCTATCTTAAGCTTTGTTGCTAAACAGACTAGATTACTTGACCCATATCGGTCTTGATTTTGCTAGTTGATTTTCTGTAGTATTATTAACACATTCCTGTGTCCATGTATTGATGATTAGATAATTAATAATTAAATGCATTTTTGGTAAGAGTCAAGGCTACTTCATTTGCAGTGTTGGGTACCTCCCTAAGGAGGAACATAATGTGCTTTTTGTGATGTTAATAGTCATTGGTTACATATTACCTAAATTTGTTTATTCATTAAATGCTACAAAATGTTGGTATTATGTTATTATTACTTCTTAATTTTAAGCTGGGGTATTTCCATAAAGAGAAGCTTTCCCATGTCAACTATTTGTACCTAGAACTTTAGTTAATAAAGAAAAGATAGGATGTATATTTGATTGTTTCCCTTTATTTACTAAAATTTATAATAAAAATAAAAAATAAAATTTATAGTAAATATTTAGCATTCTCCATAGGTGACTAATGAGGTGTTTTGTTTTTATTTGTTTTAAAGTATCTTGTCTGAATTTCATACTGTTTGACATATTACTTGCTTTCTGGTGTGACAAAGTGCTTCAGATTCATCTTACGTACATTTCTTCCCTAGACTTAGAATCAGCCTTTTCTTTAAAGAGACCTTCTTTTAATGGGAAATGATATTGAGAGACCACAGTCTGGTGCTGAAAGTCCTTATTACCAATGCTGGTTTTTGTTTCTGGGCCTTTTTAATGAACAGAACAAAGAAATATGTAGGTAATTTTTTTAGAGATACAATGCATATATTTTCCCCCAAAGATAAATAATACCATGATTTTATATTGAAATTTCCAATTAAAATTGAGGGACTTTTACTTGACTGTAACAGTTTTACATCTTTCTCTTAAAATGAAGATCTACTTTTCAATGTCAGCAATATGTTACTTATTCTGTCCCATTTTCTACATACTGCAGCAGTCTTAGAGTAACAATCACTGTATTACCACCAGCAACTGAAAATCATTTAAGATCTTTTCAAAGCTCTTTTTATCTCCCTTTAGGTCCTATTAAGGATAAACAGTCGAATCTCTTTTTTTAAAGCAGCATTGAATAATTCCTCTCTGTGTAATGATGCCTTGTTAAGCTTTGTCTCATTTTATTATGAAATATTTTTTAATTTTTAAAATATTTATTTGAAAGGGAGAGCGACAGAGAGAGAGGGACAGAGAGAAAGTGAGATCTTCCATCCACTGGTTCATTCCTCAAATGGCTGCAACTGCCAGGTTAAACCAGGAGCCAGGAATTCCATCCTGGTCTCTCACATGGGTACAAGGTGCCCAAATACTTGAGCCACCTTCTGCTGCCTTCCCAGGCAGTAGCAGGAAGCTGGATTGGAAACAGAGCAGCCTGTACTCAAACCAGCATTCCCATTTATGATGCTATGGCAGGTTAAACTATAGTTTAACCTACCATTTATCAAATAAGTAAAAATATGATTGTATATATGCCTATATACAATCTAGCATTTGCTAGATATCTAGCATATCTTTGACCTCCCCCACCTTATTTTTCTTTTTCTTCTCCTTGTATGCACAATTTTTTTTATAGTTGCATATTGCTCTAGTGTTTGGCTGTTTCCCAATTCTATTCATCCAGTGACCTATTAATGCATGTTGTTTTTGGGTTTTGTCTTTTTTTTTCTTTTTTTTTTTTTTGCTATTTAAATAATGCTGTATTTAGTAGCTATTTTTGGTAGCATATAGATGTGCTATATCTTTGGCATTCTGTATATTAAAATAAGAAAATAAAATTAATGTACATATTGAAGCTGGCATTCAGAAGAAACGTGTGAGTGAACGCACACTACACTCATTTCTCCGAACCTTTATAGGAAAAGAGATCCATCCTTCCTTCCTTCCTTCCTTCCTTCCTTCCTTCCTTCCTTCCTTCCTTCCTCTCTCTCTCTCTCTCTCTCTCTCTCTCTCTTTCTTTCTTTGTTTCTTTCTTGACAGGCAGAGTGGACAGTGAGAGAGAGAAACAGAGAGAAAGGTCTTCCTTTGCCGTTGGTTCACCCTCCAATGGCTGCCGCAGCTGGCGCACCGCGCTGATCCAAAGGCAGGAGCCAGGTGCTTCTCCTGGTCTCCCATGGGGTGCAGGGCCCAAGCACTTGGGCCATTCTCCACTGCCTTCCCGGGCCACAGCAGAGAGCTGGCCTGGAAAAGGGGCAACCGGGACAGAATCCGGTGCCCCGACCGGGACTAGAACCTGGTGTTCCGGCGCCGCCAGGGGGAGGATTAGCCTGTTGAGCCGCAGCACCGGCCGAGATCATTTCTTTTATAACCACAGTCTTTCCAGGATCAGAGCTGTTGGCCCTTGGTATTATTCCATAGAGACAAATCAGTTCTTATGTTTACAGCTCTGAAAAGATATACACAATGTCTGCAATCAAGTTTATGAGTTGATCTCCTTTGCTTAGTCATCCTAAGTAGTTTTATTGTAATACCATTATATGAAAAATCTTAAATTAGGAGATAGAAGTAAAGGTGACAAATACTTATGACTCTTGCCTTCATGGACCTTACCATCTAAGGACTTGTTTGCCATACACTTTGCCAAGATAGCTGCTGCATTTTCTATGATGGTTTGACCTTCACTTTTTCTGGATAAGTGGAGTATGTCCTATGACCATATTGCTTGGAATCTTTTGTTATCTCCCTACCCCCAATTTTTTGTTTTTGTTTTTTACTATTGCTTATTTTGTAGTTGGTGGTAGTTGATTTACAAGTTTAAAAGCTTTTGAGCACCTTTGCTTTTCAACTTTCAGAATTAAATGGGTTTTTAAAATACAACTGTTTTAAAACAGATGACTAGCAAATCATTGTTTTGAACTTAAATACATTCTAATTGAAAATTCATTTAAAGACAAGGTCAAGTACTTAAAGAGAACTGGATTCATTTTTTGTGAACCATAACCAAGTTTGATATTATTTATTTATGTAGATGTGTTGAAGAGGAAAGGACATTCATTGGACTTAATTAGATTTGATAGCTGTGTGTTCAGACTATGTTTGTTCAACCTCAACTTTCTCTCCTGTAAATATAATAAGGATAAATACGTATCTTACGGAGTGGTTGAAAGAAATAATCAATGAGTAAAAAGGTACTTGGTATGGTAGTTAATACATGTTAAATAAACTTTATCATAATACTTCAAAAAGTTCATTGAAAATGAAATGAAAAGATGTTTATTTTGGTATAAATTTTTTTTGGAAATACATGCTTAGCCTTTTCATAACATACATTTTCTATTAACTTTTTGAAGCCCTCTTGTATTTCAAGCTGTAATTTGAGATTCTAAGAATCTACTCTTTTACTTGCCACACTATTTTAATGATTTTATTTCATATCTCTATTTAATGAAATAAAAATATGACAAAATAAAGAAATTATAATTAAAAGAGAGGTAATGACCAGGCGTACTACAGAATATTTAGTATGTGACTAGGCAATTTGCTTAATTTCTGCACTTCAGTTACTTATATTTAAAATGGTAGTTATAGTAGTGCTTATTATATAAGATTATTATAAGGATTAAATGAATGAGAACACGCAATAGTTCCTGGCACATAATATGTTGGTTTTTTGTTATTTTTTTTGCCATCTTTCTAGCTTAGAGAACTTTCCTTCTTTCTTACATAATTTTACGAAGTGGAACAAAAATGAAGATATAAAATTCATATTTCATTCTGTATCTTGATTTTCCAAGATATAGTGAAGAGAATAAGGACAGAATAATTTTTCAAATGGTGGAAGACAGTAAGAAGGCATCTTTAAATAGGCTATTAAGCATTTTTTCAAAGAAAACAATTTTTACACTTATTTTACTATCAATTCCGAGATACAGAATTAGACAGTCTCTTTAGTAAATTAATACCCATGAGCTCAATTTCTTATGGGAGATCATTTTCCTAAAGACAGTTAATGAAACACTTCAAGTAAGGTTTTTTTTTTTTTTAAGATGTATTTATTTATTTGAAAGAGTTACACAGAGAGAGAAGGAGAGGCAGCGAAAGAGAGGTAAGTAAGTTTTAAGGCTTATAGATTGATTCTGTACAGGGATGACAGTAGAATTACAAAGCTTTTTAAAAGTTACAAGGAAACCTAAGTGCTCTAATTCTAACTTCAGTGATAAAATGCTGATCTTATCTATATGGTATACATTGTGCTTCATTTTAATGTAGTCAAACTTCTCCAGCTTTTTTTGAAATTAGCATTAAGATTTAACATGAAGGATGTATTGGAATTCAAATCTGCAGTTTTCATTATGATTCTTTGAAGGGAAGTAAGTTTATGTTAGGTTTAATTACTAAGCTTCAGCAATAGCCTCTGAAGATGGTGCTGTATGTCAGTGCTTCATCTGACCTTAAGTATGCTTCAGGACACTGATATCTTTGGTTTGAGTCATTTAAAAAATTATTTACGTGGTATACCTTTGAGGTAGAGGTCAGAAAGTGAGTAGTCAGAAAAATTTTAAAGTGAACATGATTATTGACCTTAGCATAAAAAGAAGGCTTAAAGTATACTCATTTTCTCCATAAAGCCCTTCCTTCCCAAGGAAAGAATATGATTCACTCTTCTATACATACCTAGTTTTTCAGTGTATCTTTTTGGTAATAAAAAAAGGTTCTTTTAAAGTGATATTAATAGTTAACTAGGCATCTTTTTTCAAGCTTTTTAAAGGGTACTTACTTCTAAAGTATATTAGTAGGAAGAATGATGATACTACCAACAGTATTACTGATTCTTGATAGGTTATTGATTATAGATTTTCCCAGTCCACCTATGAATTTTCCTGGACTGTATCAATAACCTCAATAGTTAACCACATGTTTGCTATATCAGAATACCTGGATTTGATGTCTGTTGCCAGCCCCTGTTTCCAGTTTTATGCTAATACAGACCCAGGTAGGCAGCAGAGATGGCTCGCTTGGTCAGTTCCTGCCACTCTCATGAGATTATGTTCATGGCTCCCATCTTTGGACCTGGCCCAGATCTGGCCGTTGTGGGTATCTGGGGAGTAAACCAGAGGATAAGAACTGGTTTGTTTGTCATTTCTCTCTCTTTCTCTCCTAAAGAAAACATCAAAACAATCAAAAACTTAAATAAAAAACACCTTAGAGACCAACATCAAAGAAAAAGATAATTCTAAAGATGACAGTGGAAATACTTTTATGTTAGACACTCTGATATACGAGATTGAATGATGAGTTTAAAAACCGGAAGCCCTGCATTCTGGTGTAAACATTGTTACTTATTACTGATGTTATTGGGATACCTCTCTGAGCTTTTCATCTGTTGACTCAACATAGTATCACAGGTCAGATAAGTTATAAAGAAAAGAGGTTTGTATTCACTGTACTTGTCCAAGATGGAGGGACATATATGGTGATGACCTTCTTGCTGGCAGAGTCCCAGGGTTGCACAGGGCTTCACATGGCAAGAAATACAATGTGTATATGTTGTGGTCTTCTCCCATTTATTTATTTAGTTTGAAAGGCTGAGCAACAGAGAGGGAGACACAGAGAGAGAGAGAGATAGAGAGAGAGAGAGAGAGAGAGAGAGATCTTCCATCCACTGGTTTATTTCCCAAATGGCCACAACAGCCAGGACTGGGCCAGGCCAAAGCCAGCAGCTGGGAGCCAGAAACTTTACCCTGGTTTTCCCCCGAAGGTAGCAGGCCCCCAGGTACTTGGGTGGTTTTCTGCTGCCTTTCCAGGTACATTAGCAGGAAGCTGGATCAAAAGCAGAGCAACTGGGACTCAAACCAATACTCCTATATGATGCTAGCCTCATGAGTGGTAGTTTAATCCACTGGGCCACAGCAACGGCCCTTCTCCCCATTTTATATAAAGCCACCAGTATTCAAGCAATCAGACTCCACCCTGATGATGAAATTTAATCTTAATCACTTTCCAAAAGCCCCACTTCTAACCACCACAGTTGGAAAAATTTCTACTTTTTTATACCTCGCAATGGGAATTAAATTTATACATGAGTTTTCTGAGGGGACAAATTATGTTCAAACCATAAAATCTGTGTTTTAAATAAAAAGCCCATCTTACCAGATTTGATGTGAAACGTTAGCAAAAGTTATAAAGAACATTATAAGGCCAGCACCGCGGCTCACTAGGCTAATCCTCCGCCTTGCGGTGCCGGCACACCGGGTTCTAGTCCCAGTCAGGGCGCCAGATTCTGTCCTGGTTGCCCCTTTTCCAGGCCAGCTCTCTGCTGTGGCCAGGGAGTGCAGTGGAGAATGGCCCAAGTGCTTGGGCCCTGCACCCCATGGGAGACCAGGAGAAGTACCTGGCTCCTACCATCGGATCAGTGCGGTGCGCCGGCCGCAGCGCGCCAGCTGTGGCGGCCACTGGAGGGTGAACCAACGGCAAAGGAAGACCTTTCTCTCTGTCTCTCTCTCTCACTGTCCACTCTGCCTGTAATAAATAAATAAATAAATAAAAATTATAAAATTTTGTGAATTATTAAAGGATGGAAAATATTATATGTAGTTAATGACAGTTTAATGAGCTAATTTTTAAAGATATATCTAACACAGAAATGGCATGAAACTTATTAAAGAAGGATTAAATGCTAGTAACATCCAGCATTCTCCTGCTTTGAGAGAATGTGTTACTTTATTACTTGAGGATTCTTATCCATTTGAAATAGGAAGTATTCAATTAATTTTTACTATTTATTCCAGTTGTATATGTATCAGCTGTTTCGAAGTTTAGCCTATATCCATTCCTTTGGAATCTGCCATCGGGATATTAAACCACAGAACCTCTTGTTGGATCCTGATACAGCTGTTTTAAAACTCTGTGACTTTGGAAGGTAAGTCAGCTTACAGAATAGTTTATATACAGAAATTTTTATCATAGCATTGGCTATAAATGTCCATTAGTAAGAAAATGACCAGATAAATTCTAGTACATACACATATATAGTGATAAATTCAGCTATGAAATGAATGAAGCAGTTCTGTATGAGCTGAAAGGGAATGGTCTCTAGAAAGTATTAAATGAAAAAAAGCAAAGTCAAGACTATGTATACAGTATGCTGCTTGTTACATTTTAAAAACACAAAGAATGTGACTATATGTGTACAAATACATACCTGTCTATACATGGCTTATCTCTGGAATGAACATAATAGTCTCATAACATTGATTGGCCCTGGGCAAAGAAATTTGGGAATGTACTGTAGTTGAGAAATCTGCTTTTTTTCACTGGTTGTACTTCAAATATTGTTTGACTATATATTGTATGCATATACTCCATTTTAAACTAAAAACTATTTTTAAAATTTTTTTGATTATTGTATATCTGTGTATTATTTAAACTGTTTAACTTCAACATTTATCTCAATTTCGGTTCATGTAAAAGGTCTAGTATCTGTTTACTTCTTTTTCCTTTATTATTTAATCTTTTATTCTCTCTTCTCTTCTGCAAATCCCAACAAACTTTCTGCTTTCTTAAACTCATAATGAGATAATATAGTGTGAGTTTGTGATAAAACTTTATCCTTTGCATTTCCATAGTTTTTAGTATATCTCTGTGATCTAACCTTTCAACATGCATTCAAGCTTATTCCCATATAACTCAGGTTATTACCTTGCTAGTTGATTTCTGAATGAAGAGATCCCTGCATCAAGTAATCTCTTTTCTCTCATCTCTAAAATATCTCTGCATAACTTGGATTCTCTACAGTTTAATTTTTTATCATTGTCACAAATCCTTATTTTTTAATTTAGCTCTATAAATTATATGTCAACTCACATCAGCTGATATGTGTATTCCTACTTCTTTGTTATACTGTTTATATCAACTCATAGTTTAAATTTGGAGTTTAACAGGCTGTCTCTTGAGAGAGATTCTTAAATAACCCAACAAATCTATCGTAAGTTAGTTCTTTGTCTCACAACTGTGTCCTCTTCGACCATCCCCATTTTATTATTTGCTAATTTCATACACCTATTACAGGGCCACCTCACTTTGCAGTCTGTGACTGTCCTCTAAACATAAGAAAGGGTAAAAGATACTAATTCAAAATTATTATTTGATTGCTTAAGATAAAGTACTATTATTATCTGTAGAAAAAACTGCCCAATCTGATGAGTTTTACTATTAGGAATACCTTGTCTAAGAACAACTGACTACTGTGGACTATATAAGGACTGTGAAACACCAAGCTTAATAGAGATTCTATTCTTGGTCTTTCTCGCTCTCCATCTCTCTGTTATTCTTTCAAATAAATGTCTTTAAAATGAAATTTTTTTTTTGACAGGCAGAGTGGACAGTGAGAGAGAGAGACAGAGAAAAAGGTCTTCCTTTTGCCGTTGGTTCACCCTCCAATGGCCACCACTGCTGGCGCACTGCGGCCGGCGCACTGCGCTGATCCAAAGGCAGGAGCCAGGTGCTTATCCTGGTCTCCCATGGGGTGCAGGGCCCAAGCACTTGGGCCATCCTCCACTGCACTCCCGGGCCATAGCAGAGAGCTGGCCTGGAAGAGGGGCAACCGGGACAGAATCCGGCGCCCAGACTGGGACTAGAACCCGGTGTGCTGGCACCACTAGGTGGAGGATTAGCCTATTGAGCTGCGGCGTCGGCCTAAAATGAATTTTAGAAAACTATAACAGGCCCAATGTTGTGGCACAGTGAGTTGAGCCTTTTCTTGTGAGCACTCCATATTGGAGTATTCATTGAGTCCCAGAAACTCTTTTTCTAGTCCATCTCACTGATGTTGTGCCTGGGAAAGCAGGGGAATATGGTCCAAACATTTACGCTTCTGACACACACTTTGGGAGACCTGGATGGAGTCCAGGCTTCTGTCTTTTTTTTTTTTTTTTTTGGACAGGCAGAGTGGACAGTGAGAGAGAGAGAGAGACAGAGAGAATTCCTTTTCCATTGGTTCACCCCTCAATGGCCGCTGCGGCCGGCGCACCGCGCTGATCCGATGGCAGGAGCCAGGTGCTTCTCCTGGTCTCCCATGGGGTGCAGGGCCTAAGCACTTGGGCCATCCTGCACTGCACTCCTGGGCCACAGCAGAGAGCTGGCCTGGAAGAGGAGCAACTCGGACAGAATCCGGCACCCTGACCGGGACTAGAACCCGGTGTGCCGGCGCCGTAGGCAGAGGATTAGCCTAGTGAGCCGCGGCGCCGGCCCGGGCTTCTGTCTTCAGCCTGACTCAACCCCAGCCTTTGCAGCCATTTGGGGAGTGAACCAGTGGATGATGAGAGATCTCTTTTTCACCCTGTATCTCCTCCTCTTTCTCTCTCTAACTCTGCCTTTCAAATAAATAAAATAGATCTTAAAAAAATTTTTTAAAGCATTGGTATGGACCTTTAACTTCGGACATAAAATAGATTTGTTCTAATGAATTTGGAATAAGGATTTCACTTGGGTGATAATAGCTTATTGTAAAATACCTTCTCTTAACACACCTAACTGCCTTTTTAGTTTTTTGGTTTTTTGTTTGTTTGTTTTTTGGTTTTTTGACAAGTAGAGTTATAGACAGTGAGAGAGAGAGAGAGAAAGGTCTTCCTTCACTCCCCAAATGGTCACTATGGCTGGCGCTGTGCTGGTCCGAAGCCAAGAGCCAGGTGCTTCTTCCTGGTCTCCCATGCGGGTGCAGGAGCCCAAGCACTTGGGCCATCCTCCACTGCCCTCCTGGACCACAGCAGAGAGCTAGACTGGAAGAGGAGCAACCGGGACTAGAACCCGGTGCCCATATAGGATACCGGTGCCACAGGTGGAGGATTAGCCAAGTGAGCTACATCTCCAGCCCCGGCCTTTTTAGTTTTTAAAAAAATTTGTGTGGGCAAGTAGGGTTTGGGAGATACTGTAGACTCCTAGGTATCAGGTAGGTAGTGAGTAAAAATATCACTGTCTTGCTAGTAATTCTTTACTTAATGAAACAAAGTCTAGAAATACTAGAGTTAGTTGGCCTGTCTAAACTCCAGCTATGTGTGACTGCTATATTATGTAGGGAATTTCATTAAGACTCATTTGCATGAAAAAGAACACAGTTCCATCAAGTAGTAGAAAAGTGTACAGGCACAAGGCTTCAAATAGGTGCTGCCTAAAAACATAGGTTGAAAGTTTTAATTTATGAATTAACTGCTGTATGTCATTACTTGAGGAAAGGATTAAAAAATAAACTTCAAAACTGGTGATAAAGAGAAAATGAGTTGAAATTAGAGGTATCACTGAGTAGAAATAAATGGAGGAAAAGAAAACCCAGGCTTTGAAATCCTTGTGACTGCTTTCATCTGTCCTTGCAGTGGTTTTCTTGTACCTGTACTTCAAATTGTTCTTGCGAAAATTTCTTGGTTTTCTTTTTTTTTTTTTTACTAATTTGTTTTCGTTGCTTATATTTATTTATTATATTTATCTTTTATATTGCTATTTTTCTTTTTTTTAAAGATGTATTTATTTATTTGAAAGTCAAGAGTTCCAGAAAGGGAGAGACAGAGATCTTCTATCCATTGGTTCACTCCCCGGATGGCTTCAATGGCCTGGCCAAAGCCAGGAGGCAAGAAATTCTTCCAGATCTCCCGTGTGTGTGCAGGGCCCAAACACTTATTCTATCTTCCATTGCTTTTCCTAAGCCATTAGCAGAGAACTTGATCAGAAATGGAACAACCAGGATTTGAACCAGTGTCCATATGGACAGGTAGTGGCTTTACCTGCTATGCCACAATGCCAGCCCCTTTTGATATTACTTTATGTCAAAATGGTTAGTTTCTACAATAGCTTATTTATTTTGATTATTTCAGGTTATTCTAAGAGAACATCTCAAAAAAGTTATAGTTTGAAATATAGTATGAAATATTGTTTTTAAAGAATTTACTGGCTGGTGCCGCGGTTCAATAGGCTAATCCTCCGCCTGCGGCACCAGCACACCGGGTTCTAATCCTGGTCGGGGTGCCAGATTCTGTCCCGGTTGCTCCTCTTCCAGTCCAACTCTCCGCTATGGCCCGGGAGTGCAGTGCAGGATGGCCCAAGTGTTTGGGCCCTGCACCCGCATGGGAGACCAGGAGAAACACCTGGCTCTTGTCTTCAGATCAGTGTGGTACAACAGCCTTAGCGCGCCTGCCACGTTGGGGGATGAACCAACAGAAAAGGAAGACCTTCCTCTCTGTCTCTCTCACTGTCCACTCTGCCTGTCCAAAAAAAAAAAAAAAGAATTTACTAATGCGTTAGGTTCTTAGGACCACAGCAAATCTGTGATAATTACTACAACACAATTCTCATCAATTTAAATATTAATGTAATAAAACCAGGAGAACAGATTCAATGTAATTCATAAATATAATTCTTAGAATGTAACAATCCTTCCCTCCCCATTGCTTCCCTCCCTCTTTTCCTTCTCCTTCCTTTTCCTCTCTTTCTTGCTTTCTTTTTGTAATTTTTGAGATCACATTTTTATTTACATCATAGTCAAAGGCTTAATACTCCACTAAATGAATAAGTTCAGCAAGTAAAGAGATCTTAGTTCAGTGGGAATTTATGTAAGACTATAAACAATAATTGAAGGAGAAGATGACCATTTTATTTCTATACAGTAAATTTAAAAATAAACAGATTATTAAGTCTGTAGTAGTATGTCATTCTTAACCATTGGTTTGACAAAAGTATATTTTCAGCCATACTGATACACACAGGCATTTCTTTTTGTTTGTTTTAATTTCTTTTTTAATTTTAGCTCCCACATATAAGGGAGAACATAAGTATTTGCCTTTTTGTGTCTGGCTTATTTCAGTCAGCATGCCGTCCTTGAGTTACATCCATTTTGATGCAAATAGTAGAATTTGATTCATTTTTATACCTGAATAGCAGCCTGTGTTTTCTTTATCCATTCATCCATTGATGGGCACCTTGGTTGATTCCATATTTTGACTATTATGAACAGTACTGCTATAAGCATGACAATTCAGTTATCTCCATGATACAATGAGTTTGTGTCTTTTGGGATTACTGGGTCCTATGGCTACCATACAGTGGCTATACTAATTCACATTCTCACTAACAGTAAATAGGAGTTCCGCTTTCTCTACATCCTTGCCAGCATGTGTTGCTTTACTCTCTATCTTTTGGATGATAGCCATTCTGACAGGGATGAAGTGATATCTCCTTATGGTCTTGATTTGCATTTCCCTGATAGCTTATGATGTTGAGCATTTTAAAAATATATTTATAAGCCATTTGTATTTTTTTAAGATTTTTTGTATTGATTTGAAAGGTACAGTTATGGACATAGAGAGGGAGAGACAGAGAGAAAGGTCTTCCATCCATTGGTTCACTCCCTAAATGGCCTCAACAGCTAGAGCAAGCCAAACTGAAGCCGGGAGTTAGGAGCTTCTTCCCAGGTCTCTTACAGGGGTGCAAGGGCCCAAACACTTAGTTTGTCTTCAGTTGCGTTTCTAGGCTATAAGCAGAGAGCTGGATTGGAAGAGGAGCAGCCAGGACATGAACCAGTGCCCATATAGGATGCCAGCACCGCAGACAGAGGCTTAGCCTAATATGCCACAGTGCCAGGCTACTGTGTTTCTTCTTTAGAGAGCTGTCTATTGAGGTTCTTTGCACATTTCTTAATGGGATTGATGGTTTTTCTGTTGTTGAATTTCTGAATTGCTGATATATTCTGGATATGAATCCTTTGTCAGATAGGTAGCTTGCAAATATTATTTCCCATTCTGTTGGCTGTCTCTTCACTCTATTGATTGTTTCCTTTGCTATGCAGAAGTTTCTGATTTTGTTATAGTCCCATTTGTCTAATTTTGCTTTTGTTGCCTCTGTTTTGTGGATCAATTCTAAGAAGTCATCACCTATGCCAGTGTCTTGAAATGTGACCCCCTACATTTTCTTCCATTAACTTCAAAGTCTCATGTCTTAAATTTAGGTCTTTGACCTAGCTTGAGTTAATTTTTGTATATGGTAAGAAGTAGGGATCTAATTTCATTTTTCTGCATATATACCCACTTTTGCTAGCACCACTTATTGAAGAGATTGTCCTTTCTCCAGTATATGGTCTGGACACTTTTGTCAAAAATCAGTTGGCTCTATTATGTGGATTTTTTTTCTGGACTCTATTCTGTTCCACTGTTTTAATTACTATAGATTACTATAGTAATTAAGTATTTTAGAAGGATAATTTGAGTCAGAGAACATCTAAACTCACAACATCAGAGTTTCATAGGCTTTGGATCATATCTGTAAATCATATATATGCTGTAACATTGAAGCACTGTCTTTTTGCATTTTGTACAATAATGAATGTTTAGACAGTTAATAAATTGATCAAATGTGGAAAAATAAAGCAGACTGAGTCTATAACCCTTGAAATATTCACCCAAGTCAAAAGTTGAATAGTAAAACAGTGACAAAATTTTCCACATTTTAAAAGAAACACACTGGGTGATGAGTATTCAACTTAAATGAGAGTACATCGGAAATTTCAAGGAAGATAAACGGTAAGTGTAGGATGGACATTTGGTGCAGAGGTTAAGTAGTTGCTTGGGGTGCTCACTTCTGAATTCATCATGGTTGGAAGTAGAAGAGCTAGGACTCTAATCCAGCTTCCAGCTGATGTGCGTCCTAGGAGGGAGCAGAAGATGACTCAAATACTTTGATCCTGCCACCCACATGAGAGAACCAGATGGAGTTCTAGGCCTCTACCCTTCACCTGGCCCAACCCTGGCTGTAATAGTAGTAGGCATTTGGGAAGTGAACCACTGGATGGAGGATCTCTTTCTCTCTCTGCCTTTTTGTTTTTTCTCTGTGTGTCTCTCTGCCTTTCAGATAAAATGAAAGTAAATAAATAAAAATTTCAATGTATTTTGGTACAAAAATTTTTGAAATCCATACATAAGCTGAGCCTTCAAAAACTCCATGGAAAATGCATATGGAAAAAGTCTGCTGGCCGGCGCTGTGGCTCGATAGGCTAATCCTCCACCTGCGGCACTGGCACACCGGGTTCTAGTCCCTGTCGGGGTGCCGGATTCTGTCCCAGTTGCTTCTCTTCCAGGCCAGCTCTCTGCTGTGGCCCGGGAGAGCAGTGGAGGATGGCCCAAGTGCTTGGGCCCTGCACCCCATGGGAGACCAGGATAAGCACCTGGCTCCTGCTTTCGATCAGCGTGGTGTGCCGGCCGCAGCGCGCTAGCCACGGCGGCCATTGGAGGGTAAACCAGTGGCAAAGGAAGATCTGTCTCTCTGTCTCTCTCTTACTGTCCACTCTGCTGGGGCGGGGGGGGGGGGGGAGAAAGAAAGAAAGGAAGGGAGGGAGGGAGGGAGGGGGGAAGGGAGAGAGAAAGAGAGAGAGAGAGAAATGAAAAGTCTGCATGTATTTCAAGTTTTTGCACCAAATTAATGTATATATTTTTAAAAATATTTATTTATATAAAAGGCACAGTTACAGAGAGAGGAGAAAGAGAGAGAATGAATGAATGAATGAATGGATGGGGATATTGATCTTCCATCCATGGGTTACTGCCGAAATGGCCGCAATGGCTGGAGCTGGGCTCATCTGAAACTAGGAGTCAGGAGCTTCTTCTGGGTCTCCCACATAGGTACAGGGGCCCAAGGACTTGGCCATCTTTTGCTACTTTCTCAGGCACATTAGCTGGCAGCTGGATCAGAAGCAGCCAGGACTCGAACTAGAGCTCAAATGGGTTGCTGGCGATGGCTCTACCCACTACACCACAGTGCCAGCCCCACATTAATGTATATTTTAATTCCATTTTCTTAAGATTTTTTTGATACCTGTTCCTTTTCTGCTGTTCTATGTATTTAGGGATGGAATTCAGAAAACAGTGAAACAGAAAAAAATTGGACTTTTATAATTCTGTAACTTTCCATCCCTTTTTTTAGGCAGCAATTATAAACTGCTTTCTTGAAAAGTTAATTTTTCTTTCTTTTTGCAAAGTGATGTAAAATTATAAATTTCTTTTGTGGGAGGTAGTTGTGGTTTCTTTTACATATGTGCTATAGTTGCAATGATATGGATCTGAAATAAACATTTTGATTTTTTGAATAACAGTCTAAGTTCTGTTATGGTTTAGATTTAAAGCATATCTGCTTTTTTGTTGTTGTCGTTATTAGTGCAAAGCAGCTGGTCCGAGGAGAACCCAATGTTTCGTATATCTGTTCTCGGTACTATAGGGCACCAGAGTTGATCTTTGGAGCCACTGATTATACCTCCAGTATAGGTAAGTACTGAATCCTAATATAATGCATGTATATATTAATTACATTCTGGTTTTAATAATTTGGTACTATTAATCTATAATTTCACTTTTGTAGAAAGATAAATATACCATGTAATACATTTCTTCTTAATAATAAGATGCTGAAATGGAATTTTTAAAATTTCACCTTTAATATGGCCAGTGTTTGGTGTGGCAGTTAAGATGCCGCTTGGGGTGCCTGCATCCCATAACTGGAGTGCCTGAATTTGAGTCCCAGCTGTGCTCTGGATCCCAGCTTCCTGCTGATGCACACTGTGAGAGGCAGCATATGATAGCTCAGGTAATTATGTCTGTGCCCCATGTGAGAGACCTGGGTTGAATTGCTGGCTCCCAGTTTTGTTCCAACCCAGCCCTGGCTATTACAGGCATTTGGGGAATGAACTGATAGATGGGAGATGTCTCTCTGTTTTTTGCCTCTCTCTGTGTTTCTCTCTCTCTCTCTCTCCCTCACTCCCTCTGTCTTTCCCTCCCTTCTTCCCCTAAAACTCTGCCTTTAAATCAATGATATTTTTCAAAATTTCACCTTTTAGAATTTAAGATATACCTACTGTCTTAAGGCTTCAAATAAATGCTAGTAGTATACCTTTGCTTAACTTTGTTTTTAAAAATCTTTCTGAATACTCAACTTCTGAGTGAATATTCATCATTTGGAGAATTTGTTTAATGCAATGTTATTTCATAGGATTTTTCAAGGTGGCTGAATAGGTGTACCCAGCATTGGCTTTCTCCTTCACAGAGAAGAATGAAGACAGAAAAATAGCTGAATTTCCAGAGCATAGGCTGCAGTGTGCCTCCGTCTTAAGAAAGGAATCGCTTTCAGAATCCATTCTGCCCCTATAGGCAGAAGCTTCTGCATATCCCCATCCCTGATGCCCCATAGATATTCCACCACAGTAGCAAAACAGTTTGTATGGTCACAAACCCAACTAGACTGAACAGAGTGATGGTGACCCCAGCATCTAGCCCACTTAAAGCTCTGTACTATAAGATACACAGGCTATAGAACAGCAGGGGACCTTGTCTCTAGTACCCTAGAAATAGAGGTACCTGCCCTCTCATATCTGGGACATGTCCACCGTCCTCCTCTACCCCGCCCCATCCCTATCGTCCACCACCCAAGACATTGCTCACTCCTTATGGGACTCAGCATTCAGCCGAGATTGCCCTCCAGCAGTGCTCCTGAAATGCCAGTGCTGGACCCATGCAGCTCCACTGGAACTGAGGAGTACCCCAGACCCCCACCACAACCAGTAGCATCTATTAGAATAGAAGAAGGTAGAAGTAAAGTGTACTGTGGCATGCAAAGAATTTTTTTTTAACATGGGAGCCACCCCTTAAGTGAATGGCAGAAGTGATCCAGCAGATGTGTAAATATCAGCGTAAGGATCAAGAAACATCAAAAAGGAAGGCAATATGATGCTTCCAGAGGAACATGATAAAGCTTTAGGAACAGACTCCAAAGAAAAGAAGGTTGATGAAATGCCTGATCAGGAACTCAAAGAGTTACAAGAGAATATAAACAGATAGACAGCTTTACAGAATCAGGAAATCAATGCATGGCATGACATGATTAAGACATTTAGCAAAGATACATAGACCTTAGAAAAGAACTGAACAGAAATTTTGGAAATGAATAACTGAGTAAAGCAAGGAAAAAGAATTTGGAAGACTGAACAACAGATTAGATCAAGCAAATGAAAGAAGATCTGAACTTGGAGTGAGGATTGCAGTGTGATGTGCTAAGCCACCATTTGGAACTCCTGCATTCCCATATTAGAGTGTCAGTTTTGTTAGGGCAACAGATGGCGGCCTAAGTGTTTGGGTCACTGCCACCCATGTGCAAACCCAGATGAAGTCCAAGCTCCTTGCTTCAGCCTGGACCAGCCCTGGCTATTGTGGGCATTTGTGGAGTGAATCAGCCAATGGAAGATCCCTATCTCTGTCTCTTCCTCTCTCTGCCTTTCAAAAACGTAGACCTTTTTTTAATTATAAAAAGAGTATCTGAACTTGAAGATAGATCTTAAGAAAAATTCCAGTCAAACAAAAAAGAAAAATCAATAAAGACAGTCTCCCAGATTTCTAGGATACCATTAAAATGAAGCAGTATTTGAAGTTTGGGATCCCTGAAGGAGAAGACAGGAATAAAATCATAGTAAAACTTTTCAACATGTCATATCATAGTGATACCATATGTGAAAACATCCTCAAAGTGGAGAAAGATATGGATATCTAAGTACAAGAGACCCATATAATCCCAAATAGAAATGGTCAGGAAAATCCTCATTGTGACTTATTTATAGTCAAATTCTCAAAAGTACCATACAAAAAGAGAATTCTTTTTTTAAAAAAAATTTATTTATTTGAGAGGTAGAGTTACAGAGAGGGAGAGATAGAGAGAAAAGTCTCACCCACGGGTTCACTCCCCAGATGGCCGTTAACAGTCAGAGCTGAGCTGATTGGAAGCCAGGAGCTTCTTCCAGGTCTCCCATGCAGGTGCAGGGGCCCAAACACTTGTTCCATCTTCTGCGACTTTCCAGGCCATAGCAGAGAGCCAGATTGGAAGAAGAGCAGCCAGGACCCAAACCAGAGCCCCTATGGGATGCCGCCACTGCAGCCAGAGTCTTAGCCCAGAAATCCACAGCGCTGACCCCAAAAAGTGAATTCTAAAATTTGCAAGAGAAAATGCCAAGTCACATTTAAGGGAACACTCATTAGACTAGCAAGATATTTTTTTCTTGCTTGCCAAGAATATTATATCTGGCAAAGCTATCATTTATAGATGGAGGGAGAAAATAAAGACTTTCTAATACAAGCAAAAACAGGAAATTAATCACCACCAGACTATCAGCTTCTTATGATCATAGCTTGAATACCTGAGAGAAAATAAGGAAAAAGGAAAAAGAACATTTTTGCCATTTAGGAGGTTCACAGTCCAGTATCATCCATCCCCATTGACTTGGCATCTGATAAGGGTGATGGATGGTGGAATATATACAGAGAAGGAATCACATGGTGATCCACAAAGCAGACAAATGAAACAGACTCAGCCCTGTTGCCTCTCCTAATAAACTTATGATTAATTGTGATGTTTCACCTTGTAGCCTAATTCCCAGAGGCCCTACCTTCAGACTTCATAATTGCATTAAGTTTCAACTCTCCTAGCACTTTTTTTTTTTTTTTTTTTTTTTTTTTTTGACAGGCAGAGTTAGAGAGAGAGAGACAGAGAGAAAGGTCTTCCTTTTCCATTGGTTCACCACCCAAATGGCTGCTACGGCCGGCGCGCTGCGCCGATCCGAAGCCAGGAGCCAGGTTCTTCCTCCTGGTCTCCTATGTGGGTGCAGGGCCCAAGGACTTGGGCCATCCTCCACTGCACTCCCAGGCAACAGCAAAGAGCTGGATTGGAAGAGGAGCAACCGGGACAGAATCCCACACCCCAACCGGGACTAGAACCCGGTGTGCCGGCGCTGCAGGCGGAGGATTAGCCAAGGGAGCCGTGGTGCCGGCCTTCTAGCACTATTAGCATAAGATTTTAATTCTATTTAAAAATTTTTATTTTGATGGAGCATGCTAGTGCTCTACCATCCACTGGTTCACTCAAGAAATACATGTCATTGCCCAAACCCAAGCTGGGAACTGGGAACTTAATTCTGGTGTCTCATGTGGATGACAGTAACCCAATTACTTCAGTCGTCACCACTGCTTCCCAGGGTATGCATTAGCGGGAAGCTGAAATCAGAAGCAGAGCCAGAATGTGAACCAAGGCACTCTTAATATGAGGTGTGGTCATCTCAAGTGGTATCTTAACCACTAGGCCAAATGCCCATTCCAGACTTTGGAATTGAAATGCCTACGTTATTTGGTAAACCAAATCATGTTCAACCTATAGCACTAACCTTATAAGACACATTGATTACTCCTCCCTTCTCCTTCAGGGATTCCTAAACCAAGACCAAAATTAGTACAAGAGGAGCCGTAACAAAGAGCAGAAATAAATGAAAGAGATTAAGAAAAACAATACTGAAAAATATTTGATTTCTTGGAAATGTAAACAGCATCAACAAACTATTTAATAGTTTTCAATAAAAAAAACAACAAGATTTATGTAAGTAATATCAGAGTTGAAAAGAAAGACATTTCGACTGATAGCATAGAAGTAGAGTCATTAGGGACTGTTAGCAACAACTGCATGCCAACAGATTGGAAGATTCAAAAGAAATGGATACATTTATAGACAAAATAACCTGCCAGAGTTGAACCATGAGGTTGTAGAAACCCTGTCCAGACCCATGATAAATAACAAGAATGAATCAGTAATAGAATGTCTTCCCCCCCAAAAAAAAAAAAAAGCTGAGGACCCCATTGCTTAATGGCTGAGTTCTTCCAAACTTTTAAGGAAGAATTAACACCAGCCGTTCTAAAACTATTGTTAAAAATTTAAAGAGAGGGAACCTTTCTAAACTCATTAAATAAGACCAGCATTACTCTGATACCAATGCCAGACACAGGTCATAAAAGGAAGGAGTGGAGGGAGGGAAAGAGGAAGGAAGGAAAAAGAAATTTGCAGATTATTTTCACTGATTAACAAAGATCCAAAAGTTCTCAACAAAATATTGGCAGACTGAATCCACTATCACATCAAAAAAAATCAACCAGCGTAATCAGTTGAGATTTTTCTGAGGGATGTAGGGATGATCCAACATACACAAGTCAATAACATAATATGTCAACAGAATGAAGGTCAAAAGTCATATGGTAATCTCAGTAGATGTAGGACAAACATTAAATAAAATCCAGCATCCTAAACAAATTAAGAATAAAAGAATTATGGTTCAGCATAATGAAGGCTATCTGTGACATAACACAAGCCTCATTGTACTAAATAGAAAAAAGCTGAAATTGTTTCTTGTAAGGTCTGGACCTAGGTAAGGATGTTCACTCTCAGCATTCTTATTCAGAATTGTATTGGAAGTGTTATCCAGAGCAGTTAGGTAAGAGAAAGAAAAGGTATACAAATAGGAAAGGAAGAAGTCAAATTATGCTTGTGTTTAGATGGTATGATTCGATTTGTAGAAAATTATGAAGACTCCTCCCAGATACTATTGGATCTGATAAGTGAATTCAGTAAAAGTTGTGGGATACCATAATCAGCGTTTTTATAAGCCAGTAGTTCACTTGCGGAAAAGAAAAAAATCAAAGAAGCAGTCGCATTCACAATAAGTACCCCCAAAAGAACTTTCATAGGAATAAATTTAGCCAAATATGTGAAAAACTTCCACAATGAAAATTATAAAGCCTTGATGAAGGAAATTGAAGAAGACACAAAAAGTGGAAGGACATGGATTGAAAAAAGTAATGTTAAACTATTCATGCTATCTATAGAGATTTACAGATTCAAATGCAACCCTTTTCAAAATACCAATGGCATTCTTTGCAGAACTGGACAAAACATTCCTAAAATTAATACATTAACAGAAAAGCCCCTGATTATGCAGTGCAATCCTAAACAAATATAACAAAGCTAGAGACATCACAATGCCTGATTCAGAACTATTACAAATAAAATTATATAGTACTGTATAGTACTGACTTAAAAACAGACACATAGACCCATGGAACACAATAGAGATTCCAAAAGTGAATCCACACACCTATAGCCAATTAACAAAGAATCACTCCACAAAAGCATCAAAAACATAAACTGAAGAAAGGATAGTCTCTTCGTAAATGGTATAGGGAGAACTGGATATCCACATTCAGAAGATTGAAAATTTGACCCCTGCTGCTCTTCCTATACAAAAAAATCAACTGAAAATTGATTAATCAAAGATTTAATTTGTAAGACCTGAAATGATGAAGCTGCTAAAATAAAGCATAGGAAAAATACTTCCAATACATTGGGATAGGTAGTGATTTTATGGATAGGACCCCAAAAGCATAGGCAACAAAAGGAAAAATTGACAATTGAGATTATATCAGACTAATAAGCATTTGCATATCCAAAGAAAAATTTTAAGAGTGGCAGAGGATTTTTATACTCTACTCATCTGAAAGCATTAATATCCAGACTATATAAGGAACTCAAAAAAAACTCACTAACAACAATAACAAATCAATTTAAAATGTGAAAATGATATTGAATAGAGTCTTAGCAAAAACAAATAAATTTATGAAAAAAAAAGCTCAACATCATTAGCCATCAGGGAAGTATGTATCAAAGCCATCGCTTGGTTAGAAAGATTTATCAGAAAGTTTTTTTTTTTTTTTTTGAAAAAAATAGCAGATATTGGTGAGGATGTGGACAAGGAGGAGCCTTACACACTGTTGGTATGGGGTATGTTAGTGCAGCCATAATGGAGAAGAGTGGAGATTACTTAAAAAAAACTGAAATTAGATCTACCATATGCCCTAGCTGTCCTGCTCTTCACAATAGCAAACAGAAGCCTGCACTCCCATATTTGTTGCTCCACTACCTAAAATAGCCAAGATATGCAATCACTCTACATCAGCAAATTAACAAATATAGAAAATGTGGTGTATATACACAGAGGAATATTATTCAGCCATCGGAAAGAATGTTATGCTATTATTTACAACAAAATGAATGGGACTGGAAAATATGATGTTAAGTGAAATAAGTCAGTCTCAAAAAGATGAATACCACATGTCTGTCTCGTGTGGATCAAACAAAAAAAAAGTTCATTTGAATGTAGGATGTTGATTACTAAATTTTGGGAAAGGAGTGATGGAGAGGTGGAGGGCAATTGGGTAACAGGTGCCAGAACACAGAAGAAATAAGTCCTAGCTTCTATAGCATAGAGGAGTGACTATAGTTCACAATAACCTTTTATACATTTTATGAACAGATAGAGGAGAGGAGCTCAAAGACAGCAAGCACAAAAGTGCTTGATTTGATCAGTACAGGTTCTGTACATTCTTGATCTGCTGTAATTTCTTCTATCTCCTTTTAACTTTGTAGCTAGAAGTAATCAGAGAGAGCATGACCACTGGGCATGGAGAGAAAGCTAAGATAGAATTAGTTACCTTAGGCAGGTAGAGGCCAAAATTATTTTACTTTTATACATTATCTCTGAATAGGGTTCCTTAGTCCAAAACTTAGACACACATACGCAAATAATGAACATACAGACCAAAAAACCCCACACTATCAGTGAACATACAGACCAAAAATCCCCACACTATCAGAAAACTAAAGAGTAAGACAAAACCATAAGTTAGGACAGTTTTTTTCCTTCTTGATAGAGGTAAAAATTCTCTTACTAGAACAAATAGCCCTAAATAAAACAAATTAACATTTATTTTTTGCCAAAGGGCAGAATCCCAAGTACACTATCATTTGTATCAAGGGCTGGAAGTTTTACCCACCATTTCTTTTGTACCATCAGTGTAAATTTTAATACAGTGGAAAATGCATATTCTTATGAAAATAGTTTTCCCTTCCAGGACCTCTGAAAGTGTGCAGAGGTTACAGGGTTCCACAGATCATGTTTTGAGACCTGCTTCTCTAGAGCATGGAGAGTATAATAATGTGTATTGTATGTAATGCTCAAAGTCTCATCATGGCTGCATTGTCTGCATGTATTAAGGAACAAATGAGAAATAGTACAAAGAATGTTTTGCTTAAAGTGGACTTGGATTTGATATCAAGTTTATTATTTAACTTAGCTGTAGAGGTCACTAACAGTTCGGTCTACATTTCTGAGTGGCTATAGTGATTAAATGTTATCGAAAGTACTATTGGAAATATAAAGTAGCAGTAGCAGTATTCTGTTTGTGGTATTTGTTAACTTGACTTTCCCCAAGAACAAATTTCAGCCCTTTGCCTTTGGGGATGTTATTGGGCTTTCCAGCTGCATTATTTGTTATTCAGGTTTATGATGATATGTATCCAAGATACTAGGGTGAGTTGGAACAGTGTCCCCTAAAATAAAGGCAGTTTAATTTTCTAAAAAAGTCATAACCACATCATTTGACACATTAGTGAACATATATATAACCTGGTTCATTCTGATTGCTACCTAGCAAGCCTAGATTTGTCCTTCCTTTTTAGATTTAGTATACTTGCTTCTTGAGGCACTGTAAGATTTGTATACAGATTTTTTAAATGAAGTTATTTGGAAATATTTTAATACAGGCACTTTTTTAAGTGTTTTTTACAACAATGTTTGAATTAAAAGACTAGGTGGTTCTGACTACTCTTGTCATTATATGAGATTACCCTGAATGCTCCTGATCTCATCTGATCGCAGAGGATACTTCAAAAAGTTCATAGCAGGGGCCAGCGCTGTGGCATAGTAGGTTGAGCCTCCCCCTCTGGCACTGGCATTCCATATGGGTGCTTCTTTGTTACCCGGCTGTTCTTCCAATCTAGCTCTCTGTTATGACCTGGGAAAGCTGTAAGAGATGGCCCAAGTTCTTGGGCCTGCACCTGTGCGGGAGACCTGGAAGAAGCTCCTGGCTCCTGGCTTCAGATTGGCCCAGCTCCGGGCCATTGTGGCCATCTGTAGAGTGAACCAGTGAATGGAAGACCTTTTTCTCTGTCTCTCCCTCTCTCTCATTTCTGTCTCTCAAATAAATAAAATCTTTTTTAGAAGGTTTTTATTTAATGAATATAAATTTCATATGTGCAGCTTTTAGGAATATAGTGGTTCTTCCCACCCATTCCCACTCCCGCCCTCGCACCCCCATTCCCATCCCACCTCCTACTCCCTCTCCCATCCCATTCTTCATTAAGGTTCATTTTTTAATTGACTTCATATAAAGGAGACCAACTCTATACTAAGTAAAGATTTCAACAGTTTGCACCCACACAGACACATAAAATATAAAGTACAGTTTGAAGACAAGTTTTACCGTTAATCCTCATAGTACACCTCATTAAGGACAGAGGTCCAACATGGGGAGTAAGTACACATTGACTCCTGTTGTTAACAATTAACACTTATTTTTGATGTCAGTGACCACCTGAGGCTCTTAACAAGAGCTGCCAAGGTTATGGAAGCATTTTGAGTCCACAAACTGTCGGTATTTAGACAGGGCCATCTGCAAAATGGAAGTTCTTCTCTTCAGAGAAAAGTACATCCTTCTTTGATAGCCTTCTTTCCACTGGGGTCTCACTCACAGAGATCCTTCATGCGGTTTTTGCCACTATGTATGACTTTCCATGCCTGAAATGTTCTCATGGGATTTTCAGCCAGATCCAAATGCCTCAGGGGCAGATTGGGAGGGCAGAGTGCTCTTTAGGGCATTTGTCATTCTATGAGTCTGCTGTGTGGACTGCTTCCCATGTTGGAACTTTCTCTCCTTTGTAATTCTAACTATTGTTATTACCAGACACTTGGTCTTATTTATGTTGATCCCTTTGACACTTAATCCTATCGGTATGATCAATTTCATGCTTAATATGATCATTTCATCATATAACATGGGATTAGTACCACCCAGCTTACTGGGATTTGGAGTCCCATGGCAAGTTTTTAGCTTTACCCTTGGGGGTAATGTGTAGGAATGTGTGCCAAAGTGTACAGCTCTTCCCTCTCTCATTCTCACTCTTATGTTTAACTGGCATCTATTTTCAGTTGACTTAATACACCTATGATTAATTCTATGTTAAGTAAAGAGTTTAGCCAACAGCATTAAGTAGAAAAAAAGAATAAATAAAAAAATAAAATGAAATAATAAGCTGTTTAACAGTCAAGACAAGGGCTGTTCAAGTAATTTCTTCTCATAGTGTCAATTTCACTTCTACAGGTTACCTTTCAGGTGCTTTGTTAGTTATCACAGATCAGGGAGAACATATGGTATTTGTCCCTTTGGGACAGGCTTATTTCATTAGTATGCTGTTTTCCAGATTCATCCATTTTGTTGCAAATGACCTAGTTTCATTTTTTTTTAAACCACTATGTAGTATTCCATAGAGTACATATCCCATAGTTTTTTTTATCCAGTCTTCCGTTGATGGGCATTTAGGTTGATGCCATGTCATAGTTGTTGTGAATTGAACTTCAATAAACATGGAAGTGCAGATGACCTTTTTATGTACTGATTTCATTTCCTTTGTGTAAATTCAGAAGAGTGGGATAACTGGGTTGTATGGTAAGACTATATACAGATTTCTGAGGTATCTCCAAACTCTCTTCCATAGTGGTATTACCAGTTTGCATTCCACCAACAGTGGATTAGGATACCTTTTTCCCTACATCTCACCAGCATTTGTTGTTTTTTGTATTGTTGGTTTTTGCATGAAAGCCATTCTAACTGGGGTGAGGTGAAACCTCATTGTGGTTTTCATTTGCATCTCCCTGATGGCTAGTGATCCTGAGCATTTTTTCATGTATCTGTAGGCCATTTGGATTTCCTTTTTTGAGAAATGTCTATTTAAGTCCTTTGCCCACTTCTTGACTGGGTTGTTTGTTTTGCTATTGAGTTTTTTGATTACTTTATATATTCTGGTTATTAATCCTTTATCAGTTGCACGGTTTGCAAATAATTTCTCCCATTCTGTTGATTGCCTCTTTACTTTCCTGTTTCTTTTGCTTTATAGAAGCTTCTCGGTTTTATGTAATCCCACTTGTTAAACTTGGTTTTTATTGCCTGTGCCTGTGGGGTCTTTTCCAGGAACTCTTTGGTTATGCCAATGTCTTGCAAGGTTTCCCCAATGCTGTCTAGTAAATTGATGGTATTGGGTTGTAGATTTAGGTCTTCCATTTTTATTATGTCTTTGTCTATTTCTTCCCTTAAAGTTTTGTAATTTTCATCGTAGAGGTCTTTGACTTCCTTGGTTAAATTTATTCCAAGGTATTTAAATTTTTTTGTAGCTGTTGTGAATGGGATTCACCTTAGAAGTTCTTTCTCAGCCATGGTATTATCTGTGTATACAAGGGCTATTGTTTTTTCTGTGTTGATTTTATATCCTGCTGTTTTACCAAACCCTTCTATGAGTTCAAGTAGTCTCCAAGTGGAGTCTTTTGGGTCCCCTATATATATAATCTTATCGTCTGCAAATAAGGATAGTTTGACTTCATCCTTACTGATTTCAATCCCTTTGATTTCTTTTTCTTGCCTAATGGCTCTGGTTCAAACTTCAGGACTATATTGAATAGCAGTGGTGAGAATGGACATCTTTGTCTGGTTCCGGATTTCAGTGAGAATGCTTCCAACTTTTCCCCATTCAATAGGACCCTGGCCATGGATTTGTCATAAATTGCCTTGATTATGTTGAGGAATGTTCCTTCTAGACCCAATTTGCTTAGAGTTTTCATCATGATAGGCTGTTGTGTTTTATCAAATGCTTTCTCTGCATCCATTGAGATAATCATATGGCTTTTGTTCAATTTCTTAACGTGATATATCACATTGATTGATTTGTGAGTGTTGAACCATCCCTGCATAACAGGGATAAATCCCACTTGGTCCTTGTGAATGATCTTTCTGATTTATTGTTGAATTCGATTGGCCAGAATTTTGTTGAGGATTTTTGCATCTATGTTCATCTGTATGTATGGTCATATGTTTGGTCTGTATTACTCTCTCTGTTGCATCTTTTCCGGATTTAGGGATTATGGTGATGCTGGCTTCACAGAAAGAACTTGGGGGGATTCCCTCCCTTTCAATTGTTTTGAATAACTTAGAAGAATTGGAGTTAGTTCTTCTTTAAATGTCTGGTAGAATTCAGCTGTGAAGCCATCCAGTCCTAGGCTTTTCTTTGTTGGGAGGGCCTTTATTACTGATTCCATTTCCATCTTGGTTATGGGTCTGTTTAGGTTTTCTGTGTCTTCATGGCTCAATTTAGGTAGGTTGTATATCTCCAGGAATCTGTCCATTTTTTCTAGGTTTCCCAGTTGGTTGGCATACATCTCTTTGCAGTAATTTCTGTTGATTCTTTTTATTTCTGTGGTGTCTGTTGTTACATTTCCTTTTTTATCTGTAATTTTATTGATTTTGGTCTTCTCTCTCCCTTTTTTTTTTTTTTTTTTTGTTAGTTGGGCCAATGGTGTGTCATTTTTTTAAATATAGCTCTTCATTTTGTTAATCTTTTGTGTTTTTTTGGATTCAATTTTTTTTTTATTTCTAACTTTAATTATTTCTTCTGCTTTTGGATTTGGCTTGCTGTTTTTTTTTTCCCCCTAGATCTTTGAGGTACATAGATAGTTCATTTATTTGGTGCCTTTCTAGTTTCTTGACGTAGGCACCAATTGCTATAAACTTTGCTCTCAACACTGCTTTTGTTATATCTCACAACTTTTGGTATGTTGTATTGTCATCTTCATTTGTTTCCAGAAATTTTTTGATTTCTTTTTTGATTTTTTTCCTATGACCCACTGTTCATTGAGTAATGTGTTGTTCATTCTCCATGTGTTTGCATATGATGTAGAGATTTTTGATTTGTTGATTTCCAGCTTCATTGCATTGTGGTCTGAGAAGATGCATGGTATGTCTTCAGTTTTTTTTTTTTTAATTTGCTGAGACTTGCTTTATGGCCTAGCATGTGGTCAATCCTAGAGAAAGTTCCATGTACCAGAAAGAAATATGTGTACTCTTTGTTTGTAGGGTGGAAGGTTCTGTAGATATTTGCTAGGTGTTTTTGGTCAATGGTGTCGATTAACTCTGTTGTTTCCTTGTTGATTTTCTATCTGATTGATCTGTGCATTGCAGAAAGTGGGGTATTGAAGTCCCGCATTACTATTGTATTTGACTCTATCTCCCTTTAAATCCTTTAACATTTCTTTTAAATAGCCATGTGTCCTTTAGTTAGGTGTATATACATTTATAATAGTCACATCTTCCTGTTGAATTGATCCTTTGATCATTATATAATGTCCTTCTTTGTAACTCTTGATGCTTTTTGTGTTAAAGTCTATTTTGTCTGATATTAGGATGGCCACACCAGCTCTTTTTTTGGTTTCTGTTAGCATGGATTATCTTTTTCCATCTTTTCACTTTCAGTCTGTGAGCATCTTTGTTGGTAAGATGTGTTTCTTACGGGCAACAAATAGATAGGTTTTCTTTTTTAGTCCATTCAGCTAATCTGTCTTTTAACTGAGAAGTTGAAACCATTTACATTCAGTGTTACTATTGTTAAGTACCAACTTTGCCCTGTCATGTTTCTGTAAATAGTTCTGTTTATGTACTTTGGTTTTCATTTGTTCTTTTGCTGGGTAATTATCTTCTTTTTTAGTGATGTTCCTATTTCTGTGTGTAGCACATCTGAGTATGTTTCATAGGGCTGGGCAAGTAGTTACAAATTCTTTCAATTTCTGTTTTGTGGAAGATCCTTATTTCTCCTTCATTCGTAAATGAGAGCTTTGCAGGGTACAGTATTCTGGGTTGACAGTTTTTTTTCTCTTAGGATTTGGAGTATGTCTCGCCATTCTCTCCTTGCCTGTAGGGTTTGTGATGAGAAGTCCAGGGTGAGTTTAATTGGGTTTCCTCTGAATGTAATTTGTTTCTCTCGTGCACATTTTAGGATCTTTTCTTTATGTGTTACTGAGAAGAACTTTGCCACTATTTGTTGAGGTGAGGATCTTTTCTGGTTGTGTCTATTGGAAGTTCTGTGTACTTCCTGAACTTGGATGTCTCTTTCTTTCTCCAGAAAGGGAAATTTCTCTGTTATTATTTCATTAAGAAGGCCTTCTAATCCTTTCTCTGTTTTGATGCCTTCTGGAAATAAATAAAATCTTTAAAAATAAAAAATGTTCGTGGGAAATGGGTGGGCATTTAGCCTATTGGTTAAGATATCCACGTCTCACATCCAATAACCTGGATGTGATACTGGCTTCTGCTCCCAACTCCAGCTTCCTGCCAGTACCAGTGATGGCTCCAGTAATTGCGTTCCTACCACCCACATTGATGACCTAAATTGAGTTCCCATTTTCTGGCTTTGGTCTTGTCCAGTCCCTGATACTGCAGGCTTTTGGGCAGTAAAGCAATGGATGGAAGAATTTTCCTTCTGTCTACTTTTTTCTCTGCCCTCCTTCCCCATGTCTCTGGTTACCTCTCAAATAAATAAAAGCAAAGAAAAAGTTAAGTTTATTTTAAAGCAAAATATTTTTGAAGTCCCTGCATACTTTTTCATAATACACATTTTCCATGGACTTTTTGAAAATTTCTCATATATAACCAGATCTAAGATTGACAGGCAGAATGGAAATATAGTGCCTTGTTAGCACAATGAATTGAGCTTTTACAAGACCTTTAAGTAAGCTGCTCTTCCGTGGCAGTGAGACAGTTACTGAAAACAGTGGTGTCTTTATTGAGAACTGAGAATGGGTTCTAGACCTAGCTGTGTTCCTCAGTAGCTTTACCTTGAGCAAGTCATTTAACTTTACAGTGCCTTAATTTTCTTATATGTAAAGTAAATTTGTTAAACTAGATACTCTTGAAATAGAACTTTACTGTGATTTATAGGTACTGAAAGTGTAATTTTGCCTTACACCTCGGATAACTGAAATTCAGTAGGATAAAGTAATTTTTTGGTAATGCTTCTGTATAGTTATAGTTTTATCCAATTTAGAGAATTGCATCCATTTGTTGTTTAAAGTAAGAAAAGAGATTTCAGTATCTCCCAGAAAGAATTAAGTACCTTCTTTTTAGTAATTTGGTATATTATGAACTGGAGACCACTAATATAGTTGTCACCTGAAGCATTTGATTATTGATCTTCCATGATACTTACTCACTAGATTATAGTGTTCCTTGATGTTTTACCTGACTTCCAAGTTTGTAGCAGAGTACTGCATAAGAAAGTGTTTCCCATGGTTGTAATTTTTTTATGAAGGCATAATTATTCCTCTGCAGTTTTTCCAACCTTGCCTTCTGAGAGGAATTACTCTGTAATAAAGAGGAAAGAAGTGAGTGTATATTATTTTCTGTCTAATTAGCAAGTAAAAGCATATTTTTAAAACTTAGGTCAAAATAAATAATTTAGATTAATAAGAAATTGCATCTTTTCCACTTGAACAAGCATTATTTTTAATACTGACTTTGAAGTAAAAAAGTCCTTAGCAGATTTTCGTATGTTTGCTTCATTTGACAGTTTCCTAATCTATCAAGTAGGACTTGCTCTATGTTGCAGAATAGGTACTAGACAAAATCTACTTGAGTTTCCTAAATGAATTCTGTGTCATTTTTCTAGGTAAGTAAAAAGTAGTCACTGGAGCAGAGCTTTTCAACTGTTCTCTCTCTTTTTAAAGATTTATTCATTAATTTGAAAGGCAGAGGTAGAGGGAGAGAAAGAATTCACTCCCCAGGTGGCCATGACTGCTGGAGCTGTGTTGATCCAAAGCCAGGAGCCAGGAGCTTCCTCTGGGTCTCCATGCATATGCAGGGGCCCAAGGATTTGGGCCATCTTCCACTGCCTTCCCAGGCCACAGGAGAGAGCCAAATCAGAAGTGGAGCAGCTGGGACTTGAACCAGTGCCCACATGGAGTGCCGGCACTGCTGGTGGCAGCTTTACCTGCTAAGCCACAGTGCTGGCCCCCCAATATCTCTTAACAGTACATCTTACTGCATCAAAATTTGTTTTTTGTCTCCATGTCCTTCACTGTTTTTCTCTTTTTACTGGTAGATGGGAAAGCCTAGCAATGATTTATGTCCATCTCCCTAAAGCGCTTGAGTATTGATACAAATAAGCCTGGAATTTCAGGAATTTCGAAATTGAAAAGCAGCTATGCTTGCAGGAAATCTTGAAAGGCAGAGTTAGAGATTTCCTCCATCTACTGATTCACTCCCCAGAAGCCCAGGGCTGGGCCTGGCTAAAGCCAGGAGTCTGGAACTCCATCTGGGTCTCTTAATGTGGATTCAGGTGGCCAAGCACTTCGACTATATTCTGATTCTCTTTTGGGTGCATTATCAGGGGAGCTGGATCATAAATGGAGCAATTGGAACTAGAGATGGTACTAATATGGGATGTTGGCCTCTCAGGCAGTGAGATTAACCCACTGTACCACAGTGCTGGATCTTGGTAGAACTTGTAAGAGAAAAAGAGGATGCTATTAACAATTATGTCAGGACAGTAGATATAAACCAAAGATTATCCTGGGTAGGCCAGCATATGTGCTTTAATTTGTTTTTTAAATTTAATACATTTATTAAATTATTACTTTTTAAAAGTGTTCTTTCAGTATCGCAGTTTCTGAATTGATTTAAAAGTGAATTATTTTATAATATATGAAATAAAATACATTCTTTTTTGTCACCCCTTTACATTTAATAATGATAGTAGATTTAAGTACATTTTTCACATTTTTCTGTCAGTCATCTTAAAACATAATAGCCAACCATTTAAAGTTTTAAAAATTTTTCTGAGAATTTGCTTTGGCTTAAAACCCAGTATGTATGGAGGATTGCTTACTTCCTCTCTGTGAGCACCTATCAATGTGTAAAGATTGTGTCACTTTTACATTTTTAAGTGTAAGTAGATAGTCATGCCATAGCTTTGATACTGTATTCCCTTGTGTTGCCATTTGAAGACTTGAATACCTGATGTTTGCCAATAATAGACTTTACATGTTATTGGAATATTCTTACAGGCCTTATTTCCTGCTTAGCAAATTCAGTGCTTAATTTAAAAATGCATTGAAGTTTTATAACTATTTTCTGTTTTGGATTATACAATCTTTATATTTACCCTGTGATCAAAATAAAATTTAAAAATGTGTATAAATATTTTTAATCTGATACTACAAAGTATTAATAAGCCTTTGTTTTCTTTCCTCTTCAGATGTATGGTCTGCAGGCTGTGTATTGGCTGAGCTGTTGCTAGGACAGCCAATATTTCCAGGAGACAGTGGTGTGGATCAGTTGGTGGAAATAATCAAGGTGAGAAGGTTAAACCTGAGATTTTGAACTAGAAGGAATTTTGGTGTTTTTGTTTTGTTTTTGTTTTTGTTTTGACAGGTAGAGTTATAGACAGTGAGAGAGAGAGAGAGAAAGGTCTTCCTTCCGTTGGTTCACTCTCCAAATGGCCGCTACAGCCGGCGCTGTGCCGATCTGAAACCAGGAGCCAGGTGCTTCTTCCTGGTCTCCCATGCGGGTGCAGGGGCCCAAGCACTTGGGCCATCCTCCACTGCCCTCCTGGGCCACAGCAGAGAGCTGGACTGGAAGAGGAGCAATTGGGACTAGAATCCGGTGCACATATGGGATGCTGGCGCTGCAGGCAGAGGATTAACCAAGTGAGCTGCAGAACCGGCCCTTGGTGCTGTTTTAATGATATAACACAAACACACATTGACAGGAAAGTTAAAAAATGGAGAAAGTGATCCAGAAGTACATAGCAAGTTCACCAACCTTTTGGTTTCTAATTTAGCTGCTGTTCTGTTGTATGACTATGGAAAAGGTATTATATATATATATATATATATATATATATATATATATATATATATGCGCTGAGGCAATTGATTGATGCAGAGGTTAAGACTCTGGGGTATCTACCTTCTGTATCAGAGTACCTAGGTTCAGATTCTGGTCCTGCTTCCAATTCTTGCTTCCTGCTGATGCGGCTCACAATGACTTAGGTAGTTGGGTTTCTGCCACCACATGGGATTCCTGCATTGAGTTCCTGGCTCCCTGCTTCAACCTAGCCCAGCTTTAACTGTTACAGGCATTTGCGTGGGACTACTGCATGGGAGACTTCTCTTTTTTTCTCTGTTTCTCTTTCAAATAAATAAAAAATGATAAATTAATTTTAAATCGATATATCTGTTATTTAAAGTACTTAAAATTAATAAGCTCACTAAAATATAAAAAAGCAGAAAGTATGTCTTTGTTCAACATGTTTTCTCTGCTAATACTCAGTAGAACACATAGAAGATACTTATAATTATTTAGTATGTGAATATTATAAGATGAAAGAATGAATACCTGTGTGTATGGATGGACTACTGATATATAAACAGAATTTCTAAAAAAAATGGGCAAAGAATCTGCATAAATTTTTATCCAAAAAAGATATGTGGATAACCAATACACACAAAAAGAGGCTCAGCATTATTAATCATTGAGGAAATGAAAATCTGATGTGGTAGTGAATATTATATCGTACTCACTAGAATGGCAAAAATAAAGAGACATTAACTAGTGTGGGTGAGGATGTGGATAAATTGGAACCCTCATACTTTTGCTGATGTGGCTGTAAAATGGTGTGACCTCTTTAAAAGCACCATGCCCCCTTCTGCACATTAAACATTGAGTTACCATAAGAGCCAGCAGTTCAATTGATAATTGTATGTGCCCCAGAGAATTTGAAAGTGTGCCCAAATACAATTTAACACACAAAGCTCATGAGGATTATTTATAACCAAAAAATGGGAACAAAAAATATCTATCAGCTGTTGAATGGATGAGTAAGTAAATATTACACACAAAATGTCAGATACTATGTGACTTCATTTCAGTGAGAGTACTTCAAAAAGTTAATTGAAAAATGGAATTTGAAGCATGAGTCTATTTTGCTGCAAAAAATTTTTAGTATGTATGTGTGGGTTTTTTTTACAGTACTTTTTCCATATATTATGAAAACATTTTCTTTGCTCTCCTGATTCTTTGTACCAAAATAAACTCATAACTCATACTTGGTTTCAACCTTTTTTTTTTTTTTTTTTTTTTTTTTTTGTAATTTATTGTAAAGGGAGAGAGAGAGAGAGAGATCTTCCATCTGGTGACTCACTCCCCAAATGTCTCTCTCTCTCTCTCTTTTTTTTTTTTTTTTTTTTAAGATTTATTTGTTTATTTGAAAGAGTTACAAAGAGAGAGAAGGAGAGAGAGCGAGAGATGTCTTCCTTCCATCCACTGGTTCACTCTCCATTTGGCTGCAATGGCCGGAGTTGCGCCATTCCGAAGACAGGAGCCAGGAGCTTCTTCCAGGTCTCCCATGTGGGTGCAGGGGCCCAATCCCTTGGGCCGTCTTCTACTGCTTTCCCAGGCCAAAGCAGAGAGCTGGATCGGAAGATGAGCAGCCGGGACTCAAACCGGCACCCATATGGGATGCCGGTGCTGCAGGTGGCAGTTTTACCCGCTACACCACAGCACTGATGCCCCCAAATGTCTCTCTCTCTTTTTTTTTTTTTTTTTTTTTTTTTGACAGGCAGAGTGGACAGTGAGAGAGAGAGACAGAGAGAAAGGTCTTCCATTGCCTTCCATGGCCTCCAATGGCCACCGCGGCCGGCGCACCGTGGCCGGCGCACTGTGCCGATCCAAAGGCAGGAGCCAGGTGCTTCTCCCGGTCTCCCATGGGGTGCAGGGCCCAAGGACATGAGCCATCCTCCACTGCACTCCCTGGCCACAGCAGAGAGCTGGCCTGGAAGAGGGGCAACCGGGACAGAATCCGGCACCCCGACCGGGACTAGACTGTCTCTTAATAGCCGAGACTGAACCAGGCTGGAGCCAGAAACTCCATCCTGTTCTCCCACGTGGGTGATAGGGGCCATCTTCCCAGGTACATTAGCAGAAAGCTGGATCAGAAGCAGAGTAGCTAGGACTTGAACAGGCACTCCTATTTGTGATGCTGGCAGATACTCCTATTTGTGATGCTGGCAGATTAACGTGCCATGGTACAATGCTGGCTCCTCAGTTCCATTTGTCACAGGCCTTTTAAAGTACCCTCATCTGAAAATCAAAAATAGGAAGATCCAGGGAGACAGACAATAAACTAATGGTTGTCAGTAGCTGGAGTTAGAATGGGACTGACTGCTCTTTGTATGTAACAGTGACACCTGTGAACATACTAAAAAGTCACTGAACTGTGTGTCTTTAAAAGGTAGATTCCATGATAGGTCAAATGTATTTCAATCAAACCACTAATTATTTCTAAAAAGGGCTAGAATGAGAGTATGTGCTTGTGGAACTATTGTTAAGGTAGTCATACTGTTTCTACCATATTTTAAGGAAGACGTTAAACTGACCATAGTCACTACAGATGATTCTAGAGCACTTCTTAGGTTTATACCTGACAGCCCCACTCCTCTCAAAAATACAAGGAGGAAGCAGATCAACTATGGTTAACTGTTCTCATTCACCCTCCCTAGGGTGAATAAATACTCGAATTGTTAAGTTTGGTTCAAGTGCCATGACAAGTTACTGTTCTTTTCTCTACTTAAGTTCTTACTTGGGACTTAGGACTTGTACTACTGCTACCATAGCTTTTTGCTTTTTGGCTTTTGGAGGGGCCGGTGCCTTGGCTCACTAGGCTAATTCTCCGCCTGCAGTGCCGGCACTCTGGGTTCTAGTCCCAGTCGGGGCGCCAGATTCTGTCCCAGTCACTCCTCTAACAGTCCAGCTCCCTGCTGTGGCCCGGGAGTGCAGTGGAGGATGGCCCAAGTGCTTGGGCCCTCCACCCACATGGGAGACCAGGAGAAACACCTGGCTCCTGGCTTCGGGTCAGCGTGGTGCACTGGCCACAGCGCGCCTGCCGTGTTGGGGGGTGAACCAACAGAAAAGGAAGACCTTTCTCTCTGTCTCTCACTGTCTACTCTGCCTGTAAAAAAAAAAAAAAAAAAAAAGAAGTTGGGAGGAAACTTTTTTCCCTTTTTTGAAAATTTTTTTTTACTTTTATTTAGTAAATATAAATTTCTAAAGTACAGTTTATGGATTACAATGGCTTTTTCCCCCATAACTTCCCTCCCACCCGCACCCCTCCCATCTCCCACTCCCTCTCCCATTCCATTCACATCAAGATTCATTTTCAATTATCTTTGTATACAGAAGATCGATTTAGTATATATTAAGTAAAGATTTCATCAGTTTGCACCCACACAGAACATAAAGTATAAAATACTGTTTGAGTACTAGTTATAGCATTAATTCACATTGGACAACACATTAAGGACAGAGATCCCAAATGAGGAGTAAGTACACAGTGACTCCTGTTGCTGACTTAACAATTTGACACTGGGAGGAAACTCTTAAGGAGGAAATATTACACCACAAGAAGAGGGTTGCTTTCACCAAAATCTCAATATAGGGAGGAGGTAGAAATTCTGTAAAATTTGTGAGCTTATTACTTTAGCTATCTATATTTAGTAGATTTTCAAAAGGAAAACCTGTTAGTAGTAGGGAATTGCCAGAGAAGATAATATTTCCTGTCAGTCCACTGGAGGTAAAAATGTGTAGTAATGATTCTATTGTTGTTAGAAGCCTGATATTTTGAAATATGAAACATGTTTTCTAGTTAGGTAGTTCTAACAGTGATTTTTTGAACAATTTTTGCTAAGTGCTAGGCAAGAAAAAATAGGGGGTTCTTGGCCTAAAGGAGTTCCGAGACTGAGAGGAGGGGAACACCATTACAATAAAGCAAAGCACATATTATCCTGGTAGTCTGAACAGAGTATAAGGCAGAAACCTTCTATTTGGAGCTACTGCTGTCTGGAAAGGCTTCATAGAGAGAGAATCTTGAGCTGAATTTTGATCATGGAAAGGTATTCACCACTCACAGTGGGCAGGAGAATAGCTAAATACTTGAGAAATCAAGGTCTGGTGTCAGGGTGTAGGTGTTTTTGGTTGGTTGGTTGGTTGGTTGGTTGTTGGTTTTTCTCATTAGAACCTAGGGTTCTGAAGAGGTGGGATTGATAGAATATGAATTTATTGGGAAAAAGAAGGCTGAAGCTCTGAGCAGTGGCTGGATCACATTAGCGTATAGGCTATTGGAAGCCTTTGTAGGATTTTAAGCAGAGGAGTAACATTTCTAATAAGATTGCTTCTATTTCATACTTGGCTTTAAATAGAGCTGCAGCTGTATGTTGAAGTTTGGCGACCTCTGGTGTTGAGCTATAAAAAAAGCAAGGCTGTGGAAGAAATGTATTTCATAGCTTTGGCCAGTTTATTTCCTTGACGATAGTTATCAACTTACAATTCCTATTTGATATTTCTCTGTAACTGGATAAATGTTCAAACAGTGAATTAAAAAAATTTTTTTGTAAAGATTTGCTTATTTGACAGGCAGAGAGAGAGATTGAGATCTTCCATCTTCCATCCGTTGGTTCACTCCCCAAATGGCTGCAGCAGCTGAAGCCAGGAACCCAAAACTACATCTGGGTTTCCCACATGAGTGGTAGGGGCCCAAGTACTTGGACCATCTTTTGCTGCTTTCCAAGGCTCATTAGCAGAGAGCTGAATTGGAAGTTAAACAGCCAGGACTCAACTGGTACCCTGATATGGGATTCCAGCATTTCAAGCAGCAGCTTAACCCACTGTGCCACAATCGTGGCCCCCTAAATGAATTTCAGAAAATTACAACAAATGTGGATGAAACTAGGTACAGCTAAAATTATTGAATTATTGACATCCCTAAAGGGATGTAGCAAACTGATTTCTGGTTTTTTAGATCTTTCTACCACTTACCCCCCATTATGTTCTAGAACGGTGGACTTTGTAGAAAAAAGTGTTTTTTGCAATAATTAGTAGTGTCATGCATTCTAATAGATAAGTGAGGATGCTTTCTTCCTGTTGGTGTATTAACGTTTAACATTTCCTCCCCCTTTTTATCGTATGGAATAACATACTTAGAGAAGAGTACATAAAACATTTATATGCAGTTTAATTTCTTTTATACTAAGGAGAGATTTAGTTTTTAGGAAATCCAAAAAAAAAAAAAACCAGAAGTATTATTTTTAAAAATTTATGTTTTAAAAGTTTAGGAATAACATTCTTTTTGGCCCTTAAAACTGGAGGACATTACGTTAAGTGAAATAAACATTGACACACAAAGCCAAATTTTTCATTTGTATGTAGAAGCTCAAGAAGTTGTTCTTTATGGCCAGCTGGGCCACATCTCACCTGGCTAATCCTCCACCTGCGGTGCCGCCACCCTGGGTTCTAGTCCCAGTTGGGGCTGCCGGATTCTGTCCCGGTTGCTGCTCTTCCAGTCCAGCTCTCTGCTGTGGCCCGGGAAGGCAGTAGAGGATGGCCCAAGTGCTTGGGCCCTGCACCCGAATGGGAGACCAGGAGAAAGCACCTGGCTCCTGGCTTCGGATCGGTGCAGCACGCTGGCCGTAGCAGCCATTTGGGGGGTGAACCAACGGAAGGAAGACCATTCTCTCTGTCTCTCTCACACTAACTCTGCCTGTCAAAAAAAAAAAAAAAAAAGTTGTTCTTTTTAAGAGAATAAAAATCATGTGTTGTTATACCTTTTAAAAAAATTGATTTCCTAGAAGTAGAGACTAGAATGATGGTCACTAGAAGCTAGGAATGGAAGGGTGAAAGTGATAGGAGGAGGTCAGATAACAGGTACCAAATATAAAGTCCTAGAAGAGAGGAGTTTGATGGTCCCAGTGCGAAGAAATGGTAGATACATAAGGAGACTGAAATGTTCACTACCCTGATTTGATTACCATATACTGTATACATGTATTGAATTATCGTCCTATATCCCATAAATATGTACAATTATGTGTAAAAGACAAAAAAAACTTGGAAGTTACAAAGATTTAGAATATTTCCATTCCCTCCAAATTTTCCTCTTATAGCCTGCAGTGACCAAACATCCCAGTTTACCAAGATGTTCCCAGGCAGTCTAGGATGACTGTCCATGCCTCTTTGCTGTCAATCTCCCATCTTATGTTTCATGTGACTGCTGATCTGCTTTCTTCAATACAGATTAGTTTTGCCTATTCTAGAATTTCATATAAACAGAATTATGTTTATTATGTTCCTTTTGTATAGTGCTTTTGGGGTTCATCCATATTGCTTATTCATTTTTATGCTGAATTATTATGTCAGCATACAACAATTTGTTCATACATTTACCTGTGCATAGTCATTTCACTGACTTTTTGGTTTTGGCTATTAAAAGTAAAGCCGGTATAGATGTTTGTAAGTATTTTTGCAGACATATGTTTATATTTCTCTTTTTAAAGATTTATTTTATTTATTTGAAAGTCAGTTACAGAGAGGCAGAGAGAGAGAGAGGTTCTCCATCTCCTGGTTCACTCCCCAGTTGGCCACATCGGTTGGAGCTGTGTCAATCCAAAGGCAGAAGCCAGAAGCTTCTTCTGGGTCTTCCATGTGGTGTTTACTGTTAATTTCCTGCACTGAACCTTTAATTTCACATGCCATATTTTTCTTTTTTTTTTTTAAGATTTATTTTTATTTATTTGCAAGAGTTACAGAGAGAGGTAGAGACAGAGAGAGAGGTCTTCCATCTGCTGGTTCATTCCCCAGGTGGCCACAATGGCCAGAGCTGCGCCGATCCGAAGCCAGGAACCAGGAGCTTCTTCTGGGTCTCCCATGTGGGTGCAGGGGCCCAAGGACTTGGGCCATCTTCTACTGCTCTCCCAGGCCACGGCAAGAGCTGGATGGGAAAAGGTGAAGCTGGGACTAGAACAGGCACCCATATGGAATGCCAGTGCTTCAGGCCAGGGTTTTAACCCGCTGTGTCACAGCACCGGCCCTGACATACTATATTTTTTAAGTATGCAGTTTACGTTTGTTTCTTTTTTCTATTTTCTATTTCTTCATTATAGTAACTATTTTAAAGTCATCTTGCTAATTTTATCATCTCATTTCTGGATCTGTTTCTGTTGACTGATCTTTTTTCTTCCTCTTGCTCTTCCATGTTTTATTTTTCTACTTTAAAATTGTCGAGTTTTATTTCTTGGTCTCTTTTTTTTCAGTTGTTTATACTTGGAGGAAAATGCCCGGATCAGTTACTCTGTAATGGCTGGAAGCAGAAGTCCATAATAGCTCTTCCACTTTTTTTTTTTTAAATAATTCATGACTTTGCATTGCATTCCAAATTCACCAACCCTTTAATAAAAAGTTATGCAAAACTGTACTACTTTGCTGAAGGCTTTCACTTCACATTTTGTAAAGCTTTAGTTTATATTTGGTCACATTAAGATAGTTATAGCTCCATGTTAGATAAATGCACAATATTTATCCCCAAAGCAATTATTACTAAACTTTAATGTCTCTGTGTTAGTGACTTTATGTATGGTATTGCAAATACACCTAAGCATGAGGGAGCAAGTGAGGGATTTACAATGAGAATCCACAGCTATGGAAGTCTGAAAAGTAACTTATCAGAATTGCTAGGTCATTTCAACAATTTTTATAAATTTGTGAAACATTATATAGTAAGTTTTAGGTTTGTAATAGTCTGATTTTGTTTCGCCAGTTAGGTAACTATTTCTTCATATTTTTCTATTGCCTAAGACCTATGTTATATATAATTTAAGATATTTTCTTAATGGGGGCTGGCATTGTGGTTTAGCAGGTAAAGCCACCGCCTGTGACACCAGCATCCCATATGGGTGCCAGTTTGTATTCTGGCTTCTGATCCAGCTCCCTGCTAATGGCCTAGGAAAAGTAGCAGAGAATGACCCCAATGTTTGGGCCTCTGGCACCCACATGGGAGACCTGGTAGAAGCATCTCGCTCCTGGCTTCTGCCTTGCCTAGAGCTGTCCATTGCAGCCATCTGGGGAGTGAAACCATGCATGGAAGATCGATAGATCTCTCTCTCCCCTCTCTCCCTCTTTCTATAACTCTGCCTTTCAAATAAATAAATAAATTTTATTAAAAAAGATTTTATTACGAATTGAATTATCATAGGAAGAATATTTTTTAAATCATGTGGGGTTTTTTTAGATTTATTTATTTATTTTATTTGAAAGTCAGAGTTACACAGAGAGACGGAGAGAGAGAGGTATTCCATCCACTGGTTCACTCCCCAATTGGCTGCAATAGCTGGAGCTGTGCTGATCTGAAGCCAGGAACCAGGAGCTTCTTACTGGTCTCCCACATGGGTGTGGGGGCCCAAACCCTTGGGCCATCTTCTATTGCTTTCCCAGGCCATAGCAGAGAGCTGGATTGGAAGTGGAGCAGCTAGGACTCGAACTGGTGCCCATATGGGATGCTGGCACTGGAGATGGTGGCTTTACCCACTATGCCACAGCTCAGGCCCCCTAAATCATGTTTTTTATTAGGTTATCAAAAAAGCGAATTTTTCTTTGCTGTTTATAGCCTCATGATCTTATTGAAACATTAATATATCTTATATATGTCAAAAGGATTCAGGTTAGCCGGCGCCGTGACTCACTAGGCTAATCCTTGCGGCGCCGGCACACCGGGTTCTAGTCCCAGTCGGGGTGCCGGATTCTGTCCCGGTTGCCCCTTTTCCAGGCCAGCTCTCTGCTGTGTCCAGGGAGTGCAGTGGAGGATGGCCCAAGTACTTGGGCCCTGCACCCCATGGGAGACCAGGAGAAGTACCTGGCTCCTGCCATTGGATCAGCGCCGTGCGCTGGCCGCAGCGTGCCAGCTGGGGCGGCCATTGGAGGGTGAACCAACGGCAAAAGGAAGACCTTTCTCTCTGTCTCTCTCTCACTGTCCACTCTGCCTGTCAAAAAAAAAAAAAAAAAAAAGATTCAGGTTTATTTTTTATGGCATAATCAATGTAGTTTAAGACTTTTTCCCAACAAAAAAAACCTCTCCGTTTCTTTTTTTAAGATTTATTTATTTATTTATTTGAAAGGCAGAGTTACAGAGAGGCAGAGGCAGAAAGAGACGGAGAGAGAGATCTTCAATCCACTGGTTCACTTCCCAAATGGCTGAAATGGCCAGAGCCACACTGATCCAAAGCCAGGAACTAGGATCCTCCTCCAGGTCTCCCACGTGGGTGTGGGAACCGAAGGACTTGGGCCATCCTCTACTGCCTCTACAGCAGAGAGCTGGATCAGAAGTGGAGCGGCCAGGACTCAAACCAGTGCCCATATAGGATGCTGGCACTGCAGGTGGCAACTTCAACTGCTACGCCATAGTGCCAGCCCCATTGTTTTCTGACCTTAACACTGGGTAAACCATTTTAAGGGATCCATTATACCTGCATTTGTTTCCACTGTCTGCTCCTGACAGTCTGTAGCTCTAAGTATTGTTAGCCTTTAAATTTCTTCAAGTGTAAAATAGAGTAATATAGTAATATAAAGTGTGAAAATTTATATGCCTAGGATAGCATTTTTATATACTGGGAGCTCTATAAATACTTCTTTTTCTCTCCTTTTCCTCCCTGATGTACTTTTGAATAAAGAACTTACGAGGAGCTTAAACATTCATAGAAAATGTGTAGTATGGGTTTACATTGTGGCATAGAAGATTAAGCCTCTGCCTGCAACTTCTGGCTCCTGGCTTCAGCCTTGTCCAGCCCTGGCCATTGTAGCCATTTGGGGAGTGAACAAGCAGATGGAAGATTTTTCTGTCTCACTCTCTTTCTCTCTGTATCTCTGCCTTTCACATAAGTAAATATTTAAAGAAAATGTATAGTGTAAAAACTGCATGGATCTTTTAAAAACTTAGCATCAAGATAAACCTGCCTTTTAATTCCATTTTATTCATGAACTTTTCTTTAAAGATTTGTTCATTTATTTGCAAGAGTTCCTGAAAGAGAGAGAGCTTCCATCTACTGGTGTACTTCCCAGATGGCCACAACAGCCAGGCTTAATGATGTGCATGCTTGTGTGTCCTGATGTCTGTGACTTCTTTGGCAAGGCATTAAAAAATAGGTGGCTAATTAGCTGTTAGAGGGTTGGATATGTGTTGATCCAAATATATAGTAAAATGTTAATTATAGAATTTGGGTTTGTAGTAATATTGTGGTTTTAATTAGCATTTCCCTAATGATTAATGATGTTGAGCATCTTTTCATGTGCTTATTTGCTACATCTCTTTGTTGAGGTGTATATTCATACCTTTTGCCCATTTATATTCAATTGCTTGTCTTATTTATTGAATTATGAGTTCGTTAAGTATTTTAGATACAAGCCTTTTGCCCAGTGTTTTGCAAATGTTTTCTCTTAGTTCATGACTTGCCTTTTCATTCTCTTAAAGAGTGTCTTTTGAGAAACTATTTAAAATTTTAATGAAGTTATGACAGTTTTACTGGAGTCTAGAGAATTAGAACCAGCAAAAAATACTGAAATTCTCACTTTCTCCTGAAGAGTTATGGAATTATGCCTGATTATTTACTGGTTTGTACCACAGATTAGGTACTTATTGAATTCCTCTCTTTCTGTGCAGCTATCCTTGAATTGTAAATGGCTTAATATTTTATTTCAGCAAATGTGTTTTTATAGCAGATCCTAGGATTAGAAAGATGAGTGATGTATGACATCTCTCTTCAAAGTGCTCCTTATTAGTATTTAGTGTTTCTTCTTAACCATCTGGAAGCTAGGTCCATATACTTTTCATTGTCCAGTGCCTCATATACCTGTGGAGGCAATATGGTTTTGTCTTACAATTAAACTTTTTCAACACACAAATATGTAAATTCATTGCAGCAGGAAATCTTTTGTTCTTTGCATCCACCATAGATCATAGCATATTTCTGTGTACATTGGGAACGCTCATTAAATAGTCAGTGACTGAATGAAATTGTTGATGACCATGTTCGAATAAGGTTCTCCGTACTTTACTAAGTGAATAGAAGATACTCTCATTTTAGATGTGATCATTGCAATAGGTTGCTTTTCTGGTTACAAAAAAGATGCCTGATTTTTATTTGGATATATCTTATGGGTGTTTGCTTAATTTTTTAAAAACCTATTTCAAACTAACCCATACACTGTGTGCCAGACTACAACACTGAGAGACCATCTTTGGTGTGACTTTCCCTCTTTTTTTTTTTTTTTTTTTTTAAGAAATTTTTGTAAAGATTTTATGTATTTATTTGAGAGGTAGAGTTATAGACAGTGAGAGAGAGAGACAGAAAGGTCTTCCTTCCGTTGGTTCACTCCCCAGATGGCTGCTACGGCCAGCGCTGCACCGATCCGAAGCCAGGAGCCAAGTGCTTCTTCCTGGTCTCCCATGCAGGTGCAGGGGCCCAAGGACTTGTGCCATCTTCCATTGCTTTCCCAGGCCATAGCAGAGAGCTGGATTGGAAGAGGGGCAGCCAGGACTAGACCTGGCGCCCATATGGGATGCCAGCACTGCAGGTGGAGTATTAACCTACTGCGCCACGGGGCCAGCCCCATGACTTTCACTCTGACAGTCACCAATACCGGTGTTCTGATCTGATAGGAGAGTGAGTCAGGACTTACATGAATATTTTTTAAAAGATTTATTTATCTGAAAAGTAGAATTACAGAGAGAGAGAGAGAGAGAGAGAGATCTTCCATCCACTGATTTACTCCCCAAGTGGCTACAACTGCTGAGGGCTGAGCCAGGCCAGAGCCAGGAAATTTATCTGGGTCTTCCACATGGGTTCAGGGGCCCAAGTACTTGAGCCATCCTCTGCTGCTTGCCCAGGCACACTAGCAGGGAGCCTGATCTGAAATGGAACACCTGGGACTTGAACTGGTGCTCATCTGGGATGCCAGCACTTTAGGTGGCAGCTTAACTCACTACGCCACAGTACTAGTCCCTCCATTAATATTTTTGAAGAGTCTTTTTTTATGATACAGATTTTACATTGTTGTCATAGAAGTCTGTCTATGTTAGTATAGCACAGAATCTGTACTCAGTTGTAAATGAAATGCTTTCATAAAGCTTACTCTATTTAACAAATTAGGTATTTTATTTAACTTTGGAATTCCTTTTTTTTTTTAAGATGAAACCAATGTGCTAAAACTTGAGACTATATATGTAAATATGTGACAAAAGTTGGCAGTAATTTACTTTCTTTATCTAGGTCCTGGGAACACCAACAAGGGAGCAAATTAGAGAAATGAACCCAAATTACACAGAATTCAAATTTCCTCAAATTAAGGCACATCCTTGGACTAAGGTGAGTCAAAATGAGTTGTTGTTGTTTTTTTTTTTTTTTTAAGAGTGGGTATTAACCAGTTCTTAATTAAAACCTGAGTTTGTCATTGTTCTTAAACTAAGCTCTGTTGAGACCAAACAGCTACTTAAATACAAGTACTCAGTAGTTTTGCATGTAAAGATAGCTGAGTGGTTGTCCTTCACTGCTTCATTGTATGTAGTTTCTTTGTGTTGATTTCTGTGGACAGTTTCCAGCCTAAGTTTTTATTTGCAAGGTATAGACAATGTACTAATGTTATTAAAATGTATGCACAAGGTCTTACATTTAAATTCAGAAGTTAACTTATATAGAGAGGTTTGTAGTTCATTTTCATATATAACATAACATTTCATATATTTTCTTTAAGAATGAAGTATTTTGTTTTTTCTCATGTATACTTTGTTAGGAAGCTGGATTAAAAAGCAGATTGCTGGGAGTATACATTAAAAGCAACTAGCATTTGTCACTAGCCTTTGAAAAGCCTGACCTTAATATTAAATGGAATTTTAAAGAGCACAATTACTGATTTACCAGAAGATTATTTTTTCCTTTGACACTTGATTGAGATGATTACGGAAGATTCAGTTTTACTTGTGACATTTAAATGTACAGGAAAAAAATAACAATATCTGAGTAGAGTTTATAAAGCTAGTGTGATTCTGTAGCTTGTTCATTTTACAGGCTCAGAAACTCTGGCCAGAAATACAAGTGACTTATCCAAGATTATATAAGTGGCTTGTGACAAGGCCAGGATTGAATTTCTACTATTGTTGTATATGTGTGTGTGTTTAATGTCAGATCTTTTAGACTTTTCCTCATGTGCCATATGCTCCTTCCCCTGTTTAATTATATCTCAGTATATATTTTTCATGGGTTAGAAATGGTCGTCTTTGTATTATATATATCAAGTAGAGACTCTATTTAAGACATACATAAAACAGTTTTTGTACATTGATAAATCCATTTAGTTAGTTATAGATCATTTATAATGAGATAAAAGTAATTTAGAGCTATAGGTGAAATAATTAATATTCCCTAGACAAAAAGTGTTAGCACTCCTCCCACACAAGTTGTATTATGACTAATTCCATTCCTTCAAATTCTCACATCACATTACCTCTCTCAATCATTTATTTTCTGTTTAAAATAAAAGACCTCAGTATTACTTTAGTGTCAGAATTAGAGTTTGTAGCTTTATTTGAAATAACAGAGTTACACAGAGAGGGCAAGAAAGAGGTCTTCCGTCCACTGGTTCACTCCTCAAGTGGTCATAATGACCAGTGCTTGCTTAAGCTAAAGCCAGAAGCCTGGACCTCCATCAGGGTCTCCCACATGCATGACAGGGGCCCAAGCACCTGGGTCAGTCATCTGCTGCTGCTTTCCTAAGCACATTAGCAAGCAGCTGGATGGGAAGTGGACCAGCCAGGACAAGAGCCAGCGCTCATATGGGATGCTTGTATTGCAGGTGGTATCTTAACCCCTGCACCGCAATGCTTGCTCCAACCCACTCCCTTTTAGTGTTGTGGGGCAGAAGGTTAAGCTACCACCTGCAGTTCCGGCATCCCATTGCATCTCAAGCGCTGGTTTGAGTTCTGGCTGTTCCACTCTGAGCCAACACCTTGCTAATGCTTCTGGAAAAGCAATGAAAGATGGCCCAAGTGTAAGAGCCCCTGCCACCCACATGGGAGACCCAAATGAAACTCCTGGCTACATCCTGGGCCAGCCCCAGCCATTCCAGTCATTTCAGGAATGAATCAGTGGATAGAAGATCTCTTTCTCTGTGTCTCTCCTCCCCCTCTCTCTCTGCCTTTCAAATTAATAAAAAAAATATTTTTTTAAAGTTACTATCAACACTAAATAGTCAGATAAAGTATACTTTTATCTTTGTACTTAAATTTTATTTTAAACCCATATCAGAATATATTTAGGGGTTCTTACCTGACTCTAAACCCAGAGATTCCTAGTAGTCTGGATTTAGGGGCTAAGTGACAACTTGAATCCATGGAGGTTATTTTTAGTTAAAGTGACTGTTAGAAAATGATTTGTTAGTGTACTATGATTTCAGCCAAGTTAAAGGAAAGCCAACAATAGTGTTCTGTGTATTACATAAATATGGAAAAATGGTCTAAAATGCTAATAAATTTGGGTGAGAAGGGTGATTTGATTTTTTTTGTATTATCTTTTCATATTTCTGTATTTTCTTAACTAATCTTGTTTATTTTGTGAAGAAAATAAAGTTCTTTTTGTTACATCTGAAGTATTCATCACGTTACCTTTGATATAGCACTTCCGACAAATGCTGAAAATGAGGTCCTGTCCTTTTTTATTTTAAGTCAACATTGTCACCAATACTAGAGTGTGTCCCCTGAATTATCTCTACTGTATGCAAATATTAAATAGAAAAGAATGTAAGGAATAATTTATTATAATACAGTCAACAGAAGAGCTGAGGTAAATACGTATCTTTAAGCCTTCCTTTGCCTTCTTGGATTCCTGATAAATTTTTATCTACGCTAATGATTTTCAAACTTGAATAATCTATACAAAGCCCTTTATTTTAAGTTTCCATTCTTGTACCATGTGAAAAATAATGACTCTATTCTCCCACCTTGTGTGTGTGTATGTGTGTGTGAAAATTACTGTCAACTATTCATTCAAATTGTGTCCCTTGACATAATTTGGTTTTTGCTTTGTATAAATGCATTATTTAATAAGTAGATTTATGGTAATTTCTGATTAGTACACATATCCCAAGTGAAACACAGAATTTCCATGATTCTACTCTGTCATCTAGATGATCTAGAATATGCTTATGTTGATTTTTTTGTAGGTAAATTATTATAAGAATGAAGATAAAAACTTTAAAATTCCTAGAGGGAATTCAGTCCCCTTTCCTCCTAACCCCCACTAAGAATTGCTGCTTTGTGCTAGGCAGGCAACAGAATCATTTAAAAATCATACCTAATGTTCTTTAAAGAAGAAAGCTTGTTGCCCTTGGAGGGCAGGTAAGTACAAGTGTAGAAACAAGAATTGCTTACTTTCATTTGTTGTCTTTGATTAGGATCCACTTCAGTCACATTTCCTGAAGTTATGGGGATGGGAACCCTGGGTTCCTGTGTTCAGCATAGTACAGCTGTATCCAGAGGATCAGGAACTTTTCTCAAAAAAGTAGAGAGAAATAAAGTATCTTTCATGGAAATATTGAGGTGAGGGGATAGAAGTATGTAAGAAAGATACCAGGAAAACAGACACTGAGATACTCCTGTGTAGTGTATGGCAGGAATCTTGAGGATTTAAAAATCCAGTAAATTGCCCTTGACTATTACATAATAACCAGTGCAGCCTAATTAATAAATAGACTTTTAATGTTAGGTGGGAAAGAAATGGATATTAATGTTTTTGTTTTTAAGATGTATTTTATTTATTTGAAAAAGTGAAGAGAGAGATCTTCCATCCACTGGTTCATTCCCCTAAATGGTCTTAACATCCAGGACTGAACCAGGCTGAAGCCAAGAGTCAGGAATGAATCCATCCTGGTCTTCCAAATGGGTGGCAGGGACCCAATTACTTGTGCCATCCTCCACTGGTTTCCCAAACACATAGCAGGGAGATGAATCAGAAGTGGAGCAGCAGAGACTCAAATCGGCTCTCTGATATGGGATGCCAGTATTGCAAGAGGCTACTTAACCTGCTGCACCACAGTGCCAGCCCTGGTGCTGCTAATGTTTTAAAACAAGGACCACTATTGGGAGTGGGAACATAAAGATCTTAGCATTGGTGTATGCTATAATACTTCAGAGAAGGAAAACCAGATGCAAAGCAAAATAAAATGATACAAAAGTAGACTGAGAATTAAATAGAGTCATAGGCTGACCAGAAGACAAAAAGGAAGCTTAAATTCTGCAACTGACAGGCTGTACGATGAAGGGAAGATCTAGTTTACATTGCTGCTAGTGTTTATGCCTTAGCTTTTATCTCGTTAATGTGCTGATTTTCTGCTGTACTTTTTCTCATGCTTCTTTTGAAAATGTAACTGTGATATAAATATAAAGAATTATTTTAGATCTAAATAAATGTGAAATTTCTACCTCCATGTAGTTCTCTGATTTGTCCTCTTCTTTCTCCACTACCCTAACCTTAGTTTAGACCATTATATAATAATTTTATTTATTTGAAAGAGTTACAGAGAGTGGTAGAGACAGAGAGGGGTCTTCTATCCACTGGTTCACTCTCCCAATGACCACAACAGCCAGAGCTGAGCCAAGCCGAAAACAGGAGTCGGGAGCTCTCCCATGTGGTTGCAGAGGCCCAGGCACTTGGGCCAACTTAGGCTGCTTTCCCAGGCACGTTAGCAGGGAGCTGGGTTAAACATGGAACAGCCAGGACTCGAACTGACACCCATATGGGATGCCAGCTCTGCAGCCTGGGGTTTTAACCCACTGCACCACAGCACCAGCCACAAAATTAGCTTTCTTAAAAGCACATGTGGTACTGTCACTGCTGTTTAAAATTCTTTTCTTATTCCTCACAGCTTTTAGGAAAATTTGGTATAATATGGAAATGTTTGTCATATATCCTGATTTGTACTTATCCAGTGTAATTACCAATTATTTCCCACTTTACTCTCAAAAATGTCCCAGTTTGGATGACACATAATTCAGTCACTCTGTTCTTGATCTTTCCTACTTTTGCTTGTCAGGAAAATGGGTAATGTAGTTCTTCCTGATCTTAACTTTCCCTAAAGTATCTAGTTGCTTCAACCTAGTCTCTTTCCCAAATTGTCCAGTTTCCATCATCCTGAAACATTTATGTTAAGCAATCAATTTAAAAGTATAGTTCCAAGTTAAGGATAAATCAGGGATTTCTAAAATGGTTATATTATAGTAGATGTGTGAGTGTTTACCCAGTTTTGAATAACTGATACTGTTACCCTTTCTAAAGGCCCTCGATCTCTTGCAATTATACTAGGGCTTTTTAATGTGTTAGTTGTGTGTGGGAATGTTGTGCAGTTTGTGACTCACTGAAGGAACCATACAGTCATGCTTAATTTTCTGCCTGATTAAGACTGCCTTCTAATTGTTCCTCAGAGAAGCCACATTTATTTCTACTTTTTGCTAGCATCTTTTTTCTCCCACTTAGAATCCTCTTTTTTTTTTTTTACCAACTCTTAACCTTCCTCAAGACCTGAAATCTCACTTCTGCCATAAATATTTTCTCATTGTCCAAGTTCTCTGTGATTATTCCCACCACTTAACTCTTGTAACTCCAGTATGATCTACTGCTAATTCATGCTTTGTTTTATAGCAGTTCTTAATTTCTGTTTCATAATGATAATATGGATATGAATTACCTTAAATATCTGTTACCAAGTTTTTGGCATATGTAGTACTTTAATACTTAATAGGCATATGTCTGTAGATTATAAGGGTCCATTGGTTGTTGGGTAATTTCCTAGCAAGCATTGTCCACAAAAATCAGTTTTTGCATACTTGATTTCTTAGAACACTATCAATGTGCTCCCATGTGAATGAACACTAGTGTGTCTAGCTGGGTAACACAGTAAAGAGAGTTCTGAGGTCATTTTTGCTATCAAAGTGGTAATTTCAATTTGAAGAAGTTATAATTCTCTGTGCTAAACCCAAAAACCTTCCTATCCTTCCTTCTTTTTGAGACTTTATTCATAATCTTAACTTTTTCTTCCTCTCAATGCAAGATTTTTCAGAACTAATAAACTTACATATTCCAAATATTATTCAGCATTTTACCAGGAATGCCTTCAGAGAGACCCAGAAAACACAAAACAAAATCTGCTGCCACATTGTTCTGGTCCATCTACCTTTTCTGGTCTCTCTCTCATTTTATTTACTCAAATCCCAGAAAACATAAAACCATATTGGGGGGGGGGGGGCAGTGCTGTGGCTTAGTAAGTAAAACCGCCACCTGCAGTGCCAGCATTCCATATTGAGTCCTGGCCTCTCCACTTTGATCCAGCTCTCTGCTATGGCCTGGGAAGGCAGTGGAAGATGACCCAAGTCCTTGGGCTATTGCACCCACGTGGGAGACCCAGAGGAGGCTCCTGGCTCCTGGTTTCGGATTAGCACAGCTCTGGCCATTGCAGCCGTTTGGGGAGTGAAGCAGCGGATGGAAGACCTCTCTCTCCCTCTCTCTCTGCCTCTGCCTGTCTGTAACTTTGCCTTTCAAATAAATAAATAAATCTTTAAATAAATATTGGGGATTTCTGTTAGCTCCTAGGATCACACTTTGTCTATTTTATTCTGTTACTTATAATAAGTCAGGCTTTATATTATTCAACTCCCTCTCCCCTGAACACTACTGATCCATCATTACTTATCTCATTTGTATATTCATACTATCTTCTCTCCTGAAATTTTTACCCTCATGTTTTTAGAATAATCAATTCTCATTTTCTAATTTCCATGTGAATTGACTTTTCTTTTTATGCTACCCAAAGAAGCCTTTTATTTAAGGAATGCAAACTTCATGCATTTCATAAGTACAACTTTAGAAATACAGTGATTCTTCTTACCATACTTGCCCTCCCACCCCTCCTCCTCCCTCTCCCATTCCTAGTCCCATTCTCCACTAATATCCATTTTCAATTAACTTTATTCACAGAAGACCAACTCTATACTAAATAAAGAGTTCAACAATATATTACAATTTCTTTGATGGAAACTGTACACATTAAAATCCAGCTCCTGGGGCCAGCATTGTGACACAGGGTTAAGCTGCTGCATGTGACACCATTATCTCATGTGGGTTCTTCTCATACTGGTTCAAGTACCAGCTGTTCCACTTTCCATCCAGCTCCCTGCCAATGTACCTGGGAAAAGCAGCAGAGGATGGCCCTTGCTTGAGCTCCTGCCATCCACATGGGAGACCTGTATGGAGGCTCGAGGCTCCTGGCCTTGCCCACCCCCAACTATTGCAGCCATTTGTGTGGATGGAAGGTCTCTCTCTGTCGCTGTCTCTGTCTCTCATTCTCTGCGACTCTGCCTTTCAAATAAGTAAATAAATCTTTAAAAAAAAAAAAAATCCAGCTTCTAGGGTGACTAATCCGTATGTGAAAGGAATAATGTAAAAAAGGAAGAATACTAAGTCATGAGTTTAAAGAACACTTATAGAGGGGCAGTGGATGGAATTGGGGTGGAAGACAAAAGCAGACAGCATCTATTTTTAATTTATAATTTCTTCTTTATATCCTGTGTCTTCTATGTAACCAGTACTTGCTGAGTATTATAGAGAATGCAAAAGGAAGTAAATTATATAGTCCTTGTCCATGAAAAATTTACAGTTGAAAAGTTCAGTTGACATAAATATTAAATAATGTCAGGTAATATATGGGTATAACCATACATGTATACTTGATTGTGTACTCTAAGTCTCAAGAGGTGTTCCACGTGCTGTAGGTCTTAGGAGGCATACCATTAGTGAAAGTGGTGAAGGAAAAAATGAAATCATCTTTCAAGGTGATAGACATAGGCTATTGAAGGAGAATTGGGATTTGCTTAGGTGTAAAAAAGATTAGTAATTGTTGAAGCCTAGGTGAATCTTTCAAGATGGGGAGGTATAGATGAAAAGGAAATATTCCTGTATTTTTCGGAAGACCAGCCTCACTACAGTAACTATTTTGTGAACAATGAAAGATTAAATTGGGTAAGTGTACATTTGGGTAAATCATACTTCTGTGTGGGCCCACTGTTCTGTTTCATCAATGAATGATATTGGAGGGAGAAATTTCATTTCATAGTAAATGCTGTTATCTACTCATGTGAATATTTCACAAAATACATAGAAAAATAGAATTAAGGATAAGCTTATTTTGGTGCAAAAAATATAAAATCAGTACATATAAGTCATCTTCAGAAAGCTCATCGAAAATGTATTCATGAAAATTTAAGCATGTTTTTCAAAAATTATTTGCACCAAAATAAACTGCTCTTTTAATTCCATTTTGCATGAACTTTTTGGAGTGCCCTTGTGTATGATTTTTCTTACATGCAGTATACCTCAGAAAAACTCAGCCTTTTCATTAGTGCAAGTGAAATTCACAAATACTAGATCTGTTATAGCTAAGGAAAGGGTTGTTGATATTTCTTATGCTCAACCTACTTTGCCTGAATTTAGGAACTGATATCTCAAAAGACTAGAGAAAATCTACTGAAATCTACTCAGTAGATTTGAGCTGTATTTTTGCATACGCTAATTAGATGCTAACCTCGAAGCTCATGGACTCTGAAAGTTGACTTAGCCTATGGTAATCATTTTTGACAGCTTTTAGAATGAATTAGATTACCTTGCATGTCAGCACATCGTTAGATCGATGTTTAAAAGCATCACCAAAGAATGTTTTAAAACATAGTGTACACTGAGTATTGAACTATGTGCTATGTATAAGTGCTTACGGAGACTCAATGTCTTATTTAGCCAACATAATCAGCTTTTCAAACAGAGCCATGGCATTGTTTCACATTTAACCATGTATTTAGGTTTATAAATTGCCAGTATTGATGTTGCTCTCTAGAGTACTCATGGTTTGTCAGGTTTTAAAACTGTGCTTATGTTTTGTATATGTCTGAAAAATACTGCTAGTGTTGCACATCTATCATAATGAAAACTGGCAAGGAATAACTGGAAGAGGCCCATTATTTGTTCTATGTTTCATTAGATCAATTACTATGCATGGCCATTAAAAGGACATTTTTTTGTATTGCCCTGGTTGGCTACTTAATACAGTAGAGTTGCTGCAAGCTGATGCTGTGAGAAGTGTGATTGTTTATAAATGTCCATTTTAAAGGACTTGAGATTCAGTCATAACAGTTAGCTCCAGGTTGAAATTTGATGATCTAAGTCTATTCTAGGACATGTAGAGGGAAAATTGCTTGTTATTTTTGTTTTCCAAATGCAAGCTTGTTTTGAATAACTCTTCACTTAAGGATTTGGTTGCATTTGTTCAATACCACAGAGACTTTCTTTTTGAAAAACTAAATTATCTCCGTTAGTTTCTTCTATGAACTAGTATGTGTGATGATAGTCGTGACTCGTTTCAATTTAAGAAAATGAGTTGCTGCATAGGTGAGGTAGTATTCGAATCACTTTAAAAGTTCATGTCAGTGTTTTGGTTCTTTTCAATTTTTCCTTTTTCTTTCTTTTCTTTTGTTTTGTTCAATTCTGTTCTGTTTTGTTTTGTTTTGTTTTTATTTATTTACTTAGTTTTTAAAGGGGCGTTTGGGAATCTCCATGGCCTTGCTGCATACTTGGCTGGCCATATTTAGTCTGCGTACTAATTGTTAGTTGGCCCAGTTGAGTCTTACTTTGTGCTCTCAGTTCTTTTAGTCTGGCTTTCTATTTTTGTCTACCTGGTTGTGTTTTGAGATTTTTATTCTTATGGGCCGGATTTTAATCCGTGTACTAAATTTTAGTCTGCAGACTAAAAGTAATCCGCGGATTATTTATTTTTGTAAAATATTTAATTCCCCCACTGGAAACTATCCTAAAAGAATGTTAAATTCTCCTAGAATAGTCAAGGGAGTTCACAGCTACTGGTGAGTTCAGCCATTTTTTGTTCTCAATACCTAGACATAATAGACCCTACCACCTCCCTTGCTTATTTGGCTCCGTTGTGCCTAGGTGTTGGTATACATTACTATGCATGTCACCTGTAACTGTGACTGTCCCTTAGTTGTATTGTTCATTGTATATATTTTTGTTTAGCTTTTGGTGGGTGAATTGGGCATATTTGCAGATGGAACTGTGTTGAATTTGTAGTGCTCAAAGATGTAGAATTATATTTTCATTGAGTTTTTCCAAAAAAGAGTGTTCTATATTTATTTTTCCTAAGTAATGGGTGCAAGGGTATGAGGAGGCAATGCCCACAATAGAAAAAGTAAGTTTATACCCGCACTCCTGAGGTGATAATGTCAATTTCCTGAAGAGTTCTAAGATAAAGAGAATGTCAGCAATTGAACATCTTTTAGCAGGGAAGTCAATCCAAAATGAAGAATAATCCGCGGTGGCCTGATCCTTCTTAGCTCACACAAATTGAAAATATCTGGCTTAAAATCTATAGTAATATAGATTAACTATATATATTACTTTCCTCTCATCACTAATAATTTAGCAAAAAATGTTTATACTGTATAACTGGAACACATTAATAAAAATTAGCATATTGAGAACTTAAACCTTTAAAAACAAGCAAATGTGCCCCCTCCCAGCCATATCTATGGATGATGAATCCAGGTCATAGAAGACCACTTTACTTTGGGAACTTTACTTCTAGATTTCATTTTGATTTAACTTTTTTTGGTTTTGTATTTTTTTAATAAACACACTGGCATTGGAACATAATAAATTAAAATTAAAAATGTTTCTTTACTGTGCCTCACCATTGCACAATCAAAAATTTTTGGCATACACTGTGGTGAAATAATTTTTAAAACTTGGACTTGCTACTGTGGAGACTGATGTTTAAAGTTTATAACTGTATAAACATTTCTATGTCCCCCCCACACCATGGATTTCTTATAACATTGGATATATTTTTCCTTGCTGTACTATTCTCTTTTGGATTGACTTCCCCTGTTTGGATTATTTCACTGAATTATCATCTTTAGGATTCGTCAGGAACAGGACGTTTCACCTCAGGAGTGCGGGTATGTACTTAATTTTTTCTTTCCCAAAATTTCAGGGCAGGTCTATAAAACTCGGGGGAAAAATTTTTCTGAAATGCTGAACAATTGTTCATTGTTGAAATGTAGTACTAAAAACATCTTAGGTACCTGTGATTTCTGTTTTCATTCCTTGTGTGGAACAGGTTTTGCTTATGGTGTATTTAGATTGTCAGTCTCCCAGGTGATTCATTCATAAATATCTAGACTGAAGTTTAGGAATTATAGGCTTTTAACATTATTCTTACCAGATTAAATATTGATGAAGATTCATGAAACCAGATTCTGGGTGTTAAGCAATTTCAGTGAGTAAGGAATGACATGGAAGCCAAAACTTCTTAATCAAAAGCCAAATTTCAGTAGTTCTTAGTTTCTGTTTTAGACATAACGGTATTTCTACTTTGGCCTGTAATATTGTAAATTGCATTCTACCACACCCTGTATTATGGTCAGAAATCTAAACTCTGGGAGATACTGGGTTTTGACCCCACATAATTTTCCACTTAACCTTTGTCCACAGAATACTGAACCAAGGCTTTTCTCATCAAGAATCTCTCAAAGGGTTTAAAGTAACAGCGGATACTTTTTGTAAAGGCAGGTTAAATCTTGATTTTTTTTAATGTAGGCTCTTGAAATGATTTTTTTTTATTGTTTTTAACTCTGATTCCATGAGTTAAGATCTCTGACAAAATAAGCTAATGTATGTCTTAGTACCAATATGGATGGTCACTTATAGCTAGAAAAATACCAAAAAGATATAAATGACTTTTAACAGAAAAAAATCAGAAATAAGCTTATAACACTGGTTTATTAAAATCTTTAACACAAAGTCTTTATTAATATAACATGAAATTTTTTAATTTGAAGTAACTAGCCATTCAGATATCCTACAGTTGAACATTAGCAAGACTTTATTTTTACCTTTGGTACTACTTTTAATTCTGCTTATGTGATACCATATTGGTGCAAAAGCATTTTTGCTAGCTAGCAAAGTAAATCCATATCAAAAAGATGCAAACTGGCCTCAGGGATAAAATATGTCAGTAGTGTGTAATATTTTTGTGACAACTTTTCTGAGTTTTTCACTGATTTATATTCTTTTTGCATTCTGGATTTGATTGTGGACCTTGGGAGCAAGAAAAGGGAAAAATGACCAAGGACAGCGGAAGAGCTAAATATTTCAAGTAATACAAAAAGTTTGCTTGACTGAAGCAAGCCAGCGTATTTAAAAATATCAAGATAAGGCAGGTTTTGCCCTCACAGTGGCTTTCTAACATAGCCAATAAATTGAGGCCTTCTAAGGTTCTGAAATAAATTCCCAAAATGCTACTGTCTTCATTTTCAGAAAATATATTTTACAGTAATAGAATATATGTGAAAGTATAATACAATAAAGAGCATTTTCATTGTAGAAAGTGCTTATATAAAGGCTTTTGAAGCTCTAATGAACTCTGTAGTTGTAACTAGTTCTCTTATCTTCAGTCAGCTTAAGCAACTAGTCAGATATTACAGAGCCATTCTCATTAGGAAACCTAACCTCCCAGGCTCCACCATGCCTTGTCACAGTCTGCATGTCCTTTCCTTGCTGGTGAGTCTACTTCCCTCATTTCCTTACACATGTCTGCTTCTCTTTATGTCTGTCTACCTCCACCACCACACCTTTTATTTGGTTATATGTTCTTCCTATCAAGGACTGTATGTTTTCTTTTTCTTTAGTTTCAAAGGCTTTTTGTTCATCTGTTTTTGGTGATTTCTGATTCTTTCCCTCTGGTTCTATTCTTTAGCCATAATTTAGAATGGAGTTTATTTTGTGGTTTTATATATATACAAGTATTAACACATAAATGAGTATAAAGCTATGTATTCCTTTAAGAATATTAATTATATTTTATTTCAATATAGCCTTCAGTTGACTTTTTCTGTGATTTAATGGCTCTTAATGAAGACTACCTTTTTCTCTCCCTGATTAAAATTCTAGTACTGTCATTCTAATGAGAATAATCTGGCCACATTCATGATAATAGTTGCTTCAGAAAACAGTGTCAGACATTTTGTCAAATTCTCGATACTAAAGAATTTGTTCAAATTAAGATAGGTTCTGTTACTGAGAAGAAAATACCACCTCATTAGCATTTATTGACTTTGAATGACAGTGTTTTTCTTTTTTTCTGATTGCCGAATTTGAATAGTTCCATCCATTATCAATAATTGTTCTGCTAAAAATAATGCAAAAGAGGCAATCTTATATTTACTACCACAGCTGTCGAACTTTAAAATTTTTTCTACTCTTCTAGTTGTGCTTGCCTCTAGAACCCAGCCTTTCTCATATGCCTGTCATATTTTGTATGCATGTTTGATTGTCCTGCTTCATGACTAGCATATGTAGACTACTCACTGAGCTTTTCTTATATAGTCTTTAACTAGCAGTTCACCCCAGTGTGGTGAGTCATAAGCAGTTAACTCTTTTCATTCTGGAAGATTCCTTTCCCAAATGTAACCATGTTTTTGTACATGGTGGGAATTAACTAAATACTGAGTTATTTACATACATTCTTATAATAAAACATTAATTGTTCCCTCCTTTATTTTGTACTACAGGTCTTCCGACCCCGAACTCCACCAGAGGCAATTGCACTGTGTAGCCGTCTGCTGGAGTACACACCAACTGCCCGACTGACACCACTGGAAGCTTGTGCACATTCATTTTTTGATGAATTACGGGACCCAAATGTCAAACTACCAAATGGGCGAGACACACCTGCACTCTTCAACTTCACCACTCAAGGTAATTCCAAACACTTTGTTCTTTTATTTTTATTTTATTTTATTTTATTTTTGACAGGCAGAGTTAGACAGTGAGAGAGAGACAGAGAGAAAGGTCTTCGGTCTGTTGGTTCACCCCCCAAATGGCCGCTATGGCCAGTGCGCTGTGCTGATCCGAAGCCAGGGGTCAGGTGCTTCCTCCGGGTCTCCCATGCGGGTGCAGGGCTCAAGGACTTGAGCCATCCTCCATTGCCTTCCCGGGCCACAGCAGAGAGCTGGACTGGAAGAGGAGCAACCGCACAGAACCGGCACCCCAACCGGGACTAGAACCCGGGATGCCGACGCCACAGGCGGAGGATTAGCCTAGTGAGCCACAGTGCCGGCCAACACTTTGTTCTTTGACCATTTCTGTAGAAGTTACTAGGTGCAAAACAAAATTCCATTAAAATCTATGGAGGAAAATATTGGACATATTAAGTATTCATGGATGTAGGAAGCTTCCTCTCTAAATTATCAGACCACTACTCACATGGTTTTCAGAAAACAGTGGCAAGTAAGATTTTTTCTAATAGGCATAGCTTCTCTAGTTTTGATAGATTATAAAATCACAAAGATTTCACTGAGTGGTATTTACCACTAATAACACTAATAATTTAAATTTTAACTGTTGAGTTTGAATTTTTATTTACTTCCATTTCATTTGAAAGGCAGAGAAAAAGAATATCTTCCATCTGCAGATTCATTCCCCAAATGCCTACAACAGCTGAGGTTGGGCCAGGATGAAGCTAGGAGTAGAGAACTCCATCCATGTTACCCATGTGGGTGGCAGGGACCCAAGTACTTGGGCCATCATCTGCCTTCCCAGATGCATTAGTGGGTAGCTGATTGGAAGTGGGAGTACCAGGACTCAAACTGTGCACTCTGGTATAGTGTATGGGTGTCCCAAGCGGTGTCCCACTGCACCAAACATCTGCCTCTGTATCAAGTTTTTTAAAACCTGAGAATGAAAGCGGTGATTTTAGTGACTTATATTGAGTTATCTTACACACAGGAGGAAAACTATAAATCATTTCTAACTATTTCACAGGGGATATATACAGAGAAATCCCTCTGGGACTTGGTACCATTGCTACTGCTGAGAAAAGATTGAAAGAAAAATGGAGTTTTGTGCATTCATTGATGGTTTCTCAAAGATTTAGTGATACTCATTTCCGCACCACTTCTCATTTCCTTTCTCTTTGATTAAAATCCTAAGTGATTTGTTCAGTCAGTCACAACAGCCTTTGATGATGTGATTATCTTCTTAAACTGACTATAAGAAGTATACAATTCAGGACAGATAAAATAAATTGATGTATTAGTTGATTGGTAAACTTAGACTAGATGGAAAACGTTCTGTCTCCAAGAAAGCAATGCATTTCCTTTAATCCGAGGTGAATGTTTTCTCCATACTTAATTTTTTCTAAAATTTAGTAGAGAGATGAATGACACAGTTTATGTAAAAGATCTGAGTTGATAATAAAATAAACTTGAATAGCTTAGTTGACTATAAATTTTTTAAAGATTTTTATTTATTTATTTGAAAGAGTTACAGAGAGAAGGAGAGGCAGAGAGAAGTCTTCTGTGGTCCACTGGTTCACTCCCCAGTAGACTGCAATGGCTGGAGCTGTGCTGCCCTGAAGCCAGGAGCTTCTTCCAGGTCTCCTACGAAGGTGTAGGGGCCTAAGGACTTGGGCCATCTTCTGCTTTCCCAGGCCATAGCACAGAGCTGGATCTGGATCGGAAGTGAAGCAGCCAGGACTTGAACCGGCGCCCACATGGGATGCGGGCACTGCAGGCAGCAGCTTTACCCACTACACCACAGTGCCAGTCTAATTATCAATATTATATAACCATTATCAATGCTGATGTTACCTACCTTTTTAAAAAATTCCAGAAACCCTGGGACCATTAATTCTATTTAAAGATGATCAGAAACCTTTTTGAATGTTGTTTTGAGTAGTATTTACACCATTTTAAGAATATTAGTGAGGTTGGCCAGCACTGCGGCTCACTAGGCTAATCCTCCGCCTTGCGGCGCCGGCACACCGGGTTCTAGTCCTGGTCGGGGTGCCGGATTCTGTCCCGGTTGCCCCTCTTCCAGGCCAGCTCTCTGCTGTGGCCCGGGTGTGCAGCGGAGGATGGCCCAAGTGCTTGGGCCCTGCACCCCATGGGAGACCAGGAGAAGTACCTGGCTCCTGCCTTCAGATCGGCGCGGTGCGCTGGCCGCAGCGGCCGTTGGAGGGTGAACCAACGGCAAAGGAAGACCTTTCTCTCTCTCTCTCTCTCTCACTGTCCATTCTGCCTGTCAAAAAAAAAAAAAATTAGTGAGGTGCCAGCACTGTGGCATAGTCGGTTAAGCCCCAACCTGCAGTGCCAGCTTCCCATATGGGTGCCAGTTCGAGTCCCGGCTGCTCCACTTCTGATGCAGCTCCCTGCTAATGTGCCTGCGAAAGCTTTGGAAAATGGCCCAAATACTTGGGCCCCTGCACCCACATGGAAGACCCTGAAGAGGCTCCTCAGCTCTTGCCATTGTGGCCATTTGGGGAGTGAGCCAGCAAATGGAAGATCTCTCTCTTACTTACTCTCTCTCTAATTCTACCTTTCAAATAAAATAAATAAATCTTTAAAAAAAATATTAGTGAATAGTGGGTAGGGTATTCAGAGAAGCAGAATTAATGTAGAGCCTGGAAAAGGGAAGACTTAAGGTACTCCTTGATAAATGATAAATGTCTAAAAATACTTCAAGACTATCTCATAAAGCAAGGAGTAAGCATATGTTCTTTCTACAGATAGCAAACTTTTCAATAGTAGCAGCAAATTCCAGGGCTATTTGGATTTGGACTTAATATAAAGACCTCAGTATCCAGCACAAATATGGGCTGAATTTTTATTAATGAATCAGTGAAAAAAATTTTCAGTTAACAGTGTAACAACTTGTTTTCAAAGTATTCCTTTCTGTACCTGGAAGTGTTCAGGGGAAGTCTGGAGATAGCCAAAAATTGTTTGTCGGGTTACTCATATATGGCAAAAGTTTCTTTCTTTTTTTTTTTTCTAAGATGTATTTATTCAAAAGAATGGGGAGAGAGAGAAAGAAGCCTTCCGTCAGTTGGTTCACTTCCCAAGTGGCTGGAGTGGTCAGGGATGAGCCAGACCAAAGCTGGAAACTTCATTGGGGTCTCCCACATGGGTGACAGGGCCCCAAGCGCTTAGGCCATGTCTGCTGTGTTTCTCAGGTCATTAGCCTAGAGCTGGATCAGAAGCAGAGCAATTGGGATGTGAATCAGCGCCCATGTGGTTACCATCATTGCAGACGGCAGCTTTACCTGCTACGCCACAATGCCAGCCCCAATTTGGCAGAGGGTTAAACTGCATGACTCTATCACCATTTTTCAGAGCAAAACATCTGTGAATTCATGTTATATATTTTAGGCTCTGCTGAGAAAATAAATTTTATTTATTTATTTATTTATTTATTTATTTATTTATTGACAGGCAGAGTGGACAGTGAGAGAGACAGAGAGAAAGGTCTTCCTTTACCATTGGTTCACCCTCCAATGGCCGCCATGGCCGGCGCGCCGCGGCCGGCGCACCGCGCTGATCCGATGGCAGGAGATTGGGAGAATATTAGACCTTTCAGTTTTCTAGCAGAGGGGCTTCATTGTTCTGTGACCTCTTGAGGGTGTAGTCTACATTACACGTTGGAAACCAAGGTGAACCTTTGACAGGCCTCCTTCTCTCCCTGTCCTCTTCTTAATAGACGTAAAAGATAGAATATAAGTGAATGACCCTAGGAAGCAGCTGGAAACAGGAAAGACCAACAGGATTATTATTTTTTTTATTCACTAATTAGTGAATACCTATTCTACTAATGCCTATTCCAAGACTGGAATATATCAGGAAATAAGTTGTTTTATATGTTTAAAGGGAACTCTTCCCTCCAACTCTACCAAACACAGTTCCTAGTCCCGTTTTTTTTACCCAAAATTTGCATGAAGTTTTGTCAGTTGAAATTGTTTTAGCAAGCTAAGTCCTCCTGAGGGCATGACAGAATTGGTTCAATTTGAAGAGTCTATTCTACTACTTAGCGCAGTACCTGAGAAAATGGTAACTTTGTGGAGATTTGGGGAGTGGTGTCTTTTTTTTTTTTTTTTGACAGGTAGAGTTATAGACAGAGAGAAAGGTCTTCCTTCCATTGGTTCACTCCCCCAAATGGCCGCTACGGCCGGTGCTGCGCTGATCCGAAGCCAGGAACCAGGTGCTTCTTCCTGGTCTCCCATGCGGGTGCAGGGCCCAAGCCTGGGCCATTCTCCACTGCCTACCCAAGCCACAGCAGAGAGCTGGACTAGAAGAGGAGCAACTGGGACTAGAACCTGCCACCCATATGGGATGCTGGCGCCGCAGGTGGAGGATTAGCCAAGTGAGCCATGGCGCCGACCAAGTGGTGTCTTAATATCCAGTCCAGAAGAAGCTTTTAAAAAAACTCTGGGGAAACTGCTTGACTAAGAGAATATTTGGGGCAGTCAGAGAGCAACATGCAGACTCAGCAGACTGGATGTCTTAGGGTAGAGAGGCATGAGAAAAGAGGTTCCAGAAAGCAAGTGAAAAAAAGGACAATAGAGGCTGGTATTTGGCATAGCAGATAAGTTGCCTTTTGAAGTACCAACATACCATATCCAGTCACTTGAGTTTGAGTGCTGGCTCCATTCCTGATTCCAGCTTCCCTTCTGTTCCCCTCCCCTCCCATCTCCTCTGCTCTCCCAGAGTATCTCTGCCTTTCAAACAAAATTAATAAGGTTTTTTTCTTTTTACAGAAAAGCACAGTAAAAGAAAGATTAAGAATAAAAGGAAAATTTGAAAAAGGATCAGAGAGATTTTAAAACAGTATAGGAATGTGTTACAGAATGGGAACAGATGAAATGAGAGAATTGAAAAGAAGTTGGTGATGGGCAACAAAAGCAAGTGGTTTAGAAGCCCAACCCATTAGAAAGCTATAGGCTACTTATTTATAAATTTGCTGTAACTCATTACTTATAATTAGGAGGTTCAATGACCTTTGTAGCAATGGTTTTTATAAATGTATTTTCCTGTTAAAAATAGTGATAGACTTAAATATGTTTTTCTGTTTATCTGCCTTTCAATGTCTTGAGAATTTTCCTCAAAGCTTGCCTTTATCTTTACACATCTAAAGTAACAACACATTGTTACAACACCCTGAGGTAATCAAGTTATCTTCTGATATTATTTGCACATTACAATGAACACTGAGGTCGAGCTTTTGCTTCTCACACTTAAAATTTATAATTTACATTAGAAATGATAAATTTACATAGGTTAGGCTGGTGCCCAGGCTCGCTGGGCTAATCCTCTGCCTGCGGCGCCAGCACCCCGGGTTCTAGTCCCAGTTGGGGCACTGGATTCTGTCCAGATTGCTCCTCTTCCAATCCAGCTCTCTGCTGTGGCTCAGGAGGGCAGTGGAGGATGGCCCAAGTGCTTGGGCCCTGCACCCACGTGGGAGGCCAGGGCGGGGATGCCCCTGGCTCTTGGCTTCGGATCTGCGCAGCACGCCAGCCGTGGCGGCCATTTGAGGGTTGAGCCAACTGAGGGAAGCCCTTTCTCTCTGTCTCTCTCACTAACTCTGCCTGTCAAAAAAAAAAAAAAAATTACATAGGATAGGAACTCCTGACAGATGATTTGATGGCAGGATTATTCTTTAATAAATAATCCAGAAGAGTAAAATTTCTAGGTAATTGGGCCATACTATTCTAGTCATGTAAATATTAGACCAAAGGAGACCCTCTGAAAGGAGAATGAGAAAATTCACATGTAGACTAAAAATTCATAGGTAAACTAAAAAGGGTCAGGAAGATTTGGTTCAGGAAACTACAATACCAGTGGCAAATAATGTTGACCTGTGTTCAAAATTTTAGGCTCTAACTTGTCAATTTTATGTTTGAATTCTTATCATTTTTCCCTGAGATTATTTAGTGTACTCTGTTTTGGACAACTACTGAGGAAAATGTAGACTTGTATAAGAACAAGTAATCAAAAACCAATGTCTTAACTGAAAGTTCTCTGTATAGTTTGGGTGGATATACTTTCATGAAGACCAGAATACTGGTGTCATGACTTATAACCAAGGTGGTAATGAAGGCAGCATTGCATGTGGAAGAGTAAATCAAACCTGAAGTCTAATTCCCTCTAACTAGTTGTAAACAGCCCATGACCAACGCACTATCTCTGCCTAAGTTTTTTCATTTAAAATAATGACATTGAGGGCCAGTGCTGTGGCACAATAGGTTAGTTCTCTGTTTGCAGTGCCAGCATCCCATATGGGTGCCAGTTCTAGCCCCAGATACTCCTCTTCCAATCTTGCTCTCTGGTATGGCCTGGGAAAACAGTGGAAGATGGCCAAAGCACTTGGGCCCCTGCACCCGCGTGGGAGACAAGGAGGAAGCTCCTGGCTCCTGGCTTCAGAACGGCCCAGCTCTGGCCGTTACAGCCATTTGGGGAGTGAACCAGCAGATGAAGGACCTTTCTCTCTCTCTCTCTCTCTCACTGTCTCTTAATTCTACATGTCAAATTAACTAATTAGTTAATTAATGACATTGTACAATTAAAGCATGTTCAGGAATACTTTTATCTCTAAAAGATGATAAAAATGAATTGATTCCAGAAAGATAAAGCAACAGTGAGAAATAAAGCAAAAAATGTAGACCATGATAGGGTACAGGTATGTAAAATCATGATAAATACAGAAAAACCTAAACTGATTCTCCCAGAATTCAAAATACTAGCAGGATTATTTCTAAATGTTCCAAAGGATAGTTTAATCAGAGGAAAGAACCCAGTAATGCTCTGTTTATTTTACTCATCAAGAATGATGTTCTAAGATTTTCAGGGTAATCATCAAAACTTTTAAAATACTAATATTTTCCTGGATGACTTTTAAAATACATTTGTGTTATAAATGTAATACACTGAAACATTACAACTTTTTTGTGGGGAGTGACTGACATAAATTATGGTTCTTTCTGTTGGGCAGTTTTAAGGCAGAGTAGTCCTGGGGTAGGGAGAAATAACATAAAATTCCTCCCAAGAAACAGCAGTATCTCCAGAACAGCGAGAGTAAGCCTTGCAGTTTGCTTACTCTTTGTCTGATTTTCTTGTTAGTATAGTATTTGCTTACTTTTTTAATAAGGATAGAACATGTAGTCAGTGGTAGGAAACTTGGTCAGGGATTTTCTAGGCACTCTGAATTTGTTAACATAGGGAAAAACAGCTATGATATGGTACTTTCATCTAAAAAATACTTGAGTAAATAACATTTAAATTTGATAATGTTTGGGACCAAGGAGCACCATACATACATTTGAATTACTGTTGAAAATAAATACACAAATGTAATGGGTACGCCATTGTTAAGTCATTTAAACATTTTAATGAATAATAAGAAATAGCAATTTTAACTACATAGACAACTATTAGTAATTTTTGTGTGTACATAAGAGCCCTGATTTTTACAAGAAGACCTCAAATTACTTGTAGAAGTGGAAAAAAATCTATTTCAGTGGCTCTTTCCTGGAGATCTTCAAGGCAGATTCCTTCTATTTGGTGATTTATATTTTATTATGTTATAAGAATAAGCCTATTTATAAGAGGGGTTCATTTCTTCTCTTGGTTCACATATTGACTACTGATCTAAAATTTATTCTCAACTTTCACACAACAGGTTGAATAAATAAGCAGATTACCACTACCACCACTTCCCCCAGCAGAAAACTAGGAAGCTGCTTATCTGCTCTTTCGTAGCAATGAATTTGAGCACCTTACATGTGGATGAATAGAAATTTTAGATTAAGAGAAAGTTGATGTTTTGCCAACTAAATTTAGATTTTATTTTCCCATTTAAAAAGAAAAGTTGGTGTGGGCATTTCGCACAGTGGTTAAGGCATTTCTTGGGGGGCTGGCGCTTGATATAGTGGGTAAAGCAGCTGCCTGTAGTGCCGGCATCCTGTATGGGTGTCGGTTCAAGTCCCAGTTTCTCCATTTTCTATCCAGCTCTCTGCTATGGCCTGGGAAAGCAGTGTAGGATGGCCCAACCCCTTGGGCCCCTGCACTGCATGGGAGACCCGGAGGAAGCTCCTGGCTCCTAGCTTTGGATCGGCACAGCTCCAGCCATTGTGGCCAATTGGGAGTGAACCAGCAGATAGAAGACCTCTCTCTCTGCCTCTCCTTATCTCTCTGTGTAGCTCTGACTTTCAAGTAAAATAAATAAATCTTTAAAAAAAAAAAAAAAAAAGATTTCTTGGATCACCCACATCACACACTCTTATATCTAGGTTTGAGTCTTGGCTCTGCTCTTGATTCTAGTTTCCTACTAATGTGCACTTTAGGAGACAGCAGATAGTAGCTCAAATACTTGGTCACCTACATGAGATGTCTGGATTGAGTTCCAGGCTCTCAGAACTCTTCAGTCTAGCCCACCATCGGCTGTCGTGGACATTTAGAGACAGAACCAGGGGATGGAAGATTTCCCTCTGTCTCTCACTGTGTTTTTTTGTTTGTTTGTTTGTTTGTTTTGTTTTGTCTCTCTGCCTTACAGAAAAATAATTTCTAAAAAATAAACATCATTTTACTTTTGCTTAAATTGTGAATTAAAATGTTTGGTTAAGGACAAATGATTGATACACTATCAAAACATAGGTTGTTTTCCATAATAAACTACTGTTTGGCTTTCTTTTTGTTTTTAAATATTTATTTTCATTTACTTAAAGAGTGACAGAGAAAAAAATCTATCTGCTGGTTCACTCCCCAAAAGCCCACAACATCCAAGATTGGCTGGGCCTGGCTGAATCCAGGAGCCAAGAACTCCATCTGGGTCTCCCAGATGGGTGGTAGGGACCTAAGTATTTTGGCCATCATCTGCTGCTTCTCAGGATTCATTAGCCAGAACCTGGATCAAAAATAGACTTGAACCAACATTCCAGTATGAGATATAGGTATCACAAACAATGGCTTAACCCACAGCACCACAATGGATGTTCTACCTTTTTTTTTTTTTTTTTTTGCCATTTTGTTTTGAACCATATCTTTGAGGTAACACAATCTTTGTCTAATTGTTCCTATATTTTAGTTTCTTTAAAACTAGCCCCCACTTCAATATTATAGACCGTTTTATTCCCTTAGTTGTCTCCTTATTCTTAAACTTAACATACATATTTAGTAAATAAATACTAGCTTTTCTTTTTTTTTTTTTTTAATTTGTTGACAGGCAGAGTTAGACAGTGAGAGAGAGAGAGACAAAGAGAGAGTTTTAGACAGTGAGAGAGAGACAGAGAGAAAGGTCTTCCTTCTGTTGGTTCACTCCCCAAATGGCTGCCACGGCCGGCGCTGCGCCGGTCTGATGCCAGGAGCCCAGTGCTTCCTCCTGGTCTCCCATGTGGGTGCAGGGACCCAAGCACTTGGGCCATCCTCCACTGCCCTCCCGGGCCATAGCAGAAAGCTGGACTGGAAGAGGAGCAACCGGGACTAGTAACAGGTGCCCCAACCAGGACTAGAACCTGGGGTGCCGGCTCTGCAGGCAGAGGATTAGCCAAGTGAGCCATGGTGCCGGCCAATACTAGCTTTTCAATTTTAATCCCTGGGGCTGGTGTTGTGGTGTAGTGGGTGAAGTCACCTCCTGCAACACCAGCATCCCATTTGGGCACCAGTTTGAGACCCAGCTGCTCCACTTCCAATCCAGTTCCCTGGTAATGTACCTGGAAAAGCAGCAGAAGATGGGTCTAGTGCTTGGGCCTCTGCACCCCTGTGGGAGGTCTCCTGGCTCCTGGCTTCAGCTTGGCCCAGCCCCAGTCATTGTAGCCATTTGGGGAATGAACCAGTGGATGAAAAATCTTTTTCCCTCTCCCCACCCCCTTCCTCCCTCTCTTCCTCTGTGTAACTGACTTTCAAATAAATAAATAAATCTTTAAAAAAAAAAATTTAATCCCTAATACATTCCTTGTTGGCCTCAAGCATACATACATTCTCCCTGATTGTGACAAGTAGTACTGCTTTTTTAGATTTTTCTGTTGTACAAAATGCTACCATTTTTGCATTCTTTAACTACAACAGTTAACAGTCAACAAAAACTATACTGACCGTTCTTGAAGTACAGAACAGTAAACAGGTAGAAGGATTGGATCTTAAGGAATGTCCATAATTAAAGAAAAGAAGAAGGAAAATAGGGTATAGAGGTTGGAGCAATGTCTAATTAGGAGTAATTGTCCATTTTAGAATTCTTAACTTTTAGAGCGTTTGACACTTAAAAAGTTCACAAGCTACCCCTGCCATTATGTTTTTAGGTGTGGCAAAGCTCCAGGATCTCAGAACTCCTTTTCTTGCTGTCTAATTTTGTTCACTTTTTCCTTTCCCTGCGTTAGCTACTCCTTACCCCATCCAAGGCCAGAATGACAATCTACTACCTAAGGAAAAGGAGGATTTGCTTTCCTTTTTTCCAAGCCCTGCACCTGTATATGCATGTATGTCTGTGTGTACACATACATATACCTTTATCCAGACTAGGACACAAAACTTTCAGGGCTCTCAACTAGATGTGTAGCTGAACAGAAGTATGGTTGATCTGCTAAGAGTGGAAATGAATAGGAGAAAATGAGCAACATGGGCTGTAGAGAGCAACCACAGACTACTGATACCCAGTTTATTTTAAAGATTATATTAACAGGAGCTTATATTAAAATCTCTGTAGCCTTTTCTTTTTTCAAGTTTTGTTTTAGATGTTGGGCATATGACCAGAGAGCAGTTTCAGTGTGTATCTCTATACTAAGGATGAACACCTTTCTTGCCAGCTTGTTGATTCAGTTGTTCATTGCTATTTCTGTTGATCAGACAAGGACAGTTATCTTTTTATCTCCCTGTCCTGGAATCTAACACACTCTTTTTTTTTTTATTTTTTTTTATTTTTTTTTATTTTTTTTATTTTTTTGACAGGCAGAGTGGACAGTGAGAGAGAGAGACAGAGAGAAAGGTCTTCCTTTGCCGTTGGTTCACCCTCCAATGGCCGCCACGGCCGGCGCACTGCGGCCAGCACACAACGCTGATCCGATGGCAGGAGCCAGGTACTTATCCTGGTCTCCCATGGGGTGCAGGGCCCAAGCACTTGGGCCATCCTCCACTGAACTCCCTGGCCACAGCAGAGAGCTGGCCTGGAAGAGGGGCAACCAGGGCAGAATCCGGTGCCCTGATCGGGAATAGAACCCGGTGTGCCGGTGCCGCCAGGCGGAGGATTAGCCTAGTGAGCCGCGGCGCCGGCCCCCTAACACACTCTTTAATGCTATACTGTTAGTTGGATAGGTATGTGGGTGGATGTATAAATTGGCACATGGATTTTTTTTTTTTTTTTTTTTTGACAAGCAGAGTTAGAGAGAGAGACAAAGAGAAAGGTCTTCCTTCCATTGGTTCACCCCCTCAAATGGCCGCTACGGCTGGCATGCTGCGCCGATCGAAGCCAGGAGCCAGGTGCCTCCTCCTGGTCTCCCATGCTGGTGCAGGGCCCAAGCTCTTGGGCCATCCTCCACTGCCTTCCCGGGCCACAGCAGAGAGTTGGACTGGAAGAGGCACAACTGGGACAGAATCCGGCGTCCCAACCGGGACTAGAACCCGGGGTGCCGGCGCTGCAGGTGGAGGATTAGCCAAGTGAGCCACAGCGCCGGACGGCACATGAATTTTTAAGAAGGCTTTCTATTTTAGGAGCTTTTAATTTTAATTGGGATAGTAAAAATGAATTCCTTTTAGGTTAATGAAGAGCACAACATACTGCACTAATGCTCTATGTATTCCTAGAAACAACCATGGAACTACAAAGAATTCTCTTGCTTTCCTAGGTATAAAATTGTGAGTTAAAATTGGACTAATTTACACAAAACTTGGCAGAAGATCTTCCTGTTCCTCATTGAGAACCAAAACAGCCACTAAATCTGATTGTGAGAAAACAGCTTCTCTTAGAACCTGATAATTAGTGGTGAATTTCCAATTGTCTTCTTAGGAAAGACTGTTACTTGATGAGCTGGATGATTTTATCCTTTAAAGAGAAACAATAATGAATAGTCTACTATTACTTTGTTTTTTGTTTTGTTTTGTTTTTGACAGGCAAAGTGGACAGTGAGAGAGACAGAGAGAAAGGTCTTCCTTTTCCGTTGGTTCACCCCACAATGGCCACTGTGGCCAGCGCACCGCGCTGATCCGAAGCCAGGGGCCAGGTGCTTTCTCCTGGTCTCCCATGTGGGTGCAGGGCCCAAGCACTTGGGCCATCCTCCACTGCATTCCCGGGCCACAGCAGAGAGCTGGACAGGAAGAGGGTCAACCGGGACAGAATCTGGCATCCCGACCGGGATTAGAACTTGGTGTGCCGGTGCTGCATGCAGAGGATCAGCCTATTGAGCTGCGGCGCCAGCCTCTACTATTACTTTTAAGCTTTTCTTCGTGTTCATCTTTCATAAATCTTGGCAGAAGTTTATTGTTTTTCCTTACCAGATCTGTTATCAGTAGTTATCTAATTTAGTATAGGATTTAGATACTTAGGTATCAAGTTGAATGAATCAATGTTTATGTAAAAAAAATTTTTTTTTAATTTTTAAAACTACATTAGTGGCAGCCAGTTGCATTAATGGTGCAGCAGTTAAAATGCCATTTGGGGTACCACCATCCCATTTCAGATTGCGTACCTTTGAATCCTGGCTCCAATTCTGATTCCCAGATTCATGCTAATGCACACCATGGGTGGTAGCCAGTGACAGCTTGAGTACATGGGTCCCTGCCACTCACATATGACACCTGAATAGCTTCAGTGTGAGCCAGCCCTGGCTATTGCAGGTATTTTGGGAGTCAGCTAGCTGACAGAAGGTATCTCTCCATATCTCTGTCTCTGCCTCTCTCTTGCATGCACTTGCGTGCACCTTTTAAATAAAAATAATGTTTTTTAATTAAAAGAATAGAGGTGAACTAAAATACTTATTGCTCTTGCCAGGGCTTATAAGAAGGAATTACTTGGAAGTGACTGCTTAATGGATTTGGGACATCCTCTAGGGTGATAAAAATGTTTTGGAACTAGATAGAGGTGATGGGTGTACAATATTTTGAATGTACTAAATGCCACTGAATTGTACATTTTAAAATGACTAGTTTTATGTTATGTGAATTTTATCTTATTTTACCTTATTTTGTGACATACCTTTGAATTATCAAAATGTATCTGTAGTTAAGAGGATAATGTCTTCCTCTGATTAGTATGGTCATACAATTATTTCTTCAAACCATGACACATTAGAGTCAGCATGAGTTCTCACGGGTTAAATGCTGGAATGACAGATTTGAACTAGGGTTATCTCAAGCAAACTGAGAGGTCACATAACCTAGCACTAGCACCACACGCTTATATAAACAAGCTCACCACCACAACTTATTATGTATGGATATTATTAGGTCTAATATTGTCTTAAGATAATTTCTTAAAACTGCTATACATAACTTGATTCTGGGAAGGGAAAAAAAAAAAAAAAGCCAGTCTGTATTCAGTTGACAGATACAACTTTTTTCTCACAATTGGTAAAAAGCCTATATCAAACTTTCAATAAGTGACAGTTTAACTGAGTTTTTAAAAAGGACTTGAATAGGGGCCAGCACTGTAGCTTAGCAGGTAAAGCCACTGCTTGCAGTGCCAGCATTCCATATGGCTGCCAGTTCAAGTCCCAGCTGCTCTACTTCCAATCCAGCTGTCTGCTAAGGTGTCTGGGAAAACAGCAGAGGATGGCTCAAGTACCTGAAGGAGGCTCCTGACTCCTGGCCTCAGACCAGCCCAGCTCCGGCTGTTGCAGCAAGAGCTAGTGGGTTCCGTCTGTTAAATAAATAAATAAATATTTAAAAAAAGATTAAAGACATTCTCATTTTTTAAATAAAAGCAGTAAAACTTTTTTTTTTTATTTGACAGAGTTACAGACAGTGAGAGAGACAGAGAGAAAGGTCTTCCTTCCGTTGGTTCACTCTCCAAATGGCCGCTACAACCAGCGCTGCACCAATCCGAAGCTAGGAGCCAGGTGCTTCTTCCTGGTCTCCCATGCGGGTGCAGGGGCCCAAGCACTTGGGCCATCCTCCACTGCCCTCCCGGGCCACAGCAGAAAGCTGGACTGGAAGAGGAGCAACCGGGACTAGAACCCGGCGCCCATATGGGATGCTGGCGCCGCAGGCGGAGGATTAACCAAGTGAGCCACGGCGCCGGCCCAAAAGCAGTGAAACTTTAAACAGATGTTTCTTACATCCTATTTCCAGAGTATTTAGATAGATCTTAAACAGTTGGGTAGGTTATACATTCAGTTTTACATACTTACACATATAGATACACACAGACCAAACTCTTACTCTCTTTGCTGTGACAAGATCACCCTCAAATCCTGTAGCCAAATACTGCCAGAGGATGGTGGGGGAACCTAGTATATGTAAGTCAGTGAAAGAGCAAAACATATCTTACTAATAAGCTGACTCTCAAACTTTTTGTTCACTGCTATTTCCCAAGATATCTTTAGTTCTTAACATTAGCATGTGGTGCTTTAATTATGTACTACAATGTTTCTGTGAGTTTTCTCTGAGTTGATTAACTAGATTATTGATTTAGTTTCAGATGTAGGTTTATGATATCTTCTTTTTCTGTGAAACTGGTATTTTAATATAGTATCTTATGTTTATTATTACCAACAAGTTAAGAATGGGCTGTAGTAACATTTATGTCTTGCTTCTCTAGAACTGTCAAGTAATCCACCTTTGGCTACCATCCTTATTCCTCCTCATGCTAGGATTCAAGCAGCTGCTTCAACCCCTACAAATGCCACAGCAGCCTCAGGTGAGGACACTTAAATCTCTAATGTTTAAAAAAAAAATGGTTACCTTCATTTTATTTCATGTGATTTGTGAACATTTAATTCCTTTTAAGTTCCAAAAACATGGCACAGGCAAATGAGTAAATGTGAATAAAATGAAAATTTCTTTCCAAAAAGAATAAAACAGAGTCACCCATTAATACTTGATATAGAAGATATATAAATATCTTATTACCTTAGTTATTTTAAAAGTCATGCTTTCCACATAAGTTAATAATATATATCAGTGAGATGCTTACAGTAGAAAACAGTCTTTACAGAATTACTGAATATAATTCATTTGAGTTCTACCTCCCTGAATATAAATTGTTATACTAGAGAGAGAAATTTTTTAAGAATTATGAAACATATTAGTATAATTTTTAATAATTAGAAAAGACTAAAAACTGAAACATGAATACATTTAACTGAGAATTAGATCAGAATGTGACGAGACTCTCATCTATTAAAATAACATATATATATTTTTCTCTTAGAGGAACTCCCAGGTTGGAGCTAGGTTGTGCTTCTGGTCCCTAGCCAGCTGGTGTGGAGGACTAATTCATGGAGACTCACTGTCATTGCAGATATTCTGAAAATAAGCAGTCTTAGAGTGAACTGCAGTTCTCCAAAGAGTGACTAGATGCTCTTTAAAATAAACAAGTTAGAAAACATAATAGGTAGCACAGTTAAGGGTTTAGAATTTGGTACCTTTATTTTCTCCCACCAAAATTTAAATGACAATATATCATATATATCATATGTCATATTGAACTGAAATGGATCAGACCCATTTTTACTTAGGGTGTTTATGCTGCAGGAGATGGACTCTTTAATGAACAATTCTTCGCACTCAACAGTAAAGGTCAAATTTCATCTCTTATCTGAAACAAAGTTTTTGTTTCTATCCAATGTTAATCTTCTAATAAAGATTAAAAACATGTCATTCTAGTCCATGTCCTGCCTTCCTCCAGGAAAGGCTAGAAATAAAGGTCTTTTTTCTGGTTCCAAGTCCATCAGCACAAGCTGCCTTTGTTAGTATCTTACTCATTTTCTCTATCTGTAAAATGGTGTGGTATTACTAATCTAAAGTCATGTTGTAAGAATCAAATATGTGCTGAAATGTTCTTTAAATTTTTTAAATGTGAAGATACAGGTTCTTAAAAAAAGAAAATAGCTATGATTTATTTAGAAAGAAGACACAACTGCTTAAATGAGCTACTGATTAACTTAATATATTACTGGTCCAGGTTAGGTTAATTCAGTTGTTTACAACACAAAATAAGTCCTAACTCTGAACCTACACCCTACTTGTTGAAAGACTACATATGCACATAAGAATTAAGATTGGTGAGTCTGGGTAATTTAAAATAGTTTCCTTAATATGAGTTGCCAAACTCATAAGTGATTGCAACCCAGGTTTCTAGGCACATTGTCTTCCTGGTACAAGCCTGGTATAACTTGATTTTATGTTGCTTTGATATAGGTTATAGCATTCACAGAAGTTTTACATTGCTGTATGTGTTGTTATACCAGTTAAAAATCAGATTTCAGCATAAACATGGAAACATTGGAGTTTTACTCTGAGAGTTTATTCCAAAATTAACAGGGCATGAGGAAGTTAAGGGATGGTAATTGAGTTCAGAACTAAAATGAGTTTACAAAAGTTCATGCTTTGAGTACCAAAGATTTTCTGTAATACTCTGAGGTTCCTAGTGGCTAAATAAAGAAATAATCTTAACTTTGCCCATTGTTGGAGCAGGCATTTATCATAGCAGTTAAAAGGCTGCTTGGGATGCCTACATCCCATATTGCAATGCCTGGATTCAAGTCCCAGCTCCATTCCTGATTCCAATTCCCTCCTAAAGCACACCCTGGGAAGTAGTGGGAATGACTCAAGATGTTAGATCCCTGCCACCCACATAGAAGACTTGAATCCACTCTCAACTTGCTGTTTTCATCTAGCTTAGAGCCAGCTGTTGTAGGAATTTAGGGAGTGAACCAGCAGATGAGAGACCTGTCATCTGTCTGTATGTATCTATGTTTCATTCTCTCTCTGTCACTCAGCCTTTCAAATAACTTGTTTGAAAAAAATTCCACTGTTCATTAGATAAAAGTGTGCTGGTGGCTTAAAGACATAATGTTTGTGGCTCTGTTATTTTTTCTTTATGGTCTTAGATTTGGCACTAAGGGAAATTTTGTTTCAGTAAATGAAATTCTCATCAACATAACAATAAATGTAATAGTGTATACTTTTTAAGTGCCCATCAGTGTAAACCAAAGGCATAACACAATAGTATTCATAGTTAAAGGAAAATAGTTTCCTATTGAGCCGAAGTGCTGAAGGCCACAAAGTATGTCACAAACCTATTTCAGGAAATGTTGGTCTGGACCAAGTGATTGACTGTATGACATCAACAACTGTCTGTATTTAAATATATACAAGTTTATATATTTTAAATAAGAATTTGGCAGTGTGAGTTACATTCTTTGCAGAGACCTTAAAATATACATATCCTCTGTTTCTCTCAGCTTCAGTTTCTTTATCCATAAAACAGAAATAGTAAATACCAGTTGCATAGAGTTATGAGAAGAGATGCAAACTGTTTGAAGTGCTTAGCACTTTGCCTTGTCACTTAGTAGGCAGTCAGGGAAAGGAAACTGCTATTTTGTTGTTGTTGTTATTGCCAAATAAGGACAGATTCAGACAAATTAAATAAATAAAGTCAGGTATTGGAAGGCAATGTTGACATTCATCCTCTTAAAAGAATCTGTGGCCTGGGCCAGCATTGTAGCATAGTAGGTTGAGCCCCTGGCCACTCCACTTCTGATTCAGCTCCCTGGGAAGGCATCAAAAGGTGGCCAAGTACTTGGACTCCCTGCTACCCAAGTGGAAGACCCCAGTGGAGTTCCTGATTACTGGCAATGGCCTGACCCAGTCAGGGGAATGAACAAGCAGATGGAAGATGTTTTTCTCACCTCTCCTTCTCTGCCTTTCAAATAAATAGGTAAACCTTAAAAAAAATTTAAAGTTAATGGGAAATTAGAATTAAAAAGCAATGTGGCCCTTACATGAACTCTTTGAAGTCCCCTTGCTTAGCAAACTATATAATAACAAATTTTAAATCTATATATAAAGATACATAAAGTAAAAAAAAAAGAGCCAGTTTGAAGTGAATGGTCAACAGTGGGAAATTGTTTTAATATATTGTGAAATCCCCATTTTATGTAGCTGTAAAAATAATTATGAAGCTTATAGACATTCATAAAAATACCCATTCAAACTTAGGTGGAGAACATTTTTAAATCTTAGGAAACATGTTAGTAACCATAACAAATGTGTGTTTTCATGGTGGATAAGATCTAAATAAAAACATAGAAGATAAAACAAATATGTTAAATTAGTTGGTATGGATATTGGTTGTTTTTCCTCTCAAAATACTAGCATCATCTTTTTAAATTGTTTAAAATAGTTCAGTATCTGGGGGCATTATTCTTGATCATGGCTCTGATTGACATGAGAACCTCTTGAAAGTTACAAATACTACTCTCATTCCATAAGTATGTCTTATTTTGAGATTTTATATATATAGTAAATCTGATTTTTTTCCACATTCCCAACTGGTCATCTCATTCACCCCAACTGGGGCCTCATTCAACAGTAATAAATCTTGAGACATTACAGTTTTACTAATCAAATGTGAACCACTTCAGAGATTATCTGGTTCAGTGTCAGAGTTTAGTAGAAGGTACAATATGGAATTTCACCTAGAACAATTTTGTGCCTTAGTGTATTGGTCTTCTGGCTAAGGATTTTGTGGGTTTCTTTTTTTTTTTTTTTTCACTGCAATGGTTTTGCTATTAAAAACAAGTTTGAGAGGTTGATGTTGTCACACAGAGGGTTAAGCCACTGCCAGCTGCTCCACTTCTGGTCCAACTTCCTGCTAATATGCCTGGAAAAGCAGTGGAGGATGGCAGCCCCTGCAGCCCAAATAGGAGACCCTGGTGGAATTCTGGGCTCCTGACTTCAACCTGCATCCGTCCTGGCCATTACAGCCAATTGGGGAGTGAACCAGCAGATGGAAGATCTATCTGTCTCTCCTTCTCTATCACTGTGTTTTTCAAATAAATAAATCTTTAAAAAAAATTGAAAACCACTAATTTACTTAGAAGTGGTCATCCCATGATTTCAGTAACTGGAAACTCATTACAAGAATGAGCATAAGTTTCTGTGACACCAGCTATAAGAAAGTTTATCCTTTTTTGCCCTGAAGTGTATTCTCCACTCAGTAATCCTGCCATGAGATTATTCAGAACCAAATTCTTCCAAATAAAAGTTTTTAATGATGGTTAGCATGTTCTTCATACTAATGACTATTTTCTCTTCTAAATATGAGTATCTTCTATTTCCATACAATTATATATCACCTGCACATCTCATAAGCACACCAGTGTTTTGCTTCTAAGCAGCTAATAAAATTTGTCAAAGAGGATGAAGCAGGACCTCCTAGAGATTTTTTGCCTTTGGTCAAGTTACAGATGAAAGAAGTTCAATGGAACTAGGCAAAGTTTACTAGCGATTACTCTTCTATTCGTCTCTGAGTGATTGATTACCTCTCTTGTTTACCTAACTACAGACAAACCTTGTAATACTGCTTTATGTATAAATGATAGGAAAACCTTTTTAAAATGCTAAGCTGTTGTCAAGAAAACTTTCAGCCATTTTTCCATCAAAAAGGTAACCTAAGGTAGACATTTGTGGGGTTTTGTCTCAGTGGTTAAGATGCTGCTAAGGATACCCTCATCCTATATCAGAGTGCCCAAATTCAAGTCCCAGCTCTGCTTCCAATTCTAGCATCCTCTAATGCACATCCTAGGGGCAGCAGGTGATGGATGGCTCACCTACTTGGGGTCTCTGTTTTTCATGTGGGAGACCCAGATGGAGTTACTGGCTCCTATCTTCAGCCTAGTCTAGCCCCAGCTGTTTCGAGCATGAGTGGATGGAAGGATTCTCTCTCTTTCTCTATCTTCCAGATATATAAAAATTTATATTTAAAATGAGTAGTAACTCAGAACAGTTAGGATGCCTCTTGAGACACACACATCCCATACCAGAGTGCCAGGTTTCAGTCCTGGCTCCACTATTAGCTTCCTGCTAATGCACACTCTGGGAGTAGCAAGTGATGCCTCAAGTCCTTGAGTTCTTGCCACCCACAGAAGAGGCCCAGATTGAGTTCCTGGCTCCCAGCCTGTAGCCCAGTCCCACCTATTGCAGGCATATGGGGAGAAAACCAGTGGATGGGAGAGTCATCCATCCAGCACTCTCTCCCCCACCCCCCACCACCACACAGATAGCCTTTCGAATAAATGAAGAAATAAAATTTTTAAGTGACACTGTAGAGATAGAAATTATACTTTTTAAAAGGAATTCCTAGTGCCTAAATATTTGTAAACTATGTATTTGTAATCTGTTTTAGATTTGCTTTTTAGACTATAGATTCTGAATTTAAAGACATTTGAAATGTATAGATTGCCCTCACCTTCTTGGGCTGCGTTGGTTTATTAGGATTTTTGTTATATCCTTTCCAGGTTGAGAACCCTTCTAACAGAAAAGGGAATCATGTTAAGCAGTTGGATAAGGTCTGTCTTCTCTGTCATTTTACCTGGTCAAGGAACTTTTTTCATCTTGTTTTGAAAAGCTTTTGCTGTTTAAACCAATTCTGACCTACATTTACAGGTTCACATGTTACTTTCTATTCTTCCTGGATTATGTATGCCCTTCTTTTTAAAGTTATATGTATTTTAAATTATGAACTCATCAGAGAAAACTCTTTTAGTTGGTTCTTCTACCTTTGTTTTGCAATGAGATTATTTTCAATTACTTGATCAGAATTTTTATAATTTTTATTTCTTGTCAGTTATTAGGTTATTTTGAGCACTCTAGCCACAAAATCACACCTATTTATTTTGTGAACTTTTTTTTTAACTTTTATTTAATGAATATAAATTTCCAAAGTACAGCTTATGGATTACAATGGCTCCCCCCCCCCATAACTTCCCTCCCACCCACAACCCTCCCATCTCCCGCTCCCTCTCCCATTTCATTCATATCAAGATTCATTTTCAATTCTCTTTATATACAGAAGATCAGTTTAGCATATATTAAGTAAAGATTTCAACAGTTTGCACCCACATAGAAACGCAAAGTGAAAAATACTGTTTGAGTACTAGTTATAGCATTAAATCACAATGTACAGCACATTAAGGACAGAGATCCTACATGAGGAGTAAGTGCACAGTGACTCCTGTTGTTGACTTAACAAATTGACACTCTTGTTTATGGCATCAGTAATCACCCTAGGCTCTTGTCAGGAGTTGCCAAGGCTATGGAAGCCTTTTGAGTTCACCAACTCTGATCATATTTAGACAAGGTCGTAGTCAAAGTGGAAGTTCTCTCCTCCCTTCAGAGAAAGGTACCTCCTTCTTTGATGACCTGTTCTTTCCTATTTTGTGAACTTTTTGAAATCCATTTTGCTAAAGTGTGGCTCAGATTTTGCTATGGTCAATGGCCCTTTTTCTTGCTATTACAGTTATTTTCACCTCAGAATTCCTGTTAACAATATCACTAGTCAGTTCTTTCTATTTGGGTAGAATTAAGCTCAGAGTAATTTCTCCCATTGTTTGTTTCCACCATTTTGGAGAGATGAAAGTAAAGCAAATTAAGTCAGTTTATTAGGTACTCACTTTCCTAAAGTGAGAGTTGCCACCTCTCACCCCTTTCCCAGATACTGCTATCTTTTCCCTCTATGTCAGTTTTACAGTGTGCCTCAGGAAAACTGTATTCCTGTCTTGTTTAGTTGTAGAATATTCACCGTAAGTCCTCACTAGTAGTGTTCTTCCCGACCCTGCCCTTTCTTGTTTTCTCTCTATTTTAACCCAAATGTATGTGGAATTTCATACAACTTTAAAAAAACAGGAATTTTTCTCTACTGAAAACATATAGTTATTTTAGAAAATAAAAATCTCATATTCTCACTTCCAAAAAATAATCACAGATAACATTTATTTTGTATTTTTAAGTTAGTCTATATATAATTGGACAGAGAGACATACTAATTTTTTTAAAAAATGTGTTTATGCTATTTTGAAGGTACAGTATGACTATATAGTATTCAACTGATACTTTAAGACTGTGTTATGATTTAATCCTTATATTTGGATATTTGGGTTGGTGTCCAACATTTGTTTTTTACTGGGTCAGGGATGATGTTGCAATTCTAGAAAATGTTTGGAAAATATCTTTGCATAAAGCCATGTTTATTCTCTTAAATAATTTTTACAAGCAGAGTCAAAAGATAAGAGGAATTTTAAAGTCTTTGTTACATATTTTCAAATTGCCTTCTAGCAAACTTGTCCCTGTTTCCACTGTCTACCACCACTGCAAGTACTTTTCCATTTCCCCAATACAAGAGTGGGGTTAGAGTTGCGTGCACACATAAAAATTTTAGGTGTTAACCAACTTGGTGGCCAAATAATGTGCCTATCTTTTGTAAGTACAGTGCTGCATCAATTTTCTCCTGTTGGCTGTGTATCTGAAATAGATTTCTATTTCAAACTATTCCAGTTTGACAAATTCACCAACTTTAATAACAATTTTAATTACCCTGCATGTTAGGATTCCAAGATTACTTTGTGAATTTGTGTGTAGATTCCTAAAATCAAACCAGCTTGCTATTTTCACTGGAACAGTGCTAGGCATCATTTCTAATTTTTTTCTATGCAGAACATACTATTTCCTTTAAGTCAAAATTGAATCTGACATTTTCCTTCTCTTCCAAAAATAATTTCAAGTCTTCTTGATCAAGTTAGTAAAAAGCCCCTCAGACATTCTTTTAGATTCTTCTCAAGTATTACCGCAGTTTCTTGCCTGAGGTCACATGCTTTTATTTATATACTTTGTTCTTTATTCCTAAATTAGGTATTTTTAGAGATTTATTTATATGCTTAAAAGGGCAGAGAGGGGGTTGTAGAGCAGGATGTCTTTGATCTGCTGAGTCGCTCCCAAGTGCCTGCAACAGCCAGGGCTAGGCCAGGCCAAAGCCAGGAGCCAGAAACCTCCTTCTGGGTCTCTCACATGGGTGGTGGGGACCTAAGAACCTGGGTCATCATCCACTGACCTCTCAGGTGCATCAGCAGGATCTCAAACAGAAGTAGAGTAGTCAGGATTCAAACTGGCCTCTGATATGGGATGTAGGCATCCCAGGAGGCAGCTAAACCCACTGTGCCACAATACCTACCCCCTAAAATGGGTATTTTTAACTTAAAGAAAAGGTGAAAATGTCACCTGTTTCCCATGGTGTGCATTTCCCTACCCTGAATAACCAACCTCTTCATTTAAATGTGCTCTGCTCTGAGCTCACAGGTACCTGAGACATCTGTGCTGCTTAGCAGATCAAATATAAGCAGTCATTGTTGCCATGCCCTCTAGGTGTATCCTAGTAGATGAGTTGGCTCACAGCTATATGAATTTCACTGCTGTTTTTTTACAATGACTACAGGCCACCTTGGTGCCTTGTGCACATCTTTTCCTCAGAATAATATGAAAGGAGAACTGATGAAGCTTTGCTGAGGAGGGTTCCCTTTTTATGCACACAAAATTTTCAGAATAATTGTAGTCATTACAAAGAGAAAAATAAAAATTGATTCCTTCTCTTTACAGTTGGTACTTTGATTTTTTTAGTGTGGATTATGATTTCAATGTATACTTATTTGTAGATATATTATAAATATATATGTTATTAATATATATTCAATATAAGCTTAGGATATATTTCCATTTTGGTAAGTAATGATCTTGTTTGTTCCAGTGCTAGTTAATAACACTAGTTTACAAGACATAGTTTTATAATGGAGGCATTTCCACTTGAAAGAGCTTGCACAGGGACATCCTAAGCTAGCTATATAGTATAAATAGTATACTTCAGGCTGCTAAACTTATATCTTTTAGAGGACTTGTCCCCTCATGAGACATTTCCAATTGTTACAGAAAGAGGATACCTAGTTAGTTGAAACATATAAAAGAGATGAGGCTTGAGAAATAGCATTATAAAGGAAACAGGAGAATAGTAGTATACTTAAGGTTCCTATCTGTATGAAGTACATGTAAAACTCAAAAAGGCTACCCAAAATCTGTGCCACTTGATTATTTTAAAAATATTTCGGGGGCGGGGGGACAGCAATGTTGTGGTGCAGTGGGTAAAGCCACCACTTGCAATGCCAGCATCTCATATGGGTACCAGTTCATGTCCTGGTTGCTCTACTTCCAATCCATCTCCCTGCTAATGACCTGAGAAAAGCAGCAGAAAATGGCCCAAGTGTCTGGGCCCCTGCACCAGCATGGGCGACCTGGATAAAGCTCCTGGCTCCTGGCTTCCATTTAGCCCAGATCTCACCATTGGTGGCCATCTGTAGAGTGAATCAGTGAATGGAAGATTCTGTCTCTCTCTCTCTCCCCCAACTGCCCGACTCTACTTCTCTCTGTGTGACTCTGACTTTCAAGTAAATAATTAAATAACCTTTATATTTTTATTTGAAAGGCAGAGACAGATAAACAGGCACTCTGATATTGGATGCTGGTGTCTCAAGTGCTATCTTTTTTTATTTTTTTTACTTCATTTTTCATTGAATTTTAATCACAGATTATCATCCTTGCAAAGTTTAAACATGAATATTAGAAATCCAGCCTGCCTTGATCCCAGTGTCAGCAGAAGTAATATATATGGATATATGCAAGACTGTGAAACTTTTCTATGGACCTACAAGCATCTTTTTGTCCACAGAAACAGGCATCATGAGGTCAATGTTTCTCGGGTGCCTTTCCTTAACAATACACAGTGATTTCTCTTATTCATTAACACTTAGTCTGTCTTCCTAAAGAAGCAAATTTTCCAAGTCAAAAGCCCTGCTCAGTTCCCCCAAACCCAATGTGGTGGATGGTGGGGTGCGCCGACATGGAGAGGGAAGCCAAGTTGGAGCACCCAGGAGTAAATTTACATTCCCGCCACCAAGGAGGTATACCTGGTTTGGGGCTTCACCGGAGAATTTTTTTTTTTTAAAGATTTATTTATTTGAAAGTCAGAGTTACGCAGAGAGAGGAGAGGCAGAGAGAGAGGTCTTCCATCCGATGGTTCACTCCCCAGATGGCCACAATGGCCGGAGCTCCGCTGATCCAAATCCAGGAGCCAGGAGCTTCTTTTAGGTCTCCCACGCAGGTGCAGGTCATCTTCTGGTCATCTTCTGGTCATCTTGGGTCATCTTCTACTGCTTTCCCAGGCCATAGCAGAGAGCTGGATGGGAAGTGGAGCAGCCGGGTCTCGAACAAGTGCCCATATGGGATGCCGGCGCTTCAGGCCAGGACGGTAACCGACTGCACCACAGCACAGGCCCCACTAGAGAAGTTAATATGGATAAAAATCCACCCCCTAATGCCATCAGGTCATTAAATCCCCTTACTCTCCACCCAAATCTAAGACTTCCCTGTCCTGGAGAGACTATTGGACTGCCTGTCCAAGTGCTTTACTTGCACTAACCACCTCCCAAGTGCGGTCTTAACCACCATGCCAAAGCCCCACCCCCCAAATTTGATAATTTTGAGGCTTTTGAGTACTTGAAATGTAGGCAAGTAAGGAAAACTAAATTCCAATTTTTATTTAATTTCAGTTTAAATAGCCATATGTAGTTAAGAGCTACCAGATTGGAGAGTACAAATAGAATGTCCCATCACTGCCACAAGGCCAGACAATGAGCATTTCTATAAATTAGAAGGATTTCTCTTACATAGACCCATGGTTTTAGCATACTGATTCATGGTGACAAAGCCTTTGGAACCCCTCCTTCTCTCATTTTCTGTCCTCTCCTTTCAGCCTATTGCCATGTTTTCTATTTAAACCCTTTGGCAACAGTTTTAACATGAGACTGTTCACTCTCCTTCCCACTTTCATTTGCACATTGATCAACCACATTTGGTACAGGGATCATCTCTTTTGCTTGCTGATACATTCTGTGTATGTGTAGGAGCAGTGGACAGTGAGGAATCAAAGTCTGAGTTTATGAGTGCAGCAGCTATGTAGGACACTTTCCTCATTTAACAGATGACCATCAATCTATGATTCTTTTATATAGCAACTCTTCAGGGTCTTTGAGAATCTGTTAAAAAGAAAACTATGATCCTTTCCTAGAAAAAATATATGTGTACCAGATATGGAATTTTACATATAAAAGTTTACTCTGGGGGATTTGGCCTAGCAATTTTTAAAAAAGATTATATTTATTTGAGAGGGAGAGACAGAGAAAGGTTTTCCATCTGCTGGTTTACTCCCCAGATGGCCACAACGGTCAGAGCTGAGCCAATTTGAAGCCAGGAGCTTCTTCTCCCACATGGGTGTAGGGGCCCAAGGACTTGGGCTATCTTCCACTGCTTTCCCAGGCCACAGCAGACAGCTGGATCAGAAGAGGAACATCTGGGACTTGAACCAGAACCCGTATGGGATTCCAGTGCCACAGCTGGAGGGTTTAGCCCACTACGCCACAGCACCAGCCTCTCGTCCTAGCAATTAACTTGCCTATGTCCCACATCAGAATACTTGGGTTTGACTTCTAGCTCTGACTCCTGACTCCAGCTTCCTCCTAATGCATACCCTCAGAGACAGCAATAATGGCTAAAGTAGTTGGGATCCTGCCACCTACATGGATTGTGTTCCTGGCTCTCATCTTGGGCCCTGGCCCAGCTCCAACTATTATAGGCATTTGGGGAGTGAACCAGTGGATGGGAGTTCTGTATCTATTTACCTTTCAAATAGGTACATTTTCAAAAAATTTACTATAGAGAAAAAATCACAGCTTTAAAGATTCTGTCGGGAACCTGAAATCTCGGGATTCTACACTTGGCTTCTCTGTGAGATTGCCTGACTTCTTTTAACCTCTAAAGTCACACACACACATACACACACAGAATAAAACTGGTTTTATACATGTGTAAAATTGTCTCTAAAACATCTGATACAGAAGCCATGCAATGATGGTTTCTGTTCAGAAAGCTGTTGGTTTTTGAGAGAATTGAGGGAAAAGCAATTGATCATCTGATAGATTATTTTTTATCTTGTACAGTTTATTAATAGCATACCTAACTATTATACAGGGTCTTATTCAGTGATACTCTTGCAGGTATGTAGGCATATTCCCTGAGTAGTATTTTAGTGTTTTGACACATACATATGTATTAGTTGTCAATTGCTATAGAAGTTAGCCACTTAAAATAAGATTAAATGTTTATTATCATACATGAACTCTTTGGGTCAGAAATTCAGAAGCAGCCTGGCTGGGTGGTTTAAGACAGTGGTCGGTCTCTCATGATATAGTCAGACATCAGCTGGGAATGCAAGCACTTGATTGTTTGCCTGGGACTGGATGCTCTAGTTCTGGGGTGTCACATGCATGTGGTTAGCAAACCTCTGTTGGCTTTATGCGAGAGGCCTCAGTCTCTAACCTCGTAGACCTCTCCACAGTGCTGCCTGAATGTCTGACATCATGACAGCCGACTTCCCCTAGACCCAAATGTTCCTTCCTTCCCTTCCTCCTTGCAAAGCTGAATATTCTCAGTTCCATCTCAGACCTACACTTGTTTTGTTGGGAGTGGAGGACTAGTTGTTTTTCCATGGTAGCATCAAAAGTGTGGGAAGTTTCAAAGTCAGTGGAACATCAGGTCTTTATTTGTTTCCAGAGCATAGATTTGCATCTGTATGTACTCATATAGATGCCTTAATTATTGTTATAAACCCACTAGTCTATTTTAATATATTGACTCATTTAGAATGAAAGTTCACTTAAACTCTTTCATTCCTTTGCTAAGAAATCTTTCCTGCTATCTACTATTGCCCATAAGGGTGATCGTGCTCTGTGTTCCCACTTATTTTATGTTCTTGGGGAACATTACTTAATGTCTTTATGTGTTTTCCCTATTTGCAAAAAGGGGAGAATAATTGTACCTATTTCTTGGGTTTGCTGTGTGGGCTAAATGAGATGCCTACAGAATACAGTGTTTAGCACATTGGTAAGTACTCGGATGTGAACTGCTACCACTGATACTTATTGTGGTTATGGCAGTTATTGTAGTCACACTAGATTATAAATGTGTGTGTCTATATATGTGTGTGTGTGTGTATGTGTGTTCGATGTCTCTTTAACTTTTGCATTTGTTTAACAATTATTATATGCCATGCACTATGCCCAGCAGTTTATAGGTCTGATTTCATAGGTAGCTGGTAGGTACCAGTGAAGAAATTGAGGGGTACAGAGGTTAAGTAATCTGTTGTAAAATCAAACAGCCATTAAGTTTACAACTAGGCTTTATAGTAAATGTTGAGATATTTGATTAGATTTAAGAAAATGCAACTGTCTGAAACTTAGAAGAACATCTCAGGACCAAAAAAAAACAAAAACCTGTAGAGTTCATAATCAAAATGATCTTTGCTTATCTCTTAAACCATAATGCCAGGTAGTATCACTTTTACCAGTGCATGTGCAAAGAGAAGAGAATGTAAGGAGGAATTAAATAAAGTTTACTGCTTTTCTAGAACCACTGTAGAAATGTTTGAGAGGAAAAATTGTAGAAATTACAATAGGCCGCTACCGCGGCTCACTTGGCTAATCCTTCGCCTGCGGTGCCGGCACCCTGGGTTCTAGTCCCTGCTGGGGCGCCGGTTCTGTCCCGGTTGCTCATCTTCCAGTCCAGCTCTCTGCTGTGGCCCGGGAAGGCAGTGGAGGATGGCCCATGTCCTTGTGCCCTGAACCCGCATGGGAGACCAAGAGGAAGCACCTGGCTTCTGGCTTTGGATCAGCACAGCACACCAGCTGTAGCGGTCATTTGGGGGGTGAACCAACGGAAGGGGAAGACCTTTCTCTCTCTCTCTCTCTCTCTCTCTCTCTCTCTCTCACTGTCTAACTCTGCCTGTCAAAAAAAGAAAGAAATTACAATATATAGGGACCAGTGCTATGGCATAGCTGGTAAAGCTGCGCCCATAGTGCCAGCATCCCATATGGGTGCTGGTTCGAGACCCAGCTGCTCCACTTCCGATCCAGCTCTCTGCTATGGCCTGGGAAAGCAGAAGATGACTCAAGTCCTTGGGCCCCTGTATCTGTGTGGGAAGAGCCAGAGGAAGCTCCTGGCTCCTGGCTTTGGATCAGCATAGCTCTGGCCATTGCAGCCAGTTGGGGAGTGAACCAGTAGATGGAAGACCTCTCTCTCTCTCTCTCCCTCTCTACCTCTACCTCTCTCTCTCTCCTTCTCTCTCTGTAACTCTGCCTTTCAGATAAATAAATAAATCTTAAAAAAAAAAAAAAAAAGGAAATTACAAGATATATCCAAATCCAATAACAGCCTTAGTCAAACTTTTTTATTTATTTATTTATTTTTATTTTTGACAGGCAGAGTGGACAGTGAGAGAGAGAGAGAAAGGTCTTCCTTTTGCCATTGGTTCACCCTCCAATGGCCGCCGCGGGCGGCGCACTGCGCTGATCCGATGGCAGGAGCCAGGTACTTATCCTGGTCTCCCATGGGGTGCAGGGCCCAAGCACTTGGACCATCCTCCGCTGCACTCCCTGGCCACAGCAGAGAGCTGGCCTGGAAGAGGGGCAACCGGGACAGAATCCGGCGCCCCAACCGGGACTAGAAAGAACCCGGTGTGCCGGCAACGCCGCAAGGCAGAGGATTAGCCATGTGAGCCGTGGTGCCGGCCTTACTCAAACTTTAAAATAAGCATTTTTATTATAGAAGATGCATAGTTAGTTTCACTTACATAAAATAAATTTATAGAATGACATTAGGAACAAAATAAGCATTTACCGAGAATTGTTTCTTGGATTATTTCTGAAAAGGCAGTCATCTGTGTTGTCATGTTTCCTGCTTTTCTTTCACCTAGTTTCTTCCTAGCCACCTCTTCACTAGCAGCTCCTACGTTAACTACTTTAGTCAGTGTACTTAACTGTCCAACCAACCAACTTTCCTTCCTTCATGCCTTCTTCCTTTCTTCTCCCCCGACCCCCATCACTCTTTTTCCCTTCAGTTTATTTATTATCTATTTATATGAAAGGCAGAGTTACCGAGAGAAAAGGAGAGTAGAGTTCTTCTATATGCTTTTTCACTTCCCAAAGGCTGGGGCTGGGCCAGACCGAAGCTTGGAAACTGGCACATCCAGCTTTCTCCCCTGAGTGGCAGTGGCCCCAGTATTTGGGCCATCTTTGATTGCTTTCCCAGGCACATTAGCAGGCAACTGGATCAGAAATGGAATAGTCCAAACATGAACCGACACTGATGGAATGTCATTGTCATACGCAGCAGCCTTACGCACTGTGCTACAACTCTGGCGCTTATCTAACCACTGTTACTATTGGACTAAAGAATTTATGAAATATAGCTTTTTCTGTCAGTAAGCCAGGTAGTCTGTTGAACCTACACTGATTGTTCAGTTTGTTGAACTTCTCCTTTAAAAAAAAGAAAACAAAAAACACTTTTCCCCTCATGATACTCTTTTTTTTCTCAGCATAGTTTTCAGTGAAGCTCATTGCGTTAGAGAAAAATTCAGTTTGTCTGTTGGGGTTTTTGTTTTGTTTTGTTTGTTTTTGGTGAATAAGCACAGATATGAAGAATATTTGTAATTAAAAACAATTACTTTTTAAAGATTTACTCATAAGCTGATCTGGAAATAATTGAAAGGAAAATATGAGATCATTCAGTCACAAATCCGAGGAGCTGGACATCTGCAAAGCTGTAGCTAAATAGGATTTTGCCGAAGAGCAGACTAACGTAAATGGACTAGTGGTCGTGTAGGTGAGGTATTCACTGAACTCAGCCTTGGCTAATGACTGCCATGGCCAGAGCTGCTAACAGTGCTGGTATGTGTGCTGATACAGTGATCAAACACATTGATAAATTCTTGGTGATTGGTTCCTTAAGTCCTGGGAAGGCCAGAATGACAGTTCTACCCATTACTCTTCCCATGCCAAAAATGAGAGGGGAATACTGTTCGATGAAGAGGTACATATGTTCTGAGTGTCATCCAAAGCACAGGAAATACTACAAGAAACATGGATTCTGATTCTGAGGTAGCTCCGTGATCTTTCAGGCTTTCTCTGGAATGTTGTTTTTAAATGTATCTTGTGCCAAATCTTGAAAGTGAACATTTTTTCTGAAAAAGGCCTAGAGTACTCTGGCCTAGGCAGGAATTGATACTGGATTATTTATAGTGGAGAATTTGGATGGTCGTTGAGGGTAAAACTCCCTTTAAGCAGATTATTTTCTGAGGAAGACCACAGTCAACAAAGAAATATTAAGACATGGTCACCCACTGGTTATCAGGAAAGGCAGTCTTAACCCAGCTTTTGAAGGATAAGTTCTGTCACATATCCTCTCCTTCCACCTGTTTGTGTGCCATATTGATGAGTTAATGAAATTTCATGCCATAGTCAGTGTGAACCTAGTACATGGGCTCTGCTTCCATAATGTTCACTCTTACTTACATGGCAAGAAACTGAGAAGCAGTAATGGGAGTTTTGAGGAAATTTAATGAATTGAATACAATCATTTGGGGATAGCATTGTGGTACAGTGTGTTAGCTGCCACCTGGGATGCTAGCATCCCATATGAGCATGAGTTCAAGTCCTGACTGCTCCATTTCAGACCCAGCTCCCTGTTAATGCTCCTGGGAAAGTAGTGGAAGTTGGCCCAAATAATGGATGGAGTTCCAGGTTCCTGGCTTCAGGCTGGTCCAGCCTTTGTGATCATTTGGAGAGTGAACCAGCAGATGAAAGATCTCTCTCTCTCTCTCTCTCTCTCTCTATATATATATATATATACACACACACACATATATATACATTGTGTGTGTGTATATATATATATATATATATACACATTTCAAATAAATAAATCATTTTTAAAAATAAGTACACAGGGGCCAGTGCTGTGGCATAGCTGGTAAAGCCACCACCTGCAGTGCTGGCATCCCATATGGGCACCAGTTCGAGTCCCAGCTGCTCCGTTTCCAATCCAGCTCTCTGCTGATGTGCCTAGGAAAGCAGTGGAAGATCGATCGCCCAAGTCCTAGGGCCCATGCACCCTCATGGGCAACCTGGAAGAAGCTCCAGGCTCCTGGCCTCAGATTGGACCACCTCTGGCTGTTGTGGCCATTTGAGGAGTGAACCAGTGAGTGGAAGACCTTTCTCTCTCTCTCTCTGCCTCTGTAACTCTGCCTTTCAAATAAATAAATTTTAAAAAGATAAATAATTATTCAAGGCTATTATCAAATAAAAAGATAGTAACAAATGCTGGTGAGAATATGGAAAAAGGGGAACTCTTACACCTTGTTGGTGGGAATATAAATTGGTACAACCAATATGGAAAACAGTATAGAGATTTAAAAAAAAAAAAAACAACTAGAAATAGAATAGCCATATTATCTAGTAGTTCCACTACTGAGTATATATATCCAAAAGACATGAAATTGTCTTATCAGACTCTACCTTGTTTATTGCACCACTGTTCATGATAACCAAGATAGAAAATCAACCAGGATCTCCATCATCAGATCGATGGATTAAAAAATGTGTGGAATATATATAGGAATACTATTCAGCCATAAAAAAGAATGAAATCTTGTCACTTGCATCAGAATGAGTGGAACTAGAGGACATAATGTTAAGTGAAATAAGTCAGACACAGAAAGACAAATACCACTTGTTCTCCCTTGTATGTAAGAGCTTAAAAAAACTGACTCCAAACACAGAATGATGATTACTAGAGACTAGTTTTGTTTTGTAAATTTAAAGCTGTTTTGAAATTAAAAGTTTTAGAAAAAAAGAAAACATAATTCAAATTAAAAGGTGTTTACATTTCTTTCCTCAAAGGCTGGATCAAAAGCATGTAAGAGCAGATTGTTTTGGAGGCAGGAAAATCAGAAACTTAGAAAGGAAGAATAGTATTTTTAGAGTGGATAAAGAAATGTTTAACAGCTCATCCTTTAGTTAAGAATGCCTATGTGTCCTTGGAGTCAGTTGTGTTTCCAGTACCAAATATTGAATTTAGCCATGATTTTGGTTACTCTAGTCATCACAGGATGTGAGAGATTTACAAATCCCTTCAGTCCTAGAAAGGCAGAAACTTCTGGATTTCCTTTTGGTGTCACCAGCTTTGATGGCCAAAGATATTATGGCCCCTAAAGAAGTGGTTCTTGGAAGTTGCCCATCCTGTTCAAGCCACCTCTCTTGCTCAGGGCTTACACTTGAATTCATAGGCATGAAAGGCATCAGAAACTCCTAGTCATTGTATGTGATGGCAGAGATGCAGGTGCAGCTTGATTAGCCACTGAAAATGGCAGTATGCTGCCTACCAAAATGCTGGGCCACTCTGGACACTATTAGATGCTCACTTAAAGGATGCTGTGAAATAATAATACATCTTTAAAATGGAGAAGGAAACAATGGTCACATGTGAAGTTGCCATATTTTCAAAGGATTGGGCAAAGTAAATTCTTATTGCCAAAATATTTGACCGTAAGATGCTTTATTGAATAAGTAAGTAGGTGCTACAATGACTTTTTTTTAAAACTGGTTGTATATTTTCCATATCTGTGAATGCACTTAGAAAACAATCAATCAACTGAGATTGATTTACATACAGTGTTTCTGCACTTCAGCCTTGACCTGTATTATTATTATTTTTTTTTTTTTTTGACAGGCAGAGTGGACAGTGAGAGAGAGAGACAGGGAAAAAGGTCTTCCTTTTGCCATTGGTTCACCCTCCAATGGCCGCCACGGCTGGCACGCTGCAGCCGGCGCACCGCGCTGATCCAAAGGCAGAAGCCAGGTGCTTCTCCTGGTCTCCCATGGGGTGCAGGGCCCAAGCACTTGGGCCATCCTCCACTGCACTCCCTGGCCACAGCAGAGAGCTGGCCTGGAAGAGGGGCAACCGGGACAGAATCCGGCGCCCCAACCGGGACTAGAACCCGGTGTGCCGGTGCCGCTAGGTAGAGGATTAGCCTACTGAGCCGTGGCGCCGGCCAGACCTATATTATTTTCATTGCCTTTACCCATTCACCCACCTAAGCAGATGGCATATTGTCATCAGTTCAGAATTGTTAGCAAGTTTTCCCACTATCCATTTCTCTCTGTTCAAGTGAGCCAGACTCCAACTGAGTGATCCCAGCTATGGCAGAAGCTTGGATAGAAATTATCTAAGTCTGTAACTTATTCAGAGACTGTCTTCTCTGTACCAGGGCCATGCCAAAACATGAACTTAGCCCCAAACAGAAACAAATTCAGGTTTTATAGTGTTGGCTATATTTAAAACAATATCCAAGATAACCACTAGGAAGTCAATGTAACTCACAGTACTTGTTCTTTTGGGGTTGTTATAACATTGCTTATGTTCTCTTGGGACTTTGCATTTACAGATGCTAATGCTGGAGACCGTGGACAGACCAATAATGCCGCTTCTGCATCAGCTTCCAACTCCACCTGAACAGTCGCAAGCAGCCAGCTGCACAGGAAGAACCACCAGTTACTTGAGTGTCACTCAGCAACACTGGTCACGTTTGGAAAGAAAATTAAAAAGAGAAAAAAACCTGTTCATTTTAGTGTTCGATTTTTTTTTATTATTGTTGTTGTTCTTATTTAACCTTGTAAAATATCTATAAATACAACAGTTTCATTGTATTCTCACTTTGAGGGAGATCCAGGGGGTGGGAGGGGTTGTGGGGAGGGGAAAGCGGAGCACTAGAACACAATCTCTCTCCCACGACAATCTTTTTTTCTTTTTTTTAATCAAAAGTCTGCTGTTGTATACTTTAAAAACAGGACTCCTGCCTCATGCCCCTTCCACAAAAAGAAGAAAACCTTGTTCTGTGCTGAAAGTTTTCTTTTAAAGTCTAGCGTAAGACATTGGTATAGTACACAGCTTGAAATTGGTTGGGAGCTTAGCAGGTATAAATCAATGGGGACTTAAATGTCACTTGTAAAATTAATCCATATCCTCGGGTATTTGAAAACTTGGCCTTTGGCATGTTGGTGGCAGGTGTGGCAGACAAAAAAGGAAATGTGTATCATTTATATCCGAGGGAAGTCAATAAAATTTGAAACTCCAAGGGGAAGATTCTTGACTGATTGACCTAGGTTTTGTGTTGTTCTTAATCAGTGCTAGTGGTGGAAAGCCGGTGTAGGAGGAGCAGCAAGCAGATGTCTGATGTGCCTGCTCAGCTGCTGGATCTTTGTTTGCCTGACCAAAGCTTCTCTCCAAATCTTGGTAGTTTTAAACTAGTGATCTAGGAGGAGAGTGAGAAAGGTGTTGAGTAGGCCGCTGAGGCTGCAGAGGTCAAAGACTGTTAAGCCTAGAGAAAGGAGACCAGGGGCAGATCTCACCACTGTGAATGGATTTGGACTGTTTTTCTGAAGTTGCTTCCCTTGGAAAGATACACTTGAGAGGACATTAGAGTTAAATAATGTGAACTGCAACAATCTACTGGTTTATTTTTCATATTTTGTAATTGAAAATTGAGCTTGCAGAAATTGCCACATTCTACATACATAGCTCTAATTTTAAATCCAAATCTAGAATCCGTATTTAATTTTCAGCTTTTTTTAACCTCATGCTTTTTAAATTTATTTATTGATGCATGTCAGATAGGCCATTATGATTTTAGATGATAGGGGTATTAAAAACTACACAATGATAAGCAGTCACCTGTACCTGCTGACTTTATATGAAAGCTGATTATATAAATGTGTGTATATATGTTATATATACATATATTGAATACTGCCTCTTTTTTTTTTTTTTTTTTGTCTACAGTATCAAAACTGACTGGTTGAAGCATGAGAAGAATGTTTCTCCCCCACACTCAGTTAAGAGTTTTTGTTTGTTTTCTTTGTGTATCAGTTAATAATGTAAGAATCAGTCTCTGTTTTTGAAGAAAAAGCAATATTCCTTGGAAAGCAAGGAGGATTGAAGGGTTATGTTTGCAGTGAGGAAATAGATTTTCACAACTAGTTTGTTTTATACTTTTAAGGTTGACATCTATGTGGGCCTTATATACTCTAAAATGAACCTTAGTCACCTTGGTGCTTATGGGCCATTACTTGACCTATGAATCTTTAAGGCACAATCAGTTGTATTTTACATTTAAAGATCACTTGAGTAATGGCCGCCTTTCCCTCCTACCTGCTTCTCCCCCACACACTTTCCAAGGGTAGCCAATAAGGGCTGCAGAGCCCAGCCCTAGGTTTTGTGTAACTTCCCTTCACCCTCCTCATTGCCACCTTTGGTTGTGTTAGGGGTCTCACCCTCCAGGTGGTTTGGAAGTGGAGTCTCTTGGCAGCCCTCATGCGGGCCCTCACACCCTGTCCTGCTTCTGAACCGTGTGTGTGACTCTCCAGCAGAGTCATACTGCCTGCTGACATGAACCAGTACCCAGGACGATGAGTGCGAGCCGTCTTAGTTTTCACTCACTGTTTAGCTAAGCTGTTAGGCCAGAAAAGAGGTTTCTTAAACTTCTGATTATATCGGAGTTCATGAGAAAGGAAAACACACTCAGTCAATCCAAATGAAACAAATCGAATTTTCCTTCTTAGTGCTTCTGCGAGCTAATTAAGATTTGAAATAAGCCTGAATTCAGAACATTCAACAGCAGAATTCCTTAAAGGAGATGTCTTTGATAGATCATTTCCAAAAAGAATCTATAAAAAATCTGAACAGGCAGGACTGTGACAGAAAAGGATCTGTTTTCAGACCAAACTGCCCAGCCAAAAATATTTGGATACAGACACTACTCTGGACTTTGGTGTACCTGCTAGAGTCCATAAAAATTAGTGCTTGTTTTAGGAAACACTCCCCACCCCTACCCCCCACGCCCAAGAAATGGGATGAGTTGAAGAGAGAGAAGTCAGATGCTTTTCTCTGTGTGAGTGCATGTGTGTGTGCGCATGTGAGGGCTGAGGTGCGTGATTTTTCTTTCTCAAGGATCATGGCAGGATCATAGAACTCTTTTACACAAGTGAGAACCAGGTCTCTGAATATCTTTTTGTAAATAATAATAATAAAAAGCTCCTCACCAAATTCAAGCTTGTACATTATATTTTCTTTCAATGTTTTTAAATTTTAAGTTTTATTGTTTTGTATGTAAATATGTGGACCCAGGAACTGTTATTAATGAGCAAAAAGTTACTGTTCAGGGCAGTGATTCTGTTTAATAATCAGACAAAATGTAGACGAGCTTTTTAAAGCCATATAGTTTTAACTCTGTACAGTAGGTACTGGCCTGTATTATTGTAACAATAACTCTAGCAATGTATAGTGTATCTATATAGTTTGGAGTGCCTTCGCTTCCGTGTGTTTTTTTGTTTCTGTTTTTCATTTTTAAAATTTTAATTAATTTTCTTTATTCATGTCTCCCTGCCCATCCATTTCCCTTTGAAAAATAATAACTCATTCATAACAATATCTTTGCCCCTTCCACGGTTAAGTTTCAAGTGAGATACCAAGCTCAGGAGTAGGAAGAGGAAATCGTGTTTGTGATCCCATTTAAACCCTGCATTTGTTTTGGTTCTGAAATGTGTGTTTCCTCCTTAGCAGTGACCGGTTTCATTTCATACTTAGTCCATTCAGGGACTCAGTGTAGTGCAGGGAGCCCTAGAGCTGGAGGATATCCAGTGGATTGGATTTTGCTCATCTCTTCCACAAACCCTAATCATGGGTCTTACGGGCAGATTCTAAGAGCCCCCTATGCTCTCTCTCTTCTCTTTATCTACTTCCCTCCCTAATGAGAGAGCAAGAAAATTTGTTTTAAAAAATGAAGGTTTCTTACATAGTATCGAATTTTGCTCCATCAGTGGTCTAAAGTGCTACAGTGCGATGGCTAGTAGTGACTGCTGGCAGTGCTGCCACGGTGATAGAGGACTGTTGTTTCAACAGGGAACTGCTAGCCCATTCCCTCTCTCTGAGCATCTCTACCCCTGTCCAATGAGATGTCATTTTAATTTCTTTTTTAAAAATCAGTTTAATTCCTACTGTTTGCCCAACATGAAGGCCTTTTTGGGGAAAAAAAGTATTTGTTTTACCTCCCAAATACTCCATATGTCTTGAATAGAAGAAAAAAAAGAACTTTACCAAACCAAAGGTTGCTATTTTTGAAACACCATGTGTTCATTCCAGCAAGGTAGAAGACTGCACCTTCTTTCCAGTGATATGTTGTGTCATTTCTGAAAGTCCTCTTAATTTTTAGACACAGATTTTTGATTTGTATCTTAACAGAGAATGCCTAGCCAGTCACCTTGTCTTTACCAGTGCAAAGGTTTCTAAGAGGTCTGTTATATTCTCTATCCCTGTGGATATAAAGACACTGGCATTTCCCTTATTTTCCCCCTCTTTCCTTTTTAAAGGATATAACTTTGGAATCTTCCAAAGGAAGTTTGGCCAACGCCAGATCCCCAGAAGTTTGGGGGTTTTTTTCTTTGTTTTAACCAAAATTGTATCTTAGTTCCTATCATTCATGTTGTGATCATCTAATCACAGAGCTGAATACTCTTTTCCCCGAATAGAAAAGTGAAGCTTGCTTTTTTGACAGAATCTGTCTTCTCTGGTAGATACCTGAGCCACTGAAAATAAGAGACAACTAGAAGCACAGTAGAGTCCCAGACTGAGGTCTACCTTTGAAAGTAATCCCTGGGGTCTGGATTATTCTCACAAGGGTTATGCCATTTTATTCAAGTTTGTTGCTCCGTTTTGCACTTCCACAATAAAAGCAAAATGACAACCAGAACATAAGGGGTTAGCTTGACAAAGTAGACTTCCTTGTGTTAATTTTTAAGTTTTTTTTTCTTATATCTGTCTACAGGCAGATACAGATAGATATATGAAAATGTGCTTGCCTGTAAAATTTGCATTTATAAATGTGTTGCCGATGGATCACTTGGGCCTGTACACATACCAATTAGCGTGACCACTTCCATCTTAACAAATTAAAAAAACAAAATTTATTATATATATATATATATATAAAGGACTGTGGGTTGTATACAAACTATTGCAAACACTTGTGCAAATCTGTCTTGATATAAAGGAAAAGCAAAACCTGTATAACATTATTACTACTTGAATGCCTCTGTGACTGAATTTTTTTTTCATTTTAAATATAAACTTTTTTGTGAAAAGTATGCTCAATGTTTATTTTCCCCTTCCCCATTCCCTTGTAAATACATTTTGTTCTATGTGACTTGGTTTGGAAATAGTTAACTGGTACTGTAATTTGCATTAAATAAAAAGTAGGTTAGCCTGGAAATGAAATTAAAATTCACAAGTGTGTGGTCTTTATTTCAGTACGCAACCCTCTTTCTTCACTCTACCTATTTTACCACTGCAATATGTAATCACGTCACCATCTCTGTTCCTCTAATTAGGGAAACATGAATCTTTGTTACAAAAATCAAGATAGGAACACCACTTCTAGTTCTTTCAGATGATCTTACTCCATTGTATAGCCACAAGAGGTGCAGCTTCCATCTCGGAAACCTTTGGATTTGATGTAGAGGAAGCTTTACAGACACTGCTTTGGAAAGAAAGAAAACATCCCTGAAACGGACAATTGTAAAAACGTGTATAAGCTGCTGTCTTTGATTACTGTGTTCATGGTTCTGTGTCGCTGTATTTTCTTTTAACTTTCATCCTATTAGCAATGGTCTTTGGGGGTCTCTGTAAACTATATGAACACCACAAACAGTGGGACTGTACCTCCCAGGTAACCAACACATGTTGTGTTTTGAGTCTGCTCATTTCCAGTACTGGATGATGTATGTAAACATGTTATGTCTCTTAGTGCAAAAAGAAACATCATTTTTTTAGGGCTGGTTCACTCTGTCCAGCCTATCTAAAGGCTAGATATAAGGTCATGTGACTGCTGCTTCAATAAAAACAAATTTATATTCGATAAAGTCTGGTCCTCTTTATTTATCGCTGTGGTGATGGGATTGACTAATTAATTTACCAGTGAAGATGGCTACCTTGTTTTGGTCCTGCCTTAGCTCTAAGTTGGGATTGAGTTAAACAGTATGTTAAGTATCCTGCCAAATAGCCTTTTTACTTGCAATCCTGAAAGACTGCTTTTTCAGTTTCTAAGTCCTTGTGAAAAGCACTGACCAAACAGCGTGTTGAGATCCTCTTGCAGGAGAGCAGAAATGGTAGGTGCTATTTTAGAAGGTGTTCTAGAAAGGTAGGAACAGAGAGGTTGATCAGTTGCAGCTCCCTTGTGTAAAAGGAAAAGAACACAAGTAATAGGATGGTTACCCATTTTCCATGTAAATAATTCACATACCTATCAGATTGAGGGGAGGATATACAAATGGCAAGTTACCAGGGAAATACAAACTTCCATGCAAATGGCAAGATGAGGCTCTCAAGTTTTCAGGTTAAGTTAGATGGGTGTGCTTCTTCACATTCTCTTTCTCCAGAAATGAGAGGCCACTCTGGGCCGTCTCTCATTTCTTGTTGTGTCATGACTTTGACCAAAGTCCAGGTCAAGTAGGCTGCGACATGACTGACAAATGAAACAAAGTGTGCAGTAGCTTACTTTGAGCTTTGTCCTGAGCTTTGGAAACTAACCGAACCAGGATCTTGAAAAAGAACAGTGGCCAGTGTTGTAGCCTAGCAAGTAAAGCCACTGCCTGCAATGCCAGCATCCCTTACAGATACCGGTTTGTGTCCCAGCTGCTCTACTTTGGATCCAGCTCTCTGTCTGGGAAAAGCAGCAAAAATGGCCCAAGTACCTGGGCCCCTGCCACTCACATGGGAGACCCAGGAGCTCCTGCCTCCTTGCTTCAACCCCTGGCCCATTGCTGGCCAGTGCAGCCATCTGCAGAGTAAACCAATGGAAGACTCATTGTCTCTCTCTCCTCTTTCCTCTCTTCTCTTCCTCTCCTCTCGCCTCTTTTCTCCCTCCTCTCCCTCCCCCTCCTCCCTCAAACTCTTTCAAAATTAAATAAATCTTAAAAAATTCAGGAAAGGGAGTAATGAAAAGCCAGATGTTTGATAATAGGAAAGTTGAGTCTGGCTCCTAGTCCCATAACTTGAGATCCACAAAGCTGCTGAAAAGAAATATCTGTTGTAGCTCTTTGGTGCATCTAACCTAGAATCTTAATTAATCTTGGACTACATTTAGTAGTTATAGTCTGTATAAATCACATGTGAATATCAATTCAATGTGCGGAGTGTTTTAAATCAATACCAGGAGGTGGGAGTTTACCTCACAAACCCATCTTAATCTAACCTACCCTCACCTTTCCCTAGGCACCTCTGACAACAATTTCAGGCTCTTGAACAAATAGCACACTGAAATTGTTTTAATCAGCAAGGGGGTATGCATATGAACACAGCTAAATGAAATTTATATTTCTAAATTACACATTTATACTTCTAATTGAATCTATAATTAGGCAAAACTTCTGGGAGCAAGAGCTGTATAATTTAGAAAGAGGAACTCTTTCCCTCAATTGCTTTTCTAAAAATGAGTGCTTTCTCTCTTTGCTGCAGAAAAGGCTAGTAAGTCTAGAAATATGTCAGGGATTGTGCTGACTTTTAATTTCTATTGATGGTGTCTTAGGTTTTCAAAGTTTGGTCTGGTTGTAAAATAGTAAAAGCTAAGCAACTAATCATTTGTTTCTAAAATTCAGTTACCTTGCAGTTTCATTTGCAACTGATTATTAAACATTTAAAATTTATTCAACTACATTTTTTTTTGACAGTGAGAGAGAGAGAGAGAGAGAGAGAAAGGTCTTCCTTTTTCCGTTGGTTCACCCCCCAAGTGGCCACTACGGCCGGCGTGTTGCGGCCGGCGCGTTCCGGCCAGCGCGTTGCGCTGATCCGAAGCGAGGAGCCAGGTGCTTCCTCCTGGTCTCCCATGTGGGTGCAGGGCCGAAGCACTTGGGCCATCCTTCACTGCCCTCCCGGGCCACAGCAGAGAGCTGGACTGGAAGAGGAGCAACGGGGACAGAACCGGTGCCCCAGCGGGGACTAGAACCCAGGGTGCCGGCACTGCAGGTGGAGGATTAGCCAAGTGAGTCATGCTGCCTGCCCCAACTACTACATTTTTAATTATAGTACTTAGACCTTGAATTTTTATGTAAAACAATCATTTCATGAGCAAACCAAGTTAAATGATCCAATTTTGCATTTTTAAAAAAAATTTATTTGAAAGAGTTACACAGAGGGAGAGACACAGAGAGAGATCTTCCATCCTCTAGTTCACTCCCCAAATGGCTGCAATGGCCTGGGCTGGGCCAGGCTGTCACCAGGAGCCAGGGGCTTCATGTGGGTCTCCCAGTGGGTGCAGGGGCCCAAGCACTACATTCTTAGAGCAAGAGTCTTAAGATGTGTAAAGGGCAATAAGTAGTGATATACAAAGGAGCTATAAAAAGTTAATGGAAATTTCCTATAATGAAAACACTGCATGGTTTCAAAGATCTTTTGCACCAAAGGAAAAAACTTTTAATTCCATTTTTCCGTGAATATTTTGAAGTTCTCTGTAGGTAGAGCATAAATAGATAATGTGTGTGTTTATGTAATATATACTATTTCCTTACTCCCACAATTCTTTTCTTCCCCAGAAAAGAAACCCAAACAATTTTAACATCTCTAGCCAAGAACATATTTGCTGAGCTGAAGTTATAGGTGTGGAGTACATAATGTAGAATTGGTTAAAGTGTTATTTGTGAAAATACAAGAAAAAAATTTATTTAGGGGCAGCCATTGTGGTGCAATGGGTTAAGCCATCTGCTTGGAACCGGCCCCTTGGGATACCCACATTCCATTTGGAAATGCCTGGGATCCAGTCTCACCTCCACCTTCTGATCCAGCTTCCTGCTATGTGAGATAGCAGATAGCTCAAGTACTTGGGTTCCTCCCATCCACACAAGAGACCTGGATGGAGAGGAGCCCTGAGCTTCTGGCTGCAGCATGGCCTAACCCTGGCTCCTGTCGGCTTTTGGAAAACAAACCCAAGAATGAAAGATCTCTTCCCCCTCTGCCTTTCAAATAAACTTTTTTTAAAAATCAAAGATATTTCTTTCTCCCTTTCATCTCTTTCTCTCCTCTTTCTTTTTTTCTTTTTCTTCCTTCTTTGAAAGGCAGAGTTACAGAAAGAGAGGGAAAGACAAGAGAGATCTTCCATCTGCTGGTTCACTCCCCAAATGGCCACAACCAGGGCTGGGCTGGGCCAGATGGAAGCCAGGAGACTGGAACTCCATTCAGGTCTCCCACGTGGGTGTCAAGGGCCCAGCGGGTATCAGGGGCATATGGGTGTCAGGGGCCTAGGCATTTGTTCCATCTTCCACTGCTTTCCCAGCTATTAGGGAACAGCCAGTACTTGAATCGGTGGCACTCATAGGGGATGCCAGTGTCTCATGCATCTGCTTAGCTTTGTGCCACAACACTGGCCCCTCAAACTTTTTTTTTTTTTTTATTTGACAGGTAGAGTCATAGAGAGAGAGAGAAAGGTCTTCCTTCTGTTGGTTCATTTCCCAAATGGCCACTACGGCCAATGCTGAGCTGATCCGAAGCCAGGAGCCAGGTTCTTCTTCCTGGTCTCTCATGCAGGTGCAGGGGCCCAAGCACTTGGGCCATCCTCCACTGCACTCCCAGGCCACAGCAGAGAGCTGGACTGGAAGAGGAGCAACTGGGACTAGAACCTGGTGCCCATATGGGATGCTGGCGCCGCAGGTGGAGGATTAACCAAGTGAGCCATGGCGCTGGCCCCAGCCCCTCAAACTTTGAAAAGCATTTTATTCAAAGATGGCTATAAACAAAGCAGGTACTTTCATACTCTAGCTTTGAGGACGCACAGGAATATTAGATGTGTGCAAATGGTTCTGCTCCAACACATTTATTAACTGACTATTACCATAGTCTCAGACCAGAGCAGTCCAGCATTCTGGGCTCAGAGGCAAACACGGACTCCAGTCACATGGGGAACAGACCTGCTCTCACCAAGTCACATGTATTTACCCACAACCACCGTGCCTGTCCTTCCTCTCACATACACAAGTGCCTTAGGGAACCCTCACTTGGATTCCAGATAACCACAGAACCCCAGTACAGCTCAGCATCCAAAGAAATTTCTCATGCTTCTTTTGTCACTTGTCACTTCTCCTTTTGATCCAAATTATTTGGGTTTCTGCTGTGTTTTCTTAACAATAAACTCTCTGAGGCCAGGAAACATGTGGGCCAATGTCAGATGCCCCATAGCAGGTTGCATAACAAGCGTTCTTCAAAAAGGTCATGGAAAATGGAATTACAAGGTAAGTTTACTTTAGCATGCACAAAAAAACTTGAAATTGAAGGTTAGTGATTTTTTATAACATTTTCCATGAAATTTTTTAAGCTCCTCATAATTTACTGCTTAATAAGGTGTTTGAATAAACGTGGAAACACAAAAGAATGTGCCCAGAATAAAGTCACGGCAAGCTTCTGACATTTGTGGCAGGCCTCCTGGCCTCTCGCTAGGAGACCCACACAGCCTTGGAACCCCTGAGCAGGTCGGGACAGGGGGCTGGGGGTTGGGAATGGGTGGGAAAATGGGAGCCCAAAGGGTTTGAGGTAGCAATGAAAAGACTGGAGCTAATGAACTTGGGTGTGGGTGCAGATCTTCAGATTGCCCAGCCCTGGGCACCCCTTCTCGCCTCCCACCACAGCACATGAGTGGATTTGGGATTTCCTGGGATTTGGGGATCTAGTCCAGACCACAGGACCGTTTCTAGGGAGAGGGTAGCCAGTGCACTCTCCATGGACTGAACTGTACTCAGGGCTTAGAGGGGGTGCATGTCCTTTCCTGAGAAATGCTAGTCCCCTGTGGCCACAGCAGCAGGTCTCTGGGAGAGGCAGGCTCACAAGGCATCGTTGACCAATGGTGGTGTCCACATGGGGGCTCGGAGGGCTGTGGGCCTGGCTGCCCTGTTGAGGCCTAGCCCAAAAGCAGCCGCTCAGTCATCTGTGGTGCTGAACAGCTCCCGCATGAGGGGGGTGGCGAAGGGGTGTGTGTCCTGGATCCGCAGCAGCCGCTGTGTGTGCTGGGCGTTGATAGTACGAAGCTCAGTGAGGACAGCCATGATCTTCAGGAACAGGAAGCTGTGGGCCGGCCGGGGCACAGGTCAAGGATGCAGCCACCCTCTCCCAGCCCACCACCCGGGGACCGCCTTGAGGCTGGCCAAGAGACACGGCTTGACTGAACACCTTAAGCTTCCCTTTCAGCATGGGGGTTCAAGTGGCAGCCATACTCTCCCTACTCCCACCCCACCGCAGGGCTGGAATCCTGGCACAAAGGGACCTCAGTGGGAAAATCCAGACACTGAGGCACAAACAATGCAGAGGTAGTTGTGTGGTGAGCAGTGGGGCAGGCAGCAGCTCACTGCCTTGGTTAAAATCCAGGGGCCAGGTCCAAGCAGAGCAGACGTGCAGGTCGAGCACTGCAGGCTAAAATCCCTGCCTGGCTCCAGCTCTGAACCTAGCGTGGAAGACACACCACACCTGTCAGCTCCCCCAAGATGAAAAAGAAGACATCTCCAGCCTAGGGGCTCCACCCTGGGGAGGCCTGAGCAATTACAAACACTGCCGCTCCAGCAGCCCAGGACACTGGGCCAACACAAAAGCTGCTGCAGGCCAGGTAAGGGTTTCAGTGGTAAGTTCACCCCGTGCTGACCTTGGTGTCAATCCTTATGGCCTTGGGCTCAAAGCAGGCCAAGCTCATTCTTGGGTCTATTGACAACAGACTAGGCACTAGGTAGGCCCCAGACTAAGCACTTAGGACCACTGATGGTGTGAAGTGTCTGGGAGTTGAGATCACACACTGAGGAGTTTCCCACCCGCTGTGCAGGTGCGCTTCCTGCCTGGTCAGCAGTCATGGAGAGTTGTACTTGGCACTTGCTTTGGCAGCTCTACCACCTGCAGAGCCTTGGGCAGCAGCTTGCGCCTCGCCCCCTTGCAGGATGGTGGTGGTGTCCACCTCCTGGCAGTGTTTGGAGGATTAAAGATGATGTGGTCCATGCAAAATGCTTCTGATCGATTGACTATGATCGATTTATTTATGATTAGCAGTATTAGTGTGACCATTCCTATCATAGTGGGGTTCCAGCTATTGCTAGAAGACTCTGCCAAAAGACCCCAAAGAATATCTGACTCTTTCCACCTCTTGATGACCACACTAGTAGGGAAGGCGCCGCGCAGAGAAACATCCTAGCAATCAGACACAGCCCCTGGCCCGCCCTAGTTTTCCCCAGGACTTGGCTGGCACTGGGGCTGAGTGGGCAGAAAGCCTCAGGGGAGGTCACAGTCTCCAGACTGCTCTCCCAGAGAGCCCTAGGCAGACAGAGCCCCAGGGAGAAGCCCCTCCATACCCACCCCACACCCTTCCTCCCTCTCTGCTTGTGCTCACCGGTGGGTGGGCTGCGGCCGACTGCACTCGATGTAGGCTTTCAGGGTGATGGCGAATCGCTCCTGAAGCTGGTCCACCACTTCACGCTGCACCACACCTGGGCGGTCTGGCGGGGAGGGGAAAGCAGTGTGGGGCCAGCCAGGCAGTGGAGCCCAGAGCAGGAGCCGCCAGCTAACCAGGTGCCAGAGCAGGAGTCACCAGGCGGGAAGGGAGGGAGGACTTGGGCCTTGCCTCAACCCCCCTTCCCCGGCCCAGGGAGAAACCGGCCAGAGTTCCCATGCTGGCTGTGCAGGGAGTGTGGAGCAAGGGCTGGCGGCTGGCACCTTTCTTGAGGAGGGCAGATCAAGCTGAGGGTGCCAGCAGCCCGGGGAGGCCATCACCTGGGGAGAAAAGGGAGATGGCCTGCATCAGCACGTACTCCTCCTTGTGCAGCTGCAGCTTCTTCAGCATGTAGTGGAATTTCAGCAAGGGATCCACAAGAAGTTGCTGGAAGCCTCCTGAGTATGGATGCAGGAAGGAGGGGCAGCTTTTCAGGATGCAGAGCCAACACCCAGCCTTCCCTCACCAAGGCCCATCGCCCGGTCTTCCTGCCCTTGGTCCCAGACCCCAAAGACCCTGGCAGGGGGCCCTTCCTGCCCCAGCTGTTGGCTTTCCCTCCCCCAGCCAGGGCAGGCAGGCATCCTGCAGGCACCTTCAGGGTCTTCCACGCAGTAGGACAGCCGACCACACTCCCAAGTGCCAGTCTCTGCGTTGAACACGGTGTTGAATCTCAGGAGGCACAGCTCGAGGGTGGCTCCCTTGAGCAAGGAGATCTGGTCCTCGATGGGCAAGTCCCTGGCAGCAGGGAGGGGGAGGGGATGACAGCTCCCAGGGAGGCTGCCCAGAGGATGGCTCCAGGGCTCATCCCCACAACACAGAATATGCATTGGGGGCGGGGTCAGGGAGGTGAGGTAGGATGGGCGCCAGTCCCTGGGGATTGATGCAGCTGCAGATGCTTCCTGGTTGCCTCCCATCTCTCTCCCTCACAGTCCTCTCCTGCGACCTTCACTGCTCACTCACTCAGTCTGGCATCCAAGTTCCAGGCAGCCTGGCCCATCTGCTCCAAATACCCACCCAGCCACTGACCTACCCCTGACAGCTCAGCGCTGGCCTCACCTGTTCTACCTCACTTCCCACCACCCTTGGAATGATGGCTCTGGCCGCCTCACTGCAGTAAACACCCTGCTAGTTCTTCAGGCCAAGCTATGTCTTTGGTCCTGCCATGAATCTTTCCAAGCACAGAGTCCTCCCGCAGGTGCCACTCCCTTGGCAGGAGCTCCATGTGGCTTGCCGCCCATGCTTCCTGCTGTCTCTGTTGGATTTAACAGGTGCATGCTCCTATTTCTGCAGCCTGGAGGTGTTGAGCCCCACTCCCAGTGCCTAGCCATGATGCTGCATAATAAGCCTCCATGGTCAGCCTTCCTATCCGTCCACCCCTGAAGCCATCATTCCTGACACGCAGGAGTCTCTGGGAGCCTGGGAGGGACGGCCTGCAGCGCCACCTCTCAGGAAAGCCCCACCCCGGTTATGGTCTCCTGAGAACTTCATGCCCTGTGCTCCTCACACCCAACCTTGTTTTAGGTCCATAAAACTGAGCTATAAAAGCCAGGGTGTTGACCTTATTCTTCTGTGTCTTCCCAGTGTATGGATCAGGACCTGGTAGGGAGCTGACTCTGAAGTTTGCATTCTGTGATTTTCAAATCTGCCATCTACCACTGATTAGCTGGGACCTTGTTCAAGTTTCTTAACCTTGGTAAAGCTCGGTTTCTATCTGTAGAAGGAAGGTGACAGTGAAGCCTAGGGTCTGTGTGCTCGAAACTGATGGGCACCAGGCAAGCCTTTACCCTAAGACACCTGTCAAGATGCCCGCTGAAGCTTCCCCATCACAAATCTGAGTACCTGGGTTGTCAGATGCCTGGCTCCAGCTCCTGACTCCAGCTTCCTGCTAACGCAGACCATGGGAAGCAGCAGAGATGGCTCAGGTAGCTGGGTTCCTGCTACCCACTTGAGAGATCTACACTGAAATCCTGGCTCCTAGCTTCAGCCCAGCTGAGTTCCAGCACTTGTGGAAATACTGAGTATAAACCAGTGGATAGGAGCTCTCCATCTCTTCCTCTCTCCCCCTCCTCCTCCGTGTGTGTGTGTGTGTGTGTGTTCCAGCCTCTCAAATAAACACATTTAAAAAAATATTGGAGAAGCAACAAACGACCTCTTCCCCTGGCATTACCCTGTGGATCAACATGTATCCACAGGGATCTGCCAATGCTCAAATTGCTAAGTAGCCTTCTGCCCTTGCTGCCTTGATCGAAGCTGCTGCAACCTGAACCCACTCCAGCCTGTTGCCACCCTCACCCCAATAAACCAGCCTTTCCTGTCACCCACAGGGCCACAAGGGGACCTGTGGGCTCCTGGAACACACACAACCTGCCGATGAAATCAGGGAGTCCTTGCATGTTGACTCAGCCCTGTGTGATCAGGCTGAGGAAGTCAAGGTGGCCAACCCTTGGGCTGACACACAGCACCACCCCAGCCCTAGCAGACTGCATCTCATGGATAGGAGCTTCCCAGGCCTCCTGCTGACCCAGCAGTCCCACGCTTGTGCGCTCCACACCTGGCCCCAGGGAGACCCAGCCGTTTGGCCCTCAGGACCACCCACCACCCCCCAGAGCCTTCTCAACCTTCTCTTGGAAGCAGCCTGCTGGAGCCCCGCACCTGTCCCTCGCTCTCTACCCACATTCTTCACTCTCTGGACTTCCTACCAACTCATTCTTTGCTCTAGAACGGCTGACGTGAGATTCCTGCCCTTACAAGGGAAGGAAACGCTAGGGAAAGGGGTTACTATCTGAAGTCCTCCACGGGCCATGCGCTCGTGTGCTCCTCAGACATTTTCTCACGTTATACACCAGCCCTGGAAGAAGGCATTACTGGGGAGGCGGAGATGCAGCTGCATTACATGGCAGGCCTACGGGCACAAAGCTAACGGGACCTGGAGCCAGGCCTCTATATTCTCCAGCAGCACTGGTGTCCTAGGGGCAGAGTTAAAGCAGGATCTTTTGCGCCCATGCCTCCCAAACTCAGGGGGCTCTACCCCAGGCCCTTGAGCCACTTGGTCATTTTTTGTTCTTCTCCACAACCCATTCCCCCAGCCTCATGTCCTACCTGAAGTAGGAGATGACTTTAGCAAAGTTGATGATGCCTTTGAACATGTAGGTTGACATGTCAGCCAAGTGGGGCAGCAGAGAAAAGAGCTTTTTCCCACTTCTGTCAGCTGGGGGCGTATAGTTCCAGACGCTGCCGTCTTCCCCCCGCAGCTGCAGAGAGAGCTTCATGGTGCCCAGCTCTTCTTGGATCTGTCTCCACCTGCCAGCCTCTTCCTCCGTTAGGGCCTGCAGAGATTCTGGAATCTCACAGCCACTGCCAAGCACCTCCGGCAGCTGGGACACAGCCAGGAGGTGGAGAGAAGAGAGACAGCATGTGTTTCCTAGGCCCCCACACGGGCCCCAGCCAGCCAGCCACAGCCCAAGAGGATGCTCGGCTGCTGGTGCTTATTCCTGCATACAGGCGCGTGAACTCAAGCCCCCACACATTTCTCCTCTCTGGCCTTTTCCCAAATGGTGCTTTCGGGATTTAGGCAGTTGCGGTCACGCACAACCCTGCCCAGTGGGAATAAAAGGTGAGAGGGTGTCCACCCATTCTACGTCCCCAGCATCCCAGACACTGAGCTCAGACAACCCAAAGAGGGTTTGGGGAGCTACAAACTGAGAGAGCAGACCTGAGGCCCGTGGGCTAACCTGGGTCTCTGAGATAGCTGAGTACAGGGGGTGGGAGACTTCTGGGAGAACAGACGGGGCTAATGAACACCAGCTCACATGATCACACACACACACACACACACACACACGCACATGCAACAGGTCTTGACCCTACGTAGACAGAGCTCTGAATGCCAGCAGCCCATGGAGCCTCTTAGCTCTTCCTCCATCTCTCGCTCATATCCAATCCCTACCTGCTGCAGACAGAGAGAGAAGCCATTCTCACAATGAGCCAGTCTTGGACCACCTGGGGGTCTTGCCCCTCCCCGGAGTTTCAACTGAGCTGGTCTGCTTGGATTTGCATTTCTAACAAGCCCCAGGGGATGCTGATGTTGCTGACCCAGGGACCACACCTGCAGGAGACTTGGCAATGAGACTGGAGCTTTGAGGAGTGAACCCAGAAGCGGAGCCAGCCCAGAGACCTCCTACCCGAAAATTCTTGAAATGGGAGAAGGTGGTGTCAAAGGTTTTCATCTGAGCGTCCATCAGCTCCTCGATTATCATCCGCTGCTCTCCCGTCAGCCCTTGCATTCCCGGCGGCTGAGCCTCCATCCGTTCTCTCTTCTTCCTCTTGATCAGAGCCCGTCTCTGTGCCACGGCCACATCGGACATGATCACTGCGGGGACATCCGAGCAGGCTCAGCTCCCGGGGGAGCCCCTGCAGAGCCCTCTCAAGGCTACAGAATACGTTAGGTGAAAGGGAGAGTGCTGACCGCAAGGAGCTCCCCCTTGTCCACACTTGGGGTGGTGGGCACGGGATCTGTGGGTTCCTCTGGAGAAACACCTGTGTGAGGGCAGAGGTGAGGCGGGGCTGCGGTGCTGCCCCCTGCAGTGGATTTGTGACCACACTGTGGGGCCCTGGGAGAGTGCAGGCTTCCACTTAAAAGGCACTGGGTTTACAGGAAGCTTTTGCCATTGACCATGACCTCACACAAGCTCCTTAGCCTCGCCTGCCTTAGCCGCGTGCCCTGCACACTGGAGCAAGGATGCTTGTGGTGCTGTTAGGATGAGAAGGCGCACGCAGGGGACCAAAGAGAGTGCCTCCACACATGTTCAGTAAATGGCCCTGAGAGGATTATTTTCTCGTGAATGACGCAGAGACCCCCGAGGGCTCTGAGTCTACAAGACCCTGGAGAGCTGGGACTACTGCCTAGCAAGGAACAGCAACTCTGCTGTTTCCTCTATACCTGGAGGAGGCCACTCGTGTGTGCAAAGCCCAGCTGCTGGGGTGCTTGGAGTGGGCAGATCCGCACACACAATCCTTACTCTCAGCCGGCTGCAGGCCAGGCTCCCTGCCTACGTGGCTAGAGAACCGGACCCCTAAGAGAGGCTGCCTGGGGCGGGGCCGTGAGTTTACAGACCAACACAGCCCTGGTGACTCTAGCCCTCCCCTCACCGTCCCCACCGCCTCCCTGTTGCCCACCCCAGCCTGACTCTCAAGAGCCACCTGGAGGGGCCGGGCTGTGGCGCAGTGGGTTAATGCCCTGGCCTGAAGCACCGGCATCCCATATGGGCGCCGGTTTGAGACCTGGCTGCTCCGTTTCCGATCCAGCTCTCTGCTGTGGCCTGGGAAAGCAGTAGAAGATGACCCAAGTCCTTGGGCCCCTGCGTGTGCATAGGAGACCCAGAAGATGTTCCTGGCTCCTGGCTTTGGATCAGCACAGCTCCGGCCATTGTGGCCAATTGGGGAGTGAACCAGCAGATGAAAGACCTCTCTCTCTGCCTCACCTCTCTCTGCATAACTCTGACTTTCAAATAAATAAATAAATCTTAAAAAAAAAAAAAAAAAAGTCACCCGGAGGCAGAAATGCGAGTATACTAATGTGGAACAGGCAGCACAGACCACCCCATGTCGCCTGCCTGCCGGCAAAACAGTTCCCCTACACAGAGATAGCATCTGAAAGACTGGGGGCCATCCCTCCTTATCCGCGCCTCCCCTTCCTCATTTGGTTGTAGCACCAGGATGAGGATTATGAAGAGGCGGAAAGCCCACCACGCCTCCCAGAGAGCGAGCTACAAGCCCTCCAGCACCCTTCGCATGCGCGTGGCTGCCTCTGGCCCATGCAGCAATCTCCCACGCGCCCCTGGGTTCTCCGGGAACGTGGGTGCACGTGCCACACCCTGTGCACAGGTGTCCCTGGGCGCGCCTGCGCGGGGCACGCCTGACTTCCCCCACCCGCCCGCTCTGGGGACCCGCTGCTCACTCTCCTTCTTCATGCCGCTCTCCAGGCACTTGCGCAGCCGGCAGGCCTGGCACTGGCGCCGGGTCTTCCGGGTGATCTCGCAGGCGCCCTTCCGGAAGGGGCATCTCAGCCGGGCGTTGCGTTTCACGGTCCTCCTGCGGGAGAGCGGGAGCAACGGGGTAGGGGCTGCCGCGGGGCTCCCAGGCCGCGCCCTCCTCTCTTCTGGGCTGCCACGCGAAGGTTGGGGTTCTTCCCTGGGGTTCCAGGACTCAGCTAGAGGAAGGAGAACGGGGAAAGGGGTCTGCCCTGCAACTCTCCCACAGGAAGCCCCTGGGCCACTCTCTGGGCCGCTTAGCCCCAGGCCCCAGATCCCTGTCCCCTGCCCCTGCCATCCCCCCTCCTTCACACCCTTGCAGTGTTTCCATGGAGATTGGCCTCTGCCCAGATTTCTCCTTCTTGGACAAGGAGGCCGGAGGAAACTGAGGCCAGGAGCATGGACGCACAGGAGGCCGCCTTGCCCTACAATCCCACTTCTGGATTCCGGGGTGGGTGGATGGGTGGCCAGGAGCAGCCAGAGGAACTGGTTATCCATGCGGAGGCTTTTCTCCCTCGGAGGACAGGGTGGGTTCTCCTGGTGGTGGGAGGAGGCAGAGAGCCTGAGCCCCTGGCTCTGTGCTCCCTTAAGGGGAGCCAGTGATGATGTCAGAGCTGTCCAGTAAGATGGCGGAAGAGAGACATGGAAAGCACCGAGCCAATGAACTCAGACTTCCTGTTAAGAGCGGCAACACATTTTCCTCATTGTGAAGCTAGCGGAAGGCTCCGTGCTGGGGCTGGGACTTTTCAGTCCTTAATCTTCTGGTCCTTCCTATCAGTAGGGGGGCTTATTTTATTATCTTTTTCACTTATTTTCTGCCGTTCTAACAAGCATCCCCCTAAATGTACATGAATACTCACGCGGTGCATTTTTGAATTCTGTACTTTCACTGACTGACCGTCTGGTTTTTTTCAAGAATGCATGAAAAGATGAAAGAGGGATCGTCATGGAAGGGCACCTTCCCCGAGTAGAGCGGGAAGACCGAGGATGAGGGATTTCTCTGAGATGCAAATGGCTTGGCTCCGGCGAGACTAATGAGAAGCCTTTGGCTGGGCCACCACTCCACACTCAGCCTGGGGACGGATCAAGTGGAGGTCCTGCGGCATTGCCCCGCAGGCTCATGGTCGACCCAGAGAGAGGGACCCAGTGTGCCGATGGTGGCAGGTGGGTGAGAGGCAGAGGGGTAACTACCTGAAAAAGCCCTTGCAGCCTTCACATGTCAGGACGTTGAAGTGGTAACCATTGGCCTTGTCCCCGCATACACGGCAAGTCTGGGGCCCTTCCTCCTCATCTGCACTGATGGTGGGCTTTCCACCCATGGAGTCTGCTTCATCACAGCGCGCAAGGCCAGCTTGTTTCCCACTGCCTTCAGATAGCACCTCCAGGTTGGTTTCTGGGCCTCTTGGGCTAGAAGCAAACAAACAAAACAGCCACATGGAATGAAATGGTTGTACAGTGACAGGCTGACCTTGGAACCCTCTGTTGCCTGTGTGTGTGTGTGTATGTGTGTGGCATTTCAGTCTGATGCTGCAACCAAGAGCTGACGGCTCATGGAATGAATATGAGCGGGGGCTGATGTTATCAAAAAAGATGTGACCGAGACATTCTGTGTACAACAGTAGGGCCTAGGAGAGGACATAGGAAAAAGAGCATGGGGGAGAAGGGTAGGAAGGGAGGGGGAAGGGAGGACATGAGGCTGTCTTGTTTGGATCAGGGAGGGGATTCTTGAGTGGGTTGGGGTTAGGAAGCTGTGAGTTGGTCAGAGGGAGCAGCTTGTGGGACAGACGACTTACGCAAGGTGATTTCTGGGATAGAGGAGATCCAGGGAGGTCGGTGCCTCAGGTGTGGTAGGGCCCAAGATCCCAGAGAGAGCTGGAAAAAGTGGGCTTTCCCCTGAGGAACCAAGCAGCTGGGAGCCAGAACCACAGTGCAGGAGAAAATGGCCTGTGCCCTGGCAGAGCCGGGGCTTAAGTGGATTTCGAAGAACTCGTGCCGGTCATTACTCAGGATGTCCTCCCTGGCTGAGATTCTGCACGGGACCTGCACCGAGGACGATGAGTGGAAGCTGGAGCCTGTCCCGTTCACTTCACCCCTCAAAACTCTCTCCAGGCACTGATTGTTAAGGCCAACCACACCACCGATGATGCTGCCTCTTCCAAAGCCCACATAAAACTGGGAGTGAAATTTCAGGACATACACTTCTACTTCTAATACCATGACAGATGATGGATGCCTGACAGTTCCACCTATGAAGTGACTAAGAAATTAATCTGTCCCTGAGCTTGGCCCTCCAGAAATCAGAATAAAATAGGCTGACTGGAAACTCGAACTGAACAGGTACGCAGGGGCTCGCCCCGATTTTTCTGATCAGAATGCTTGCAGACAAACAAGTATACTTGGAGTGTTCACAAAATCCTCAACCCTCGAATCTGATTTCAAGTGCTCTGGAGTTGGTCGCTGCCCTGGACACTCAGCGAAGTGGATGCCAGTCCTCATCCCACTTTCCAGCTGGGCACCAACAATCACACACATAATTCCCGAGAAATGCAGGTGAACACAAATCATGAGTCAAAGATGAACCCAGCACCATGAGCACGAACCAGCAAAAACAACTAACAGTAGAATGAGACCACAGAGTATGTTTAAATGAAGATGCTGAAGACATTAAGTAAAGATGCAAAGACCATAAAACTACCTGAGCAGATCCGGAAAAAGGAAAAAAATGACTATCAAAATGAGCAATAACTGGGTGGTGAATGGCTCACCTGCCAATAAGACCCACAAAATCATTTGGTCTGGCCCTGCCAAGGCAACGACAGGCAGCACATGAAATTATAAATCTATAGCAGGCTCATTTTTAAGATGATAATTTTGTATGGCCTACAAATGATGTAAATATCCCAATGGCTCTTGGCAGAAAAAAGCTTCCCTACCCTATAAAATAATAATGACAATGTCTTGGGAGTTAGAAAAATCTAAATACAACTAAAGTAAGCATCAAGGGATGTCAGGAAGTGGACAAAGTTTCTCTAAGGTTCTGTGTTATTCAAAGAAAAAAAGGAAATAACTTAGATTTTTATTAATAAGGTATGCTTATTTTTTAAAGATTTATTTATTTACTTGAAAGTCAGAATTACACACAGAGAGAAGGAGAGGCAGAGAGAGAAAGAGGTCTTCCATCTGTTGGTTCACTCCCCAAATGGCCGCAATGGCCAGAACTGTGCCAATCTAAAGCCAAGAGCCAGGAGCTTCTTCTGAGTTTCCCACGCGAGTGCAGGGGCCCAAGGACTTGGGCCATCTTCTACTGCTTTCCTAGGCCATAGCAGAGAGATGGATTGGAAGAAGAGCATCCAGGACTCGAACCGGTGGCCATATGGGATGCTGGAACTTCAGGCAGTGGCCTTACCCACTATGCAACAGCGCTATCCCCATTGATTAATAAAGTATGCGTCTTAAAGTGTCAAGGTAACCAGTAGAAATCTAGAAACAGAATGCATAACTTGGAAGCTAGTAGAAAGGGAGAAAAATGGAAGAAAAAATGCCTGAAAGGAGGCAGCTGGAGATAGAAAAAGAAACTGAAAAGGTGAGGCAGATATGAGAGACCTTAAGACATTCACTGATTCACTCCCCAGATGCCCACCAACAGTCAGGCCTGAGCTAGGCCAAAGCCAGGAACCAGAAGCCAGGAGCTTTATCCAGGTCTCCCAGACCCCTGGGCCAATCTTCACTGCTTTCCCAGGTGCATCAGCGGAGAGCTGAATCGGAAGTGGAGCAGCTGGGACTAAACCACATGGATGCTGGTGGTGCGGGTGGTGGTTTATCCTGCTGTGCCACAATGCAGAGCAGATTAGCATTCAGTGTAGACAGATGTGCACCAAGTGCGGAAGGGTGTACTGGGGAGTCATCTCATTGAAAACAGGAATGATGTGGCTTACAGAAAACTGTTGAGAGGATTAGAGGGGTCACCCAGACGGAGCAGCAACCCTTCTCCTCTCTATGGAGTGCTTCTCTGCCTGCCTCCATGCTGGGTAATGGAAACGAGGAGTCCTCATTTTCCCGATTAAAAACAAAGACAACAGAAAAAAAAAAACATTAAAAAAAAGAAACCAAAACCTTTTAAAATCCAGGAATAGAATGACTCTTTCCAGTGTAAGACAATCTTTCTTACCAACAGCCTATAACATACTCTGTGAAGAAACACTGGAGTTATCTTCAGTGGAATCAGAGAAAAAATAAAACATCTGCTTTAAGAATATTGCAAATAATTAGTCAGGGAGTGACCTAATTCAGTGAGATATGAGACCAGTAAAAAATAAGATACAGCTCTTACAAATCAGGTACAATTAACATTAGGTAGAAACTGTAAGAAAATCAGCTGAAAACTCAGAAAATTAGTTAGTGTTCAATAAAAAGATAGGATACAGAATAAATACGTAAGAACCAGGGGCCAGCGCTGTGGTGTTGCCGGTTAAAACTGCGTCCCATATGGGCGCTGGTTTGAGTCCTGGCTGCTCTGCTTCTGATCCAGCTCCCTGAGCCCCTGCATCCACACGGGAGACCTGGAGGAAGCTCCTGGCTCCTGGCTTCAACCTGTCCCAGCCCCAGTCATTGTGGCCATTTGGAGAGTGAACCATTGGATGGAAGACCTCTTCCTCTCTCTCTCTCTCTCTCTCTCTCTCTCTCTCTCCCCCTCTCTCTCTCCCTCTCTCTCTCTCCCTCTCTCTCTCTCTCTCCCTCTCTCTCTCTCTCTCTCTGCCTCTCCTCTCTCTGTGTTACTCTGACTTTCAAATAAATAAATAAATCTTTAAAAAAAAAGAATCAGAAAAACCAATCCTAATATTCATATGGAAACACAAAAGACTCTCAAGGCCCAAAGCAGTCTTGACCAGAAAAAACAAAGCTGCAGGCATCATAATACCTGGTTTCAAGATGTACTGCACGATTGTAACCAAAGCAGCATGGTACTGACGTGAAAATAGACACAGACACAAAGACCACTGAAACTGAACAACACAAATAAATGCATCCACCTACAACCAACTTAACTGTGACTGAGGTCCTAGAAGCATTCTCTGGAGAAAGAAGAGTATGTTTAATAAGTTGTACTGGGAAAACTGGGTTTCCACGTGCAGAAGTTTGAAAACAGACCCCCTACCTTACACCCCCTACAAAAATCCAATCAAAAGTGATCAAAGACCTCAAAGTAAGATCTGAAATTATGAAACTACTAGAGGAAAACACAGGGTAAACACTCCAGATCATTGGCGATGAATTTTTTGGATAAAACCCCAAAAACACAGTCAATAAAAGCAAAAATAGACAAATGAGACTATATCTAACTAAGAAGCTTCTGCACCACAAAGGAAATAATCAACAGAGTGAAAAGACAACTGGAAGAATGGGAGAAAATATTTGCGAACCATGCATCTGATGAAGGATTAATATACAGAATCTATAAGAAGCTCAAGAAATTCAACAGGACAAACTATGTAGTTAAGACATTTTTCAAAAGAAGAAATATAAATGGCCAATGAACACATGAAAAAATGCACAGTAAAACTAACCATGAGGGATATGTAAATAAAAAAAATAAAAACCACTAGGAAGTATCATCTCACTCCAGTTAGAATGCCTATTATCAAAAAGTAAAAAAAAAAAAAAAAAAAAAAAAAAGGTGGGGGCCTGTGTTGTGGTGTAGGGGATAAAGCCATGGCCTGCAGTGCTGGCATCACTTAGGGGCACTGGTTTGAGTTTTGGCTGCTCCTCTTCTGATCCAGCTCTCTGCTTATGGCCTGGGAAAGCAGAGGAAGATGGCCCAAGTGCTTGGGCCCCTGCACCCATGTGGGAGACCCAGAGGAAGCTCCTGGCTCCTGGCTTCAGATCAGTCCAGCTCCAGCTCCTGCTACCATTTGGAGAGTGAACCAACAGATGGAAGACCTTTCTCTTTGTCTCTCCCTCTGTCTTTTAACTCTGCCTCTCAAGTAAATAAATCAAATCCTTCAAAGAATCCATGAACCGGGCTGGCGCTGTGGCATAGCAGTTAAAGCTGCTGCCTATAACACTAGCATCCCATATGAGCACAGGTTTGAATCCTGGCTGCTCCACTTCTGATATAGTTCTCTGCTAATGGCCTTGGAAAAGCAGTGGAAGATGGCCCAAGTGTGTGGGCCTCTGATATCTACATGGGAGACCTGGAAGAAGCTCCTGGCTTGGGTCTGGCCCAGCTCTGGCCATTGCAGCTGTCTCGGGGAGTGACTCAGCAGACGGAATATCTCTCTCATTTCTCCTCCTCTCTCTGTAACTTTGAGTTTCAAACAAATAAATACATCTTTTAAAAAATGTTTAAAAATACAATGCTGGCAAGGGTGTGGAGAAAGAATTTTTTTAAAGATTTATTTATGGGGTCAGCACTGTGGCACAGTGGGTTAAAGCCCTGGCCTGAAGCGCCGGCATCCCATATGGGCTCCGGTTTGAGTCCTGCTGCTTCTCTTCTGATCCAGCTCTCTACTGTGGCCTGGAAAAGCAGTGGAAGATGGTCCAAGTCCTTGGGCCCCTGCACCCACGTGGGAGATCTGGAAGAAGCTCTTGGCTCCTGGCTTTGGATTGGCGCAGCTCCGGCCGTTGCGGCCATCTGCGGAGTGAACCAGTGGATGGAAGACCTCTCTCTGTGTCTCTACCTCTCTCTGTAACTCTGCCTTTCAAATAAATAAAATAAATCTTTTTTTAAAAAGATTTATTTTATTTTAAAATTTATTTTATTTAAAAAGATTTTACTTATTTGAAAGGCAGAGTTACAGAGAAGCAGAGGCAGAGACTTTCCATCGGCTGGTTCACTCCCCAGATGAACTCAATGGCCAGAGCTGGGCCAGTCCGAAGCCTGGAACCAGGAGATATCTCAACTACTTCAGCTTATGCAATTCTGATTGAAAAATCAAAGTGGAACACAGTTTTTACTCAGTTGGTGCCATATTTTGTGCTCAGACCAGCTGCAAACAAGAGCAGGGAATTAGCTGGAAATTTATTTATTTATTTATTTATTTATTTATTTATTTATTTTTTGACAGGCAGAGTGGACAGTGAGAGAGAGAGAGAGACAGAGAGAAAGGTCTTCCTTTGCCGTTGGTTCACCCTCCAATGGCTGCCGCGGCCGGCGCACTGCGACTGGCGCACCGCGCTGATCCGATGGCAGGAGCCAGGTACTTACCCTGGTCTCCCATGGGGTGCAGGGCCCAAGTACTTGGGCCATCCTCCACTGCACTCCCTGGCCACAGCAGAGAGCTGGCCTGGAAGAGGGGCAACCGAGACAGAATCTGGTGCCCCGACCAGGACTAGAACCTGGTGTGCCGGCGCCACAAGGCGGAAGATTAGCCTAGTGAGCCGCGGCGCCGGCCCGGAAATTTTTAAAAATTTATTTTATTTGTTGGAAACGCAGAGTGATGGGGTGGGGGCAGGGGGAGAGACACAGAGAACCTCTGCTGGTTCACTCCCAAATAGCTGCAACAGGTAGGACTGGGCCTGGCAGAAGCCAGGAGCCTAGAACTCCATCTGGGTCTCCACGTGGGTAGCAGGGTCCCAAGTCCTTGGACCATCCACCATTGCTATCCCAGGCACGCTAGCAGGGAGCTGGACTGGAAGCAGAGCAGCGAGAATTCAAACTGGTGCTCTGATATGGGACGCTGGCGCCACAGGCAGCAGCTACTCCACTGTACCACAACACCGGCCCCAGAGGAAATTTTCAACAAGTAGCATCAAAATCCTGAAGCATTTCTTCAAAGAACTGCTAACGTGAAATGAAATATGGCTTCACAGTACAATCCTTGAAGACGAAGTACAATCAAAGCAATGGCTGCCCGGAGGTGAAAGTGATCCAGCCAAAGCAAAAGTGGACCGGTCACGAGCAAGCGTCGTGGCAATAGTTTAGGTTTTTTGTTTGTTTGTTATTGTTTTTGTCTTTTTGGATGCTCAAGACATGTTTGTTAACTTTCTGGAAGGCCAAAGGATGATAACATCTGTTTGTTGTAAGAAAATTTTGAGAAAATTAGCCAGAAAAGCACACAGGAGATCCAGGCATACAAGGGGACTTCAAAAAGTTCATAGAATTGTGCTTTGTGAAAACACTGTGCATGGGTTTCAGGGTGTTTTTTTTTTTTTTTTCACCAAAACAAACTTATGCTTTAATTCCATTTTTCCATAAACTTTAGAAGTATTCTCAGGTATGTATGTATATGGATGAATTTGCAAGTGCATGTGTGTTTGCAGCTACTTCACCTGCTGAGGAGCCTCATAGCATCTCTTAAAGGAAAAGGGATGTCCTTCATGAATAGCTCCATACAGACACGGGAATAACCATTTCCCAATGGAAAACCATTTCCCACTTGGTCCCCAGCCTCCTGGAAGTTAAAGGACTTGGATTTTCCTCCTTGGAGACGAAAGAGGCCTTGTCTCGATGGCACTGTCACAGGGCCAGGCCTTGGCCCCTACCACGGGAGCTGGACTTATTCACTCTTCCTACTAACTTCCCTGGGGCTCGGTGTCCTCATGATAGGACAGAAGCTGCTGGAAGAGGCCACCGCGGCTTCCGGCATGAAGAGGAAGACAAGGGCGGGGGATGTTAGCGCACACAGGTGCCGCAGGGTGAGAAGTGAAGGAGAGGAGGCTGCTGAGGGCCCTGAAGGCACCTGCCACCCAGAGGCCGCCCCGGGGGAGAAAGTGTGGTCCCCAGGGAAGACAAGCCTGCACCTGGGAGAAAGAAAGAAGGGGAGTGGTGCACCTGCAGATGACAATGGAGGAGAGTCCTGGAGAAAAGGTGGGGTCAGTTTCCTCTAGGGAGGAGCAAGCCTCCCGGGGGTCAGAGGAGAGGAGAGGACAGGAAGCAGGTTGGAAGCAGGTTGGGGCTGGGGTAGGACGCCGGCTGGGGAAACTCAGGGCTGAAAGGAGGAGCGAGGGAAGGCTGCAGAGGCAGTGCTGACGGATGCGAACCAGATGGAATCCCCCTGCAGCTGGGCTCCCGGTGGGCTCCAGGAGGCTCAGCACAGGGCCTGTCGGGGCACCTGCCCTGGCGCTGGGAGAGGAGTCAGGAAGCAGCTCTGGGCTGCACATCGGGGCCTGCGGTTTCCTGTCGTCTGGAGGGTTGAGCCGGGAGACGCAGCACGCTCAGTACAGGCGCTTATGTGACCTGAGAGAATTCAGTGATGTAGAGCAGATCGCAACTACGGAGCAGAAAAAGCAGTCCCCAAACTGTGTGACTCTGTGTGCCTCTCCCCCTCCCCAGGCCCCGGCAGAAGGAACAACTGGAAAGAGGGGAATGACTAAAGGGAAGGGGCTGGGAAGAGACTTTGTGCCTTCAGGAAAATGAGAGGGCAGAGAGCGCTCAACCTTTGGAGCCAAATATTTAGAGACTGGAGGAGAGCACAAGTGAGCGGCGCTGCCCACTGCTCTGGGCCAATGGGCCAGGAATTAGGTATAAACAGGCAAGTGACTGTCTTCAGTGCAAAGAATAAACCTCCCGGGAGAAGCTCCAAGATACTGCTGGGTCTGTGAGTTTAGCAGCGACGGGTCAAGAAGAAGAACTGCCTACTATAGCCCGAAAAAGCAAAACGCTAGAAAGGGGATGAGCAACGGGTTGGAAGCCCTTGCCCGGGAGGAGAGAGAAAACCAAAGAAGTCAGTGTGTGTGGGGAGGGGAGGGGGGCCCGTGTAGAGCAGGTCAAGGGCAGAGTGAAAGGTCAAGGAACACCAAAGACAGCACCGGCAATGGGACTGGGGTGGCAGCTGAGACAAGAGGACCAGGTGGGGGCCCCTGGAGGAACCACAGGTGCTGCGCATGCTCCTTCAGGTAGCTCAAGGGAAGCAGGGCGGCTGCTGTCACCACCTCCTGAGCTGCTGTCACCGCTGACAAGAGTCCCTAAGACAGGCTGCCCAGCTGCAGTGCTGTGATGGCAAGCAAGGGAGAGACGGGGGTCAATCAGTGCGTGCCCGGGGGAATGAGTCAGGGGCCCTCGTCCTGACCTGCCCAGGCACCCGGAACCTGTCTGGCTCGGGACATCCCTGACAGCCTGTCTAGTCGCCCTTTGCCCCGTAAGGGACGCTCCAGGCTCACAGTTCTACCCCCCACTGGCCTGGGTGCTGATCCACCCCCGCCAGCCACTGCCTCCCCAGCTCCTGGAGTTTGCAAGGGAAATTTCAAGGAGTGCTTGGTTTAGTCCCTGTGTGGGCAGAGGTGGCCTTGGTCAGCTTAGGTGGGGGTCTTGAGCTTAAGCAAGTTAAGGACTCCTTTTTTTTTTTTTTTTTTTTTTTTACAAAGAACATGAAATTACACACACAGAAATAAGGTGCCGAGGAGAACGTATTCTTGAGATAAAGAACAAGAAAAGACATCGCAATAAATTATAAATATTAAAAAACCAACAAATTAAAAAAATCACAAAATCAAAGAAAACAGTGTAATGTTGTAATGAATTGCCTGATATGCCTCTAAGACATATATTTTTAAATTTTAAGTTCATAGCATTTATTTTATTTTATTTGAAAGAGATGGAGGGTGAGAAGAAGAGGTAGAGAAAGAGGAAGAGGAAAAGGAAGAAAAAGGAAGAGGAGGAGGAGAGATCTCCCAGCTGTTAGTTCACTCCCCAAATGCTTGCAATGGCCAGGGCTGGGCCAAGCGAAAGCCAGAAACCAGGATCTCAATTCAGGTTTCCCATGGGTGGCAGGAACCCGACTACTTGGGCTGTCACCTGCTGCCACCCAGGGTAACATTAGCAGGAAACAGGAGTCGGGAGCAGAGCCAGGAATCCAACATCCCAAGTGGCATCTTATTGCTAGGGCAAACGACCTGCTTCTGTATTTTGGATTGTGTCCTTGTAGTAGGCGGAACGATGACCCCAAAGATATCTGCTTCTGCATCCCAGCAATGCAGCTATGCTTCCTCATATGGCTAAAGGGTCTTTGCCCATGTGACCCAGCGACAGGGAGAGAATCCTGACTTCTCTTACTGGCTTTGAGGGCAGAAGAATGGAGCCATGAGCCAGGGAACAACACGGTAGCAGCCAGAAGCTGGAGCAGACCCAGAGACTGGTTGTCCCCGGAAACCCCTGGGAGCCCCTGGGAGCCCCCAGGAGGAAGCTGTCAATGGCTCGGCCTGCAGTGGGCTCAGCCCTGCTTCTCTGCCAGGCTGCGCCTCTTGGATCTCGCCTGAGTGGCGCTGGGCTTTCTTAGCAGGTGGCTGCCTATTTTTCTTCTGATGGCTCTGATCATGGGCTTTGGTGAGAGGAGAACGGGTGGGTCGCAAGGTGGGTGTCCAGGATCTGGGATTTTGACCAGAAGTCCATCACACAAGTTCTTCTTAAGGACAGGGTTCAAGGAACGCTTTTCAGAAGGAAAGGTGCTACTCCCTGTCCCCGACAAAGGAACCAGCGTATCGGAGAAACTGCCAGACTTGTGAGCAGTTCTATGAGTGCACACCCGGTGCTTCCTCCTCCGGGCCTGGATAGGAGGCTCTTACAAACCCTGGCTGGACCCCCCCCCCACCGGGAGGAGGCTGCTCTGGAGCCCCTCATCCCCCCCCCCAGCCACAGCTGCCTCTGGGGGCCTCTGGGTGGACCCAGGCCAGGTACCGGGACAAAGGATCCCCAGGTGTTCTGGGACCTGCAAGGGGTGGCACAGTTGCCCTCTCCTGAGAGACAAGGGATCCTCTGACCCAATCAGGGCCTCTCTTAGTGACTCTGAATGTCAGACAGGCAGACAGAGTCAAATCAAAGAGTCAAATGGTTGGCCAGCTGCCCATGGTGCTTCCACATTCGAAGGCATGCAAACGTGGCTGCAAGGAATCAGAAAAGAGGCGAACCGTAAGCTGCTCCCTTTCCTCCTGTGCCGTGGCATTTAAATCCCCACTCCTTGACGGTGTGGGCTGGAGTCCGGCATGCCCAGGGACACTCACACGCCTGTCACACCAGCCACTCCCGTGGAGGACCTCCTGTGGAAATCCGGAGACTGGTCAGAAACCCAGGCCTGGGCGGGGAAGGGCTGTTTGCAGGCCTGAGTGGACTGTCTTCCCATTGAAATCCCGCAACACCCCTTCGAAAAAACTGCACAGAATAAATCGTTTCTTTTGGCCACAAGGACCGTGGCATGTAGCTTTTTAATAAAGGAGCATCCCTTGCCAACACATACTACTCAGCATCACTGATGGGTAGGAGAACGCATCTAAAACCACAAAGAAATGTTGACACTCATTAGGACGGTTGCTATCACACAAACGGAAAACAGGTGTTAACAGGCAAGGATGTGGAGAAAGTGGAATTCTCGCGCCCTCTGGGAATAGAAATGGTGTCACCACTGCAGAAAACACTAAAAATAGAATTTCCATAGGATGCAGCAGCCCCTTTCTTGGTATCTGCCCGAAAGAATTGAGATGAGGGTCTTGACGAGAGGTCTGTTCACTCAAGTCCAGAGCAGCCTGAGTCCTGTGATCTTAGGAATAGAAACTACTGGAAACAGCAGGATTATTTTATATGTGTGTATCTACGCATATACATGATACTGCTGATTATCTTATATCACACACACACACACCCAGAGTCCCTGTATAAATAGCAGAACTGGCCAGAGGACAAAGCAAAGGAAAAGCAGACAATAGAAGGAGACTGGGATTCTAAGAAGTTGGCAAGTAAAGTTTATACAACTGTTTGTGTTGTTTAATGAAGGGAGTTATTTACTAACTCACATTTGCACAGGCTTTGTTGTTTGCAAAAGGATTTCAAAAATCCGGTTTTCCTGTCCAGGTAGCTGTGAGGTAGGCAGAGTGGGTTTGTCCCCCCAACGCAGGGAGCAGCACGGGGGAAGGGGGGGCTCTGGGGTGTGCCTGCATTCACAAAGGCAAGAAGCAACAGAAACCCTTTTCATTTCCCTTTATTCGGATTCTTCCAAAGAGTAAAACAGGTGTACTAAATAGGCTAACTTTTTATTGTAAAATCCGTGGGGATAAAGTGAGATCAGACATTTAAAATTCTTTTGAAATGGATCCAGCACTGGGAACAAGTCTCCTTCTAGTGGCCCTGCCATAGGGTGGGCCCCAGGGGAAGCTGAGCAATGATCACGTTTTATTAAGTCCCGTGAGAGGGACTGTGGCTGCACATGGAAGTTGGCCTCTGGGCCTCGTGCAATGTCACTGTCGGATCCAGCAGGTCCAGGGTTTATGAAAGACTCGGATCAGGGAGGAGAGCTGGCAGCAGCACAGGCAACAGGACACCCAGTACTCTCCACCAGTATTTCACAGGGCACAGGAACCTCTTGAGCTGCCTCTCACTAGCGCTGGTGTGGTGCTGCTGGTGCCAGGAGTTCTTTGTTTGTTTTGTTTTTTAAAATATTTATTTTTTAGGGGCAGGCGCTGTGGTACAGTGGGTTAAAGCCCTGGCCTGCAGTGCCAGCATCCCATATGGACACCAGTTCTAGTCCTAGCTGCTCTGCTTCCAATCCAGCTCTCTGCTATGGCCTGGAAAAGCAGTGGAAGATGGCTCAAGTCCTTGGGTCCCTGTACCTGTGTGGGAGACCTGGAAGAAGCTCCTGGCTCTTAGCTTCGGATTGGTTCATCTCTGGCCACTGCAGTCATTTGGGGAGTAAACCAGCGAATGGAAGACCTCTCTCTCTCTCTCTCTGGCTCTACCTCTCTCTGTAACTCTGCCTCTTAATAAATCTTTTTATTTATTTGAAAGGCAGAGTTACAGAGAGAGGCAGAGAGACAGAGCAAGAGAGAGATCTTCCATCCACTAGTTCACTCCCCAAATGGTCACAATGGCAGATACTGGCCAGGCTGAAGCCAGGAGCCAGGAGCTTCTTCTGGTTCTCCCATGTAGGTGCAGAGGCCCAAGGACTTGGGGCCATTTCTACTGCTCTCCCAGGCACATTAGCAGGGAGACGGATCCGAAGTGGAGTAGTCAGGACTTGACCAGCACTCATGTGGGATGACAGTGCTGCAGGCGGCCACGTAACCTGCTGCACCACAACACTGGTCCCTGGATTTTTACAGTTAGGCTGGTCATTTGGAATTCACAGAGACCCAGGGGAATTCTCTCCTACACTACATGAGGGATTTGGTGACAGCCCCTTGCCTCGGACTTCAGTTGGATTTTCTTCTGCCTGTTGGGTCAGTGTTTCATAGAAGTTCCAGAGATGTGGTGGGTGGATGAGCAGGTATTGGGGGCCGGGGAACTCTTCTCTGTCCCCTTCAAAGCACACCATCCAGAAGGCCCCCACTGGCAGGAGGGAGCCCACAAGCTGTTCTCACACCACATCCAGCGGTGCCCAAGGGGCTGATACCTGGAGTGGGAGGACAAGAGTCCGACAGCTCAGCCTGCAGGATGTGGCGTGGCGACCACACATCCCGTTCCCTGAGCTGACTGCTCTTCCAATGGCACAATCGTGAATCTCCTTTTCATGAGTCTTAGGGGCCTTTGGGTCATTTCTGCTGCCATCGCCCTTGTGCTGAGCCATCTAAGCAAGCAAGTCCAACAGTACTTTATACTTTGTGTGCCTGTGTGGGTGCAAACGTTGAAACCTTTACTCAGAATAGAGTTGATCTTCTGTATATGAAGATGATTAAAAATGAATCTTGATGAAGAATGGGATGGGAGAGGGAGCAGGAGATGGGATGGTTTGTGGGTGGGAGGGAGGTTATGGGGGGAAGAACCTCTAAAATCCAAAAGTTGTACTTTTGAAATTTATATTTATTAAATAAAGGTTTTCTATTAAAAATAAATAAATAAATAAGAAGAAGTCCACTAACTACAATGATAAAGGGAATCAAAATATTTCTGTCGCTCCCCGTCTTCGTGGAGGAACGACAGAGGACCCTGCGCTGTTCTTTCGTCTGCTCGGCCCTCCCCGGGTTTGCTGCTGGTTCTTCCCGGGTTGGCTACCATCCCTTCCACCTCCGTGGAAGGGCGGTTCCCCCTGCCACATTCCCCACTTCCGCGGGGGAGCAGCACACCGCCGGCCGGCTCTCTCGGGGGCTGCACAGGTGTTCCCTCAGATGTTCCCCTTAGATGTTCCTGGTGCATGCCGTCTCTCTCCTCCTTTATAGTCCTCCTCTGCCAATCCCAACTCGGCTGCCCACACGCCGAGTACGCTGCTCTCCTCCAATCAGGAGCAAGTCCTACAGTTTATTGGTTGAACTGGAGGCAGCTGTGTAGAAGCTGTTCTCTCCTCTCCCAGCGCCATATTGTGGGAGAGCAGATGCATAGAACAAGTCTTAATTCCAGTAACTTAGTCCAGTCCGGGTTGCTCCCCACAATTTCTCCCTAAGATATTGAGGATTGTTGAGCTAGACAGTTAAAATGCAGGGAAAAAAACCCTGCCTTGCCTTAGTTTGTCTAAAAGGACTAAAAATTACTAACATAATTTGAAAGACAGAGAGAGAGGGAGAAGGAGGGAGAGAAAAAGGGGGAGACAGAGAGGAGAGAGAGAGAGAGAGAGAGAGAGAGAGAGACATATCATTCATCTGCTGGTTCCCTCCTCAAATGGCTGCAACAGCCAGGGCTGGGCCGGATCAAAGCCAGGGGCCTGAAATCTCATCTGTCTCCCACAGGGGTGGCAGGGACCCACGGAGCTGGGCCCTCATCCTTTGCCCACCAAGTACAACAGCAGGAAGACTGATCAGCAGCAAAGAGAGGCTGGGGCTTGAGCCAGACGCGCTGTGTGGGATGTGGGTGTCCACAGTGGTGGCTTAACCCACGTGCCACAACTCTGCTCCTGGTGACAGCTTTCTGTCAGTTCCGGGAGAGCACAACAGGGCAGAGGAATCTGGGAACTGACGTTGCTTCTTCCTCCGGTTTCTCACCTTTGAAAGCCTGAAACTGCTCCTCTGCCTTCTCACTGCGGTAAGATGTAGGATTCTTTGTTAAGATACCATTTAAGACAGGGCTCAAGCTGCTGCTTGGAGACAGTTACTTTCCAGAGAGAACTGCTTTTCTCCTGTGTGATGCGTAACATTTGCTTGTTTTTCTCTTGTTAATCTGTCCTTTTTTACAGACGTGTCCCAACTATGAATTTGTGAGGGTTGAGGAAAACGTGTCTTTTTTGCCCCCTTCAAAAATAAGATGAGGGAAGTACTAATGTTGCAAAGCATTTAATAAAAACCAATAGTCAATCCTGACTTTAAAATTCTTGGGTAGCCAGGAGGAACAGAAGAGAGCCGCAGCTACCTAATGCGTGACAGCTACCAAACCCTTTTCCTGAGTTTCTTACTCCAGGGAGGAGCACTGGGACATGCACCGCCGGTGCCAGCACAGAGGTGTCCAGAGAAAAATCCCCCTGGTACAGAGCACCTACAACTACTACAGAACATTTTGAAGAATAGTGCTTTTAATGCAGGCTTCGGCTGGTGGGAGAGTAAGGGAGTCTCAGGGAGCCAAAATCTACAAGACCAAGTAAGGGAAGTTAGAAAGAAGAGGCAGCGATTGTCTTGGGGTCTCTACATTCCTGCAAGCCTGGATCCTGGGTGTTCCTGGGAGAACAGGGGACAAAGCCTGGGACCGAGGCGGGCGGCAGTGGAAGACTGGGGTTCTCAGCCGGGTGCCCCCAGAAGGGACACAGGGCAGTCCACGGCCTTTCTGCTTTGGCTCTGCAGGGAGCAGGACAAGGATTCCTAACAACAAGCCTGTCAGCAGGTAGGTTTGGGTTCAAATTCGAGCTACTCAGGAGGTCAGTCACCCCAAGTCACGGCTGTCCTAGTTGCTGCTGGCCCCCGGCCCCTGGCCCCTGGCAAAAGCAAACAGAAATTCTCTGGAGGGAAAAAGGTTTAACTCCAGCCTCAAAGACTAGCACAAAGAAGCTTTTAAGAAATAGGAGTGCACACTTTGTAAATTCACATTTATTAAATAAAAAAATAACTATATAACAAACAAAAAAAAAAGAAAAAAGAACTTAATACTTTACCCTTTTAGTATTTTTTATGTTCTACTTAAAACTATTGGTTGAACTCTGTAATTAATACACAATTACTCTTAGGTGTTTAATTAATGCTATAACTAGTACTCAAACAGTATTTTACACTTTGTGTTTCTGTGTGGGTGCAAACTGTTGAAATCTTTACTTAATATATGCTAAACTGATCTTCTGTATATAAAGAGAATTGAAAATGAATCTTGATATGAATGGAAGGGGAGAGGGCGTGGGAGAGGGGAGGGTTGTGGGTGGGAGGGAAGTTATGGAGGGGGGGAGCTATTATAATCCATAAGCTGTACTTTGGAAATTTATGTTCATTAAATAAAATAAAATAAAAAAAAAGAAATAGGAGTGCACAGCAAAAAGTAAAAAGGGATTTAAAATCGGGAACGTGGCAGGAATGCTCAGGATAGCTAAGTGTTTATGAACAGTACTCCCCAGAATTGTGCAGTGTACAACCCACACAACTGTATAAATCAGTGCTGAGGCTATCCTCTATCACAGCTATCACTTAGCATCGTGCTTGGGGCCTACAAAACGCAATGAGATACACACACACACACACACACACACACGTAATTAAGCTGTATGAAGATCAGAAAGGAAGGAATCAAATTCTCACTAGACATAGATAAATGATTGTCTATTTAGAAATTCCAAAGCAATCAACTGATAAACTTTTGGAAATAGGAGATTCTGTAAGGTAAGCAGACAAAATATCAAACACAAAGTAGATTTCTGATTAGATCAGGAAAATTCAATTAAAGACCCAAATATCTGGGACTGGCCCTGTGGAGGCAGGGATTTAGTGCCTGACAGAGGTGATACTTCAAACAAGTAAGGGAAAGATGGACATTTCAACAAGTGGCACTGGAATAATTCATTGAACTTGGTCCACCCTGGATGGACCAAGGCTCTATCTTTGTAAGTGATAAAAACCAGTGCAAGAAAGCAGTCACCTGTCGCTCTTCCTCTTCGTGGAGGAGCGACACTAAGCCCTGCCTAGGCTTCATATCCGAGTCACGGCACCATTATGTCGCTCCCCCTCTTCATGGAGGAACGACACCAAACCCTGCCTAGGCTTCATATCCGAGTCACGGCACCATTATGTCGCTCCCCCTCTTCGTGGAGGAACGACACAGGACCCTGCGCTGTTCTTTTGTCTGCTCGGCCCTCCCCGGGTTTGCTGCTGGTTCTTCCCGGGTTGGCTACTGTCCCTTCCACCTCCGTGGAAGGGCGGTTCCCCCTGGCCACTTTCCCCACTTCCGCAGGGGAGCGGCACACCGCCGGCCAGCTCTCTCGGGGGCTGCACAGGTGTTCCCCTTAGATGTTCCCCTTAGATGTTCCTCTTAGATGTTCCTGGTGCATGCCGTCTCTCTCCTCCTTTATAGTCCTCCTCTGCCAATCCCAACTCGGCTGCCCACACGCCGAGTACGCTGCTCTCCTCCAATCAGGAGCAAGTCCTACAGTTTATTGGCTGAACTGGAGGCAGCTGTGTAGAAGCTGTTTTCTTCTCTCCCAGCGCCATACTGTGGGAGAGCAGATGCATAGAACAAGTCTTAATTCCAGTAACTTAGTCTAGTCCGAGTTGCTCCCCACAGATCCCCCTTTCTTTTTATTTTTTGGCGTTGATACGCGCCTGTCTTCGGTGTCCCGCGGCACACACTCTGCTCTACTTGCTAGAGTTGCCACAGGTTCTTACAAGTCCTATCAATCAGGCAAACCAAATCCGGGTCCTCTCTTCGCCATGTTGTGAGGAGGTTTTTAGGCGCTGATGCGTGCCTGTCTTCGGTGACCTGCGGCTCATACTCTGGTCGAGCCGCCTGCTGGTGCTTACCGCCTTACTAATCAGGCAGACCGAATCCAAGCTCTCTCATTGCCATGTTGTGGGGTGACTTATTGGTGTTGATAACGTGCCCGTCTTCGGTGACCTGCGGCGCATAAGCTGCTAGCTGCCTGCAGGTGCTCATCGCCTCACTAATCAGGCAGACCGAATCCAAGCCTTCTCATTGCAGTATTGTGGGGAGGCCTTTCTATTTCTCTATTTCTCTATCTCCGGGCATTCCTATTTCTCTCATTTTACTTCTAAATTTCTGTTTCTCTTATCCCTGCGGCTTCCCGGCGCCCGCCCCGAGGCTGCTTCTCGGCGGCTTCCCGGCTGAGCCGCTTCAGCCCGCTTCTCTCATCTGCACGGCTTCGCGGCTCTGCGCGGCTCGGCTTCGCGCGCACACTCCGCGGTCTCGCACTAGCCCAGCGTTCCCTATCTACTTGTGCCCCGCACGCTCTCTCTGCGCGCGGCAGCCTCCGCGAGTCACACAGCGTAGCTTACGTCTCCGCCACTAGCATTCAATCCAAGTTCCCCGGGCTAACCTGGCGAATTCAACCCAGCTCACGTCTCCGCCCCACGATTTGGCTTCCCGTCCTTTGCTCCCTGGGCTAATCAGACGGATCCCAACCGGGCTTACGTTTCCGCTTCTGGTTTTAACTTTTCGCCCCCTATTCCCGGGCTAACTTGAGAATCCCAAAGTGGCTTTCGTTTCCGCCTCGGCCTGCCCCCCGCGGCTTCAATTTCCCTAACATTTTTCTCTACCCGGTATATTTCCCCAAGCTTTCCTCCAACAATACTCCTCCCTCATTTCTCCTGGCCTCTCCCCACAGTCCGCATCCGAGTCTGTTTGTTCTAGCTTTCACTTTCGCTTTCGACCTTAGAGATTTCTCCCAGCTTCCCCCTGTAGTCCGTATCTGAGTCTATGCCTAGGCTTTCAATAGCTCCTTCCAGCACCTTTTTCGTCCGGCTTTTCCCTAGGCTGTTTGCTAGTCTCTCTCTCCGAAATTTTCCCATTTCTTCCCGTTTCTTCCCTCCTAAGTTTCATATCCGTCCTAGGTTTCCTATCCGAGTCACGGCACCATTATGTCGCTCCCCCTCTTCGTGGAGGAGCAATACTAAGCCCTGCCTAGGCTTCATATCCGAGTCACGGCACCATCATGTCGCTCCCCCTCTTCGTGGAGGAATGACACAGGACCCTGCGCTGTTCTTTCGTCTGCTCGGCCCTCCCCGGGTTTGCTGCTGGTTCTTCCCGGGTTGGCTACTGTCCCTTCCACCTCCGTGGAAGGGCAGTTCCCCCTGCCACATTCCCCACTTCCGCAGGGGAGCGGCACACCGCCGGCCGGCTCTCTCGGGGGCTGCACTGGTGTTCCCCTTAGATGTTCCCCTTAGATGTTCCTCTTAGATGTTCCTGGTGCATGCCGTCTCTCTCCTCCTTTATAGTCCTCCTCTGCCAATCCCAACTCGGCTGCCCACACGCTGAGTACGCTGTTCTCCTCCAATCAGGAGCAAGTCCTACAGTTTATTGGCTGAACTGGAGGCAGCTGTGTAGAAGCTGTTTTCTTCTCTCCCAGCGCCATACTGTGGGAGAGCAGATGCATAGAACAAGTCTTAATTCCAGTAACTTAGTCTAGTCCGAGTTGCTCCCCACAGTCACCTTTTTTTTTTTTTTTTTTTTTTTTGGACAGGCAGAGTTAGACAGTGAGAGAGAGAGACAGAGAGAAAGGTTGTCTTTCCGTTGGTTCACCCCCCAGATGGCCGCTACGGCCGGCGCGCTGTGCCGATCTGAAGCCAGGAGCCAGGTGCCTCCTCCTGGTCTCCCATGCAGGTGCAGGGCCCAAGCACTTGGGCCATCCTCCACGGCACTCCCTGGCCACAGCAGAGAGCTGGACTAGAAGAGGAGCAACCGGGACAGAATCCGGCACCCCAACTGGGACTAGAACCCGGGGTGCCAGCGCCACAGGCGGAGATTAGCCAAGTGAGCCACGGCGCCAGCTGCGGTCACCATTTTAGACATTTAGAAAGCTTCCTTAAGTCTCCAAGAGAGCAAGATCCGTAAAGGAGAAAACTGACGAATTTCACTATATCGAGACAACAGCAACAGTAAAAACTTCTCTTGACTAAAAGTATGTTCTAAATGAAGTTTATAAACAAGTGTCAGACTTACAATATATATTACACGTATATCAAAGAACAATGAACTTCAAACAAGTGAGTATAAAAACCTGACATACACGAGGATATACATGGGCTGACAATTGAAGAAGACCAACTGCAATGGCCAAACATCATGTAAGGAGAATGCTCAGCTTCACCAGGAATCAGGAAAATTAAAGTATGAAGCTAATGGGCTACCATGTTCACCTATTTGACTGGAAAGGAATCAGTTATTGACTGCTCTGCAAGCATTGCTCGGAGCATGGAGGAACAGTCACTGCCATTGCTAGTGCTGTTTGACGGAATGAAAAACTGAAATACACATGTCCTGTTACAGAGCAATTTGACTTTCCCCATTTCCTAGAAGGAAACATTTGCGCATGTGCATGAGAGGACATATATATTGAGGTTCAATATATTAGTAACAGCAAAACATTGGAAACAGCTTAAACAGTTCTTAAAAAGGAAATGCTGGAGCTGGGTATTTGGCTAAGTGGTTAGGATGTCCGGGTCCCATATCACAGCGCCTGGGTTCAAGTCCCAGCTCTGGCTCCCGGCTCCAGCTTCTTGCTAATTCATTCCCTGGGAGGCAGTGGTGATGGTTCAAGTAATTGGGTTCTTGACACCCATGTGTAGAACCTGGGTTGGATTCCTGGCTCCTGGTTTGGGCCACAGATGTGACCCTTTGTGGGCATTTGGGGAGTGAACCAGTGGAGGAGACTTCTTTGACTGTCTCTCTGCCTTTCAAATGAATACACTTTAAAAATGTTTTATGGAAATGGTTAAGTAAAAGGACTATACACTATGAAATACTATAAGGAGTTAAAATGAATGAATTACAGCTCTCTACAGATATGGAAAACTCCAAGTCATGTTGTTCATGGAAAAATGAATTCAAAGATAAGTTCATTTGGTGCAAAATATTTTGAAATCCACTATACAAGGGGTCTTTGAAGAGTTCGCAGAAAATACATATTGTGAAAAAACTGTATGAATTCAAAAAATTTTATCAAAATGAATTGTTTTTTAAAATTATTTATTTATTCATTTATTTTATTTGAAAGGCAGAGGGACAGAGATCTTCCATCCACTGGTTAACTCTCCAAATGCCCACAATAGCCAGGACTAGGCCAGCCCAAAGTTGGGAGCCAGGAACTCAGTCTGGGTCCCCCATATGGATGTTAGGGACCCCAGTACTTGAGCCATCACCTGCTGCCTCCCAGAGTGAGCACTGGTAGGAAGCTGGGTGGGAAGCAGAGCTTGGACTCAAACCAGCCCTTCTGATACAGAATGGGGAAGTCCCAAGCTGTGAATTAACCCATGGCGAACTTCTCTTTTAATTCCGTCTTCCATGAACTTTCTGAAGTACCTTAGTGTATTCACTAGTACATATGTATACATGAATGCAAAGGAAACCGCCTGGCAGTAGACACACCAGGCAGATCAGCACTTTACTCCCCGGGGAACAGAGGATTTGGACAGGCAGCCAAAGGAAAATTTAGCTTTATCTATACTGCTTTCTCATTTTATAAGGCGCATGTAATCATGAGTGACTTTATAATTTTAAAAGATATTACCCAGAAATCTAACTTACTTTTGTAATTGCCTATTATGTTTATTCCATAATAATTTAGGGACACATTTGTTGTTTTTGGACTAGCAGTTGACAAATATTTTTTCTATAAATGGCTAGACAGTTAACACTTTGGGCTCTGTGAGCCATCCCACCTCCCTTGCAACTAATCCGTTCTGCTGTTGTGGGGCAGCTGTACGCAATGCATAATGAATGAGCATGCCTGCGTTCCAATAAAACTAAAAAACAGTGGGTGGGCCACATTTGGCCTGTGATCTGTAGTTACCTGCTGTAGACTAAGTTTCTTATATAACTAAAGTATATTTTAAATATTTTTGTGTACAGAGAAATGTTTCTTCTTGACCAACTGGTCAAAAGTAGGTCCTAGCCTCGGGGATGTTGCTCAAAGTGCTTTAGACTCTGGCCGTATTGTTAGAGACCCAGCACTCCCCCACGGAGGGGATAACCCACAGCTGCCTTTGCATGCGGGTGACAGCCACTGACTCCGGAGCAGCAGCCAACCACCCGTGGGGCAGGGGATTGTGCTTGCCACAGCTGATTCACCCAGTCAAGGTTCAGTGGCCTCAGAGGTGGCTCCTGATCAGCCCCACATGCAGAGTGACCCTTAGAGCAATGCCTCTGGCGTCGCCTCAGCCAGGCTGGGCTGTGCTGGGGGAGAAGGAAGGCCTGGTGGCACTGAGCCCTTGCAGGAGAGGCTGGGTGCTGTGGGACCAGGGTCTCCCCCTCACAACTCAAGGTCGAAAACTCACTGGTCCAGAGTCACGTTGGACACAGGGCTGTGGCTGTGTCCACACAGGTAGGGAGGCCTTGGCACTGCCATGCTGCTGTCATTGGTCCCAGAGGCTGCCAACACTAGCCACACGGAGTTCCCATGGCTCCCAGCGCTGCAGTCCCTGACTCTGGTATTTTCTCGGCTAGGGGACTCTAGCCTAGTATCTGAGAGGGGCTGGCTGAACCAGGACTCCCGGTGACTCAAGCGCAATAGAGGTTTGCAGGCAAACGCAGGACCAGGGAGCACTGGGCACAGGGCTCAGGATTGAGTGATTATCTTTGTGTTTATTTCTGCTGGGAACTGAGGAGAGCAGTGTGGCCCAGGTGATTCCCCAGGCCACGGTGATGTTGACCTTACGTGGAAAATACAATGTGTCCCCACACAGGCTTTGCATGGAGCTGGAGTGCAGCCTTCCCCCAGCCCAAGAGAAAGAAAAAACACACTGTACCTGCTTGGCAGTAACTTCCTGGCTCTGACTTCTCCCTTGGGGTCCACTTTGAAGGATCAGGAGCAAAGGATTAATCAGAACACCAGTGCACCTGAGGTAACTCCGTGCAGAAGACGGGAGGAATAGCCGAGTCCTGCGCTGGGCACAGGAGCGAGCGCTCAGTTCGCGGCCAGGAGAGGCTGGGGCTCCCGCTGGAGTGAGGGCAGTGTTTCCTCTTCCTGTCCTAGTCACAGGCTATAACTTCTCCGGATATGAGCCAATCTTGTCCCTCACCTACCCTTTCAGCCCAGGTCTGATGCAGGCTCTAAGCGGCCCCTATGTGGCACACCTAAGTCCCAAGTCCAGCACTTGAACTAGCAAATGAACAGATTACCGTATTTACTCTCATGATGTCCCCCTCCTAGTTTTCTTTCAGATGTCTTCGCTGTGGAACACCCGAGGACGGAATCTGCTCTGTCTGAGCAAACTTCATGCACTTGAGCCACTGGGGGGCAAAGTTCGTTGGAACCTAGATCTTCTAACACTCTCGTCCTAAGTCACCTTCCTGGAGAGGGTCGTTTGCTGTGACAGTGAGCAAAAACTTCAGTTCTCAGTGGTGCTGGTTGGCAGCAAGGTTGCATTAGACCGGAGGCAGGCACACAGGGAGAGAGGGAATGAGAGTAAGGTGAGGAGGGTGCCCACTTCCCTGGAACGCAAGACCCTGCAGCTCCAACCTCAGGGCAGAAAGCTGACCCGGAGCAGGGAGACCTGCACCAGGGGAAGGAGTTCTTAAAGGCCCCTTCCTGTCCCAGCCCCGGGAGCAGGGATGGCGGCTCCCTCTCCCGCCTCATCCGTCCTAGTCCCCAGCAGCAGCTGCTCCCAAGTGAAAATGACAAGAGGCCAAAGCACTGGAAGGCACAGGATACACCGCTTCTACTTGCTAGAGAGCACCACAGACTGATGGTGGGAAAAGACAACTAGAAATTTCCAAAATATTATCTCCATGAGTCACATGCAAAAATTCACGTGCATTTCCTGACTTAAATTGTCACATGCTTAAATCTTGCCCTGATGGCAAAAAAATATATAACTAAAAGGGCCAGCGTTTGGCTTGGCAGTGAGATGCCCCTTGGGGGGCTTGCATCCTATATCAGGGTGCCTAGGTTCCAGTCCTGACTCTACTGCCTGCTCATGCATGCCCTGGGAGACAGCGGGCGATGTCTCAAGTACTTGGGAGACCTGGATCACACTCCAGGCTCCTGGTTTGGGAACCCAGTGGAAACTGTCTGATGTGCATTGGGGTTGGAAGACAGTAGCACGGGAATGTATCCTGGGTGTCTCAGGCACCCCTGAGAGCTACAGATCAGAAAGGCATGGCCATAGCCAAAGGGAGAGGGAAGGCTGAAAAGGATTAAGAGCCCACCACAGGGAACTTCTGCTGAGAGGAAGAGCGGATCTTTCTGATCTGAAGGTCATTCCAGGGACCCGAAGGTCTTTCTGATCTGAAGGTCATTCCAGGGACCCAAAGGTCTGTCCAGGGAAAAAGGCACTGCCCCAGTTCAGGCAGGACAGCTTGGCAGAAGTCCTTGGCTCATGGGTAAAATACACAGCTTTCATCATCTCCCAACTCTCTCTTGGCTCACAAGGGCTTGGCCTTATCTCTCTTATAAAAATGGTGAATTATTTACAGCAGGAACAGGAAACTAAGACTAGGTTATGAAACCCCTGAGGCAAAGGCTCTTTCCTCAAGTTCCAGGTGAGATCTTCTGGCTCTCTGCTACTCTGGCTCTGTTGCCTGGTGTCGTAGACCAGAGGATGGGAGAAGGCTGTGGGGGTGCCAGGCCTCGCTGGTCTGTAACCACAGTGTGAATGTTTGGCATGATTCTATTCTCGAACTGGAAAGCATACTCTAGTTATTAAGGACTCCCAGAAGGGGGAACCACACAAATTGAGCTCAGGGGCCAGCACTGTGGCATATGCTGGCATCCCATATGGGCACTGGCTCATGTCCTGGTTGCTCCACTTCCAACCTACCTCCCTGCTAATGGCTTGGGAAGGCCCAAGTGTTTAGGCCTCAGCCACCCATGCAGGAGACCTGGATGAAGCTCCTGGCCCCAGGTTTGGCCTGGGTCAACTCTGTTATAGTCATCTGGGAAATAAACCAGTGGATGGAATATTTCTCTCTGTCTCTCTCTTTCTCTGATTCTGATTTTTAAATAAATAAATAAATCTTTGAAAAAAAAAATTGCGCTCCAGCTGTTCTAGATTCTATAATTACTCCGAGGCTCCACAAATTACACTTGTGGCAGCTGGAGTTGGTTGCAGCCAGCTTTTCAATGCTACGATGAAATACGCACTATAAGCTCCTATGGAGGAAGGTTTATTTTGGCTTATGTTTTGGACGCTCACAGCCAAGGACTGGGTAGTCCCCATTGGCTTAGCCGTCAGGGGAGGCTGGAGGATGGCACTGATGGAGCATGTGCAGAGGAACAATCATATGGCGAGCCAGGAAGAACAGAAAAAATGGCCAGGCCTGACGCAGGCTTATGTACACAATCCTCCTGCAAATCTGCCTTCCAAGGGCACCTCCCAGGGACCTGAGGATCTCCCACCAGGCCCGCCTCCTCCATGCCATGAGCAGATTGAGATTCCACGCACTAAAAACCATCAGTGTATGACTTTGGGATTTAACCCTCTGTATGGATTTGGAAGTCATGTCCTATTCAAGCCATAGCATTATGCCCTTGGCTCTCCAAAACTCATGTCCTTCTCACATACAGCATATAATCCTATCTCCGATAGTTCCAGTATTAACTCCAACCCAACTTTAATTCAAAGTTCAAAGTCTTGTCTGGGACTCAAGGTGAATTTCTTAGCCTTGAGCCCCTGGGGGGAAAATGTATATTTTCAAGACACAATGATGGGACAGGCAAAAGGTATGCACTCCCATTCCAAAAAGGGAAGACAGGCACATAAAAAAGATTAATCAGACCAAAGCAAAACTGAAAACAGGCAGGGCAAACGTCAACTCCTAAAGCTCCATGCCTGACATGCTGGGCACGCTGTGGCAGGGACAGTCCTGCACATGGCTTTGTTTCTTACAGGTGTGAGCCGCATCTCTGCAGCTCCACTAGGCACTGCCTGGTGGGGACTCTGCAGCAGCTGCACGCCCACATTTCTGCTTGCAACTGACAAGGAGTTGGAGGCTCTTGGCAGTGGCCCACCCCTACGACAGGCCCTGCCTGGAGACCCAGGTTGTCTGAAACTTTAAATCTATGCAGAGGTCTGCCGGTCTCCGTGGCTCTGTTTCCCTCTGTCCACAAGGCTGCTCTATGAGGCTGCATTCTGCCTGCAGCTTCCCCAGCTTGGGAGGCACGCTGCTGGGAGATGTCCTTGGCAGGCATTGCTGGCACCTCCACCTTTCTGGGGTCTCCTGTGTGGCTTCGCTGCCACAGCTCCACCATGCATCGCCCCCTCAGACCTTCCTTTGAAATTCCGGTGGAAGCTGTCTTGCTTTTTTGCATGCCTGCAAAGCCAGCCTCACACGGATGATGCCAAGGTCTGCCGCCAGCACCAGCTGCACCTGGGCCCCCGTGAACCACCTGGGGTACGTGGTGGTGCTGGGCAGGCTTGCTGAAAGAACCCCATGGTTCCACAAAGCCATTCTACACTCCCATGCATCCAGGCCTGTGATGGGAGGGGAAGCCTGGAAGACCCTTGAAAGCCTTCGACGTCGTCTTCCCATTATCTTGCCTAATAGCGCGTGGCTCCCTTTCATCTGGGCTGGTCTCTTCCTGTGCTGAGCACCTTTTTTGCTTCCTTTTTCCCTCTGGCCAGGCTGTGAACTTTCCAAATATTTCTGTTCTGCCTCATTGTACCCTTGATTCTCACTGTAAAATCTCCAAACAGCAGCCAATAACACTCTTATACGCCTGAGTGCATTGCTGTTTTTTTTTTTTTTTTAAGATTTATTTATTTATTTCAGAGGCAGAGTTACAGAGAGAGAGAGAGAGGGAGAGACAGAGAGAGACAGAGAAAGAGAGGTCTTCCATTAACTGGTTCACTCCCCAAATGACCATGACAGATGTCCCAGCCCCTGGGAACACAGGCTGTTGTCTCCAAAACTGCTGCTGAGAGAGAAAGGGGGTGCAGCAGGGGCAAATAAGAACACCACAAAGCTTTATTACCCCTTCCAATATTTAAATTTGTGGTAAATGTTCTACCACTTTTAAGTTCCCTTTTTAAAGTTTATTTTACTGTATTTTTTAAAGATGTATTTATTTTATTATTTGAAAGGCAGAGGTACAGAGAGGCAGAGGCAGAGAGAGAGAGAGAGAGAGAGGGAGAGGTCTTCCACCCACTGGTTCACTCCCTAAATGGCCACAAAGGCCGGAGCTGTGCCGATCCAAAGCCAGGAGCCAGGAGCCAGGAGCCAGGAGCCAGGAGCTTCTTCCAGGTCTCCCATGTGGGTGCAGGGGCCCAAGGACTTGGGCCATCTTCTACTGCTTTCCCAGGCCACGGCAGAGAGCTCAAAAGTAGAGCAGCTGGGTCTCGAACTGGTGGCCATATGGGATGCCAGCACTGCAGGCGGTGTGGCTTTACCCGCTATACCACAATGCCAGCCCCTTACTGTATTTTTTAAAATATTTTTTATATGATTGAATTTTTAAAAAGCTTCATTTAAGGTATGCAAGTTTCATGTATTCCATTCGTTCAGATTTAGGAACACAGTGATACTTCCTCCCTCCTGCCCATGCTCAACCCTTCTTCCTCCTCCTTTTCCCTATTCACATAGATAACTCTACACTAAGCAAAGAGTTAACAAACAATATGAAGAAAAAACACTGTTCCTCAACAGTAGAAACAAGGACTGATTAATTTATTCGAGAGGCACAGTTACAGACAGAGAGAGGTACAGAGAGAGAGAGAGAGAGAGAGAGAGGTCTTCCATCTGCGGGTTCATTCCCCAGATGGCAGAGAGAGAGAGAGAGAGAGAGAGAGAGAGAGGTCTTCTGATGGTTCACTCCCCAGATGGCTACAATGGCTGGAGCTGAGTTGACCCGAAGCCAGGAGCTTCTTGTGGGTCTCCCATGTGCGTGCAGGAGCCTAAGCACTTGGGCCATCCTTTTCTGCTTTCCCAGGTGCATTAGCAGGAATCTGGATCAGAAGTGGAGCAGCTGGGACTTGAACTGATGCACATATGGGATGCTGGTGCCACAGGCACAGGCTTAGCCTACTATGCCACAGCACCATCCCCTATTTTATTTTTGTTTACTTGAAAGACATGGCAGCTGGAATCTGAGATAGAGAGAGACAGAGATCTTTCAGCCATCAGCTCATTCATTTTCTTGCAACAGCACTTTTTCTTAATTGCTGTGAATTTTCAATTCTTTTTCATTGTTCTGACAAAGTTGGTTCTGAGCTGCTGCTTGTTTTTCAGGGTATCTGTGGAGGGATGAGAGTTTGCAGTTGTCTACTCCATCATTTTGTTGATGTCATCAATGCTAGTGGATGACTCATTTTGTAACCTATTTGTGCACGTCTCAGTTCTCCACAAGGAGATGATGCAGGTAGCTTGTGGTGAGGCCTACCTTTTGCGAAGAGGGACAACATAAGAAAAGCCTATGACAGGAGCTTAGGACCCACCTGTGTTGGGCTTCATACCCACATTAGTCAGAACAGTGAATGGTCTCTCTCCTGAAGGAACTTGAGGCATCTAGGAGTCATTTTGTAATTATTAGTATTTGGATCCTGAACAGATGAGTATGATGACATTCCCTTATGTTTTCTTTTAGAAGATTTATAATTTAACCTAAAGTTTCTTTTAATTAATTATTTATTTGAAAGGAAGAGAGATGGGGGAAAGAGAGAGAGAGAGAGAAGAGAGCGCAAGGTCTTCTATCTGCTGGTCACTCTCCAAATTCCTGGAACAATTAGAGCTGGATCACACTGAACTCATGAACCAGAAACTCAGTCTGGTGAGTTATATCAATATGTTGAATGCTGCATCAGTCTTGCATCTCTGGAATAAACCTACTTGGTCCTAATATATTGACTTTTTTTCCTCCTTTGAAAATTCTGGATTTGATTTGTCATATTTTGTTAATGAGTTTTGCAACCATATTCATGAGAGATTTTAGACCTATATACTTATTTTTGTTAGTTTTGTCAGGTTTTAGTATAATGATTATACCAGCCTCCTAAAATCTTAATTTTCTGAAAGATTGGTGTTATCTCTCATTAAATATGTGATAGAATTTACCATGGAAACCACCTGGGCATGGAAGTTTCATTTTGCTAAAGGTTTTTGGTAAGAAATTCAACTTAATCCAAAATATAGATATTCCTGTTTTCTACTTGGCCTTGTATCTGTTTTTGGAAAATCCTGTTTTTCAATGACTTCATCTTATCTAAGCTATCAAATTTACTGTGGTAAAGTTTTCAAAATATTCCTTATTTTCTTTTAATGCCTGTAGGATATGCAGAGGCATTCTATTTTTTTTATTGTAGTTATACCCCTTATTTCACTCTGGGAAATTAATATTTTCTCTATTTTATAATCAGTCTAAGACTTAATTAACTGTATTAACGTTTTCAAAGAATCATATTTTGGCTTTGTTAATTTTTTCTATGGTTTAAGTTTTGCTCATTAATTTCTGCTCTACTTTATCTTTAATATCCCTCCTACCACTTACTCTGGGTTTGCTTTCCTGTTCTTGCATCTTTCTTTGGGAGAGACTTAAGATAACCGGTTTTCAGTCTCTTTCCTAATAAGAGCGCCTATAGCTTACATTTTTCTCTAAGCACTGCTTTTGCTGCATCCCCCAAAGTTTGAAGCTGTATTTTCTCAACCATTCAAGTCAAAGTACTTTCTAATTTCCATTGTCATTTCTGCCTTGTCATTTTTAAAGATTTATTTTATTTATTTGAAAGGCAGCATGACAGAGAGAGGGAGAGACGAGAAAGAGATCTTCCATCAACTGGTTCACTACACAAATGACGTAATGGTTGGGGCTGAGCTAGGCCAAAGCCAAGGAGCCTGAAGCTCCATCCAGGCCTCCCATGCAGGTGGCAGGGGCCTACGTGGGCCATCTTCTGCTGCTCTCACAGGATCATTAGCAAGAAGCTTCATCAGAAGTAGAACAGCAGGGACTCCAAATGGCACTGATATGGGATGCTGGCGTCACAGGTGGAAACTTAACCTGCTATGCCACCACACGGGCCCCTGTCATTTCTTCTTGGACAAAAGTTTGTTTCAAAATGCATTGCTTAACTTTCAATGTTTGGATATGTCCTAAATTGTTGTTTTGTTACTAATTTCAAAGTTAATTCTCTCTGTGGTTGGCAAACATATTCCAGAAGGTGTCAGTCCTGCCGTTGGCTGTCACCTGGCCTCTCTTCAGCACTGGCAGAGAGGCAGTGCCTTTCTTAAAAGGCACCGGGTTTCCCTAAATCTAATGATGTCTCAATACAAAAAAAAAAAAAAAAAAAAAAAAAAAAGCTTTGTCTCAGAAAATACCTTCATTATGATTTTCTATTGCTATTGACTACACCAGTGTAGCACCATCCCAGTCCATGATCGCACGGCTGGAAACAGCAGTTTTTTTCATCACCATTAAGTGTTCTGTTTTCAAGAGCAAAGGTTATAAAGTTGTGTTTTAACTCCAACCATTATACACAGAGGGCTACCAACACCAGGAAAAGTTTTCCTTTCCTGGTAAACTTCAATTTATCGATGAGAATTTTGTAAAAACTCATTTTTAATATTTTCTCAAAGTATGTGCTGATTCTACCTTCAGTTAGGGTGGGCAGACTCTAACCCATAGGCCCAATCAAGCATCCTGGCTTTTCTAAGCAAAGCTTTACTGGGACACAGTACTGCTCAGTCACTGACGCACAACCCAATGCTGCTTCTGCCCTACAGTGGCAGAGCTGAGTAGCTGAAATGGAGATCACCTGACCTGCAAAGCCTGAGGCAGTCAACCTGGCCTTCACAGAAACACTCAGTTCTCTGCTGTGCCCAGCCTCATCGTCTCCTCCCACTCCCCTCTCCCCCTCCCCCCTCCTTCTCCTCTGCTGCTGCTGCTGCTTCTTCTTCTTCTTCTTCTTCTTCTTCTTCTTCTTCTTCTTCTTCTTCTTCTTCTTCTTCTTCTTCTATATTTATTTATTTGAAATGCAGAGTGAAAGAGAGAGAGAGACAAAGACAGAGACAGAGAGAAAGAGATCTTCCATCTGCTGGGTTCCCTCCCCAAATGGCTGTGATGGCTGGGGCTAGGCCAGGCCTAGGCCAGGAGGCCCCTCCCACCTTCTATCATAGCAGCTCTAACTCACTTCTCAGTCTGTGTTCCTGGTGCTTTACTTCAAAAGCGAAAACAACATAATCCTGACCTAGTTCAGGTTAGCTCCTTTCAAGCAACAAAACAAAGTGCAGCTGCTTCCTGCCTGGTGCAGCAGTTTTCTATTTCCTCAGGGGAACATTTTGTCACCATCCTCATTTTCTGAGGAAATGGAAATGGGCAAAGCTTTACAAGTCCATATGATCAATTTGGAAATTTTATTAAACTTTGCTCATTGTTTCTGATTTATTTGTTCTGGTGACTTCTCCTGGAATTCTTATTGCTTGTGAGACCGGTTATCCAGAGCTAACTCCTTTGCCATTTTCATCTCATCGCCCATTTCTCCCTATCCCATATTGGATACTCAGCAAATTTGTCACCAACATCACCAACAGTATTCTCTGTTAATGGCATTTATGTTCTAACTGCATTCAAATGGACATATACATTTTGTCATGGAACTTTTCTTTTTGCATTTTTTTTTCATCTCAGCCAGGTTTCTTTTGCTTTCAGGCTGCATCTGTCTGTTGGCCTTATCTGTCCTTATTATTCCTTATTTCACTTTCCAAAGAGACCCTTTCTTTTTACCTCCTACTTAAACCACCAAGATATCTCTGAAACTTTTCTTGTTTCTTATAGCAAGATATTTCCTAAGGTTGGATTTTATTCTGTTTTTAGGGTAGCATACATTTTCCTTTGTCACTTCTGTACATGGGCTCCATGGTGACTTTGTTGTTGATGGTTTTGTTCATTTATTTTTTTTCCTACTTGCTAATCATTGAACAAAGAGAGCTCTCTTCATCTCCAGCATCTTTCATTACATAGGATGGGTAGTTTCCTTTTAACTTTCTCTGTGGATCTAGAGCTCAATGGTGGGTGGATGTACCATGTCATAGCCAAACCAAAGTGCATTTTTCCATTCCAATGGAGATGAATACTTGAGTTTCCAGTTTGGGGGCCATGCCTGTTAGTGCATATATTCACACTTTTCTTCCAGAGATATCTAGGAGGTTAAATGCTGGGTGATAGAGGGTGCATGTTTTCAACCTTAGTCAATAATCCCAATGTCCTATACAAAACAAAACAAGAATGCACAAGAAATATTCAGTAACATTTATTTTTTGTTTGTTTCAACAAGCCAGCATATCTTTGTAGCTAACAAAATGTTGGAATGAAATATAAGAAAATTTTCTCTTGAGGTTGAACATCTAGAAAAAAAACAAAGAGGACATAGCTCTTCAGCTGACTATTATTACTGAAAATCATTTTAAATTATTGTGAGTTTAAGGAAAATAAATCACTTTTCTCAAGAATCACACAATGACAGGGCCATGACAGCTGCACACTTTGGGAGAAGCACAAACTCCTGGAATTCTTTACAGTGATTCATATGGTGCCTTTAAAAAAAATCAACAATCTGCAATAAAACAACACAGATGCTTATGATTACATCATCTTCTAGAAACACGCATAAACCAGATACATAGATGCAAAACTTACTGTGATACAATAAAATAGAGCCTTTGAAGTCAGACTGCCTCAGACACCTCAAGCCTGCAACTTATGTGCCCAGGGATCTAACAATTTCTTACTTCCCAAGTCTCAATGTCCATATTCCAGCACTTAAAACACAAAAAGCTTTACATTAAACTGGGCTACAAATGAAAACTCAGTATGTTTATATCATAAAATAATTCAGGCTACAAAAGAACATCAACACGAGGGAAGCAAGTTTCTTTCCTCCCAGTATGACCTCCAATCCCCACTTTCCATTCCTAGTAACAACTGCTTATCAATATTTTGTTGATCTTCCCAGAAATATTCACTGTATACTGCAGACATGCATACACACATTTGTATGTACATATTTACATATGTATTTCTAACTTCCTTCAAATATGCATACCTTTATTTTATTACTTAACAATGTTGATGATCAATGGATCATCAATAGTACAGCCAGACATGCACAATAATTAAAGTCATCATCTTTTATTGTTGGCAACTTGAAACCACAAAAAGACCACAGCTGTTTACATGTCTTTCAGTTTTATCATTTTAAGGATATGTGTGTCAAAGTAGGTGGGGAGAATACATTGCACCTAATAGTATGTTAGCTGGATTTATAACTTCTAAATATTTGCATATGACATGAAGCTCTAATTTATTCTAATTTATTGAGCTGGGTCTTGCAAATATTAGGAGCAGGGCTGCTTCTGAATGTCCCAAAGAGCAGTTTGTATGGAACATTTGTTTCAGAAAAGTTGATGCCCAGATGTTGGAGGTCATGAGTATTGTTTCTGAGTCTCTTTCCCTTTCACCTTGACTTTTAGTCAATATATTTCACTATTTTTTAATTGACAAAGACTGTATTTGTTTATCATATATAACATGTTTTTGAAATATGCATGCATTGTGAAATGGCTCAATTGGATTAATTAACATATGAATCACTTCACATTCTTTCTTGGAGGTGAAAACAGTTAAAATCTACTCAGCAATTTTCTTATTTATTTAAATTTTTATTAATATAAAGTGACTAGATTTCATGTGTTTCATAGGTACAGTTCTAAGAAGATATCACACTACCCTCCCTCTTCTCTCTCCCTCAATCCTCCTCCATCCTTTTTTTTTTACTAAAAATATTTTTACAAAGACAAAATTTCAATCCACTCTAAAGTCATGAATTTAATTCACCGCTAACCATAATATTCCACAAGTAAAAAGCAGGAAGACCATAGTTCCACAGGAGTATAAACAAAGGCTAAATATAATAATCATAACATGTCCATTTCATTCCTATACATTTTTTAGTATTCTATATTAACTGCCATATATCAGAGAAAACAATATATTTGTCTTTTTGGGACTGGCTTATTTAACTAAGCATAATGGTTTCCATTTGCATCCATTTTGTTGTAGAAGACAGGATTTCATTCTTTTTTTATAAAGGTTGAGTAGTATTCCATAGTGTATATATACCCCATTTACCCCATTTTCTTTATCCAGTCATTAGTTGATGGACATCTGTGTGGATTCCACATCTTAGCTATTGTGAACTGAGCTACCATAAACATGGGAGTAAAGATCACTCTTTCATTTATTGATTTCATTTCATTTTGGTAAATCCCCAGGAGTGGGGTGGCTGGGTCATATGGTAGATCTATTTTCAGATTTCTGAAAATCTCCATATTGTCTTCCATAATGGCTGCACCAGTTTACATTCCCATCAATAGTGGATTAAGGTACCTTTTCCCCCAAATCCTCACCAGCATCTATTATTCGCTGAATTCTGTATAAGACCATTCTAACTGGGGTGAGGTGAAACCTCACTGTGGTTTTGATTCGCATTTCCCTGATGGCTAGTGATCCTGAGTATTTTTTCATGTGTCTGTTGGTCCTTTGAATTTCCTCTTTTGAAAAATTCCTGTCCAAGTCCTTTGCCCATTTCTTAACTGGATTGTTTATTTTGTTGTTTCTTGAGCTCTTTATAGATTCTGGATATGAATCCTTTATCAGTTGCATAGTTTGCAAATATTTTCACCCATTCTGCTGGTTGTCTCTTCACTTTGTTGAATGTTCCCTTTGCAGTGTAGAAGCTTCTTGGCTTGATGTAATACCATCTGTCTATTTTTGCTTTTATTTTCTGTGCTTCTGGAGTCTTTTCCAAGAAGTCTTTGCCTATGCCAATGTCTTACCAATGTTTTCCTCTAATAATTTGATGATATTGGGTCATATAATTAGATCCTTGGTCCATTTTAAGTTGATTTTTGCATAAGGTGTAAGGTAGGGGTCTTATTTCATACTTCTGCATGCATAGATCCAATTCTCCCAGTAGCATTTGCTGAAAAGACGGCCCTTTCTTCAGGGATTGATTTTAGCTCATTTGTCAAAGATCAGTTGGTTGTAGATATGTGTGTTAGCTTCTGGGGTTTCTATTCTGTTCCACTGGTCTACATGTCTAGTTTTGTGTCAGTATCAGGCTGTTTTGATTATAACTACCCTGTAATATGTTTTGAGATCTGGTATTGTGAAGCCTCTGGCCTTGTTTCTGTTGTTTAAGATTGCTTTAGCTATTTGGAGTTCCCTGTGTTTCCATATGAATTTTAGTATTGTTTTTTCTTGATCTAGGATGAATCTCTAGGTATTTTGATTAGAATGACACTGAATCTGTAAATTGCTTTGGGTAGTATGGACATTTTTATATTAATTTTTCAATCTACAAATATGGAATATTTTTCCATTTTTGTGTCCTCTTCTATTTCTTTAATGTTTTATAATTTTGATTGTAGAGATCTTCTATATCCTTAGTTAAATTTATTTCAAGGTTTTTAAATCTTTTGTAGCTATTATGAATTGTACTGATCTTATAAGTTCTTTCTCAGCCATCGTATTGCTTATGTATACAAGGGCTATTATTTTGTGTGTTGATTTTTAGATCCTGAAAATTTACAAAGCTCTCCTAGGAGTTTCACTAGTCTTAGTGGAGTCTTTTGGTTCTCCTTTATATAGGATCATGTCATATACAAAAAGGGATAATTTAACTTCCTCCTTTCTAATTTCTATCCCTTTGATTTCTTTTTCTTGTCTAATGGCTCTGGCTAAAACTTCCAGAACTACATTAAATAGCAATGGTGAAGTGGGACTCTTTTTTTCTGGTTCCAGATCTTAGTGGAAATGCCTCCAGCTTTTCCTTATTCAATATGATCTTGTTGTGGGTTTGTCATATATTGCCTTGATTGTGTTGAGGACTGTTCCTTCTTTTCCAATTTGCTTAAGGTTTTTATCATGAAAGGATGTTGTATTTTATCAGAAGCTTTCTCTGCATCTATTGAGATAATCATATGATTTTTATTATTCAATTTGTTAATGTTATGTATCACATTTATTGATTTGCATATATTGAACTATCTCCGAATACCAGGGATAAATCCCATTTGGTCTTGGTAAATGATCTTTCTGATGTGTTGTTGGATTTAACTAGCTAGTATTTTGTTGAGAATTTTTGCATCTATGTTCTTCAGGGATATTGGTCTATAGTTCTCTTTTTTTGTTGCTGTACTTTTTTCTAGTTTTGGAATTAAGGTGATGCTGGCTCACAGGAGTTTGAGAGGATTCCCTCCCTTTTGATTGTTTTGTATAGTTTGAGAAGAACTGGAATTATTTCTTCTTTAAGAGGCTGGTAGAATTTAGCATTGTAGACATCTGGTCCTGAGCTTTTCTTTGTTGGGGTGAAAATAGTTAAAATCTACTGTTAGCAATTTTCTTCTTTTTAGCACTAACTAAATACTTAATTGAATAAACACAACAGCAAACAAAATGCATTCTAATATTCTCTTTAAAAAATCAATTTTAAAGGTCTTTCTATTCAGGCTAATGACAAACACATTAAAGGCAGATATGCTAGTTTAACAAAAGTGGTTAATTTTATACAGCACTTATATATTTTAGTCCACAAGTAGATTATTAAATGATAGAAAACATCTAATACAACCATTTCTACAGAACTAGGAAATAAATGTCTAAGAAAGAAAGATTTTACAGACCACATCTTTTATATCCACCCCAACAGTCTAACTCTAAAGAGGAAAAAGCCAATGACTTTCCTCACAACAGCTCACGACTAACGTTGCTTTGCCATCAAAAATCTGTATTTCTGATCCATTATAAGCACTGAGACAAGATTCAAATATTCCCAAAGAAAGAAGCACAAGGCACATTGTGATAGCCTATTCAGCAACAGCAAGCACTGCATTCAAACTACGTCATCCTAGGAATTAAATAAGGACAGCCACATGCATGGGCACTTCCTCCACTAGTACTGTAGAAAGTCTCAGTGTCACAAAGAATCCTCTTGTCTTCTTCAGTAACAAAGTTTATAGCCATACCTTTCCTCCCAAATTGACCCCCTCTACCAATTCTGTGAATATAGTTTCCACCATTGGTAGGTAATCATAGTTTATAACCAAAGACACTTGTTGTACATCAATCCCACGAGCCAACAAGTCAGAAGCAATCAGAACACGGCTGATGCTCGTCAGAATTCTCTCATGATGACATCTATTTCCTCTGGTCCATGTCACCATGTAGAACAGAAACTGAAGTCCCTGACACGCATTTTTCAGTGAGCCAGTCCACTTTGCACCTTGTATTGAGAAAAACAACAGCCTGCGTAATGGTCAGTGTTTCATACAGGTCACAAAGTGCATCCAACTTCCATTCCTCTCCTTCAACGTTAATATAGAACTGTTTGACTCCTTCAAGGGCCAATTCTTCTTTATTCACCAGAATTTGAATTGGATCTCTCATGAATTTTTTGGTCACTTCTAACACATCAGTTGGCATCATGGCAGAAAGCAACACAACCTGAATACTGGTATTTAGTTTTTGAAAAATCTCATAGATTTGATCCTTAAAGCCTTGGCTCAACATTTCATCTGCTTCATCCAAAATGAACACTTTGATCCACTTTGAAGAAAGGTATCTTGTGTTTAATATCACATACTCTCCCTGTGTGCCAACAAAAATATGTGGTGCTTCTGCCTGCAATTTTCAGATTTCATTTCTAACGTTTGTTCCACCAATGCAGGCATGACAGGTTGCTCCCACACAGTTTCCAAGTGCCAGAATTACCTTTTGGATCTTTAATGCAAGGAATAACAGCTCTTTGCTGAATAGCTGAAGGCTTCTCAAAACCATAAGCACAGATGCCCTGGAGAAGAGACTCCTTTAAATTCCTACCATCAAGGTTATTACAATGTCATCCCAGGTGCTCCTGATGACACCATCAGGGTCCATTCCCTCTGAGCCACCATGTTCTTTGTTATAGTCTGCAGAGTCACCAGGCATGTCCAAAGAGCCCCCCAGTACCGAATGAAAAGCTACTGCCAGCAATTTTCAAAACACAATGTGTTCTTAACTCTATCACCACACTGTACAATAGCTCTCTTGTACTTAATCCACCTACCTAGCCAAAAGTCTGTATCCTTTGACTAATATATCCTGGTATGCCACCCCTGGTAACCTCCAATCTACTGTCTACCTGTATGAATTCAACTTTTTTAGATTCCACATATAAGAGAGATCAGACATATATGTGCATATACTTTAGGCCTGGCTGAAGGTATTATGCTGGTACTTCTATGTCTGATTTATTTTACTTAGTATACAGTCATCCAGGTTAATTCATAATGTTGCAAATGACAGGATTTCCTTCTTATATTTAAGTATTTAATCCATTTTGAGTTAATTTTTATACGTGGTGTGAAGTAAAGGTCCAAATTCCTTCTTCTGAACATAGACACTCAGTTTTCCCAGTACCATTTATTGAAGAGACTTTTCTTTCTCCAATGAATATCATTGCTGCCTTTGTTGAAAACAAGTTGGCTGTAGAAGAATGGATTTATTTTTGGATTATCTAGTCTGTTCCATTGGTATGTGTGTCTGTTTTTATGCCAGTACCATGTTGTTCAATTATAACTTTGTAGTAGATTTTGAAGACAGGTATTATAATGCTCCCAGCTTTGTTCTTGCCCAGGATTGCTTTGGATATGAATTTAGTGATTTTCTAATTCTGTGAAGAATGCCATTGGTATTTTGATATTCATTGTCTTGAATTTGTAAATTATTTTCAGTAGTATGAACATTTTAACAATATTAATGTCCAATTAATGAACATATAATATCTTTAATTTTTCAGTGTTCTCTTTACTTTTCTCATCAATATTTTATAACTTTCAGTATGCAGTTATTCCACTTCCTTGGTTACATTTATTATTATATATTTTATTTATTCATTTTTGGAATCTATGGTGAATAGGGTTGCTTACTTGATTTCTTTCTGACAATCTGATTACTGATGTATAAAAAGGCCATTGATTTTTGGATGACAACCCTACTGAATTCATTTTTTCCATTCAAAGTTTTCTGGTGGCATTTTCAAGGTTTTCTACATATTAAACTATATTGTCTACTATGAAGGATGATTTGGATTCCTCCTTTCCTATTCAGATGGTCTTTATATATTTCTCTTGCATAACTGGTGTGGCCAAGACTTCGAATATTATATTGTCTAAAAGCAGTGAAAGTGGACACCTTTGAGGAAATTATTTCATCTTTTCCCATTCAGTATGATGTAGACTGTGGCTCTATCCATCAGACAGTCCCATTCCTAAGATTCTGGACAGAGGCTGTCTGGTCTGTTGGAACTGAAGCAATGGTCCTACTGATTTTGGAATCTCCTTTGGGGTCATTTTCCCTTCTTGAAGACAGGGCATGTTCACAGCACAATAGTTCTATTGTCTCATCCTGTCAAACCCAAGGATTTCAACAGCCTTCCTTAAAATCATCCTGCCTCTGCCCCCTCAATCCAAACTGGCAGTGCTTCCTCTAATATAATCCCAGAAACTACGCAGTGGCTACTCAATCACATCCCTTAGAACATGTTCTCTCATATATTTTGCAATATGGAAAAGCTGAGAATTTTCCAAATCCTCAAGTTTTTGTTCCTTTTTTCTTATCAATTCCTTCTTCAATTCATCTCTTGCCTTTCACATGTTATCATAACAGGAAGAATCAAGTTAGTCTTTTAATACTTTGCTTAGAAATCAATGTTATTGCTTAAAAGTTCTACCTTCCATAAAACAATAGAATACAGTCAAGTTATATACCACTTTATATACAATGGTCCTCCTTCTTCCAGTTTCCAATAGCATCTTCCACATGTATCTGAGACCTCACTGGAATCACTGTTAATAGCAGGCTCAGGAAAGCTTCCTGTGTCTACCCATTACCCAGTTCCAAAGCCGCTTCCCTGTGTTTAGGTACCAAAATCTGTCTTACTCAGTTGGGGCTTCCATAACAAAACACCATAGATGGTAGCTTATCCATAATTTATTTTTTCATAATTCTGGAGGCTATATTTCCATAAGAGTTATTATAAAGTCTGTGTACAATAATTCCAAGATTTTATATCCCTTTTTGTCTGTTTATGTCATCTAGTGTTTCTCCTGCTACCTGTTCACTTGTTATTTCTCCTCACATACCTGGACATCCCTGATTCTGTTTTAGAAATTATATATGAAAAACTGTTTGTAATAATAAATTGACACCTGGGATTATGTTAACTACAAAGGTAAAGCAAGTTTTATTTCTAACAGATTTCTTGAGGCAACAGGAATCAA